>NC_044303.2:27710672-28310672 GCF_007474595.2 Lynx canadensis
AGGTCAGAAAAGCCTTCTCAAAGGCAAGGCCCAAGCTGGAGCCGGAGGGGGAAGGGAAGAACCCGTGCCTCACCCAACAGAGAAGGGAATTTCAGAGCGCGTGCGTTGTGTGTGCGAGCGCGCGCGTTGTGTGTGCGAGCGCGCATATGTGTGGGGGTGGGGGGTGGACAGTATGTGGACAAAAATGGAAAATGAGAGAGTCTGGCATGTTTGCAGCACTCCCAACATTTGAGGAACAGAGAGATAAATGCTTAGAAGTCAGGTTATAAAAGGCCATTTATAAGTTGTTCCAAGGAATTTCATTTTATGTTGTAGGTCATGGGGAGCCATCGAGACTGCAAATGAGCTGGGCAGTGACAGTAGCAGATCTGTTAGAGAGCTCCCTCCTGCAGGAGCATGTGCCACAGAGGGGCGGGGTGAGACAAGAGCAAGGAAAACCAGTAACTGTTTATCAATGATAAACAGTTTATCAATGATAAACAGTGATATGTTTGGGGGAGGGGAAGGAGGGCCTGAAATGAGTTGCCAGGGGTGGGAAGAGAGGGAAATAATGGAGTCAAGAGACTTCTGATATGAATTATTGGCTTACTGGAAGCAAATTGTGTAGGGAGAAGGAAGAATTCTGTATGACACCCAAGATTCTGACTTGGGTAACCAAGTACATGGTAACACTTATCAAGACAGTAGGGATTACAGAAGGACTGGGTTTGGGGGGGATTTGATATGCTTCTGGTATGGATTTGACATGGCTGGGAAAATCCAGGTGGAGTCTACTGTGCAAATGGGTGTTTATGTCTGTTCCTTGGAGAGCATCTGGACCAGAACTACAGATGTAATCAATTAGGATGCCTCAGTTTTAGGGGGTAATTACACTCCGTTACCTTCTGGAAAACACCATTGCAAGGCCAAAATGGACAAATGTAGAAGTCAGGGGGAATTCAAAATGTGGGTACAAGATATAAAATCAAACCAGAATCTGCCTGTACTCACAGTAGACTTCAGACTCTGCACTGAAATTCCCTATGACCAATACAAAGAATGAGGCCATTGCTTAAGGCACGGTATCTATAGGACAGTCAATTGTTTAGTGGGAGCCAGTTGGTCTTGGTACTGAAATTTAAGTTTCCCAGGTGATATGGTGAGCAACTTCTTCAACAGCATCTTTTTATTTATATAAAAAATAAAATCACTTCACTGGGTTCTTTCTTCTCTGGCTCTCAAAGGGTTACATTAAAGCAAAGTTGTACAAGAAAGTTGTTGTTCTCAACTCACCTGTCATCTTCATAAAGTCCCTAGATCAGGAACTCTCTGAGGGTTGTGCTGGAGAGAGTTCTGAACCAGGAGGAACCTATATGACATTCTCGTTGCTAGGGTGGGCAACACCAAGTAAATGAGGGCCTTACAGCCTGTTGTCTTAAAAAAAGACAGAGTTCTTCTCTTATTTCAGTGGATTTTGTTTAATTATCCTTTTATATACATTTAAGAGATTTCTCCAAAGGAGGTCAACATTTTAGTGCAGGTATTTTTAAGGTCACTAGGTTTAGGCCAAAAAAGCTTTCTTCTGTTCAGGATGTTACAAATAGGTCAGCAGAATGCTGTCACCATGAGCCATTAGGGGAACGTGGGAACGACTTGTACTGGACTGTTATTATCCAGGAGTCTTTTGCGCCTCGAAAAAAGGTCAGCTGAGTAAACGTGGAGTCTGAAATAGAAGAGGAGCAGATTATCTAAATTAGGACATATGTTTGTCAGTTTTCTTCTCAAAAGAGCATCTTTCAGCAGCATTCTTCATCATCTTGACTATCCAGGTTTTAGTCTTTACATTTAAGAATCAGATCCCTGGGGCGCCTGGGTGGCTCAGTCGGTTAAGCGTCCGACTTCGGCTCAGGTCACGATCTCGCGGTATGTGAGTTCGAGCCCCGCATCGGACTCTGTGCTGACTGCTCAGAGCCTGGAGCCTGTTTCCGATTCTGGGTCTCCCTCTCTGTCTGACCCTCCCCCGTTCATGCTCTGTCTCTCTCTGTCTCAAAAATAAATAAACGTTAAAAAAAAAAATTTAAAAGAATCAGATCCCTTACGTACACTGTGAGAACATCCTTAGCGCACTGCGGTGATCTACATTTATTTATAATTATCCTTCAAACTTTTATGACTGGGAGATGCTGGGAATTGAGTTGGTGGAAGGAACAAAGGAGTTAGAGGGATATGTGCAGAAAATGATGCCGAGAGAGAGAGGCACATAGACATAACAGAGATTTATTCCACTCACTCCTGGCTTAGCTTCCCAGGATCTTTCCTCATAAACTTTTTGTTTCAACTTATGTAAAAAATTCTAAACATAAATGAATAGGTAGTATTACAAGTTGTTATGAGCAAACACTTAAATAACCACCACGTAGACCAAGTAATAAGAAGATATTGACAGAATTCCAGAAGCATCCCCTATTACCCACATGGCCCTGTCTGTCACCAAGTCTTCCATCCCATAGTAGTCATGCCCATCAATGTTATGGTAGTCACTATGCATCCCTAAAATACTAGCTTTTGATATAAATAGAATCATAACACATATGTATTTTTGCCTGGCTTCTTTCACTCAATGTTATGTTTTTATAGTTCACCCATGGTGGTGTGTGTTATAATTCACTCATTTCCTTTCTTTTTTTTTTTTAATTTTTAGTGTTTATTTATTATTGACAGAGAGAGAGAGAGAGAGAGAGAGAGAGAGAGAGAATGAGTGGGGGAGGGGCAGAGAGAGAAGGAGATACAGAATCAGAAGCAGGCTCCAGGCTCTGAGCTGTCAGCACAGAGCCCGACACGGGGCTCGAACTCGCAGACAGTGAGATCATGACCTGAGCCGAAGTCGGATGCTCAACTGACTGAGCCACCCAGCCGCCCCATATAATTGACTCATTTTCATTGCTGTGGAATAGTCTACTGTTCGAATTAACCCCAATTGCTTATCTATTTTATTATTGATGGAATTTGGATTTTTTCCAGTTTGGAGCTCTCCCCACCCCTCCACTCCCAATTTATCCAATCACTCTTACTGCTCTTCTCTTGTCATATATATTCCAAAATATACCAGGATTGGAAATTGGAGATGATGAGACTTTACCTGCTGATAGCCATTATAATCTTTGTCTGGAAAATTATCTTCAAAGACCCATTTGACCACACTTACCCTTTGATTAAGTGAGCTATTTAAAGGTGCCCAGTAAATGATAAAACACTAAAAATACTGAGTATTGGTTGTTCTGTTACCACAATTATTATATTTCTAAAACCAATTTAGTTAGCTAACATTAATATACACACCGTCAGGCATTGTGTGTTAATCCTCCCAAACCTCTTCAGAATAGGAACTGTTGTTATTGCCATTTTACAGATGGTGAGACTGAGACACAGAGGAGCAGCCCCTTACGTGCTTCCACACATCTGTTATGTGAGGTATCCAGAATTCAACCTTGATGACCAAACTCCATAACCGTGCTCTCAACGATTGCACTAAGTACTTTAAAGGCAAACATGGGGAGCAGAACGTATACTTCTGCCCAGGTTCTGTTTCAAGATCATGTGGCACTTAGTTCTGATGACAAATAATCCTGCCAATGCAGCCACAATAACCTGTGTTAAGGCAGAAGAAAGATTTGTAGGTGAGCTCCCCTGCAGCTTGTGGGGACCCTTCATTTTGTTCTCGCACTGGAGTGGGTCCTGCAGAGGTAGAGGGGCTCTGGCCGTGGCCTCACTGAGCACTCCCATAGGAGCCGACCCTGCAGTCCACAGCCACACTTCCCTGGCACCTGTGGAGAAGGTCGCCTTGGGCTTGGTCACAGCCCAGTTAGGTAGTCAGGGTCACAAGGCTGCGAGGTGAGCAGCAAAGACAGCCTAGGCAGAGGCGTTTCATTCCATACGGAATCTTCAGGGTCCGCCACAGGACCTGTCTCCTCACCAGCAGTCAAGAAATGTCTGGTGAAGGAGCTAGAAGGAAAAGCTGTGAAGCTGGTTTGACTGGCTTTATGAAACTGCATCCCTCTGCTGTTAGAATGATTCGAATGCCATGCGTAACAAAGCTCTGATTCCCATGCTTTCCTCCTCTTTGGAACCATTTTAGTCTTCAGAACCTGCTGTAAGCACGCTCGTCAACACAACTGCACATGCATGGGGCTCCTGCCAAAGCGTGTGTTTGTGGCGACACAGATTCAGTTGTGACTGTGTGGCGTTAACTTCCTGCATCTGAAAGCAGGGGCAGTCAATTAAAACCCTGATTTATTTACACATCCCCTCTCTTTCTTTCAATTGAATATCTTGGTCAGAAGAATTCTATTAATATGATTTATCACAATAAACAGCATGGTTCCTGCTTTAATTGATTCATCTTTTTCTCCATCTAAAGTGCTTCCTATATCTCTATTCTGCATCAACTTTTAGTGTCCTTTTCACAACCCCCCTGCTCCATATCTTCACTGACTTTGATCATTTCTACAGAGTCTAGATTTTTTATATAGTCTACATCTTAAATCACTCATTTTCTCATTTTTAAAGTGCTGATTATAATCATCCCTGAAATTTACTGAAATTAGCATGAGTTTTTAAACCATTAGTCAAAAAAGAAGAGGCTTTTTTAAAAGAAACTCCCTGCTGTTCTTTGTGGATGAAACAGTTGACATTTTGTTAAGAGATTTTTATCTGACTTTAATTCTGTAGCTTTAATGTATTCTTCACAGTTATAAATGGAACGGTTTGTCCTAAATGGAAGTGTATCTGTATAAGCATAGTTATATCCAGTCTTTAAAATGGATCATTTCATTTCACACATGCTATAGAATCTTGAATTTCACCTTTACTCGTCTCAATTTCTTTACTAAAAACGACTCTGTTGCTCCAAATTCCTATATCAATGGATTGGATATATCAAATTGTAGTAGTAATTGTTCGTAAGTACGTATTTTATAACATGTACTAATGGAATAATAAAATATATTGCAATAACAATATGCTCTGCCTGATAGAATTTCATCATGGGACTCCATTAACGCATTCGGCTGGTATCAGCTTTTGAAAACGCCTTCCGTTGTGGTGCAAGGAAAATGCTCTGTATAATAGTGAATGGTGAAAATGGGATTCAAATAGGAATTTCTAGGAAGGCTGAGCAGAATGAAAGAATACAGAAACATGAATGGATGCTGACCACGCAGTTTTGAGATTGCTTGAAACTGGATTGATCCTGTGGATCCCTGTGCTCTCATCACACCCCAGCCTTTCACCCCTTACAGGTCAGGGGCTACCCTCATGCCTGAATGACACTGCTTTGCTCAGGTCACCAAAGGTTTCCTAATTGGCATCCCCAGTGGCCACATGTTAGCCTTCATCTTCGTCAGGCAGCCATTAGCCCTTCCTTTTTCTAATTTCCCTCTTCCCTGGACTTGGCTCTCCTACCTCCCTGAAAAATCCCTTTCAAGCACACTGGTCTGTAGGGCTCCATGCCTCACAGCCTTTCTGGTCCCTGGGTTCCATCTCTGCTCTTCTCCCCTGGGGATCTCCCCTCCTCTTGCCTCTGCACCACCCCCAGGGCTGACTTCTCACCCCCTGCCAATACCTGCAGAATGCAGAGACCTGAAGTTCAACTTGTCCAAAACCAGACAATAATTCACTGTCCCTCAGATCAGCTCTCCTGGGGCTGTTGGCCCTGTGCTTCTCCCCCAGGTCTCCCAGTGGTCCTTTTGGTCTGTTCTGTCACACCCAGCCTGAGTCCCCGGTTCTTCTGCCACCAGATCGTTTGGTTTTTCTCCCTGTATTTCATTCCTGGGTTTGGTCCTCCTTATTTTCTGCTACTGGAAAATGAGGACAGATGCCGGAGTCGTTTCCCTGATTCTTTCCTCATCTTCTCGGATTCATCCTGCTCAGTATTGGAAATCAGTTCTCAGGCCAAGCGCCTACTAAAAACACCACCAGTGATTCCCTACTGTTTACCAATTAAAGTTTATTAAAGTGTCTCCATGACCAAGCTGTAATTTCTTCCCAGAGTTATTTTCCAGCACAAAATATATATTCTCTCTGCACTGCCGCCAAATTTAATTGCTTGTAAACGTTACAGTTAATAAATATTATTTCCAGTAGCTCTCAGGTACTGTAAATGAATAAACGACATAAGAAGGATGACTTAATATTGCCCTCTCACCAGGAGACAGTTAATCATAAAATTATAACTTTGAAATAATATGTAAAGTCTAAAAACTTTTTTTTTACTTGTTTCAATCATGTAGATTGCCTTCAGAATTGCACTAAAGACGAAAATCATTTTCTTTTTTTGTGTATGCGCTTCTCCTGTTTCATGGGAAGGAAGCTGATACCTTGAGTTTTAACACCTGACTTTTTCTTACCAAAATTAAAGCTCGTTTAACTTACATAGATTATACATAGACTTTTTCGATCTTAATTAACTCTTGGTCTGGTTTCATGTGTTTCTTGACCACCATTTCCATGATCTTGGTCACAATCCATTTGACGTATCTCTCAGCAAAAAGCTGGCCCTTCAGTTAGGAAATGGAGGCACATTTTGCACCTTTTCCCAGCCTTTAGCATACCATCTGACCTCTCGGCAGCTGTCCCTCCCTCTCTCCACAACCCCTTCCTTTCCAACCTTGTGCCTCAGAGAGAACCCTGGACTTATGGGACTTTGCCTTCTGCTCTTCCTTATTTACATAAATATACAATGCAGCACATACTGTAATCACTTATAGAATTTAAATAGGTAATATATTTACAGTGGTATTTATTTATTTTTTCTCCTTCAACAAAGCCGGGCTTCTGAAACGCCACTGGCTTTCTATGATACTTTGTCAAGCCATCTTGATCATGTTTCTGGGCTCATTACATTATTTTCAAGGTGGAAGGTGCCTTTCTCTAGAACCCTCTGTTTGTAAACAGGTACTCATTTCCCCTCAGAGAACCACGCCCCATGGGCCTGGAGGATGCTGGAACTCACACCATATAGCTGAATGTTTGGCTTAGTTACAATTGGGTAAAGCCTCTGACCCTGCTCCTAAGCTGTGATTTCCAATAGCTACAGGGATTTCCTCTACTTCTGACCTGACTGGACCCGTTGTGTAACTGGTACAGTATGGTAGCCCTAATGTGGAGAAAAATGAGCGACAGTTCTCTGGAGGCAGACAAGGGATTGATTTCGAACATAGGGATTGATTACATTTCAGGCAACAGGACTGTAATTTAAGGGGTAAGGCAGAGTCAATGAGGCCAATATAATGGTTTCCTCTACAAGCACTGATGCAATTAGCAACTCATTTTAATTGAAAAGGTGCAGGAACTCTTGGCCCTGTTCCTATGGCCTTCGTCACAATAGGAAATGGGAGGGAAAACCAAGTCAGGATTCGCTTTGGTGGAATGGTAATGCATATTTCGTAATACCACATCTAGGAACCATAAATCATTTTAGTAGAAAGTACTGTTATAATATGCCATTGGTCTGGCTTTGAATGAGAATAATTGGCATTTTATTTATGTGATTTATTGAAGGTCAGTATGGAGAATCTTTCTCTATCCCAAAAGCCACTCTTATCATGCAGTCCTTGGTCCTAAATCTTTGCCAGACTTGCAAAACAGAAATTCAGTTTATTAAGGCTAAAGCCTTCTGGCTATTGAAGTCCCTTCTTACATGCTATCATACTTTAGTAAACATAAGTAGCACCTAGAATGCTACCTCTCTGATTCTGATTCACTGGGTCGAAGATGGGAGCCAGTTCGAAGATGGGAACTTACATTTTCCTTAAGCATCCTAAGTGAGTCTGGTATATGAATTGTATTTTGATAAATACTGCTCTACATCTAGAGATAACATTTAAGTAGGTAATTATTAAATGTCTCAGGCTTATCTGAAATCAATTTTTCCTTAACAGCATGTTGGAATATTGGAACACAAATCAGCTAAGTTTCAAGAGAGGGTCATGGCAAGAAAAAAGTATGCAGCACAGGGCAGTAGTTTGAGAAAACATGCTCAGACTGGATGTCTAGGCAGGGAGCGCTGTCAGAAGCTAGCATAAGGGTACTGAGTGCATGGGGAAGGCAGCAGGGTGAAGACTAAAATTGGATTGGTCTCTGGGGGGCAATTGTCTGGGATTCACTCTTGGGGTCATGTAAGATTAAGTGTTTCTGGGGTGCCTGGGTGGTTCCGTCAGTTAAACGGCCACCTCTTGATTTTGGCTCAGGTCAGGATCTCAAGGTTTGTGAGATCGAGCCGTGCGTCTGGCTTCCTGCTCGCAGCGGGGAGGAGATTCCTTGGGATTCTCTGTCTCTCTGTCTCTCTCTGCCCCTCCAACCCCTCAAAATGAATAAATAAACTTTTTATTTATTTTTATTTTTTTTTATTAAAGAGTGTTTCCTTCTATTTTGCACCCTAGGTACCTCACTCACCTCACCCTAGTGCTGGCTTTGGTAGATAGCTTCTGAAATGGCTGCCAGTGGTCCCACTTTGTGGTATTCATGCCCTTGTGTAATCTGCTGCTCTTGTGTGTGGACTGAACCTAGTGACTTGTTTCTAATGCGTACAATATAGCAAAGGTGATGGGATGTCACTTCCAAGAGTAGGTTATAAAAGACTGTGACTTCCATCTTCTACCCCCTCTCATGCTCTTTTGTTTTTTAACTCTGATGAAACAAGTTGCCATTTGTGATTTATTGTGGCCTATTGCCATTTCTGCCTTATTGAGAGACCTATGTGGCAGGGAACTGAGGGGAGCCTCTACACCATAGCCAGTTGATCCTTCCCTGGTTGAATCTTGACATAAGACCACAACCTCAGCTGACACCTTGACTGTAATCTTTGGGAGACCCTGAACCAGAAGCCCCAACTAAGTCTTGCCCAGATTCCTAACCACAGAAACTGAGAGGGTAAATCTTGTTGAAGTCACTGTGTTTTAGTATGATTTTTTTATTCAGTAGTAACTAATACAGTGCATAAAGATCGTGGTGGTGGTGGAGTGATGGTTGCTGAACCCGAAGAGCAACATAAACAAGGAAAAGAGAGAAGGTACTGAGGACACACTGAACCCAGTATCGTGTGTTTAAGCAGTTTGAACCAGGGATAGTTCTTCCTACAGGGGTTGCTTCCTTTTCTTCTTCCTCACCTCCTCCAAGTCTTTGCTGCCCTAAAAAATAGCTGGACAGTTGCTTAATCAACGTTGACTGCTAAACGTTGAAATTTCTTCTATTGAATCTCCAAGATTACTGCCGTCACCACCTCCTTGTCTATCGTGAACTCCTTCCCTGAAATTTGCTATGGTTCCTAATAAGGAGGTCTGTACTTAACAGTGATAGATAATATCTTCATCCAGCAGCCATAGCCACTAGAATATAAAAAAAGTAAAATGTCTGACATTGCAAGGATGTGGAGCAACGTGAACTTTTATAATTGCTGGTGGGAATGCAAAATGGGATGATCACTTGGGAAAACACTCTGACAGTAGTGTATAGAGTTAAATCTAAATCTAGCATACGACCTAGTAATCATACTTCTGGATATCTATCCAAGAGAAATAAAAACTTATGTGTACACAAAAGCTCATATTAATTTTTTTTTTGAGAGAGAGAGAGAGAAAGAAAGAGTACAAGCAGGGGAGGGGCAGAGAGAGAGGGAGACAGAATCCGAAGCAGGTTCCAGGCTCTGAGCTGTCAGCACAGAGCCCGATGTGGGACTCAAACCCACCAACCATGGGATCATGACCTGAGCCGAAGTCAGATGCTTAACTGACTGAGCCACCCAGGCGCCCCTATATTAAAATATTTATAGCAGTTTTATTTGTAATAGTCCAAAGCTAGAAACAATCCAAGTGTTCATCAACTAGTGAATAGATAAGCAGACTGTGGTGTTACAGATTATCCTCTGTTCCCCTTTGTCTGTCTTTCTCAGGATTCTCTCAATGAGCGCCTTTCATCTAGCACCATAATCGGTCATATTCCTCATAGGCCTTTGGGGTGGGGCTCAACTGGGAGGGCATTATTTTCTCAGAAGGGAGAGCCAGTAAGTGGGGCCTTCTGCACTGACTTAGATTTGTCCTTTTTTTATGGGCCTGGGACATTCACTTACCAATTAGCTCTTAGAAGCCTCTATTGGAAACAAGGTGCTTCTGAGATTTTTGACGCAAGGGATGCTGCTCAGAATCCTAAGTGGCCTCCTTAATATTCTGCATCACTAGCAAAGGCTTACACAGCAAATATTCATGCCCATCAAAAAAAAAAAAAAGTCTAAGATAAAAGTGCATGCATAACATAACACTTAGAGTTGTTGAATCACCATGTTGTACACCTGAAACTAATGTAACGTTGTGCGTCAACCATACTTCAATTTTAAAAAGTGCATGCAAGAAGTTCATCGGGATAAAAGGCCCATTTTGGAAGCAGTGGGAAAGCTAGTATAGGTCAAGTTAAATCTATCACGTGCTTCAGTCCCTTAAAGAGGGCTACCCTATAGCTCACTATAGTTTCATTTATTTTTCTTCTTTTAAGCCTATCTAATGATTCTTAGAACTGGAAAGCTACATAGAGTACATGAGTCAGGGCCAGGATTTGCAGAGGTCAAGAAACTTCTTTATTCTTTATGAATGGTTGCAGAGAGAACATCATCATCATCATCGATGAGATTATTTTTTTCTTCCTTCTAATGGTACAGCATCTTCCTTCCAGATCCCTGTCAGCATATCCCTCGTCAAACAAGTCTATAATTCCATCTCAAGCAACTCCTTTTACAGGCATGACAAAGTCATTGGCTGATTTAAATGAGGGAGGGGGGTTGAACATTTAGCATAAAGATGAAGTAAAGGCATTTTTAAATGTTTTACTTTATGTGAGCACTGGTGTCTAACTTTCCACACAGAAAAAAAAATCACTAGTGATGAAAATAACAATTAAATGTAACTCATATAACACTGTACCACTGTATGTTGTTTTGATTCATTGTTATCTCCTTTTTGTTTTTGTTTTGTTTTGCTTATTTGTCTGGTCTTGGGTGCTCGCTTAAAACCAGTGAGGCCACGGAAAGGTTAGACTTGAGACCAGTTCTTTGGGGGCTCTTTCTCGTTCTGCTGAGAGTGTTTCTTCAGCTGCCAGGAAAAGATGCGTGCACGAATTCTTTTGCCTGTGTCATGATCAACTCCAGCTCCGTAGATGAACCCAGCTGTGGCAAGTTGATAAGTCCAAGTTTCAAGATGACACAAAGGGATTGAGTCAGGCAAGACCCAGAAGATTTGGGGCCAAATTAAATGTTACTGCTCGATGGGAAGGAAGAGAGGAAGGAGGATATGGAAATACACAGCCCAGTTTCTGCTGAGATGATAGGCTCTGGAAACCCATCCCGCATGCTCACTGTTAACTCAGTACTGGTTTGTGTATTTTCCGAATCTGCAGTGGGTGGCTTCAGCAGTCACCCGGGGACCGGGCACCCGGCACCCTGTGATGACTTTTCCCTTTCACGGTTCTTGGGATTTCTCTGGAAGGTTCTAATTCAAAGGCAGCTTTTATTTGGAAAGCTTCAGAAGTCATTTCACTCTGCACATTATATGAGGAGTAAAAGGCTTGTTTACGTTTAGCTCCACTGTTCTTAAACCCTTCTACTTGTTCTTGCTGGTAAAATGTATGTGAGTGGGAGAGAGATTATTCCTAGGTATGGGGTTTGTGTTAGAAGTTACTTTTTTTTTTCCATTCTCATTCACCAAATAGGTACTGAGCACCCACTAGATGTCGGGGTACATGGGCAAAGCACCTGTTTCAGAGCTTGTGCAAAACCTCAGTTTCTGAGGTAGCCAAGCCCTGCACTTTTAGCCCTGCGTTGAACCACAGGTAGTGCTGACAGCCCTGTTCTTGTCATGGCTGAAGGCTTCTGGGAGATGGATCTTTGGGGAGCTACCTTAGCTGAGGCTCTCTTGGTTGAATCTCTAAGCACAGCAGCACAAGCCAAAGCTTCCTGTTGAGTAATGTGGCCTAAGGGGAGAGAAATGAGAGAAAGTTCAAAGTCAACAATCTTACAAAACAAATAAGCAAACAACCTTGCAAATGTTTACGAACCCATAAAATTTCCTCTACTCTGCAGGGTAGAAACCATTGTGTTTAACACACCCAGGTTGTAGGATCTTTGAAGACAGGCAGTGTACTTCTCTTCTTTTGCATTGCTCATTCAGTTAAGTTAAAAAATACATGGTCATTGATCAACACGACAAATCAGTTGGGGAGGGACTTGGGCCATGAGTCCTCTGAGCCTGACCTGCATATCTTCATTTTCAAAATTTTCCTCAAGCCAGAAACTGATATATTGAATCTCTGTCAGTGTTTTTAGAGTGTAGGCTGCAGACCAGCCACGACACAATCATCAGGCTGAGGCCACATTTAATAACGCTTTTTGAAAATTCAGATTTCTGGCTCTATGCCAAAGACTTTCCTAATCAGAAACTCAGAGAGTTAGGTCTGGAAATCTGCATTTTGATATCTCACGCAGGTGGATCTTATGCGCACTAAACGCTGAATGTCTCTGCTCGGGTTTCCTTGGCCTCTATGCAATTTTACTCTACGAACAAAGCTAGTAGATGATGCTTCTGCAAGACTTCAGGCAATCCTGAGCAGGCTGCATCGAGCTCTGCCACTTACTGGTCACATGGTCCTGGCCAAGTGATTTAACTTATTCACCTCTCAATTTTCCTTTCTGCAAAATGTGGGTTATAAAAGCACCTACCTTTTGGATGGAGGTGACTGAGTTTCAAGTAAGACAACATTTGCAAAGTGCTCAGAACTGTCCCTGGCAGATAGGAAGGCCTGATAACAGATACCTATTGTTACTGTTCTTGTTATTCAACCATTTGCAAAAACCGTGTCTTTTATGCAAACGCAGGAACAACAATGTAAGTTTGATGTGCTAATGTTAAGTGAGCTGCTTAGAAAAAGAAAGCTCTTCCAGTGACAGAGGCCAGCTGGAGACTGAAGTCATTTGCTAGAAGAAAAGAGACTCAACGCCAGTCACATCTTTCACAAGGTTGTTGCTTAAAGTCTGTGAAGATCTTTTGCAACCATCATTTCATTTGTGCTTCATAAAATCCCATGAGGTTGCTAGAAGAAGAGAGATGTCAGAGCATGCGCGTGAAAATGCACGATCTGTGCAGGCGACGGCCCTGATATTCACTCTACGACTTGAGCAAGTTGTATAACGTGTCTGAGCTGCAGTTCCCCACTGCTGTGAACTGGGGAGGAAATGTATAATATATAATATTACATATTATATGTGTAGAGCTCCTAGCACAAGGTCTCTAGCGTGGGAAATGCTCACGAAACGTAACTGTTATTGTTGTGAGTAAACCAAGCCTCTGAATTCGCACATCCAGCAAGCGGCTGACCTGTGGTTTGAGCCTAGACCATCTGCCTAAGCCCATTGCCATCTCTACTAGATCAAGTGCCTGTAAATCTCAGACAGTTGTTGACATTTTATGGCAATCCATACTCTGATTTCTTGAAGCCCTCTTAATTTACCCATAAAGCCTTGCTTAGGATTGTCAGGGATAATCATTTTTAAACATGGCCTGCCAGCCATGTTATAAAATAGCACACTGGCAGAGGAGGCCATTCTACTTGAATTATTTATCTGGAAACTTGACTTCCGGCTGCAGCACACGAGTCCCTCCCTAAGGTGCCTGGTTTGGGTCAGGTAGTTAAAACTCACCAAGCAGCTGCTGGTGCCGAAGGCTGTGAATATAGCGGTTCTGCAGGGCCTCCCACAGGGGCCTGGAATTGTAAATCCTCATGATGCTGTAAAAGTAGCGCTGCTGCCCTTGGGTTAGGTCCTGTCAGAGCACAGCAGGTGATTTTGATGAGTTGGTGGAATTCTCTAGGACTACGAGTGTGATGTATTCAAAGCTGACTTCTTTTGGAAATAAGATATATATATGTATACATACATATGTATGTATAACAATTTTATGTATATATGTGTGTGTGTGTATATATATATATATACAAATTGTGTGTGTATATATACATGTATACACACACACGTATACACACACACACACACACACACACACACACATACATGTAACAATTGGAAAACAACCACTGGGTAGTTTCTTCCCCTAGTTTATTTAAACAACTTCCACTGGCCTGTGTGATAGTAAAAATGGATAAGCAAACATTCTAGGTTAAGTAAGTAGGTCAAGGTATTGGGCTGAGAGAGATCTAAGGATTTCCAACATCTTATAATTTTATTTATCTGTTATGATCCTTGTTGGAGAAGGTAGGCCATGAGAATCTACACAGGGCCTGACGTAGATCCGGCTTCTGAATGGGGTCAAGAGAACTTCCCACCAAGAGTTGTCAGTAAGCAGGGGAGATAGCTGGATGAGTGGATGGGTAATGTGATAAAGGTTCAGCATTATTAGTTAAAAGGTGCTATGAACACAGAGGAGGAAAATAAACTCTGTGCAAGGCTTTCTAAATGAGTTGACCAAAACATCGGAGTCTTAGGGTGAGGAGAAATTCCCCCAAAGAACCAGAATACTGGTTCTCAAAGGGCATTGGCATCACCTGGGAACTTGTTAGACATGCAAATTCTCAGGCTCCACCCTAGATCTACAGAAGCCTAAACTCTGGGGAGTGGGACCCAGAACTCTGGGTTTTAACAAGCCCTCTGGGTGATTCTGACACAAGCACACTAAAATTTGAGAACCACTGTGCTGGAAGAAAAAGAAAGGCTAATTAGTGGGAGAAAGTGGTACAGATTTCCAATGGGGCACAAAATATCTGGATATATTGGGAAGCAGACTTTTTTTTTTTTTTCTTCAAGCAGAATATAGAGTCTGAGCTGGGAAAGGCTTAGAGGTAGGCAGGGGAAGTTCATAAAAGCCTTATAGATGTAATGTTCCGACTCAAATCTTAAAAGTAATACTTAAAAAAAGTTTAAAGATTATCTTTTATATGAGGAGCCATTGAAGGTCTTTATTTAAGTCCGTGATTCTCAAAGGGAGTGATTTTGACCATTGAGGACATTTGACAATGTGTAAAGACATTTTTGGTTGTCATGAATGGTGAAAGGGAGGATGTATGGTACTGGCAGTCAGTAGGTAGGAGCCAGGAGTGCTGCTGAACATCCCACAGTGCATGAGACAGCCTCCCGGTCCCTCGTAACAAAGAATTATCCAACCCCAAATGTCATCCTTTCATGTGACCAGATTTTGCAGCTGGCCCTGCTGTGGAGGATGAGCTTCTGGGAAGACAGACCATTGGTAGGGAGAGCATTTAGAAGGCTGACCTCTAGGGCAAGCAAGGAGCAAGAAGGGCTGGGACTACAGTTTCTGTTATATACCTCATCTATCATCAATGCTTATCGTATGTAGATGGGGAGACTGAGATAGTGGCATCAGCATTCTAGAAAAATCAAAGAACAAGAAGTTCACCGTAGGCTAAAAAATTCAAAACAATGACAGAATTTTCAAAGCAAGTTGTTAACCATTGTAATGAAAACTAAATTTAAGTGAATCAAATGTAAAAGTAAAGTGACTTTCATCTGTTAGAAATTTGGTGTGGAGGCGTGCCTGGGTAGCTCAGTGGGTTAAGAGTCTGACTCTTGATTTCAGCTGAGGTCACGATGTCACCCTTCATGAGTTCGAGCCCTGCATTGAGCTCTGTGCCAACAGTGCTGAATTCTCTCTCTCCCTCTCTCTGCCCCTCCCCTGCTCGCTCTCTCTCTCTCTCTCTCTCTCTCTCTCAAAAATAAGTAAATAAACTTAAAAAAAAATGGTATGGAGTTGAAGCCTGTGTGTCAAATTTATTTTCTGGTGTCTAGAGACCTTAAGCTTGATATTGAAAATGTGTCCAGAGTGAAGGTAGCAAAGCCAAGTATTTCTCAATTTGAGACATCATTTCAACTTTACAGTTTGTGAATTAGATGTTTTAAAAGATAATATCTTTGAAGAAGATAATCAATTCTTAATTAAGCTTTTTCAAATGACAGACAACAATATAATATGAAAATAGCAAGCCAGTTTCAAAAGCAAAGCTCCAAAGGGCAATGGGAATAATCATTGTAGAAGATAAAATCTTAGCAGTTATTGTTTTATTTCATGGTGGGGGGGGGGGAATGCTATGTCCTTTCCTTAGCAGGGATCTGAGCTTCCTAAATAACAGTCCTAATATTCTTACCCTATTGCTTATCCTTCCTTGAGGCGATGGAAGAGAACTTAACTTTTGCAAAAAGTATTTATGAGAATGGCTTTAAATAACTTTGACCGAAAGGCACTAACATCGTTCTCTAGCAAGGAGCCATAACATGGTTGCTTCCCGCCACCCATCAGTGCTTTTGCAATGAAGACAAGACTGTCCACAGAGCTCCTAAAATGCGCTGGGTATAGGATCGGATCATCCAAGGGCTCATTTGTTCACCACACAGGCCATCAACATGCACTGAGGGCCTTTGTCAGGCACGATGTTACCAAATACTGGGTAAACAAAGACATGAAAAAAAGTTCTCAAGCTTTGAAGGAGAGACCTACAAATTTTCTCCATTAGGGAATGATATGCTATACCTTCAGTAAAGAAGTCTCCAAGGCAGAGGAAGGGACGCGAATGCAAGGAATCCGTGGAACATTCCCAAGTTTTTGCTGTCTTTTCCGTTTTTCTCCCATTCTTTATCCTGTGCCTCCAGGGAACAACAAACATAGCATGAAATTGCATTTTGTTCAGCCTATTTTGGGACCTAAGTAAATAAGTAAGCAAGTAAGTAAATAAAGAAACAAATAAATAGATGTTATTTATGTCAAGGGATAAGAAGTTTTCTCACATGTTTCCAAGTAATTGGATCTCACCAGACTGCTCAGTTCTGCACTTTTCCCTATTCCCACCTGCTATTTATGGAAGGACTTTTCTTTCTGCTTCATCTTGTGTGTGCAACATGTAGACTGGGGAACCACTCCCCGTCACAAGTTATTTCTTATAGTTATAAATAATAGTTATTACTTTATCTGACTTTAAAAGCAGTATATGTCATTTTTGAAAATTTATCCATGATCTAACTGTCCATAACTATTGGTGGCATTTGATTGATTTCCTTTTATTCTTTCTTTTCTGTGTACATTTTGTATGGTTTTAGAAAAGGGAGATGATACTCTATATGTTGTGCACTTTCCCAGCTCATTGAATATCCCTTAAAAAAGCCTATAATTTTTAGTGGCAGTATAGTATTCCTTTACATTTTTCTCCGTTTCTTGCACATTTTGCAGTTTTCCGACACTGCACTGTCCAAGAAACTATTAAACTTAGCTGTATTTCTTGCCAATTGCCTGACAAAATGAAGGAGCCGCAAAAAAGACTATGAGTAAGTCTTTTTTTTCCTTTCCATATTGTTTTAGGTTTGGAATCTGAGATGTGTACAATAATAAAAAAAATTAATAATCAAGGAGTAATAGACATATTGGAATAGGGTCACCAAGGCATGGAGTGAGAACTCTAAGTGTTGTCTCCTCTGCTCATACCTTTGCCCTTGCCAACACCTACCCCCATCGGGTTGTTTGATTCACTGAGATCATGGCTATAGAAAGCTCTCCTTCATGCCACTTCCTTCTCTCTCTCCTCTCCTTTATTATATGCTCATGCACATGCACATGCATATATAAAAGCACCCACATGTACACACGCTGAAGAAGTATTTCAACATGTGATAAATCTCTGCTTCTGAATTCATGAAGCTAAGGCTCCGATCTTCCTGAAGAGAAATTTATTAGGAAAACATCAGCCAACATCTCTGTGTGTCTTGTTTCCACGATATAAACTTATAAATTAAACTATAAATATTGTACTTAATATTGCCTTCCCTCAATGTGCACTTCAGAAACCACACTAACCAAGATAACTCTTTTAATATTCTCTGTGATAAAAGTTGACACTCTATCCTGTACTTAGATCTTCTCAGTATCCCTCCTCCCATTTTCCAGATCTGCAGAGCAGAGCATAAATATTCTTCAAAGCTAGAAAGATTTCTTCTTTCCTCAACTAGCATAAGGAAATGACTGACGATCTTTCTTGTGGCAACAATTCATGGGTGTTTTCTTGGGCTATTGCTAAGGAAATCCATCTTACCTAGTCAAGTGGACTATACCTGATAAAGTTTGATTAGAATGCTTGGAAAATTCAAGGAGGGAAAATCTACCAAATAACTTCTGTCTGAAACAAAAAGATTTGCTTCAAAGACTTACCCTGTATTATAAACTTCCCTCTTTTAAAAGCTGCTACTCCTATTCAGTGTAGTCTGCTTGCAAGGTCTCTTTCTTCATGGGATGGTGGCGGTCGAAATTCAGTCTGTTGATAAGCTGATATCTAGGCAACGTCATGTGATGAAACAAGGAGCTGGGGCGGGGGGGGGGGGATGGATTTGGCTGCATGCCTTTCCCTGCTTCTGGGCAACATTCGACTGCACAATTTATCTTTTTCCTTTGAAATTTTGTGTCTAATCAAGTGTCAGCTTCTAAATCTACTACATCTGCATTATATGCAGACATGAGAAAAGAAAGTACATGGAGACAGAGAGGCTGAATATTAAAGGTCAAGAAATCCACCAGGGCAATGGGCCATTATATATTTCCCAGATTTGGAGTCAGTCCCCTCACCCACATTGTTCAGAATGAGGAAGAAGCAGTTCCTAGATATAGACCTATGGGCGTGAATTTTACTGTGGTAACCTATGCAATTGTTCAAGACAGTACTCCTTTCTTAATTTTTGGAGGAGTAAGATATTCTCATTTTGGATCTTGGTTAGAGGCTGCGTATGATGATAATGAACCTGTGGCACAAGGATCTTGCCCACACTGATGTCATCAGCATAAGCCTCGCATTTTAACCTGACTCATGACAGCAATCTTACCCCTCCCTCTGGAGTAGCATTATTACTACAGACTTCCTTTTTTTCCTTCTGAATCCTCCGTCTGAATGCCAGATTATCTGTAAAAATGAATAATTCCTAGGGAAAATGGAAGAAGAAATACCAAAAGAAAACCACAAATTCAAAATTCTTAAGTATCTAAAGGGAGTATCTCATCAAGATGAGAGTGATGAATTGTGTAGCTTACAGAAGAAAGAAAGAACTCACCAGACACAGAAAGTCTGCATTTTCTTCAATAATTTAAGTTATTGAAGACTGGGGAATAAACATGGCAGACACAGGAGTCTATAAAAGCCTGTGGATACCACAAACCTCTCATTGGATCTGAGAGTTTGGTGATTCTCTACTGAGAGATAAAGAACAATTGAATGCAGAGTTGACATCGTCAATTGAATCTTCCTTGAATGTTTTCCCAGCGTATGATGAAATGCCTTCCAGGGTATACCACATCTGCTGACTGTTACACACACGGGCTGATTCATAGCAGTGTGCATCAGTCCCTGCACCACCAGGAAAACAGAAACAGATCTAGGTGTTTGACAAAGAACTTAATGTAAGGAATCTGTTTCAAAAGTACTGGAGGGGCGCCTGGGTGGCTCAGTTGGTTAAGCATCTGACTTTGGCTCAGGTCATGATCAGGTTCGTGGGTTTGAGCCCCGTGCCCGGCTCTGTGCTGACAGCTCAGAGCCTGGGGCCTGCTTCGGATTCTGTGTCTCCCTCTCTCTCTGCCCCTCCCCTATTCACACTCTGTCTCTCTCAAAAATAAATTAACATTAAAAAAAAAAAAAGTATTGGAGTGGGTTAGAGGAGCAAAATAAGAAAGGCCTGCTCATGCAATGATAGGCAATTCCACTCAACCACTAACACACCTAGAGCTGGAGGACAAAAGGGAAAATGATTTTCCCTAGAGTCCATACTGTGCCATCCAGGCTGGTTCCGTTGGAACACGGCCTGAGTAGCACCTCAGTACCTGGCACTCAACCAGTGACCTTGCTTCCCTGCTCTGTCCCAAATGCTGATGTTGCAGTGGCTGTCACCCCCACCACTGCCCCTGCTGCTACTGTCCCTGCCATGGTTGCTGATGCTTCCACTGCCACAGACGTAAGCAGAAACCATGAAAGCAGTTTCTCCTTTCCTCTCACCTTCCATTTTCTGTCCCCCATTGGATGCCAGCTGGTAAGGGACTCTGCAAAATGCATTTTGCAGTCTTCCCACTGCCATGATAAAGAGAAGGGTATAGAACGGTAAGTGCAAAGCTGGGAGATGTTGACACTAGCCAACCAACACATGGGGATACCATCAGCGAAAATCTAAGAGGTACCTCTTGTTTCTGTGATGTCAGGTGGGAGGCTCAAGAACTTAGATGTACAGTCAATGTTTGCCTATTACCACTAAGGTTTGTAATTTTTAAAGAAAAAAAAATACCTAGCTCTGTACATAGTGTCAAGGAATGAAACAGGAGGTTTTGGTCAGTAATCTAACATTTAAGAATGATGAAACCATGCATATCATCAATTTTGATCAAATAAATTATTTTTCCAAAGACTAGACTTTTCAAAAAGAATTAAAGTTGACTACAAAAAAAAAAGAATAAAAACATTTAAAATCTAATTACTATAAGGAATACAGTGTTGACTATTGGTAGAAAATATGCATGCTCTCTCAGAGCTGAAACATTGGTAAAACAATGGAGTAAGACAGTGGTATATCTATATAACTGTCCTTAGAACATGTGTTTTCATAGAATAATAGAATAATAAAGTGTTTTCATAGAATAGTAGGGTAAATATGATCTCGTGGTCATTACCAAGTGAGGAAGGAAGAGGGACCCATGATTAAAATCCAAGATGAGGTTAAACCCTAATTCAAAGAATCTAATCTTCTAGAACAAGAGGCAAAGCTTAACTCTATTTCATTGAGATAGGTATTTCCCTGGAAAACCATGAACCCAAGGGGAAATTATCTGCTCATATCTTTCTGCTTTTGCTCCTTTCCATCATTTCCAGGATCCTCTTAGCTGCAGAGCTCTCCAGGGAAATAGTTATGCTAGGCACAGATATCCTCCTTGTGCTACCCCAAGTCCTCAGAGGGCCTCAGTGCACCATCATGAAATGAAGGGACTGTCCCTGTCCCCATTCAGAGCTGCTGTATATCACCTGGACTTTTGGATGTCTCTACACAAGAGTCTTACACAGACTTTGTTAGACTCTCTTTCTCGTAGGACTACATAGCCCGTTGGGTGTAATCTTGCTTGGTGGGGGTTGGAATGGGTGTCAATTATTCCTCTACTATCTTGTTTTTCTTCCCTCTGATCTCTTCGCAGAAAATTCCCATTTCTCCAAAACTCCAAACCAAAGCTCTCACACATACCAACACCTTAGGGGACACTGGTCTCAAAAACTAGAAACCTTAAAAGTCCCAGTTTGGTCTATAAAAGCCACTTTCAATGACTAATAACTACTTTGAACACTTAAATGCAGTGATTATCAGGAAATGAAAAGCTGGATATGGTCATATATGTGCTAAGGATTTTGGGAAAACAGATTAAAAAAGTACTGAAAAAATCTAAAATAGAATATAACTCAAGAACAAAATGGTCTGTGGATTTAATTTTGACTCTATAATCCCAAATAAATGCTATGGAACGAAGAGGTATGATGTCAAAAGAAACTAGAACAGGTGTCCTGGGAGCTTGTAGATAATTCTAGATTCCAGACCTTGATTTTTTTTGTTTTTAATTGTAAGAATTTGCAAGAAACTCTTTTTCATTAGGGACTAGCAAGGGTCCTCTAAAAATAGACCTTATGACATAGTTATTAAGCAGGAGAACCAGGATTCAAACCCATGGTTACCTGCGGTCTATGGTTTCTCCCCTTGGCCTTTGGAAATAAAAGGGAATTTGAGCAACACACACATTGCTATAATAGGAAACTCTCTCTCCTTGGGTGTGTTCTGTTCCCATCTGCAATATTGCTTTGTTGAATAAGGGGAGGCTTCAGATTCACAAAGTCTTATGGTCATAATTCTGGAGCAGGTTATTAGTCTTAGGATACCAAGTCATCCATCTTCTAATCTAGTCTCCTGGGAAGGTTTCACACAAGCAGGCCATTCCCATCAGTTCTCAAACCTGCCTAGGCGTTTCTGCATTTACAGCACTTAGGGGTTTAAAGCTTAGGTCCTTGTCCGTGAAAACACTTTCCAGATGTATTCTAATTTTCTAAAAAGTGAACTGAATAAAAATACCATCTACTGCTCGGCAACAGATTGGCAAAACAACTTTATAAACATTTAAAAGATCAGTACTGACAGCTATGTTATCAAGCAATGTCATTTCCTTTTGTTGTTGTTCTTGTTAACAGGGAGACGGTTCTGGGACTCTTAGATGTTGTAGACCTGGTATTTCTGCTGTTGACAAGGTGCCTTGTGCAACCCTCATGGACAGGTAAGTACAATTTGAAACTTGTTAAAAATTTTATACTCAAGTGTGCTAATTAATGAGTTCATGACAATCTGGATGGGTTTTTGGTGGCACGCTCTGATCTGTTCCACAGTTTCACCAGCTTATTAAGTTCTCAGATGACGAAGATCTAGTTTCCAGATGATAGAGATCTAGGTGGGATGGAAAACATGGCAGATGGCAGATGACGAAACGATCTCGACAAGTTAAAGTGATGGACTGCATCTAATAGGACAAAATGCAGTAGTAATAAAAACAATATTCTGCATCAGAGTTTCATTTCTAATTGGACAAATACAGAAAGAAAATGTGATGCTTAGTAGCAGTTCAGGCACAGGGAAAGGCAATGCATCATGAGTTAATGAGGCCGCCAGAGGGATTCATGAGTGTGTATCAACAGAAGTATAGTATCTAAAACAAGGCAGAGACTGGGACTGCCCTGATGTGCTTTTTGTGCTTCAGTGTGTGCAGACAAGGGACATAGGCAAACTGGGCCGTGTGGCTAAACTAGAGGTGCTTCGTCATAGGATAAGCTGACACATGCATTAAGAGCTATCGAATCTGGAAAAGGCCTATGGCAGAAGGGGGCGGGGTGGGCAACCATGCGTCACAAAGTATTTGAAGAGATCACGCGTTTGAGATTAGACTTACTTTGTATATCCCCCAAAAAGAAAAAAATTAAGATGCGTAACTAGAAGCCTGCCAGGATATAAATTTCTGGTGTAAGAAACCACCTCAGGAGAGAATGAGCTCCCCATTCCAGATGTCTTAAAAATAAACTCCCTTGATGAAAACGCTGTAAAGGGTATTTACACATTATACTGGGTCGCTGACACTATAATTCTATAATTGCAAAGGCCATATATGAGCCAGAACATCCCAGCTCCCCCATTGCCTGCCTGGCCCTTCCTGATACAGTCCATCCTTCTTTCCATAAGCTTCAACGTTCTGTGCTTTGAGTGAAGCCACAAATTTGGCCAGTTCTTATGTAACTGTGGCTCACTGTGTACCATTCCAGGCACCTTTGTAACATTAACCCATGTAAGCCTCATAACATACTGTGAGGCATTCACGATGACTAGCTCCATTTGGCTTCTGAGGAAATGGAGCGGAAGAGAGGTTACCTAACCTGACCATGCTCCCACGGCCAGGAAGTGGCAGGACTGGCACCTGAGCTCAGGCATGTATCTCTCCTTCTTAGAGACCTGGGCTACCCACAGCGAATCTCCTCTGGGCAGAAGCGCCCTGAGAGGTAATCTTTGGCTTGGAATTGACACACTCTAGTTCTGAGACGTTCCAAGTCCAAAGTCAATGGGGCAGGAAGGGATACTCTTCTCTAGGAGGTCATGGGAAGGAGCGAATGTTTACTTAAAGGTAATTTGATCTTCCATGAAAGGACTGGATTTAGGCCAACTCCTAGCCCGGGGGCAGGGCTGACTTTCCCAGAAGCTAAAGGATATTTATCCAATGTCAGCTGTGGAAGGCTGTTATCCAGGAAGAAAGAGTAAATGGCTTTTAAATGGGTAAGAAACAGTGTCAACAGTGTCTGCCTTGATCTGAAAGGAATTTTTGTAGTTCTATCCACATCTTAAACTATTAGGCAAAAGATGTAGTGTGTCTAAGTAGATAATTATCTTTTTCTGTTTCATACCTCCAGGGACAGGGACAAAGATGAGGAAAGGAACTACCATTTATTATATGTCTAATAAATGCCACAAACTGTGCTAGGAACGTAATAATAATAATAACATATGATTATTATAATTTTATAGTTGTATGGATAATAATAAAGATAATTGTTACTATTATTATTTTATAGTTGTATGGAGGAAAAAATTGAGGCTTTGGTAAGTTACTTGACAATTTATATTATCATACAAGGGGGACCCAAGATTTACACCCAGGTTTGCCTGACACTAGGGCTTTATTCTTTCTATTATACTATGTTGCCTTTACCACATTTTGTTCTATTTATTTAAGACCTATTTCTAGAACATTCTATGTGGAGTCTCCTAGAAGAAAATCATCCTCAAACAGGATAGTTCTTTATATGTATGAAATCAATCATTGTCTAAGTCATTGCCTCTCCAGGTTAAAAATAGTTTCTTTAACAATTCCTCTTATTATATGTGTAAGCTTCTGGTAGTTCCATTTTTCAGAAGGTCCCCAGGTAGTCCGATGTGGAAGAAGAACTCTTAACCAAAACAATCAGGACTAATAGCTGGCTCATTACTCTTGTCATAAGCCTATGTAATATTTAATTAAAGCATGCCATTCCAATAACAAGAGCAATAACATAAACAGGTTTGGGAACGTACCCACATCGGTAAGTACACAGTACAACTGGGAGTGCCATTAGAAAATCAGGGGATGCTACAAAAATATGATCAGAGATCTTCCACCAAAATGTGTTTCTTGGAATCTCTGTTAATGACTGTGGAAAATTCCTTGCAGCCCAGATCGCAAGTGTAGTAGACTGAAATCCATTTTGTGGAGAATTCCCCATCAGGCTTGTTACTGTTTCCCTTCTTTCCCACTTTTGCTGGGTCTTCTGCCTTTGTATCTTTTGTTTTGGTCCTTTAACCCTTTATCAGTTATGCGATATGCAGTATGAACCCCAGAGAAGAGAAGCTGCATGCAACACAGCCTTCCCCCCGCCACCCCGCAGGTAATAAGAGAGGGCTTTCCATCCTGTCTTCTTTTTCTTGTGTTACCGCCTTCAAATCTAGTGATCCAGTTCTAAACACCTCACCTGGTGAAGCCGATGTCTCATCTTATAGCTGTTGCTCCTCCTTCTTTCCAGCACCCCTCCTCAATCGTGGACACAGCTCTCAAAACTCTAGCCCGCCTCTCCTGGTGTTGGAGATTGGACTTTGTGGCCATCATCTGCAGCCCTTTCGAAACCCCACGGCTAATATTGTCATCTGCGGTGTGGCGGCTTGTTCACGGTTGTGAGCTGCGCTCCCTGATTATTTTGAGCTCAAATTAGGGACAGTAAAACCCTGAGGTTAAAATCTCAGATGCTTTTAGCAGAAAAATCTGAGTTTTGCAGGATGATTCTATAATATTCTGCCTGTGTAACTTTGGACAGGTTTCTCAACCTCTCAAAACTTTGGCTTCCTCATCTGGAGGAAGGCTATTTGAGCAGTTCCTGTATACTTAAGGGTTGCTCTGAGCATGAAATGAGCCAATAATGCTTGAGATGCAGCAAGCGCTCGATCCACGGGAAACTTGCGTGTTGCCTCTGTGTCATGCGTGAGTCTAAGAAGTTTACATATATTATCTTGTTTAATCCTCACATAAACCCCACAAGCTAAGTACTATTAAGTCCTATTTGATAGACGAGAAATCTGAGGCACAAAGAGTCTTAACAGCTCAGTCGTTTATACAAGCTATTAAGTGGAAGTGCCAGGATCTAAACTCAGGGGGGCTGGTTCCAGACTGTGCCCGGCTGACCACTATGCCATGCTGCCTCTGCCTGGTGGCTACCATTACTGTCTACATTACTGCTTATACCTGCATCACCTCGACAGAGGGAGGAATGGGAAAGACTGACCCTTCCTTTTTTGCATGAGGTCATCCTTCCTGCTTTCTTCTACCACCAACGTACGCTCCCCTTTTATGCTTCCTGTACAGAAAATCCATTTGTAGCCTCATCCCTCTGCCTTGCCACTTGGGCCCAGCACCCTTCTTCATCTTCACCACACTAGGACACCTGATAAGGCAGAAATTCACAAATTTCTAGGTCATAGCTAGTTAGAGCCAGTCTCCATGTGCTTTCCTTAAAAAAATATATATTATTATTTATATTAAATAGAATTATTTATTTATGTATAAATATTATTTATATTAAATATAATATATATTATATATATTAGTAATATATATTAATATATAGTTATTTATATATAAATATTATTTATATTAAATATCCTCTCTTCCCTCTCTTCATCTCTCCTCTCCTCCGTCCCTCTCTTTCCCTCTCTCTCTCCCTCCCTCTCTTTCCCTCTCTCTCCCTCTCTCCCTCCCTCTCTTTCTTCTCTCTTCTCTTCTTCTCTTCCCTTCTCTCTCTCTCTCTCCCCTCTCTTCTCTCCTCTCTTCTTTCGCTTCCCGTTAGTTTAACAGACAGTGTAGTATTGGTGTCAGGAGCAGAGCCCAGTGATTCGTCACTCACATATAACACCCAGTGCTCCTCCCAGCAGTGTCCTCCTTAATGCCCGTCACACATTTAGCCCATCTTGTCACCCAACACCCCTCCAGCAAGCCTCAGTTTGTTCTCTATATTTAAGAGACTCTTATGGTTGCCTCCCTCTCTGTCTTTATCTTATTTTTCCTTCCCTTCCCCTGTGTTCATCTGTTGTGTTTCTTAAATTCCACATGAGTGAAATCATATGATATCTGTCTTTCTCTGACTGACTTATTTCACTTAGCATAAAACCCTCCAGTTCCATCCACGTTGCTGCAAATGGCCAGATTTCATTCTTTCTCATTGCCAAGTAGTATTCCATTGTATATATAAACCACATCTTCTTTATCCATTCATCAGTTGATGGCCATTTAGGCTCTTTCCATCATTTGGTTCTTGTTGAAAGTGCTGCTATAAACATTGGGGTACATGTGCCCCTATGCATCAGCACTCCTGTATCCCTTGGGTAAATTCCTAGCAGTGCTATTGCTGGGTCGTAGGGTAGCTCTATTTTTAATTTTTTGAGGAACCTCCACACTGTTTTCCAGAGTGGCTGCTCCCGTTTGCATTCCCACCAACAGTGCAAAAGTGTTCCCCTTTCTCTGCATCCCCACCAACATCTGTTATTTCCTGAGTTGTTAATTTTAGCTATTCTGACAGGTGTGAGGTGGTATCTCATTGTGATTTTGATTTGTATTTCCCTGATTGACGAGTGGTGCTTTAAACCTCCCCTATAACTCTAACTGGGCTCTTATGGACTACCTTGGTTTGTCAATGGCCTTTCAAAACATTTCTCTTGAACCAGACACCATGTAAGTGACCAGAGCCAACCCTGATGAGCCTACTTACTTCCAATGATCTAGATGTTGTACTCCTCTTTAAACTTCCCTAGAGAGTGTTGATACCCTTAGAAGCCACATCTGGGTTAGCATGTGGCATCATATTAAATTTATAATCAACTATCAAAGATAACTTTCCAAGGATGGTCATCCTCTTCCTATAATAATAAAATTGATAGTTTGTTATTTTTAACCCTAATAAATCTTAGTAATTTTACACTTGCATTCAATCCTGTCAAAGTAATTTTGACTTTGCATTAGGTTGTCTTTTATAGTAGTTACTGCCAAATGTTTGCATAATCTGAAAATCATGTGTCCGTGATGTTGGTTCTTAGCAAAATCTAGACTTTAATAGCAAACACCTAATTTATGAGCATTTACAAAATAAGACAGTGGTCACTCAGAGCCAGTGAGTGATCACCAGGACCAGGTCATGTTGTGCTAACCTCATTTCCTTTTGGTTAGGGTCATTGCTTAATTAGAGCAAAGCCATACACAAATTGTGTTGTGACTTCCACAAAGTCCTTGACAAAATCTCGGATTATGTTGCTGTGAATAAGAAAGTGAGCTGTGATCTTTAGGTTGGTACATGCTAGGGGAATTCATAGTTCAATGAACTACTGAGTCCAAGAATCCAAAAAATACTTATGAATGACTTTAGGTCAGCCCAGATGATTTCTCTATAGTAGCATGTAACAACTTAGTGCTGGGCCTTGTTTTATTCAACTTAGGTATGGAAAATGTGCACCATACTATGCATGTATGATGTGTAGTCCATTCTTATTCCCATTTGAAAATTAGGATACTTCTAAAATTTCTCCTACATTTTCTGTTGTCCAAGAGTGCCTGTAGTGTTTCTGAAGTTGATCAAAAGTGTCTTTAGTGCCTGGAACACCAGACAGCTGGGTCTGGCATTGTGAGCACATACAAAGTGCATGTTCTGAATTGTAATTCCCTCTTTATATCATTGGCTCAGTCCTACCGGTCAAGTTTTAATTTTCTTTTTCTTATTGGGCAAGACAGAAGCAAAATTGGAGTGGAGTAATTTTGCTGTCATCTGTTGAATTGTACTCAACATTCCCTAACCCTCTGTGTGCTCATCTTGTTCTTATTCTTGCCTCTTATTGTTTCTTTAAAAAAATTTTTTTTTTTTTTAGAGAGTACGCAAGCAGGGGAGAGGAGCAAAGGGAGAGGGAGGGAAGTAGGTGGGGGAGAGAGAGAGAGAAAGAATGAATCCCAAGCAGGCTCCACTCTCAATGTAGAGCCTTATGTGGGGCTTGATCCCACAACCCTAGCATCATGACCTGAACCAAAATCAAGAGTAGGACACTCAACCAACCGAGCCACACCGGTGCCCTGCCTCTTATTGTTTAAAAATCACTTTCTGGGGCGCCTGGGTGGCGCAGTCGGTTAAGCGTCCGACTTTAGCCAGGTCACGATCTCATGGTCCGTGAGTTCGAGCCCCGCGTCAGGCTCTGAGCTGATGGCTCAGAGCCTGGAGCCTGTTTCTGACTCTGTGTCTCCCTCTCTCTCTGCCCCTCCCCGTTCATGCTCTGTCTCTCTCTGTCCCAAAAATAAATAAAAAACGTTGAAAAAAAATTAAAAAAAAAATCACTTTCTGTTGTTCTGACACTTTTTTCAAGTTTTAGCTCATCCTAGAATTTTGCCTGTCTGGCACCATTTTTACAGGTCTGGGATATTTATTTAACAAATTTATAAAGCAAACATCTAATGGAGCAAGAAAGACGATAAGCTTCATAAACAGGTGAATTATGTCATGGGTTATAAGATGAGCATAGTGGAAAATGCAAAGGAAAGCAGAGATGCGGAATTCTGGGTTGGGGGATGAGTTGCAATTTTATTTATTTATTTATTTATTTATTTATTTATTTATTTATTTATTAACGTTTATTTATTTTTGAGACAGAGAGAGACAGAGCATGAATGGGGGAGGGGCAGAGAGAGAGGGAGACACAGAATCGGAAGCAGGCTCCAGGCTCTGAGCCATCAGCCCAGAGCCCGACGCGGGGCTCGAACTCACGGACCGCGAGATCGTGATCTGAGCTGAAGTCGGACGCTCAACCGACTGAGCCACCCAGGCGCCCCAAGTTGCAATTTTAAACAAATTGGCCAAGGTCGCTCAGTGAACCGACATCTTTTAAGCAAAGACTTGAAGGAGGTGAGTAGTCAGTTAACCTTTGTGATGGAAATTAATTAAATGCTTCTTTCTCCCTTGCTTACACAAAGGCTCCTATGTTCTGAATCAGTTGTAGAAAAGGAGCATTACGTTTATTGCCCCTCCAATTTTCCATGAACGCTTCCCCCCACCTCTCTCACCTTCTTTCAGTCAGGGACTAAGATCGACAGACTAATGCTACGTCCAATTCTTCATTTCAGCTGTCAATGAATGCTTTCTTGACACATAGTAAACACTTAGCAAATATTTATTAAGTGAATGAATAGAGTAAAAGCCACTCGCTAATTATAAAAGGTGACAACTAAGAGCTAATTTTGAAGCCTCTAGGAATATATTCCCTTGAATGGGATCCTCTGAAGATGCAAGGTAGGTGGTGGATTTGTAGTTTGGGGCTGGAGGCCTTTCTATGCAGTTCCTTGAGGAATGCCTTTAGTGACGTGGGCGTAGAAGCTCGCTCCACGAGCTTCCCGTGAACTTGGGAACTGTACACTCAGACATTGATCCTGTGAGAATAGGAAGTGGGAAAATCACCCACGAGGTATTTTTCCATTTAGTTTTTAATCTTCTGAGTGAGCTTTGCCGCGACTCACCACAAGACAAACATCCAGCAGTGGTTTTCCCAGGGTCCCACATCTTGGGCGGGCTGAATGCAAAAGGCACTTGCCAGAAGTCCCCGCACTGAGTGTGCTGTTTGTAAGGAAAGAAAACAGGAATTCACAAACCAGGGAGTTCTGAAACACTGTGTAGGAAAACGGTCTGGGATAGAACTTTTTCTTTGGTTTGAAATATGCAAACTACGGAAATCTAATGCACCCCGTATTCTACGAACATAGATAATGAGTGAAAGAAACTTAAAAGATGGGTAACCATCTAACTTATTGTCCCAACTGGGACACTTTGGGGAGTGAAAGGGTCTCTGTTAATCGCTACACTTGGAAAACAGGCATAAGCCAAGGTCTGACTTTCTCAGGCAAACCAGAATATGTGGTAATGCTACGTAGAAGAAAAGTGCTGTGAAAAAGAATGTACAGAGAAGTGTAGGTAAAATGTGATACTTCTCCCCCTGCTGCTCATTTTACCTTTGACATTGCCATCCCTATCATAGAGTCACCAAATCATAGGATTTGGGGGCACAAATTGTGCTTACAGATCATACACCCTTCTATTCAAAAGATGGTCCATGGCTAGCAGCACTGGCATCATCTGGAAGAAATACAAATGTCAGGCCCCACTCCAGACCTATTGAATCAGAATCTGTGTTCTCATACGATCCTCAGGTGATTTGTGTGAGTGTTAAAATTTGAGAAGCACTGACTTAAGCCATTTAACAAATGAAGAAGCTGAGGCTCAGAGAGGAACAAGGGTTCATCTAAGTTCACTAGTTATATCCAGGATATCATCTCCTGTCTCCTAAGGCTAGCTTTCCTTCCATGTGCAGTGGTTCTCTTCTATCAGACCTAAAAATTCCTGAGGCTAGCAAAAGTGGAGTTGAATTCTCGACCTGGAGTCACCTCAGGGTCAGCAAAGTCACTGCATGCAGTCTCTTCATTGGTAAAATGAGAAAAATTGACGATTTTGCCCACTAGGTTTCCCTTCAAGTTCTAAAGTTCCATAATTTTATGAATTGTGGGGCATCTCGGAAACCTGAAGCTAAATGAGAAGAGTCCCCCAAAACATGGCGAAGGACAAGTGTCTTGATTAATGCTTTTCATGAGGAAGACATATTGTTTTTAATGAGAAACAGGAAGGACCTTCCAGGACCTGGAATGGCAGATGCAACTGTTGATCCTAGGAAAAAGTTTTGGGGGACAGTGGATAAAACGGTATGGGATGTTTAAGAAAGGGAAAAAAAATATCAGGCAGCTTTAAGCATGTCCCTAGTAAATTTAGACCATGGCATACAAAATAGCCTGTAAGTTAACAAAACTTTTCCTTAATTGGAGGTCATATATTCACTGCTTCTGAGACTTTCCCTTGCAACCTTGGGCATCTATGTCTACGGGCAATGAGATAGTTAATTTCAAGTGTCAACTTGGCTGGGGTTTGGTGCCCAGTAATTTAGTCAAATACTAGTGTAGCTATTGCTATGAAGGTATTTCTTAGAAGTGATTAACATTTACAGTCAGTAGACTTTAAGCAAAGCAGATTATCCTCCGTGATGTTGGTGGCCTCTTCCAATCAGCTGAAAGCCTTACAAAGGCTGAGGTTTCCTGAAGAAGGAATTTTGCCTCAAGACTGCAGTATAGAAACCTTGCCTGAGTTTTCAGACCCTGTGGGTTTGGGACTCAAGAATGCAACATCAACTGTTAGCCGAATTTCCAGCCTGTCAGCCTGCCCTACCAATTTCAGACCTGCCAGCACCCATAATTGCTTGAACCTGTTCCTTAAAATCTGTCTGTCTTTCTCTCTCTCTCTCTGTACACACACACTCAGTTCTGTTCCTCTGGAGAACCCTGTCTAATGTAGGCAGGGTTCACAGATCAATTCTTATTTAAAGAGAAGTTAAGTGACAGACAGACTTTGGGTGATCTATTGATAAACGTGAAAAGTAGAAAAGTCTTTGTTCTGAAGTTCTGCCTGAAGAAGGCAGGGTTCATTTCTGGCTCACTGATTTATCCTTAATATCTATCTCTGTGCCTGGCACAGAGACAGCAGAGGCTCTCAATAAATGTTTGTGAGGGAACTCACATGAGACTAATACTCGTCTGGGAATTTTGAAGGCTTGGGAGAGGGAAATGGAATACCTTGGTATCCATATGCCATAATGGTTAAGAACATAGAGTTCATTGCAAGGTCTAATCCCAGCTCTGCCGCTGGTAGCCGTATGACCTTGGGAAAGCTACTTAAACTCTCTTAATCTCAGTTTATCTATACAAAAAAAAATGGGTGTAATAATGTGCCTGCCACAAAGGGTTTATGTGGGGCTTCTGTGATTTAATTCAAATAAAATACTCAAAACAGTGCCTGGTATCCAGTTAGCACAACAGAAGTGTTAGCTGTTATTACTATTATCTTCTCACATTCAACAAAGAACACTCATTGTCTGCAACTGTACTAACTGCTGGATTAAAAAAAGAAAAAAAAAAGCAAGACAAAATGACAGCCTTGGAGGAAATCAATCAGACAAAATGACTAAATGCAATGTGATGAATGTGCAAAAGCCTTATGTAAAGTGTTTGGGAACACAGACAGCAGCTGATTATCTAAACCACGTAGCCGATGAGGCCTTTATGAAGGAGGGAAAAATTTAAGCTAAATCTTGAAAAATGAATAAGAGTTCACAAGACAAAGAAGTTGGGAAGGACATTTCTCATGGAAGAGACAGAACATAGAAAAGCATAAAGGCGTGGTTTGGGAAGTGATGAGTTCTGTGTTGAGGAGAAACGTCCAGAAAGAAATATTCAGTAGGAAAATGGCAAGAGGGTCTAGAGCTCAGAAGGAGGTAGAGGCTGAAGGAATGAATCTGGAAATTACGGTGTCAGCAAATTTGTTCCAGCAGTTGTGAGCCGTGTGCAAGAATGAGCATGTGGGTGAGAAAATTCAGAGATCTCCAAGGATCATGGTGTTTAAGGAGCAGTGGGGATGTGATTTACTTGAAACAGAATTAGAGAGGTAGCAAGGAGACCCAGAAGAGAAGAGTACCACGGAAGCTGAGAAAGAACATTCCAAGAATGAAGGAATGCTGATCTTCTCTCTGTCACTATGGATTTGCCTTCCATATAAGTGGAATAGTACGTAGTCTTGTGTCTGGCTTCCTTCACTTAGCATAATGTTCTCAAGTTTCGTCTATGTTGTAGCAGTATTTTATTCCTTTTTTTGTGGCTGAATAATTTCCCAAAGCCACATTTTGTTTATCCATTCACCAGTTAATGGTCATTACTGTTGTTTCCACTTTGTCTATTATGAATAACGCTGCTATGAATATTCATGTACAAATTTTTGTGTGAACATATGTTCTTAATTCTCTTGGGTCCAGCAATTGGAGATTAGCTAAATAATATAATAAATTACTATGTAACCATCAAAAAGAAGGATATAGAGTTGTATATGTTCATATGGACAGAATCATTAAATGAAAATACAAGGTACAATGTGTATTGAATAAACCCTTTTTTATAATTATAGACAAACAAATGAATAAATGTGCAAAAAAAAGAATGAGGAGATGCTAGAAGGAAAGTGATTGTTTCAAGTCGTATCTTGTCCCTAATACAGACTTTGCCAACATGCAGATGTTTTTAGAACATTCAGAAAGAGATGCACCAATGTGCTTATGTTAAGAAGAAAACAACAGACAAAAAAAACCCTCACTAATTACATAGCTTCAAGGTAATCTTATTTCACCTCTTTGGTAAGGTTTCCATGAATGTGCAATTAAGATAATTGCCAGTAACTGTGTGAATTTAGTCAAAGCAGGAAGTATGCTGTTCTAGAACTTGTGTGGGTGCAATTAAAAAATAAAAAAGGAAAACATCTGTTAATGCTCTTGAAGAACTTCCAGTGCTTTCAGTCCTAAGTTATCACCCCCCAAATTGCCACTAATCCTGGCTTTGTCCCCACACAGCCATCTATTCCCATTTACCTACTTTCCTTTTGTTTTGCGGAAATCTTTCCCAAACAAATGCTTCTCTAATCTGTTATATTGGTGGCCTCCAATGAAGCTTGCTTCCAGGGTTCACACCTTGGGGGGGTCCTCTCCCCTGGAATTTGGATTGGCCTGTGACTCACAATACCAATAAAATGTGACCAATAAAATGTGGCCACCGTGAAAGTGACAATGAGCCAGTTCTGTGCCTAACCCTTAAGAATGTCTGACAGCTTCTACTTTTGGGCTCTCCAGAGCCCTAAGCCACCATGTAAGAAGTCTGGGAGCTCTGCTGGAGAGACCACCTGGAGAAGCCACGGAGAGAGGTCATGTGAAGAGAGACGTCCTGAGATCCCAGCTATCCAGCATCCTTCTAGACCTAGTGACTCAGTGTAGCCAAGCAGCCACTGAAAGGACCAACAGGGGAGCTGCCCAGCTGAACCCTGCCCAGTTACTGAATCCTGGGCAAAAAAAAAACCTTAAGCCAGAAGTTTCGGGATGATTTTCTATGCAGCAGTAGGTGACCAAAAGGAATAACTGGTCTTTTTTTGGGAGAGGTGTAAGGAATTTTGAAGGGATGTAAATAACCTTACCCCGAAGGGTTAAGGACCAACTTCTTCATGTTGCAAGTGGGTCCTTCCCTAATCAGCCCTTTCATATCACTGGGAGAGAGACGGAGATGGTTAAAAGTCAGGTGAAGCAAGAGCTTGAAGGGAATTCAACTCCTTCCGCCCACACTTTTTTCATCAAAGCAGCATCCCTTTTTCCATTAAAGCTGTAGATCTCAAGTTTTTCTCGCCATCTGCTGTTTTCGTGTGTGTGCCTGCTGAGGATACTCAAGTACATGTTCATTCCCTGGAAAATCCCCTTACCTACCTTTCCAGCTTGACTATTCCCCTGGAACCTACTGTCCTACGGGTGTTCCCTCTCGTCTTCTTTTTACCTTCTCCATCCTGTGGACCGTCACAGTCCCTGTGTCTCTTGGACGCTGGTTCTCGAAGCATGCACGATGGGCCGGCAGCACCAGCAGCTCCTGGGAATTTATTAGAAATGCAGTTTTAGATTCTACCTCAGACCTACTGAAGCACAAACTCTGGAGACAGGGCTTGTGATGTTTTAACAAGCCCTCTCGGTGATTTCTAATGTACACCAGCGTTTGAAAGCTACAGGCCTAGAGCACAGGTCAGCAAACTTTTTCTGTAAAGTGCCAGAGAGGAAATAATTCAGACTTGGCGAGCCTTATGGTCTCTGTTGCGGCCATTCAACTCTGCTATTATAACATGAAAGCAGCCACAGACAATACGTAAACGAATGAGCACAACTGTGTTCTAATAAAATCTTACTTATGGGTGCTGATATTGGAGTTTCATACAGTTTTCATGTCTCACAAAATATTGTTATTCTTTTAATGTTTTTCAAAACTGTTTAAAAAAGTGAAAATTATTCCTAGCTCAAAAAAGCAGGCAGTAGACTGAGTATGGCCCGCAAGCCTGAGTTTGCGAACACTTGCCTTAGAACATCTCTGGTTTGCTCTTACTCAGGATGCCTTTGGCTGAGGCATCCACCTTTAGTTCAGCAATCTTTTCTTTCTGAGGCCCCCCGGGGTGATTACTTCCACACTCTAGGCCGTTGATCTTCTCTGAAGCCATGTCTTAAGGAAATGGCTCCAACTGGGCCTTGGGATCGAAGAAGAGGTCTGTGTATGGCCCTCAGCCAGGGCCTTCCTTCTCCATGAGAACTTACTCAACCTCAGGTCAGCCTTAATGGGGGTGGATTCGGGCCACTCTGCTCCCAACAGACTGACGGTATAGTCCATGCTGAGCTGGGCCCCCCACCGACCCCAGTAAACCAGAAATAGGGAGTAGAGATGACCTCTCCAGAGCCATTCCAGGCAGGGATGATCTTGGACCAGGCCACATCCCTCTAGGTACCCCCCTCTAGAGCTGTGCTCCCAGGACTGAGTGCTCCCAGGACTGAGTGCTGGAATCACAGTTGTTTGTTTAGGTCCACTCCAAATCACATCTTCCGAGTGGGCTAGGGAACGAGAAAAATGTGTATCTTGGCACGGTTGACAGAAAGCACACAGGGAACTGTGGGCTGGGAAGGGAGTAAGCGTTACAGTCTTCTAATTTAAAATTTTTTTTAATGTTTATTTTTGAGAGAGACAGACAGACAGACAGACACAGACAGGGTGTGAGCTGGGGAGGGGCAGAGAGAGGAGGAGACACAGAATCCGAAGCAGGCTCCAGGCTCTGAGCTTCCAGCACAGAGCCCGATGCGGGGCTCGAACTCACAAACCGTGAGATCATGACCTGAGCCGAAGTCACTCAACCGACTGAGCCACCCAGGCGCCCCAGCAGTCTTCTAACTTTAAAAACAAAAATAATAACACTGAGTCCTGCGGCTCCCTGGAATACGTCATTCGTCTCCCCTTCTCTTGCCCTCCCCCCCCCCCCACCAGGGAAAGCACAGATACCGTAACAGCAACCGGTGTTTATCTTCCCATGCTGCACCCAGTCACACACGCTTGCAGCCACTACACAGCTTCCTCCGTCTCTGCCACTGCTCTGGGATTTGTAGTGCTTCCAGACTCTGGTGCTAAATGGCAAGCAGATGGAAATTTTTTGTTTGTTTGTTTTGTACCATTAACAGAGGCAAACCATTTCAGGGCTCCTCGTTTCTGGCAAAGCTGTTGTTGTTGTTGTTGTTATGGACGTAAAGCAGAAAGGTGATGACTTGGTGAACTTCTTTTCCTGCTTCAGAATCAGAACAGAATCCCTCTCCTGAAAAAGATCAGGAACACAGTGCGTGTATCATTGTATACAAGGTTTTCCAGATGGAGCTCAGTGGGAGCCCTTCACTGGGGTCCAGGGCTGCAGCCTGAGCAAAAGAGTGGCTTCCTACCCAGAGACCGCATCACGCTGCATGGGAGAGAAGTAGGGATGGGGGGCTGGAATGACGGGGACCGTGTCCTCCTTAGCACTGACCATGAATGGGGCACTCCGCACAAGAGATGATGAAATAGAGGCACGGAGAGATCAGGTAGCTCATCAAGGTCACCCAGTGAAGTGGCCAGAACCGATGGCAGGTCCAGGTGTATTTGGTTCCATGTTCCTTCAACCACTCCACGGCTCCCCCCCCCCACCCCAGCACCCACTAGTCCTAATTAGCCCATGTCCTAATACTAGTACTTCAGGGTGCCACACGCCACATGTTGTTCTAAGCACCCCACATAATTAACTCGTTTAGTCCTCATCATGGTATAGTAGACACCATTATTATCCAAATTGACCTGAGAGGCGGCTGAAGTGCAAAGTTAGCAAGTAGCTCAGGCACCATCTGAACCCAAGCCCACTGGCTTTAGACGCTTGCTCTCAACCACTGCACTATGAGGCTCGGGAATGAGACAGAAGGCTAGAATCCTTGGTTAGCTGTGTGATCTTGGGCAAGCTATGTAATATCTCTAACCCCAGCTCTTTTATTTGTAACATGGGCTCAACAGGGTGTTAGCAGCAACAAGTAAGTGAACTGTCCCCTAATAGCCTACTTGCCAGGCAGGTAGCAGATGCTTTGATAAGTGGATGCTGTTATTTATTATTACAGAATCCATCCAGGCTAAAGAGAGAGAACCACGGACTTATAAATCTTTTTTAGTGATGTTTTTCTATGGAAGAAATACGTGTACACTATAGAGAATGCAGACAAGAATGAAGAAGGCAGCAGCCTCCAAATTCCAGCAGTATAAGATTAACTATATGCTTTTAATATATATCCTTCTGATGTTCTTCGATGCATATATATGCAGTTATTCTTAGAAGGTTGAGATTATACTCTACATTATGCGGTACACTAAATTGTGTATTATGACCGTATTTCTACATCATTAGATCTTCTTCTACAGTGTCATTTTGAAAAAAAAAAAAAAAGATACAGTTTGCACTGAAGGGTGACACTATAATTTTTCCACTCAGTTCTTTATTGTTGGGTATTCGGGTGGCTTGCAGTTTCCCCCTATTTTTTATAATAAGTAAGGCTTTATAATAAGTAAGGCTTTTATAATAAGTAAGGCTTTGATGAAAATTCTTAAGTGTAAGAACACAGCCTTTCACAGCATTTGGTACTTAAGGGTCCCATTTGAGACCTGCATTTGAGTCCCTTCCTGGCTACGTATTTGCCACGTAACCTTAACAAGTTATTTGCCCTTTTTGAGGTTCAGTTTTTCCACTGGTGATCGAAGACAGCATTGCTTACAATGTCTTAGTAACCACCTCACAAAATGACTGTAAGGATTAAATAGAGAGACTCGGCATAGACCCCCAGTGTGTACCTGTCAGGTCAAATGATATGCGTATTTTTGAGACGCAGGATAAAATTGCTCTATTACTTTCCAGAAAGGTTGAGCTATTTTTATCCCTGCCAGGAGTATAAGACAGTACCCGTTTCCTTAGAAACTTGATAACGTTGAATATTAACATAAAAAAAAAAAAAACTCTGCTAATTTGATTGGCAAAGAACATTTCAGTGCTGTTTTAATTTACATTTCTGATCATGTGGATTTTTTTAAAATGTTAATTTTTTGAATGTTTATTTATTTTTGAGAGAAAGAGACAGAGTGTGAGTGGGGGGAGGACCAGAGAGAGACAGAATCTGAGGCAGGCTCCAGGCTCTCAGCTGTCAGCACAGAGCCCAACATGGGGCTCGAACTCACGAACCTTGAGACCTTGACCTGAGCTGAAGTCAGATGCTCAACTGACTGAGCCACCCAGGCGCCCCTGATCATGTGCATTTTAAATAAATGTGTACCTATGTGAGTCCCGTGGTTCTACTGCCTGAGGAAAGAGAATGCCAAGAGTGACTAGAAATACTCAAAATGAAGGATGGCAAGGAGTTCTAAGATATGCAGCTGAAGGGGAGAGGGCAGTCTTGGAAGAATAACATTTCGTACACATATAAACTGTGCCTCCAGAGACCTGGCCTCCTATCGGTCTCTTTACATGGGGTTTTCTGGGAATTTCAGGCCCCCCAAATCCAACACCGGGGTTCTTGAGTCTCCTTTGGAGGATGGACGAGGGAGATGAACCTGTTCTTCCCAAATGATTTGCTGCAAGCCTCCTAACCTGGCCCTGCTTCCTGTATGGCAGGGGCATCAGCTCTCACAGCCTCTGTTTCTGGTGCCCTTGCCTCCCATGGCCACAGGCATGGGGTGAAGAAGCAGCAGGACAGGTCTCTCATCTGGTTGATGATGCGATTCCTCAGGTCTCTCATCTGGTTGATGATGATTCTTCCTCTGGTCGAGGAGAAAAGGCAAGCCAACTTTTGTCAATTAAGGAGCAGAAAAACTCTGGGAGTGAGTCCTTGGCTCTTTTTCATGACTTTATTCCAGCTCAGAGGAAAATAAATAAGCAGGGTATGGAAACAGGGCTGAACCGAGCCTTTATGAATCTATGTCACCGGACTTCTAGGATGTCATCCACACCCACACACGAACGTCAGTGAAAGATACATTCAATTCTGCCAAGCTCATCTACTGATTTATTTATTGCCTGAGGTCTTTTGCAGTGCACTCCTTACTCTGACCCCGAACCAGAGCTACACTGATTCAGTCAGTCATGCCTGATGCCCACTTGCAAGATCACTCTCCCTACATTACCGGTGGACAGGCCCCAGTATCCTCTTAGTCTCCTGGGACATTCCGGCACTCTCAAAACACCACCTTTTGGCAGAGGAAGCCAATAAACTCCCTTTAAGTGACAGATTCCCCTTCCTTGCTTTTCTCCATTGGCCCCAAGGAAAAATCTCGTGCCACCTTTTGCCCCAAGGTTTCCTCTGACCAGTTTCTCAGGTCATTGACCTCATTTGTCCCATTTGTTTGTCTTGCCACCTTCCTGTTCACCTCCAACAGCCTGTCTACCCTTAGCCTTTTCGATTTTACCTCCCAAACATCAAGTCTCCTCATCTCTGATCATCAGCACTCTCACCTTCTGTCAGGCTGCCATCATTGCTCCCCCAGGACTCGTGAAACTTTGGTTTCCACATTGTTAGTCTCCTCTTCAATTCGTTCTTCCCACCACGCTGGGAGATCTTAAAGTACTTCCCATTGGCTTCCCGTTGCTTTTAGGAAAGTTGTGAGGCTTCCACACTAGTCCCCGTGCTTTAGCTTCATCTCACAGCCCTTATTCCCTTGGCGTCTGCCACCCTGACCGTGGCCATCTTTCAGTTTCTTGGACCATCCCTGTGCCCTCCTGCCTCTGCATCCTTCAGATCTCTACCCAAAAGTCACTTCCTCTCAAATGTTCTTCCTCACCTCCGTGACCAAGTCAAACCCCACACGTGTTCTTAGCCCTCCGTGTCATTTGTCTGGCATGGGTTCTTTCACAATTCATAAATTTTACATTTTGTGCAATTATTTAACTTATGTCATAGCCAATTAGACTCTAAAATAGGTGAAGGAAGAAGCATGGTGTTCTTACTACTATATTTCAAGCACACGTTTGGCATATAGTAAATAATCAGTAGATGTTTTAATTAAAATAATGAATGAAGAAATGATTTAACAAGGACCGGGTAGTTTTCTCAAGAAATGCTAAGATTTTTCTGCAGGAATAGAACACATTCATCTATGTATGTAGGAATCTTCTTGGTTTTGTCACATTTAGGTAACATGACCAAGGAGGCATTTATCTTTGGGGTTCAATGAATAGGGGGAAGCACCACAGTTTCTATTCTTGCGTGCCAATTTTGTACATTATTATAATGATTTAGTGTGGGCATGGTTTAGGATAATATAATAAATGTGTTGAATTAATTTACTTCTTCTCCAACACCTCCTACCCTTAACTCACCCAACCAGCCCTTGTCACAGATTTATGCGGGGACCATTTCAGCACTACAGAGACAGGCTGTATCTTGCTGCCCCCATCATCGATCACTAGAAAGGTGTTTCTGTCTTTGTCATTACTTTGGTGGTTCTCAGGAGTATTGGTTAGGTAGTCCATAGAATGCCCCTCAATTTGTGTTTGTCTGATGTTTTCTTTATTTCTTTTTTTTAAAAAAAATGTTTATTTTATGTGAGAGAGAGAGAGAGAGAGAGAGAGAGAGAGAGAGAGAGAGACTGACTCTGAGAGAGAATCCCAAGCACATTTCATGGGGATCAAACCCACGGACCATGAGATCATGACCTGAGCTGAAATAAAGAGTTGGACACGCAACCAACTGAGCCACCCAGTAGCCCCTTCTTTCTTTCTTTCTTTTTTTAAATTGAAATATATTTGACATATAGTAATGTGGAAGTTTAAGGTATACAATATATTGATTTGATATATATTGCAATATGATTGCCATTGCAGCTTTAGCTGGATAAAGGTTATACAGGAACCTCTCTAATATCTTTGCAACTTTCTAATAAATATAAAATCATATTAAAATACATTTTAGTTTGGGGCGCCTGGGTGGCGCAGTCGGTTGAGCGTCCGACTTCAGCCAGGTCACGATCTCGCGGTCCGGGAGTTCGAGCCCCGCGTCGGGCTCTGGGCTGATGGCTCAGAGCCTGGAGCCTGTTTCCGATTCTGTGTCTCCCTCTCTCTCTGCCCCTCCCCCGTTCATGCTCTGTCTCTCTCTGTCCCAAAAATGGATAAACGTTGAAAAAAAAAATTAAAATACATTTTAGTTAAAATTAAAGATTGTTTTTTCATTTGTAGTAATTCTTACCCATATACATGGGTAAGAATTGAGCATATGGATGTTTTAGAAACGTGTACTGTATTTCCTCCAAGCTTTCTGCTTGGAATATGATCCTTTCTCCATCCATGTATTCTAATCTTACTTAAATTTCTAGGTCCAGCTAAAGTTCTATAAGAATAATCATCCTCTTTCTAGAGTAAGTACCATGTGCCAAACAAAGTGCTGAGCATATTACATGTTATTTAATTTTATCCTTAGTACATGGTGGAGTGGGTATCATTTTCCCTGTTTTTAAAGTGAGTGAGAGAACCAAAGCTTAGAGACTCTGAATAACTCATTAGCATCATCTAGCGTGCTCCAAAATCATACATTTAATCTCACTGTGCCCTGCTGCCTCCATTTATCCCAGGAAGCAATTCTTGGTCAATTTTAGTCTTAGTGACCCTCTCTTCTGAATTGCTGAAGTTCCTTCTGGCTGTGACACTCAACTCCAGATTTTATTACATTATGTGCTAATTTGTTGGGGCTCCCTGTAGACTCCCCTTGCCTCCCCATTTCTCCTCGTGCAGTACAAGAGTGATGGCTAGCACCCTTGATAGTTTGCTTACCCCCCACCATGGATGGAGAAGTGGAAAAAATGGAGCAGGAGTTCATTGGGGGAACAATCTACATGAGAAGGATGGCTGAGGGCACATCCTATAACAAATGGGGTGCCCAGTGAGGCAGTCAAGCCTTTGGAAGTATTATGATAGTTTTGTTTACATTTGCACATGTCCCAAGCAAGCTGAATAATCATAAAAGGAAGTGTTGCATCCATGGAAAAGGCAAGCAATAGGCTCCTTTGAAAATAAACAACATGCATCTTATCGATGGGATGGCATTTGGCAAAATAGAAAAACATATGCTGTGGTGGTGAGTGTTAAAATAACAAACCACAGCCCAAACCAAGCATAACAAACCAAGCAGCTTGGTTTCTCTTAATTACAAGTTGTTACAGCTCTTTTCCTTTCTCGATTGTGAGCCTCTATCCTAATTGTCTCACAGACTTGTATGAGGAGGCTCTTCAGCCTGTATTTACATCATCACCCATGCACCATCACATTGTCTTGCTAACCAGTTTTCTTTGCACATGCTTGCTGGGCTTGGTTTGTTTTGTGTTTTTAATTGTATGTCCCACTGCTTAACTAACTTTTTCTTCGGATTCAATCCAAATTCCTAGCTGTGCTTCTGGTCATGAAGCCGCCCTCTCTCAAATCCTTTAGGTTGCAATCATCAGGCTAACTTGCTTTCCCTCTCAGGCACTGTGAATGAGACTTACTCCTCTGAGTCCATTTTCGGAAAAGCAGGTCAAAGTCATCAAGAATAGACTTCCTGAGTGGTGACTTTCTGTCTCGCCATTCATCACTTCCTCGTGAACAATGGGAAAATAAATTTCATGTGACTCCAGGCAGGTATCAAGCAAGATCCTCTGTTGAGTCCTGGGAGGATATAGGCAATTTTATGGAACTGGAAAAAAAAGAAATTTTCCATTTTTCAACCCTGAGATTTCTCCTTTCATTTTAAAACTGCAATTGCTTCCACTTTTATCATTTCAGTAAATCCTAGGAAATGATTCTGAGGAGTTTATTTGTGTAGTTTGAAGGCAGAAGAGTGCTCCAGTGAGTAAGGGACAGAAAGGGGTGTTCCTAGTCCAACAGCAGGTGCAGTCTTTTCTCAGAAGTAACTCCTACCCTGTGAGTTGGATTTATTAAACCAGAGGTTATGGCATAGGAAAAAGTAATGAGCCATGTGGACCCGTTAGTTCTAAATTGCTTTCACCTAATTGTGACTCAGCTCCACAGGATGAAAAATCATCTGGCTACAGCCCATAATCAAGAGATATTCACACTACAAAAGAAAGTCTCTAAAGGGTGTCCCCGGACTTGACTTGTAATTATTTCCAAAAGGCGTTTGAAAGCTCTGGCAGAGATTTTGACTTAAAATTAGTTGAAGGGAAGGAAAAATTCTTCCTCTACCCTTCAAGGTCTTCCAGCTGGACTAAGAAATTTACATGAGACAGATGAACAGGAATAAAAACTCAAGTTTTTATTATGTGCACATGGAGCCCCAATAATGAAACTGAGACCTAAAGAAATTACCAAAGCAGACAGTTTTTATGCCTTTTGGACAAATAGACAACAGATCTGTGAGGAATTGATGAGACCAAAGTTAACATCGGGAGCTTTGATTGGTAAGGAATTCTAAACAGAATTTGGGCTGGGGTCGTAACTTAGAAAAAAGTAACAAGGGTTGTTTATATAGCATTCTTGGTTTTAAATTTCCTATCTCTGGTAATAAGGATGTCTCTTTACTTCCTGGTACAGGGAGGGTACCTTTCACGTGGGAGGTTTATTTCCTGCCTACTGGAGGACAGAGGAAGATCTGAGTGTCCTCCTTGCACAGGCTGTCTCTTAAGTAACTTGTGTTTAAAATACTCAGTGTGACAAGGGGGCCCACTTTGGGGCAGTCTGTCCTTGGCCCCTACACAGTCTAATATCTTTTCTTGGTAGAATGGGCAACTGTCCTGCATCCTTGAGAAAGAGTGAACTGAGAACTAAGGTGGAATACACTGCCCTTGATTTGGCCTGTGGGATTTCAAACAGGGCTGAGATTAACCTGCTGACATCCAGCTTCTACAGGGCAGCACAGCTATTTGCAGATGGAGATCGACAGCCTAAGTGTGCCTATTTCCGTCAGAAGCCTGGCCCCTAGAACTGAGCCATCAACAGGAGCACCGCAAGGTAGTCAGAACAGCTACTGAGCAAAGGAGCCTATATGTGTTCCCTCTGTGGAGAGAGAGAGAGATGCTGGCTCACAACACGGCCTTCTTAGCTACCTCCTTCTAGACAGAAAACAGCATTATCCAGTTCTTCAAGAATAAGCATAAAGCATGGGGCTGCTAAGTACAGGGGTGGGGCACCATAGACAAAATATGCCTGTTTTATTGTGCTTGAGAAGCCCATTCCAAGAAGAAATTCTGAATAGTTCAAATGTGACCTGGGCCAAAACCTAAGGATAAGGGGGAAAAGGAGCTATGCTAAATATGTTTCCAAACTTTACTCTGAAAATGTTGCCTTACTTGTCATCTAAGCTCAGCTTCATTCATTCATTGATGCATTCACTCATTCATTCATTTGCTCATTCACGAGCCAGGGCCTGTGCAGGGCATGGGAGATAGAATGGTGAATGAGGCATGAGATACTCACAGGCTGAAGGGGGGGTGGGAGGGGTGGGCAGGAGCAGCCTTGTTATCGAACCCACTGCCTCCTGAAGACTTCTTTTAAAATGACATCACAGCATTTGTTGTAGTTTTCTGGAAATAACTTGTTACCCAAATAAAGAAATGTTGCTGTTACTTTGGAGACTCAAGTTCAGTGGTGACACACCCTGAACAAGGGGCGTGCTAACAACTCACCCCAGTAGTTGAGGGGTACAGTCACTCAACTGGAGGCAACTGCTTTTGGGGAAGAATCTTGATAGAAATCTCTACAAGGTTAGTTCCTCGTATCGATGGCAGAGGGGGATGGTCTTCTGACCGAGTTTATTTCCAAAGGAATCCTAGGGGAATTCACCACAGCCCTTTGTGACTGGTGGGTGGATAAAAGAAGTAGAAAACCAGTCGGCAAGGCTACAGATGCTCTTTCAAACCAAACAACAGGGTAGTTTGCACGTCTTGAAGTTTCTCTCGCTGTGTTACAGGATGCAAAGTACATCCACATTCCTGAAACAAGGGGCATGAGAAGGGTGTCTATTTGATGCGTGTGTCTATTTAATGTAGGTGGCTCTGCTGGCTGATGGAAGCCCAGAGGGGTGGAGAGAAGGAAGGGTAGATGTTTGTGATTATATCATAGTATCTTAAAATCAGTGTTTGATTAATGAGTTTTCTTGGTGAAAGCGACTTAACATGTTAGACCCATAAGAAGAGACCGCCAGCGATGTGATAAAGCTAAGAAAAATTATAGCAGATGACACTCCTGGGGCAAGCCCTCCTCAAAATGCCACACTCTGTGCTTTTAAAAAGTCCTCACCGAAGCACATGGCAAAAGACAAGCCTCCCGTCCACAGTTGCTCTGAGTGGGAATGTGGGGCTGGAAGAAAATGGACAATGTTATGGTTCTCTCAATCATATTCTTCAGTTACAGTATTGACTTCAACAGGCACCACGGTTTGTTTTAGTGTGGTTGAAGAAGATGGCAAGGCACAGCCGTCTCCTCTTACAAAAGGTTTCTGGAAGGTTACTGGTAATGACCTTCCAGCTTCAAAGGGAGTCTGGGGAAGTGTAATTGAAGGAACTGGGTGAACTCTATCAGGGAGCTCAACCTTCCTTTCTTACAGCCCCTCACCACATGACTGCTCTAAGAACTATATAATCTTTCCCTCCCTTCCCTCTGAGAGGGAGATACAGGCAGCTTCTGTGAGGTAAACTCTGTGTTGTGAGGTTTGCTGTTGTGAAGTGTGCTCTGAAATGCGAAATGCCCTGGGCTTCATTTTTTGCTCATCTCACAGAAGTACTTAAAAAATTCAGGTGAGATTCCTCCTGCGTAGATGGTGACCTTTTGACCTCCTATCTCAGGGCTCACACCTTGACAGCGTCACCCAAAACCCCACCATGTACATGTCCTCATAGTCTCTGCTTTGATCACCTTCCCCAAGTATAGGCACACACAGCACTCCATGAGCAGCCCAGCCCCGAATCCAGGAGCGACAGTCACCCAAACCCATGCTAATGGCAGTGGGCCTCCTGGACGGCTTGAGAGAGCTCTGGACATGTTTTACTTGGGAAACCATGGACCCCTCCTTCCCAGCTACATGAGAAGAGAAACTTAAGAGGCTGAGAAAGTTAACTTCGTGCAGAGCTTCTCTGGCCTCTAGATCCTTTTTCTCTCCATGGTCTGAGTCTGTAGGTCCAGCAAAAGCCACAGAGAGCCATGAGCAGCCCCTGGGGAGCAAGTTGGATGGAGGAGATGAGAATATCATGAAGGACCTTTGCCCTGTCGAAAGATCTAAGATGTTCTTCAGTTTAGAGGCCACATCAGTTGCATTATCACCTTCCCCATGTCAGGCAAAATGGGGAGTGACAATAGGGTAGCCTGCCTCATCTTTCCTCCAGACCCAGGAGAGTGTTTGGTCTTTGCCACCGACAAAGGAAATTAAGACCATTGGATTAAGAGCTTTCAAAATTTAGGAGCCTTGGAAATTATTTAGTCTAGTGGTTTTCAAATGCTCTTTAGCTATGAAACCCTTTGTTTCAGGAAACCGTTCTGGAAGCACCTTACTAAAAACAGAGGAAGACAGACATATTCTGACTGAAGCAGGAGCAGGGCAAATTCTGGACCCCGTCTCCTTAGACCCCAACTCGGACCCTTTAGAGTTGCATGGCCCAATATGGCAGCCACTCGCCACATGAAGCTATTTAAGTTTTTTTTTTTTTAATTTTTTTTTTCAACGTTTATTTATTTTTGGGACAGAGAGACAGAGCATGAACGGGGGAGGGGCAGAGAGAGAGGGAGACACAGAATCGGAAACAGGCTCCAGGCTCCGAGCCATCAGCCCAGAGCCTGACGCGGGGCTCGAACTCACGGACCGCGAGATCGTGACCTGGCTGAAGTCGGACGCTTAACCGACTGCGCCACCCAGGCGCCCCAGCTATTTAAGTTTAAGTTAATTAAATAAAATTTAAAATTCAGTTTCTCAGTCACTCTAGCCACATGTCAAACACCCCACAGCCCCTAGGGATGAGTGACTACCAATTAGCATGGATGTACAACATTTCCATCATAGCAGAAAGTTCTATTGAATAGAAGTTCAATTGAACAGCTATGCTCTAGAGTCTAGGAGATCCCTAAGGAGACTCTGGAACTTCCTGTACCCTGAGAAACACAGGTAGAAAACCACTGGTCCTATCTAACACCTGAGCAAGAAGAAAAATGCAAAGAGGTGGTGTGGTTTGCCAGCCAGTCTTACCTCGTAACTCCTACTCCATTTCTGTCTGTTCCCAACGTCTTACCCCACTAGTCTCTGTTGCCTCTCAGGATTCACCAACGCCTCCCCCAAGCCTTTTTCAGACATCCCTACTATCGAAAGAGAGGGCATTCAGGTCCCAGGCATCTCTCAGGTTTAGAAATGGATTTTAAATTTTATACATGTTCAATCAGCTTTAGGCACTTAAATAGAGACATTTAAACTCACATCAGGCCCAAGCAGATGTGGAGGGAAATACTGTCAATTAGTGAGAGGCTAATTAATCTTTCTTTGCCACATGCACTCTGGCAAGATCTAGAAAGTGCTGTTTTGCTCAGAGCTGTGGGATCCTTTGCTATGGAAACAATGCATGATTATAATGTTGATTTCTTGACTTTGTTCAGAAGTTGGCAGAGGAGGGCAGATTGTGCCAGCAGTCACCCCTGCAGTTAGAAAGGAAAGGAATTAGAAAATAGAAAGATACTTTAATTAGTGAAGCTGGGTATTTTGGATTCTCTGCTTATCATAGGATAAGCATATTTTATTCTACGTAGCATCTTCCAATTCAGGTATTTCAAAGTGATTTCCTAATCACATTTTGTTATTTCTCAATCTAAGTATTATTATTATTATTTCATGACACAGAGGCTTGGATAAGGAAATGAGGCTTTTCAAGGGCAGAGGCATCCTACACAACATGGTAACTGGCTGTGCTTTTTGCAAGGGCTCACAACTGGCCCGGTTTTTCTACATGTTTGATAACTTCTTTCTTCCTGTCCAAATCACCCTGTGGCTGCTACAGAGAGTCCTGTGCTTACTTACAGGGAGATGCCCTAAAGAGGGCCAAGCCAGAAATCAGCCAGCCAGCCAGCGGTCTCGGTAGCCATCTAAGTGTCCCAAAGTTAGGCGAGGTAAGCTTAGTGTCAGGCACTAAATTTGTACCCAGCACAAAGGTGCATCTATGCAAGTGAAGAGAACAGTTTCTAGTAATGGACACTGACTCCTGAACTCACATTTACAATATGGTGTGGTGTTTGTGTTAGAAGAATTTGCAGTGATGGGTGCTGTAAGATTTAGCCCTCGTCACTACAATGAAACTGTTTTCTCTCATGTCAGGCCGCTAATCTGTTTGTGTTACTTCCTTGGCTTCTTTACCTCTCTCAGTAATCTTCATTCATTCATCAAAGTTCAGTTGAGGTTGCTTTTATCTGTGAATCATCTCTGACCACACTACCTTCCCGAATGATAGGCAGAGTTGGGTGCATTAGCTTCACTGTCCTTAGGGTAGCCCATACATTTCTCTGTTCAATACACACACAGTTTTGAAATTATTTGTGTAGTTTCTGTTACCCCTTTGGAATATGAGCTTACCCCCTCTGAGACCCAATTTCTTTATCTATAAAACGGATCAATTTTATACTTCTTCTATACTATACTTCTATACTTCTGTAAGAGTACAGAGGTTCTTAAATGAATGGTAACTAATATTATTATATGACTAGTTGGAAGGATGGATGAATGATATGGAGGATGTGACAGATGAGTTGTGTCATAAAAAATGGAAATTGTCAGGTAGAGATGATATCTTAATTCTAGTAACATCCTCCGTAAAGTTCACAGCGTATCTAAAATTGGGCACTAGGGGCGCCTGGGTGGCGCAGTCGGTTAAGCGTCCGACTTCAGCCAGGTCACGATCTCGCGGTCCATGAGTTCGAGCCCCGCGTCAGGCTCTGGGCTGATGGCTCAGAGCCTGGAGCCTGTTTCCCATTCTGTGTCTCCCTCTCTCTCTGCCCCTCCCCCGTTCATGCTCTGTCTCTCTCTGTCCCAAAAATAAATAAACGTTGAAAAAAAATTTAAAATTGGGCACTAGTTTGTTGAAAGTCCATTATTCACTTCACTAGAGTGCCTTTATTTTGTTTATTCATTCACTTATTTAAAAAGTTGGAGAGGACGGAAACCCTCTTGCACTGTTTGTGGGAATGCAAACTGGTGCAGCCACTGTGGAGAACGATATGGAGGTTCCTCAAAAAGTTAAAACTTACTCTCATAGAACTACCCTATGATCCAGTAATTGCACTCCTGGGTATTTATCCCACAAATACAAAAACACTAATTCAAAAGGATACATGCACCCCTATATTTGCAGCAGCATTATTTACAGTAGCCAAATTATGGAAGTAGGCCAAGTGTCCATCAATAGATGAATGAGTAATGAAGAGGTTTCATATATATAAAGGAATATTTTTCAGCTATAAAAAAGAATGCAATTCTGCCATTTGCAATGAAATGGATAGAACTAGAGACTATAATGCTAAGCAAAATAAGTCAGTCAGAGAAAGACAAATACCATATGATTTCACTCATGTGGAATTTAAGAAAAAAATGAGCAAAGAAAAAGAAAACAGACAAACGAAGAAACAGACTCTTAAAAAAATTTTTAAGTGTATTTACTTATTTTGAGAGAGAGAGAGAGAGAACACAAGCAGGGGAGGGGCAGAGAAAGAGAGAGAGAATTCCAGGCAGGCTCCACACCATCAGCAAAGAGCCTAATGTGGGGCTCCAACTCACGAACATGAGACCACGACCTGAGCCAAAACCAGGAGTTGGACGCTTAACTGACTGAGCCACCCAGGCACCCCCCTGCCGCCCAAGACACAGACTCTTAACTACAGGGAACACCTGATGGTTACCAGACAGGAGGTGTAGGAGAGGGTTAATAAGTAATGGGGATTAAGCAGGGTACTTGTTGTGATGAGCACTGGGTGATGTATGGAAGTGTTGAATCACTATATTATACACCTGAAACTAATATAACACTATATGTTAACTATACTAGACTTAAAATTTTAAAAATAAAAATAAAATAAAATGTATCCTACATATACACATAGGATTTGGGGGAGTTTTTGACAAAGGAAGGACACACAACCCTCTCTGGAAGAGTTTGAAGTCAAAGATACAGGAAATAGTTAATCCTGTAGACATTTAACTCGTAAATGCAAAGATGAAAAATATATAAAGGATATATAAAGGACATATATGATGAATGCAGTGGGTGTTCAAAGGGTGCAGATTTCGTTCTGATGTTGATTGAGGAAATTTTCATGAAGGAGGTGTTTTGAATGGGCCTCTAAAGATAGGTACCATTTTGAAGGGGTAGTTGGGAAGGGCTGTCCAGTAGTGGTAGACTAGGGGCATAGGCCCGGAAGAACCATGGACAGGGCCGACTCCGGAGGCAGAAATAACTCCACCACCTAAGGAGAGATCTTACACTGAGGAATTCTAAGAACTAAGATGCATCCATTTATTCAACAAACACTTACTGAATTCCTGTCACATGCCAGGCACTGTTCTAAGCATGGGAAGTATAATAATAAACAAGATAGATTCCCGATTACAAGGGAAGACTGTCAAAAATAATCCCCAAAAATGTCCACTGAATAAAAAGGAAGACTAGGTTGTCAGGCCAGATTTGACTTTTCTTATTGGACTATCAAGTGATTGCTGGACGATTGAAGGCAGGAAAGAGAATCATTATAATGGGCTATAAAGGTCAAGCCTTCTGAGCTTCCATGATGTAGCTACATGTCTCCATCTGGGAGAAGAAGTGGGTCTGAAAGGGGAAGCCTTCCTATATGTCACATGGTTATTTCCAGGGACTCAATGTAACAACTCATTTAACAGATATTTATTTAGTGTGTACGGTGTGCCAACAGTGATTCACGCAGAGTCCTACTCTCCTGAAGCTATAGTCTGGTGAGGAAAGCCATAAAATACATAAATAAGCAAATGGATTATTTCAGTGTGGTAAGTGCTAGAAGAAAATGAGCAACATCACACAAATGAATGTAACTGGGGTTTGGAGGAAATAGGGGAAGTGCTAGTTTGAATAAGATAATCAAGGAGGGTCTCTCTGAGAAGATGGCATGTGTGCTCACATCTGAAGGTGAGAAGGTGCAGCCACATGAAAATCCAGAAAGAGAGCATTCCAGAGGGAAAGGCAACAAGTGCATAGTGCTTAATGCTGGAACGAGTATTAGGAGCTAAGAGGGCAAGGGTCTAGCCAGCAAACTAGAGTATGTGGAATAAAATCTGTATTGTATTTTAACTCAGTGAGAAGATTTGAGAAGTTTTAGGAAAATGAAGTAAAGCACCCAGTCATGAAATTGTAGAGACCAGTAGTCCAAGAAAGAGGTGATAGATATTAGGCTGGGGTAGCAACAGTGGGGAGAGATGGAAGTGGGCAGATTTGAGATACATTTGAGAAGTGATGTCAAAATAGGGTTGAGGGAAGAATTCAGTTGACTCCTGGGTCTTGGGAGAGCCTTGGGAAGATGAAGCAATAAATGCATTTGTGGGCCGAATCCCAAATGGCTTAAGACATGTTGAGTTTGAAATGCTGTAAGACAGAGACGTAGTATGTTAAGCAGGCAGCTAGCTACACAGGACTGGGGCTCAGGGGAAAGGTCAAGGATGACAATTGGGATTTGGATTCCATGAGCATTCAAGGGCTGTTCAAATCTATGGAATGGGTGAGATAAGTTAGGGAGAGAGTATAGATGGAGAAAAGAAGGTGGCCTAGGACGAGACCCTATACTACTTCAAGAATGAGAGGCTGAATAAAGGAGAAAGAGCCAGCAAAGAATCTGGTGATGAGTCTCTAGAATAGTAAGCAAAAACTCCAGAGAAGAAAGCACTTCAAGACAAAGGGAGTAACAACCACATTCAATGTTGCAAAGAAGCGATGGGAAGTAAGGGCAGAAAAGGGGCTATTAGCTTTGGCAATTTGGGATCCAGGGGTAAATCCCAGCAAGGGGAGTCTTGGGTGTGATGGTGGGGTACCATACCAGACACTTCCATGAAGTCTCAGCATTAGGAAAAGCCCTCCCACTGCAAAAGAGCTGGATATAGCTTAGCATTGCAAACCTTGCACAAAAAACAAGAGAGAGATTCAGAAGCCAAAACACCCCAACAGGACACCAAAACAACAACTGACCTACTGACAAATCTAGAAAAGAAAACTAACACCTCTACAATTTGCAGAATAATGCAGACAGTTCGCTTGGCCTTGAGCCTGGACATGGGGAGAGGCGAAGCACAGACCACGTCATGAGACACACGTCTTTAGTGGATGTCTTAGGAAAAAGACTGGCTTGCTTTCAACAAGGGGAGCGACAGGATATGGCTCCAGGTGGAAAGTTGAAAGGAGAAAATCCATCATCGCCGCCATCATCATCATCATCATCTTTTTTTTAACCATAGCCTTGCCTTCAAGTGGGCCTAAGGTTCAGATTTACATTATCTGCATCATCAGGGAATGCACAAGTCAAGAGCATTAAATCAAACTAATTCCAGGTTAGTAGCAACCTCTACTCAGCAAGCTCAATTTCATAAATATGTTTAGAATTCTGCACATCAAAGTAAGAGAACTCGTATTGCTTTCAGGCACATCTGCAATAATTACAAAAATATAGCCCATACTAGACCTTAAAGGAAATCTCAAAATTTTTAAGATTGTAAAAGTGTAACTCAATCACAAAAGTAAATCAATTATATAAACAATTATGAAAATACATTTTGAATTTTAAAATGTATTTCTATATAACTCAGATGTAACAGATTAAGTCACTACCGAAATATTAAAATAATGAGAATTTAACTTAAATGAAAATTCTGCACTTCAAAACTTGTGAAGTGCAAGTAAAACAAAACTCTGAGGGAAAATTATAGTCTTGAATGCTAATATTAAAAAAAAATAAAGAAATGGCTGGGGCACCTGGGTGGCTCAGTTGTTTGAGCGTCCGACTTCGGCTCAGGTCATGATCTCGCAGTTTGTGGGCCTGAGCTCAGCTCAGAGCCTGGATGGAGCCTGCTGCGAATTCTGTGACCCCCCCGACCCCTCACTCTCTCTGCCCCTCCCATTCTCAAGCTCTGTCTCTCTCTGTTTCTCAATAATAAATAAACATTAACAAAAAATTTAAAAAAGAAATGGCTGGAAATGTCCAAGTTATTATTTTTAAAAAGAAAAAGAAATACAAAAAATGCCAGAAGGAGTGAGATGATGAGAATAAAAGAAAAACTAATGAAATTGAAAAAAAAAAAAAAACTAGGGGCGCCTGGGTGGCTCAGTCGGTTGAGCGTCGGACTTCAGCTCAGGTCGCGATCTCACGGTTCGTGAGTTCAAGCCCCGCGTCAGGCTCTGGGCTGATGGCTCAGAGCCTGGAGCCTGCTTTCGATTCTGTGTCTCCCTCTCTCTCTGCCCCTCCCCCATTCATGCTCTGTCTTTCTCTGTCTCAAAAATAAATAAACATTAAAAAAAAAAATTAAAAAAAAAAAAGAAAAAAAACTATAGAGAAGACAAAACCAAAAGGTGATCCTATGGAACAATTAATAAAATTGACAAATCTCTGGAAAAATTAGTCAAAAGACTGTGCACATAATTAAAAAGTATTAAAAATGAAAAGGACATGGCTAAAAATGCAGCAGAGATAAAAATATATTAAATACATACCTTAAGAAAAACTATGAAGACACATGTTAACATTTGAAAACGTAGATAAAAACATTTCTAGAAAAATATGGCTTACTCAAACTCACTCATGAAATATTAAAATTCTGAACAGCTATAGAATAACTACAAATTAAGTCAGTTAACAATATTTTATAAAGAAAGCTCTAGGCGTGGACAGTTTTATAAGAATTATACCAAACTTTCAGGGGTGCCTGGGTGGCTCAGTTGGTTAAGCATCTGACTCTTGATTTCAGCCCAAGTCATGATCTCGGCTCAGGTCCTGATTCCATGGTTCATGAGTTTGAGCCCTGTATTAGGCTCTGCACTGACAGTGTGGAGCCCGCTTGTGATTCATTTTCTTTTTCCCTCTCTCTCTCTCCCCCTCTCCCCCTTCTCTCTCTGCCCCTCCCTATTTCTGCTCTCTCTATATATATCAAAATAAATAAATAAACTTAAAAAAAGGATTATACCAAACTTTCAAGCAATAATTTATTCCAATATCATATAAATTATTTCTGATAATCAAGAAAGAAAAAAAGAAAAAAAAGAAAAAGTCCTTAGCAAATATTTTGTCATGAATATAACCATGATATGAAAGCCCCCATAAAGACAATTAAAGGCAGGAAAACTATTTATTCATGAACACAGATACAAAAAACCTTTTAAAAACTCAGCAACATATGAAAAAAATATCATCAATTTCAGTTCATCCCAGGAATACACCGTTCATTTTACATGTGAAAATCCATTAGCTTAATTCATTAGATTAACAGATTAAATGGTCATTTGAATAGTACTAAATAAACTTCAACCATATGTGGTCCCCCACCTCTCCAAAAACCTTTCACTAAGATGAAGAATAGAAATTCTTCTTAATAAAAGAAGCAATGAATTGCTGTTCCCTAATACCTGTGTTGGAGAGCAGAGAGCAAGGGAGAGAGACAGAGGGACTTGTGTATCTGTTCATGTATATGCATCCTGTGGAGTGATAGAGTAGGTAACAATGATTGCGATTGAGGAAGGCAACTGGAAATTTGAGGAACAGGGTGGAAGGGAGATTTTTTTCTGTTTACCTCTTTGTGCACTTAAAATCTTGATTTACATACATGGATTACATACCCAAAATCAATGTTTAAAAAAACAAGGCTGAAGTTATAAAATATTACCAATCTGTCATCAGTGAAAAGCCAGTGTTATTTCAACAGCAGATAACTAGTGAGATACGAGTACTCCGAGGGTTCCTGTGGAACAAAGATACCAGGACATTTGGGAGATCATAAAACACTCCACATTAGCTTTCTGTGTGTCCTGACTGAAACATATATATTCCCTAGAGGAAGGTAACAAAACAGCTTGAGGACTTAGAAACCAAAATGAAACAAAACAAAACAAAACAAAAAAACATCCTTCTTCTTATGTATATAGTTTTCCTGAAAATACACTAGTGATCTAATTATCTAATAGAATACTTTGAGTACCCACCCACCATGTACTAAGAACTATGTTAGAGTGTGTGTGTGTGTGTGTGTGTGTGTGTGTGTGTGTGTGTGTGTGTTGGGGGAAGGGGATGAGTTACAAAGGTGAGTAAGACATAGTCCCTGCTCTTAATGAACTTATCATCTACTTAGGAAGACAAGTCCAGCATACAAGAAACACTGTTTTTATATCTGTAAATAATTCAATTTATGTATGTGGATCTACGACCACTTCTTTTATTTTTTTAATTTTAATGAGCAAGTAATAAAAGACCATACAAGGTTTTCTTTTTTAATTTATATTTTATTATTTATTTATGTTTCAAGTTCCTTTTTAAATTTTAGTTAGTTAATATATAGCATAATATTAGTTTCAGGAGTAGAATTTAGTGATTCATCACTTACATACAACACCTGGTGCTCCTAACAAGTGCATTTCTTAATCCCCATCACCTATTTAGCCCACCTCCTCCCACCTCCTCTCTAGCGACCCTCAGTTTATTCTCTATAGTTAAGAATCTCTCTCTTTTTTTCCTTTCCCTTATGTTTATCTGTTTTGTTTCTTAAATTGAAATCATAAAGTGAAATCATAAAGTAGTCTTTCTCTGACTTATTTTGCTTAGCATAATATAATCTAGCTCCATCCATGTTGTTGCAAATGGCAAGATTTCATTCTTTTTAAAAAATTTTGTTTAATCTTTATTTATTTTTGAGAGAGACAAGAGCATGAACAGGGGAGGAGCAGAGAGATAGGGAGACAGAATCAGAAGCAGGCTCCAGGCTCTGAGCTGTCAGCACAGAGCCCGACATAGAGCTCGAACTCAATAAACCGCGAGATCATGACCTGAACTGAAGTCAGACGCTTAACTGACTGAGCCATCTAGGCGCCCCAAGATTTCATTCTTTTTGATGGCTGAGTAATAGTCCATTGTACATATATACACCACATCTTTATCCATTCATCAGTCAGTGGACATTTGGGCTCTTTCCATAATTTGGCTATTGTTGATAATGCTGCTATAAACATTGGAATGCTTGTATCCCTTCAAATCAGTATTTTTGTATCCTTTGAATAAATACCTAGTAGTGCAATCCCTGGGTCATAGGGTAGCTCTATTTTTAACTTTTTGTGGAACCTCCATAGTGTTTTCCAAAGTGGCTGCACCAGTTTGCATTTGCACCAACAGTATAAGAGGGTTCCCCTTTCTCTGCATCCTTGCCAATGTCTGTTGTTTCTTATGTTGTTAATTTTGGCCATTCTGACAGGTGTGAGGTGGTAGCTCATCATGGTTTTGATTTGTATTTCCCTGATGATGAGTGATGTTGAGTATCTTTTCATGTTTCTATTAGCCATCTGGATGTCTTCTTTGGAAAAGTGTCTATTCAATGTCTTCTTCCCATTTCTCAACTGGATTATTTATTTTTTGGGTGTTGAGTTTGATAAGTTCTTCATAGAATTTGGATACTAACCCTTTATCAGATATGTTATTTGCAAATATCTTTTCCATTCTGAAGGTTGCCTTTAGTTTTGTTGATTGTTTCCTTGGCTGTGCACAAGCTTTTTATCTTCATGAGGTCCTAATAGTTCATTTTTGCTTTTGTTTCGCTTGCCTCTGAAGACATGTTCTAGTGAGAAGTTGCTATGACCTATGTCAAAGAGGTTGCTGCCTGTGTTCTCCTCTGGGATTTTGATAGTTTCCTGTCTCGCATTTAGATCTTTCATCCATTTTGAATTTATTTTTGTGTTTGGTGTAAGAAAGCCATCCAGTTTCATTCTTCTGCATGCTTCTGTCCAGTCTTTTTCAACACCATTTGTTGAAGAGACTTTCTTTTTTTTCCATTGGATGTTCTTTCCTGCTTTGTTGAAGATTAGTTGACCAAAGAAAATACAGTTTTAAGAGCACTGAAATAGGAGGTTTCGGTCTAGTAGAATTGAACCAAAGGGAATGATGGGAGAAATCCTGTTCCTGAAGGAAAGCTGTTTCTGGACAGAGAGCTGGGAATTGGCTTACCTGGTGGGCCATCTTACAACTGTAGCTTTTCTGCTCTTTGCATGGAAAGATGCCTCTCCTTCTCTGCGTTAGGCATGGCTGACATTCCAGCCTTCCACTGGTATGCTCAAACAATATTGTTCGAGAGTGGAGAGTAGGAGTCAGTGTTGGAGAGTACCAGTGTGTAAGTCAGAAGGGAGCGTTTATGGTCATTTTATATTTTATTTTGAGGTGCTGAGTAAAGAACTCTTGGATGGACCTCTTTTCATTCAATGAGTTGAAAAGGAAAAATCTAGGGCTGTCAAGTAGACAGGCCTAGATCCCCACTGACCATTTCCATCTCCTCTTAGCTATGGAACGTGGGCAACCCACTGAGCCTTCACTTGCTCACTAAGAAATGGGAAAACTGGGGAAGACGTGTGGGGCAGGCAGTATATGGGAAACCTCTGTTCCTCTCAATTCTGTTGTAAATCTAAAACTGTTCATAAAAAGTCTTTTAAAATGGGGAAAATAACTACTTTGCAGTATTATTGTTAAGATTTAGTGAGCTGCAGATAAAGGACCGATTAAATATCTAGCAAGTTAAAACCATTAATTTTAATTTTAATTATTATTACAACTATAAACTACCATTTTCTCCCCCAGGGCATGTCCGGGTCTGGAGGAGGCATGCAAACCGTCCCCTCTGAGGGTCTCCTCATCCTCAGATCAGTACCAGACATCACACCTAGCTATAATCTTTTAAAGCTTAATCTGCATTTCCAGTTCACATTAATAATAATACTAACACCCACAACTGTTCTCTATTGGTCACCTGCATCTGCCAGGCCCTGTGTGCAAGTAGTCTGCATAAATTAACACTACCAATAACCCTGTAACATGGGGAAGATCCTTAAAACATTTAGTCACAATTATTTATGCTTTGTTTCATAGACAGCAAAACTTAAAACTTAAATGACTTGTTCTAAATCATCTCATAATCAAAACACATATCCAACATTCTTTTACATATCCAGCCATGTGCCGGGCATTGTACAAAAGAAATTGATGAGACAGCATTCCAGTTGTATAATTTACTACTTGAAGAAGCAAATTAATAGCATATATTACTGAAGACAGGCCCATACTTAAGGTCTACAACAGCTTAAGTCAATCTTGCAGAGAGAAGGAAGGAAAGGAAGAAAGGAAGGAAGGAAAGGAAGAAAGGAAGAAAGGAAGGAAGGAAGGAAGGAAGGAAGGAAGGAAGGAAGGAAGGAAGGAAGGAATGGGGAGGAAGGAAAGTTGGGAGGGAGGAGGGAAGGAAAGGAGGCAGGGAAGAAGAGAGAGAGGGAGAGGGGAAGAAAAGAAAAAAGAAAAGGAAAAAAGAGGTGAAATTAACAGGAATCTAATTGTAACAGTCAAATAACAAGACATCTTTTCTTCCCAGCCTCCTCCCTCATTTTCTACTCTCTATTTTTAGAACAAAGAAACAAATAAAACCTCCTATCAGAGATGTAGATGATATTGTTGATGTTGATTTGAATTCCAGGGATGTGCTGGTGGGTGGTTGTCTCAGGGGGATAGTGACTGACAGCAAGTTGCCAACAGACACAGGCAAAGAATACAAATTCTTTTCCTTAAATGGATACAAATGAGAATTTAGCTGCGGGAAGACTGCTGCACAGAGCAGGGGACCCACCATGAGCTCATGGTTGGAGATGCTGCTTCCCTAGCCCCTACATTTCCCGTATCAGGCCATCTAACCAGCGACACCACCTCAAGGGACTGATGATTTGGTAAGGCCCTGCCAGACTGTATGCTGGACCTCCCCGGGTTGGGAGTCAGGTGGGGGGTGTCTTTATGGACCTCCCCGGGTTGGGAGTCAGGTGGGGGGTGTCTTTATGTCTCTCGGGGGTTCTTGACAGTTGTGAGAGAGGAAAGTAGCAATGCTGTCCAGGCAAATTGCTCTTCAACTGTATCAATAACAAATTAGTATTCAATGTATCAGGGTAGGAATGCATTTTGCCCTAGGGATGCTGACATCCCCTTCTCATCAGTTTAGGAGCTAAAACAGTCCTGCACAGGGCTGGGTGAGGGACCCAGACTCCACTGAACTGGTCAATCCAGGACTCTCTGAGATCTGACCATCCCAAGTAGGATCACAATTTGATTCTGCTTGAAGTTTGGTCCTCATTGGTAGGCTCAGCAGTATCCAGGACTGAACGATACAGCAGTACAAGTTATGCACCGTACAACTCTACAAAACCTTCACTTTTTATGATGGCCCTGGATTCTGCTCAGATTCCTCTCCTTCTGCCGCCCCAGTGATCACTGAACAGTGATCACTGATGTTTAGGATAATAAATAACCAAAAGTACTGCAAGGTCTCAGTAATCAAAAAAGAAGAAGATCTGCTTTCTATTTTATTCAGGTAGAAAATGGATAAATACAATAAATGTCATGTTCTAAGATTTCAAAACAAGATATAAAAGAAAATCTCTACTTAATAAAAAAAATTGATTCCACAAATTCCATTTACTTAGGATTTTGCAATATACAACTTATGTATCCTATTGTAATCACAGCAAAGAAAAATAGACTCTTGCTTTATCACCCTTTCCACAATGGAAAATCATTTTGTGAAGTTTTCATTTCAGTAGGAGTTGACTTTTCAGTATCTAATATGTGAATCAAAAACCCATCAGTAGAAAGTGCATAGTGGTTTGGGAGGTTAATTTATAATTCAAGCCTATTCCCAGGTAATTCAGGAAGATATCAGTAACGATTGTACAGGATACACAGAAAATTAATACATTTTAAGGAGAAATGTAGACAGGATTGAATTAAGAAGGATTCAGCTAGGCCTGTCTCCAGTTGGGGTAGAGTATAAACTCTCTCTCCAGATTGCCGTTAGATTAGCTGAAGCAGCAATGTCTTTGATTCCAAAATATAAGCGGCAATTAGCTCATACCCATTTATCTGAAAGCCTGCAGTGAAAACAGAGTTAAAGCCGCTTGCAGTTGGTGAAAGACTAGTGTTGAATTGGAATTACATTGTTTACTACAGCACTTTCCGATGAACAGCGAAATTTCCACTTTCAGATTTCTCAAGCTCAGATAACACAAATGATTTCATATCAGTAGCTCTCACCCATTCTTCCCGCACAGAGAGCACTCTGGCTAAGCCAACCCCTCGCCCAGATGAGGAAAAGAGTCAAGGACTGAACACCTTGAGTGGGAGGAAATGACAATTGAACCAATTAGCCACGTTACAACCTCCTGCTAGTTTGAAGACAGGTTTTGTTCTAGCTTCTTTATGCTCAGAAATTTTTTACAAATGGTAATCATTATTCTATAATTACATGAAATGCCAGCTTGTGTGATCTCTCCTGAACCCTGTAAAGCTGCAAAGCAATTCATCTAGGCCATGATGAACTTTCTAAATTAGACACAATATACTGATTTACTGTGGATGCAGCTAAAACCCGGTGGGGGCAGCTGATTACTTATGGTTATAAATATTAACAAATGAGCAAGGAAGTTTTTGAATTTCCTCTCTCATCCGCAGCTGCGCGTGCGCACACACACACGCACACACACACAGCCTCCTTTCATGAGCTAAACTGATGTTCAAGTATAATTTTCAAAATGATAAAATCATAACTCTTACAGAAATTTAACATGAGTCGATGATTTTATTTATCTCTTTATTTAAAGGAGAATCAATAAGATGTTTCTAGAGAATTTGAAGATTGGGCAATGGGGAATGAGGAAATGAATTTGCTCACAGATGCAGAGCAGGTTAATATCCTGTAAGGAGATAATGTTTGGGGTAGCCTTCTCCATAGGTCAACAATCCTTTGTCCACTTACCAGATAAAATGTATTTATATTGCTATGGATAAGAATCACGTACACTGCACTCAATTTCCTACAACTTCATTCTCCCACTACAGAGTTACAAAATACTCAGTGGAAACTGGCCAAAGGCAGAATTTCTACAGAAACCAGCAATCCCTGAAGGTCAGATAGACAATGCCCAGCACACCCAGGGTGCAAGACGCCCAGCAATCTCCTTTGCCATTTGAAAAATGTGGCCTTTTTTTCTGACAGTCAGCTAACGTGCACTGATCTTACTCCTATGTCAGAGGGAGAGAAAAGGTATCTGGAGAGAAATCAGGTAGATCATTCAAACCCACACAAAAGGGCTAAATGAGGCTAAGGCCAAGATTTCAGAAATTTAGAGCTAGAAGGGATTTTAGAGATCACCTAAGATGTTCATTTTGCAGGAAATAAGTCTGAGACTGCCTTCCTGGCAGTTGAAAGAAGATCTTAAACCACCTTGATCAGGTGCCTTGAGCTCTGTGGAGTTTGCCTCAGGAAACTCCTTTCTTCTTTGGTGTAAAGAATCTCCTTTTTCCTCCCTCATTCACACCCTGAACCACCCCGGAGAGGTTTCCTTTTTTATTCAGGAATAATCAGAGTTAAAAGACACAGAAAAAACATTTATCAGTGTAATATTGCTTTTCAATCATGTATGCATGCTCTAAGCTTTTTTTAGCTGTTACATTTTTTAATTGAAGTATAATTAATACACAGTGTTATATTAGTTTCAGGTGTACAATATAATGATTCAAGAATTCTATACATTGCTCAGTTCTCATCAAGATAAAAAAGTTTTAATGGAAGGATAGGACATTTAAAATGGGACTGAAAGTGAATGTTAGTTTAAATAACTGATATGGCATACTATGGAAAATAGTCAACCTACTTTTATGTCCAAAGGTTGATAACCTCTCAACCCCACAGAACTAGAGGATGATGGGGACCCCACTCCCCACTCTGTGTCCTCACTCTTTGGAATATCTGCTTGGTTGGGCAAGCTAATATTCTTCTGTATCCTAAACAGAGCCACCACTCCTCCAAACTGTTATGCTCAGAAAGAACAAAGTATCCCCCCAAATAAAACATCCCAGTTTTAGGTCTGCTTTTTTTTTTTTTTTAATTTCAAAGAGTATACTTATATAATTCATCTTTTCCTAGGGCTTTGTATGCATAGCTCATTCAGATCAGGGGTAGAATCTACATGATCAGACTCCCACACATTTAACATTGACCAAACACAAGATAGTGTTGCTCTGTGTCATTAGATATATGCTATCTAATTGGTAGATTAAAGATACTTATTAGTTAAAATTACATTGGTGCCGGTAGGAATAAATGGCTTCTCAAAATTTATAGTTCATAAAAAGTCAGATTCTGATTACTGTAATTATTTCTTTCAAAATGTAAAGCACATGAATTTTTCACATTAATGAGAGAAAAACAGAAAGGAAGCGGGACCAAAAAAAAATGAATCTTATTTTTCACCTTGTCTTTGTCTTCGAGTGTTAGGCTAAATTACTATTATTTCATTTTTGTCAAATTCAGTGCATCTCTGTCAACATTTTCAAGGTGTGGATGGAATGAACAAAACTGCATTGTCACCCCCAAATTCAATTTAGAAATTTCATAGTGAGAAATATTTGCATGAATGTAGAGTTCTGAAGGAGCTAACAATACCTGTCATTTGGTTTCTTGGGCGTTTTGCATGTTTTATTCCGAACACTTCCCATTTTATCTGCACTCTCCACCCCACCCCCTCCGTAGTATTTATTACAAGGAACAAAGAACTTGAGCCTGCCTCCTAGCTCTGAAAACAGCTTAGTTGTACCCCAAGCCTAAATGAGGCATGCAAAAAATGGAATCATTCCTAATGAAGAAGATATTCTGCCCCACTAGGGATAGATAAGCCATTTATTGCCCCAGAAGAAAGAATTTTGTTACAAATTTAGTTAATGATGCAAATAGATACACGTCACCTGTTAACGGGAACTCGTCTATTACGAAGGGCGGTAAAACAAGGTTTTTTGTGTTGTTTTTGTTTGTTTTGGTCTGTGAAGAAATGAGCCTTATTCAAAGATGACACAGATACAAAGTAGAGTATAAAATGTGAACCTGTGTTATTCCCGTGATAGAAATATCAGATACCAGACACAGAAGAGAGGAAAGCTTGGCATATTGGGAAACCAACACCACTATTTCCTCTCCTCCATCACATCTGAGATAATAAGAAATGCTGATCATGAGCCATCAGACTGACAATCATGCATAAATTGCTCTTGACTACTCAGCAGGGGCAAAGTGATGAAATTTTACAACACAAGATGGAAAGATCTCCATCAGGACTCAGCGTGAGGTTGCTGGGGCAGCCTCCTGTTGCTTTTACTTCTCATGGGGAAATCCTGTTTCCCTGAAACGTCCCTGGGCAAGCAACCTCAGTACCTTCTGAGCAGTCCAACCTCGAGAGTAGTCACTTGGGGCTCAAACCCAGGATCAACAGAAGCTTTCTGGCTCTCAGAACTGCCTTCTCCAGAGTATGTCCTTTGCCCACATGTGAAGAAGCATCAAAGCACATTGCCTGCCATCCAGAACTTATTGTTCAATGATTACATTTTGGTGCCAAAATTATGAATTCAAACTTAATTTTGCCTATTCTAACTTTTTTGGGGGGGGCGGGGTTCCCATCTTGAGGATATCCTGTGTGGGCTCTTTCTGAGGCAGAGAACAGAAACAGGCTCAGGGTACATTAGTTAATGAGATACATAGGGAAGTATAAAAACCTGGATGCTGTCTCAAAAGCATACAGCTAAGGGTCACAGAGGATTGGGACACACTTATCACATGTAGCATATGACCCCAGCTCTGATAGTTTGACAGTAGCTTGAGGGCCAGAATAGAAATTTTATTTCTCAACCAAGTTTATGTTTCAGTTCCTGCATCTACTTTTCCCTTCAACTGCTTCTTTTTGCTACTTTGGTATCAACTTCTTTTGCTCTCCTTTTCTCTGCTTCGCACGCTCTCTACTTAGGTCGCTGCTCGTTCATGGCTTCTGCTCGCTGCCTTCATGCTCTACCTCTGTACGTCTGGATCACTCTGTATTCTACTGGCTATAAGCCCTCACTCAAACCCTCGCAAAGAGAACCTGCCCAAGGCCGCTAGTCCTGGGGCTGCAGGAGGGTGAGGGAGACGCTGGTCCTTGTCTCACGGAGTCCAAGAATGAAGTTGGCAGACAACAGAGTGAGCCAAACGATAAGAGTTTATTAAGGGACAGTATAAAGCTCTCAAGAGTGATAGGGGTCCCAACTGGGGAGCCGCTGAAGATTTTTGTCCCTGACTTTTTATTGGGACCTTATCAGTAAGTTTGTGAGACTTCATGCATGGCACCTAGACTGGATAGGTCCAGAACATGTGTATCTTATCCACTTCTTCCCCAAACTCCGCTGCCATTGCTGCTTCCGCAGCCCCCCCACTTGCAGCTGTAGCCTGCCTCCCTGAAGGTCCCTTATCTCTCCCTGCCTACTGTTGACCCTTTCCCTACTCACTTGTGCATATGGTGGGCCCTTATTGGCCAGAGATCTTGTGCTAGGCACCCCGAGCGCCCCTGCCAGCTCACAGATGACAGCCACCTATCTCTGGTCTGGTCTGCTGTGACCACAATGACAGGGACACACAAAAACATGATGACCTACAAGAAAGGAAACATGCAGAAGAGAGGATGGAGCGGGTCCTGCGTATGGACAATGAGAAGAGGCCAATGAGATCTGTAGCTATAGGAATTCATAGTTCCGAATCTATGACTTCAAGATTTTGAAGCAGACAGGAAGCCAAACCAGTTTGATGTGATATTTTTGAATCTGACTCTTCACCTACAGATGAACTAGACACTGAAGGAGGAAAGAGCCTGAGGGCTATTGATTCCCTGCAGTAAGGAAATGGAAAAAAAGGCAAATAGAGTTTTTATTACTTTTCTCATGTGATGCAGGATAATATCAGTATTCAAGTGTTTGATTCAACCAGCATTAATCTGATTGCCAACAATCTGCAGTACTCCTTTAAAAAGACAGGATATAGCCACAGAGTAGGGCCATAACTCTTGAAAATGTACCACTAAGGCCAAGACATGAATTCATGTCAGATACATGCTTGTGATCATTCATTCATCCCTACACTCACATATACTAAGGTTATCAGACAGTTTCAATAAAAATCTATTAATAAAAATTGGTTGGCTAAAACTCTACATATATGTTATAGGACATTTATTAATCACTCTAATCAGATCTCATCTGTTACACTAAATTGTGCAGCTTTTGATCATTTTAAAAATTTCCCCCAAACTCATCTTTTACTTCTAAACAATGAAATGTGTATATCTTTTTAAAAGCTAGAAACTGAGAACAAACTGAGGGTTGATGGGGGGTGGGAGGGAGGGGAGGGTGGGTGATGGGTATTGAGGAGGGCACATTTTGGGATAAGCACTGGGTGTTGTATGGAAACCAATTTGACAATAAACTTCATATATTGAAAAAAAATAAAAAAATAAAAGCTAGAGGTCACATTATGTAGAATCCACACTCAGACTATCATATTCATTGATCAATAGATTACCCACGACACTATTTTTTTTTCCTACACAGCCTTTTAGCATTGAAAGTGAAACAAAATACTGACCTGGTTTCTAAAAATTTGTAGTGTAGTTTCTTTGCTGAAAACAAAACAAAACAAAACATTTCTACCTAGCAAGAGATATTGTTCCCTCATGGGAAGTAAAACATCATGTCCAAGGCACTGATTTCCTTATTTTAAAAAATGGAGAAAATGCTTCATTCCTGTTGACAGCATTCAGAATTGTATTATTTCATCAAAATAGAATGATATCTGAAAGAACACAATATACTGACTTTTCAAAAGGAAATCTTGTATCAAAAGGCAGCTCTGTCACTGCTATTAGAAGTAATTATCTTGAATATCAGAACTCTAAGAAATTGTTTTAAAATATAAATATAACCTATGTCCCCCAAACCTTATTATCACTTTCCTCAGGAACTCTGAACCTACTTGTATTGTTAAGTTTGTAACAAAAAGTAACGCTCTTTAAAAATTTATTTTCCTACTAGGAAGATGAAAGTTAGACAAATGCTGTTTAAGTCATGAGCATTATTAAATCATTAAAGAGGTTCAGCATTATTGAGTGCTTCTGCACTGTCAGCCTTCTAGACAATGAATGCTACTTGGAAATCAGACCTATAGTTTACAAGTGTAGTGGGTTGAATGGTGGTCCCCGGAAGAGATGTGTCCATGTTCCAATCTCCTGAACCTGTAAAGGTGACTTCATTTGGGAAGAGTAAGCAGATCATCTTAGATTACCCAAGTGTGTTCTAAATCCAATAACAAGTGTCCTTATAAGAGGCACACAGGGAAGAGACACAGAGAAGAGGAGAAAGCCATGGGAAGGTGGAGGTGGCCATTGGAGGGACGCAGCCACAAGCCAGGAAATGCAGACAGTCCCTGGAAGTTGGGAGAGGCAAGGAAAGAGGCACCTCTAAGAGCCTCTGGGGAGAGTGTGGCCCTGCTGCTGCCTCATCAGTTCTAGCCTAGAACTATGAAAAAAATGCTTTTCTGTTTTTTTAAACCACTCAGTTGAAAAAGCAGGAGAGCTTGCAAGCAGAGTACTTATGGGACCATGATGGCTGCTTCAAAAGTAAGCTCTCCAAGGCCTCAGTACGTGTTGCATTTTTTCCTCCAACTATCCCCCTCCAACTTCTTTGTTTGACTGTCTGCTACCTTCCCTTCAGAATTCCACTCAAAGGTCACTTCCTCTCTAAAACCTTCCATACCCAAGCCTGGCTTAGATGTCCTGCCATGGGCTTCTGGAACAAATCCTAACTGCTTATCATGTCATATCGTATTTACAATGTAAGTTACTCATCTATCCATACCCCTGGACTTTACACTCACGGACCTACAATATTAACTTTGCATTTCCAGTATCTAGCACTGTCCCTGGACAAGGTAACCATTTAACAAATGTTCCTTGAATTATGGAATGAATGACTTTGGAAGTCTACTATGCTGAAAGTTTTGGATTTATTACTCATGGTAGTATGATTTCAGCAAACAGAATTATGACCAGAGCACAAATAATGAAGTCTCCACACAAGTAGAGACATCCTACAGATGGGATATACTGATCTACCTTTATATAGGCTGTATGAAGTAGTGTGTACCCATAATTGGAAGTGCCCAAACAAGGGTCTGATATGAGAAACAGTGTTGATGTGACCCTCTGCATTATTTAGTTGGTGGAGTCAAGTATGCTCTAGGGACTTTTCTTGCTCTAAGATTTTATCACTTTCCAGAGCCTGGAATTTCTATAAAAGATCTAGTGCTAAGTGATTCCAGTGATCCAGTTCCATTGAATTCATTGAAGTGAAGTTTCGACCACTATCAATTACCGAATGTGTTCACTGCTACTGGAATTACTTAGATGAGTAATGTTTCTATCAAGAAACATTAAGCATTACGGTAAAATTGTTCATGACTCATGTAACAGACACAAAATGCTGTGGGTGTTCACAGGAGGAAAAGGTCATATCTACTAGAAGAGAATCAAAGAAAACAGGATGAAGCAGGTGACTTTTGAGAAGGATCTTGAGCAATAGCTAGTATTTTTAAAGAGTTTAGGAATAAAGCCTTTTTAATGGTTGTTTCCTGTTTCCTAATTCTTTATTAAGATCCAGCTTGTATTTTATAAAATTTTTTATTGGGAGAGTTAGTCCTACATACTCCTCTTTAGTCATTTTAGCGTAATGACATTTAGCTTATGAATGGGCAATCATTCATTTGCTAAGAAGTAGGATATGGGGCAAGAACGTTCAGCCAGAAAGAAATCCTTCCATATGGTCCATATACTCTGTCACTAACTCTTGAAATTCCAGCACTAAAGATTCATTCCTTTGACTTATGTCAGTATAGTATGTCCCCCCCACCCCGCCACTTCCATTAGTAGGCTCCAAGCCCAGCCAAACATGGGACTTGAACTCATAACCCTGAGATCAAGACCTGAGATGACATCAAGAGTCTAACACTTAATCAACTGAGCCACCCAGACTCCCTGCCGCCTTTCCATTCTTAAGAGTTACAATTTTTATTTGTGCTATATTGATTTTTTCTTGATCAGTCTTACCAGAAAGTGTCTGTTGTTTTAATCTTTCCAGAGAAATGTTTTTACTTTGTTGGTCTTGCCTCTTTGTTTTCTCTTTGTCAATTTCTGCTCTTATTTTTAAAATCAATTTTATTCTACTTTCTTTGGTTTTATTCTTTTTTTTGAATATAACTTCTAGATATGAGCACTTAGCTCGCTTGTTTTCTGCATTCTTTTTTACGATATAAGCATTGTCTGTGGGAGAGTATCTGGAAAGAAGAGGTTGGAGGATGTTCAAGATGGTGTCCGTGTATCCTGCAATCTTCTGAGAGGGCTAGCCCAGCTGTTTGCAGAAGTGTTTGTTTGCGAGAATGTGCTAGTATGACTTTTCTGATCCTTTATCTATTTTCATTTTCAGGATTTAGACTCACACTCATATTCTCTTTAGGAAATATCCACATTTAATTAGCTGCCCAGAGGAAATTGTGTAGTTCCAATTACTGTCTCATATTCTGACAACAAGTTGCAGCAACCTGAAAGGCATGACATTAAATGTTTTCTCCAGAAGGTATACATTTTTTATCAAAAGCAGAACTTTCCAAGTGACATAAACGTATTATTAAGTACTGGTGTTTCTTTAAATAAAAATTAAAGACTGGTGGAAACAAATATAAATGATTACACATAACTCATTCTAAAAACCATTCTAGTTTACTGCTAGACATCATTGCTTAATCTAGATTTTGTGTTTTTATAGAAGTGAGGAAATGGAGATAAACTGTAATAAATATAGTGGCTCAGGTCACTCATCTATCAATGTATTAATGCTTTTATTCAGCAAAGAACAAACTCCTGAGCTAGGTACTAAGGAGATAGTAATTTATAAGAACCAATCTCTGTTTTAGGATATTTAGAATCCTGTACGGTAACGAAAACATCATCTGAAGTAAATACAACATAAATAAAAAAGTGACAAATGTCAAATGGGGATATGGGTATGTGCTCTGTGAGTTTACTGCTGAGAGTTGGCTCTGTCCTTTTTGGTTCTTATTATAATTTGTATCCAGTATCTAAGGTCTTTGGGGTCCTGGGAACATAATACTTGGTTCAGCTCTCTTGAATCTCTTCTCCTTTTCTAACACTGAGGAAAAAAAGGCCTTCTTTTTATTTCAGAAACAACAGCACAAAGTTTGAACAGCTTAAGCTATCACTTATGGTGGCTTATGAAATGAATAAGCCATGAATACTTCTCTGGAACGATCATAACCATTAGGAACTATAAACAAACAAAAAAACCAAATCAATAGTTTACGTCACAGTGAAATAATGCCTTGTTTCTTCTTTCTAGAAGAGACTGCACAAAACACTTCATTCTCTTTAATCTGCTCTAACCCCATCATATCCCATTGTTTATGATACTAACAGTAACGACAATGCAATATAGCATGCTCAGTGACTCATCAGCACCCGCCTTCCAGAAGCACTCAGCTTGCACATACACAATGAGTAATGGCTCACAGACACATTGCTTAATATCTGTAATCAGTTTTAGTCTGATGCGGTGCTCAAAATGCATTCTTCTTTTCCAATAAATGATAGATTATAAGGCTATTGCCTGGCAAAGAGAGAGTCATTTTTCCGCGGCCAAAGATTTATTTCCCAGCCAAGTTGTTTTTGAATCCTAGAATGTCACTTTCAGCTGTTTCCAATTCTCTAAACAAGTATCTGCCAATCACCCAGACATGTGAGAGGCAACGCTTGAGTGTGTAGTTATTTAATGGGAAGTGTTACCATCAGGACTGAAGAGATGGTCTGTCAAAATCTGAGAGGGTAGCAAGAAGAAATTGGGGAGGAGTTGAGAGGGGAAAACAAGGGAAGGAGGAGGAAAAAAAGCGACATAGACACAATGAACTAGAAAATTTCACAAGACATAAAACCTCACCAAAAAATTATGGTTTTTCAAATGAGGCTAAAGCCTTTGAAATATTCTTGGAAAAGGATTCCCTTAGCTACAGAAAAATTGTAAACAAGATTACAGAGATGCTACTTAACCTATAGTAACAATTCTTTACGTCTTTTTAGTAGTGTCTATTTATAAAAGCAAAGAGATTGCCTGTTTCCTTGTACACAAGAGCAGCGTTGCTGAGGCTTACTTGACAGTCCTTCATTAATCACCAATGTTTGTCACTGTACTAATTCCCAGAATTGAGTTTTTAAATGTTGCATAATTCAGGCTTCTCTTTACCAGATTGTTTTAAATTAGTGAAGGTATCTGTTAATGAGTTTAGGGCCAATATACTAATAATTATTATTTCATAATTCTGAATTATTACTTTGCTTGGCACCTTGCTGATGAAGAGTAATAATATAGGTAGAATAAGGATGTCGGGATATTTACAGGGGCTGTGCAGGTGTTCTTGGCTTACAGACGGATGCCTAGACTGCAGGGTCACCGCAAATACCTGCTTTACTTAAGGTTCCATGAACCTGATACTCTCACAGATATGGTGGGGAGACTGCTTTCTCCTTCTGGAAATTTCTCCTCACTTGACTTCCAGTTTTATGGTCTTTGCATTTTTCTTCTTCCTGTATGATGACTACTTCATCGTCTCTTTCAATGGTTTCTCTTTATCTCATTTAGTCAGTTTCCACTGGCCCTTTTCTCCACTTGTACATTTCCTCTTGGGTAATGGCATCATTTCCCATGTAACGGTGAGCCAGGTTATTTTATGGATCTGCTGGTAAATTTAAAATTTGTACTTCCTGATTTAACCTGGTTTCTGGACCTCAGACTGTATTTCCAACCAGACATCTCTACCTGATGAGTTCTGCAGGCACCTAAAACTTGATATACTTAAACTGAACACATCGACTCTTTCTGCTCCCAAACTTATTCCTCCTTTGTTCCTTAACTTGGATGACAATAGTCGCACTCATTGCTTAAGCAAGGCACTCCTCCCACATCTTACCTGTTATCAACTAAGTCAGGCCAATTTTATCTCCAGTTTCTTCTCCACTGATCATTCTTTCTACCTGTATCATAATTTGGACTACAGACTCTTTAGGATGCATTTTGATCTCCCAAGAAATCATCCCGCTCTCACTCTACCACACAACTTGTGTTTTAAACACAGCAGAGAATTCACCATTACTTAAGTATATTAATATGTTATGTCCTTCCAATAAGCTTGACCTTCTTTTCATGATTTACCCTCTGCCTGCCTGGAATGCCCTTTTGACTTACCCCTTGTGAAAATCATGTCAAGATTAAGACATGGGCTATGGAGTCAGAGCTGGGTTGATGCGACCATTCTGCTTATTAAACATGTGACACTCCACAAATAGGTTTATTCTATGTTTCAGTTTCTTTATATGTAAAATGGGGAAAAACATGCATACCTCATACAACTTTTTTCAGACTTTCTAAAAAAATTCAGACTTTGTTTCGGGTTTACAGCAAAATTAAGGAGAAGGTACAGACATTTCCCATATACCCCCAATCCCCACACATGCATAGTCTCCACCTCTATCCACATCCTCCACCAGAATGGTACGTTTGTCAAAATTGACAAACCTACACTGACAAATCATGATCACCCCAAGTCCATTGTTTACCTTACCGTTCATTCTTGGTGTTGTAAATTCTATGGGTTTAGACGCAGGTATAATGCCATGTATTCATCATTATGGTCATTAGACTTTCTATATGCTTGTTTACTGTCTGTATATCTTCTTTGGTGAGATGTCTGATAAGATCTTCAGCCCATTTTTAATGGGCTGTGTCTTATTGTTTCTTATTGTTTGTTTCTTATTGTTGAGTTTTAAAATGGTTCTTTGTATATTTTAGATAATAGCCCTTTACCAGACGTATCTTTTACAAATATTTTCTCCCAGGGTATAGCTTGTTTCTTTGTTCTCTTGATATTATCTTTTGCAGAGATTAGAAGTTTTTAATTTTAATGATGTTTGGCCTATCACTTCCTTGTTGCATGTACTGTGTCTTTGATGTTGTATTTAAAAAGTCATCACCATACCGAAGATCATTTAGATTTTCTCCTAATTTATCTTCTAGAATTTTTACCATTTTGCATTATACATTTAGCTCTGTGATTGATTTTGAGTTCATTTTTTTGAAGGATGTAAGGTCTATGTCTAGTTTTGTTTTTTGTTTTTTTGTTTTTTTGCATGTGGATGTCTAGTTGTTTTGGCACCATTTGTTGAAAAGACTATTGTGTTGCCTTTGCTCCTTTGTCAAAGATCAGGTGATTATATTTATCAGGTCTATTTTTGGACTATCTATTCTGTTCCACGGATTTATTTGTCTAATCTTTGGCTCATAGCCCCCTATCTTGATTACGGATTATAGTAAGTCTTGAAGTCAGGTAGTGTCAATCTTGCAACTTTGTTCTTCTTCCATATTGTGTTGGCTGTTGTGGTCTTTTGCCTCTTTATATAAACATTTGAATAAATTTTTCAATATCCACAAAATCACTAGCTGGGATTTGTTTTGGATTTCATTGAATCTTTAGGTGAAGCTGGGAAAAACTGACATCTTGGCAATATTGAGTCTTCCTATTCATGAACATGGAATATCTCCCCATTTATTTGGTTCTGCTTTGGTTACATTCATCAGAGTTGTATTTTTCCTCATATAGATCTTGTACATATTTTGTTAGATTTAGACTTAAGTATTTTATTTTAGGGGATGCTAATATAAATGATACTGTGTTTTTTATTACGCATTCCACTTATTCGTTGCTGATATATAGCAAAGCGATTGACTTTTGTATATTAACCTTGCATCCTGAAAACTTCCTATAATTGCTTATTAGTTCCAGTAGTTTGTTTTGGTCACTTCTTTAGGGTTTTCCAATAAATAATCATGCTATCTGTGAACAAAGACAGTTTCAGTTTTATTTCTTCTTTCTCAATCATCTTACCTTTTATTTCCTTTCTCCTCTGACCACACTGCTAGAACTGATGTTGGAGAGGAGTGGTGAGAGGAGACATTCTTACTTTGTACCTGGTTTTATTCATAAAACTTTAAGTTTCTCACCATTAAGTATGATGTTAGCTGTAGGATTTTTGTAGATATTCTTTATCAAGTTGAGGAAGTTATCCTCTATTCCTAGTTTACTAAAACTTTGTATCATGAATGGGTGTTGGATTTTGTCAAATGCCTGTTCTGTATATATTGATAAAATTTATGTGATTTTTCATTTTAGCTTGTTGATGTGATGGATTACGTTAATTGATTTTTGAATGTTAAACCAGCTGGCATATGTGAGGTAGAACCTACTTGGTCATGATATATAATTCTCTGTTACCTTGTTGTATTCAATTTGCTAATATATTGTTGATGATTTTTCTATCTGTGTTCCTGAGAGATATTGGTTTACAATGATCTTTTCTTGTTTTTTTTTAATTTTTTTTTCAATGTTTATTTATTTTTGGGACAGAGAGAGACAGAGCATGAACGGGGGAGGCGCAGAGAGAGAGGGAGACACAGAACCCGAAACAGGCTCCAGGCTCCGAGCCATCAGCCCAGAGCCTGACGCGGGGCTCGAACTCACGGACCGCGAGATCGTGACCTGGCTGAAGTCGGACGCTTAACCGACTGCGCCCCCCAGGCGCCCCACAATGATCTTTTCTTATAATGTCTTTGGTTTTGGTATTAGGGTAATGCTGACCTGATAGAATGAGTTAAGAAGCACTCCTTCTGCTTCTATTCTCTGAAAGAGATTGTACAGACTCGATATAATTTCTTCCTTAAATATTTGGCAGAATTCACCAGCCAACCCATCTGGTCCTGATACTTTCTGTTTTGGAAGGTTATTGATTATTGGTTCAATTTCTTTCATAGATATAAGTGTATTCAGATTGTCTGTTTCTCTTTGTGTGAGTTTTGGCAGATTGTCTTTGGAGGAATTGGTCCATTTGATCTAAATTCTCTAATTTGTGGGCATGGAGCCATATATAGTATTCCTTTATTTTCCTTTTAATATCCATAGAATCTCTAATGATGTCCCCTCTTTCATTTCTGATATTAGTAATTTGTAATTTTCTTTATTTTTTCTTAGCCTGTTGAGAGGCTTATTAATTTTATTGATCTTTTCTAACAATCAGTTTTTGGCTTCATTGATTTTCTCTGTTAATTTCTTGTTTTCAATCTCATTGAATATCTGCTCTAATATTTATTATTTCTTTATGTCTGCTTACTTTGAATCTAATTTGTTCTTCTTTTTCTAGTTTCCTAAGGTGGAAGCTTCAATGATGATTTTAAATCTTTCTTCTCTTCTAATTTATATATTCAATACTATAAATTTCCCTGTAAGAAGAACTTTTACTTCATCCCACAAATTTTCATATATTGTGTTTTCATTTTCATTTAGTTAAAAATATTAATTTATCTTGAAAACTCTTCTTTGATCTGTGTGTTAATTAGCAATACGTTGTTTAATCTCCACATATTTCGAGATCTTCCAGTTATCTCTGTTAGATTTCTAATTTAATTCCATTGTTTTCTGGGAGCACATCTTATATGATTTTAATTCTTTAAACTTGTTAAAGTGTGTTCTGTGGCCCGGAATGTGGTCTGTCTTAGTGAATCTTTTATTTGAGCTTGTCAGTTATATCCAATTGATTGATGGTGTTATTGAGTTCAACTATGTCCTTTCTGATTTTCTCCCTCCTGGATCTGTTTCTGATAGAGGTATGTTGAAGTCTTCAACTATAGAAAGAGAGAAAGAGAGAAAGAGAGAAAGAGAGAGAGAAAGAGAGAAAGAAAAGAAGGGAGGGAGGGAGGAAGGAAGGAAGGGAAAGAGAGAGAGAAAGAGAGAAAAAGGAAGGAAGGAAGGAAGGAAGGAAGGAAGGAAGAGGGAGGGAGGGAGGGAAGGAGGGGGAGAGGGAGGGAGGAAGGAAGGAAGGAAGAAAGAAAATCAGTTTGAAGGATGCCATATTATTAGTATGCTTAGTGTCCTTTATGATTAATTTGTTCAGAGAACTGCAGGCCTTGTTGTAGCCCTAAGTAGAAACTAATAAATAATAAAGCCACTTCTTCCCTTTCTTCTTTTTCTCTCCTCTGTTTTCCCTGTGATGTTGATCATAACATGGCTACCTTCACACTAAAAGGGATTTAGGCACAAATAGAAGAAAACATTTGACAAAAATATTGCTTTTTTAATATAGCATGTAGTGAGATATAAAACTACATTTTATCTGTTTCAAAGATTGAATTTCATCAGTTCATAGAACATGCTTCATTATACTGGTTAGTGATGCCTATTAAAAATAAGATTCCCAAATGCCGTGTCAGCTTGCATATTTCTGACAAAGAGGTCCAAAAATATTCCATTGCATGTTCCAATAAAAAGTGTTCAGTTTGGAGTGAAGTTGTAAGGATGATTGGACAGTCTACCCTTTTATTTATATTCCTCTCAAAATCGATCTCAAGCCATTTCAACAATGATTTGATTCAAGTGTTTCATTTTCAATAAATACTGAGTTGCTTGACAGCCACAACTGTATTTTACTTAACTCTTAATCTGCAGATTCTAGCAAATGCCTGGCACACAGTAGGTATTCAATTCATTTTGACACATGAAGGAAATTTGCGTAATACTTTTGCGGTTGAATTATAATTATTCTGCAGGAATTCTTCCCATGTGACCCACTGCTTGACGGCCACGCTATTCAACTAATGTGACAGACCTCACATCTTCCATTAAATGCAGAATCTGGGACAGAGCCACCCATCCGGGGCATATTAACAAAAGACTGGGTGGTGTTATGATTCCAGTGAGTGGTCAGTTGGATCGAGTTCTGTTCTCACATAAGGAGAAGAGATTTCACAATTCTCATAATTATGTGCTTTATTGCTTGTATTCACAGCTTTTTTGTTTTCATAGGACATGAATCTGGTCCATTTGGAATGGACATTTCCCTTGTAAAAGACCCAAAAAATATAATCCCAGATGATTTCTTTTTTTTAGGATTTTAAGTACGTTAAAGAGCCAGGCACAATCTATGTACTTGATACATCTTCTGTATTAAATGTTATCCAGTTGTTTCCTTTGATATTAAAAAATGTGACTCTCGTGTGTGATAAAGGCGTTGTGTAATAAGAGTCTGACTGCAGTTTTGGTGTCTGAGTGCTGATAGCTTTCAAATCCCCACCACCTCCCCTGCCTTCTCCTCACTTCACATAAGCTGATAAAGGAGCCCAAGCTCTGCATCCCTTGGCACTGGTGGAGTATTACACCGTGCAAGCCCACTCTCTAACACTGTAAACCCCAAGCCAATCTCTGTTCCAAGCTCTGTTGAGCAATTTTGGGGCCTGCTTGGAAACCTATCCCTAGGAAGCCTTGTTATGTGAATAATAAATCTCTTCCTACCCTTCTGGTGCATGGGTGGCATCATTAGTCTTGACATCTTGAACCAGATTTGGGGGGGAAAGTCCATCTGCCTTTGTTAAAAAAAAAAAAAAGAGGGGCGCCTGGGTGGCGCAGTCGGTTGAGCGTCCGACTTCAGCCAGGTCACGATCTCGCGGTCCGTGAGTTCGAGCCCCGCGTCGGGCTCTGGGCTGATGGCTCGGAGCCTGGAGCCTGTTTCCGATTCTGTGTCTCCCTCTCTCTCTGCCCCTCCCCCATTCATGCTCTGTCTCTCTCTGTCCCAAAAATAAATAAACGTTGAAAAAAAAAAAAAAAAAAAAAAAAAAAAAAAAAAAAAAAAGAAAAGTACTGGGAATACATAACTAGTATTTGGAATACAGAAAGAACTCTAACCATACAATAATAAAATAGCGACCCAATAAGAAATGGACCAAAGGTGTAAACAATCACGTCACAAATTGCACAGAGTCACATGAAACGCTGCTTAGCATTATTTAGTTGAATCATTAGTCATTCAACAGGAAAATGCAAACAAAGCCATCATGTGATATCACCGCACACTTCTTAAATGGCTACAATATGTTTAAATTACAAAACCAAGTGCTAGTGTCAATGTAGAGCACCCGGATCTCTTGTACACTGCTGATGGGAATGCAAACGGCTACAGTCATTTTGGAAGACAGGCAGTTTCTTATAAAGTTACCCGTGTGCTTACCATACAACCCAGCAATTCCAGTCCTAGGTTTAAAAAAAAGGAAAAGAAAACATATGTATGAAGAAAAACCTGTACGCATTTGTTTGTGTCGGCTTCATTCATCATCTCCCCAAACTGCAGACCAACCGCATGGCCACACGTAGTAAATGGACCTACATATGATGGCCAGAGCAACCCAATTTTGGTACCTACGTAGAATAAAATCGTCCTCAACACTAAAAGGGATGAACTGGTGATACATGCAACCACATGGATGAATTTTGAACTGGATTATATGGTATGTGAAAGACACCCAACTGAAATGGCTACCTAATGTAGAATTCCAATTTTATGGCATTCTGGAAAGGAGAAACTGTAGGGAGAAGAAATAGGTCAGTGGTTGCCAGGGCCTGGGGATAGGGCAGGGGTTGACTCCAAAGAGACAAGAGGTAATTTTGGAGAGTGATGGAAATGTTCTATATCTTTACTGTGCTGGTGATTACATGACATTCACATATGTCAAAATTCATAAACTAGTACACAACAGAGAGTAATATTTACCGTATACAAATTATACCTCATAAAACTGGGTTTTAAGTACATGGTTATTCTCATTCATCAGTATCTTCAACACCATAGTAGCCAACTTGTATGAAATGCACAGTACCACTGTTTCCAAATGCACTGGGATGTTTCTCTTCGTCAAAACTGAGAAATACAGGAACCAAATAAAACTCATAGGAGTTTGTTCAGTGAGGACATTAAAAAGCAAAAATGTTTTCCTTTCCTTGTTTGCCACGTCTTATTCAACTTTTTTTCCCTTTGCTGTTTCGGGCTAGTCGGAGTAAAGATTAAATCGTATCTTTTTAGTGCTCACTGGAGATTAAATAAATTCAGAGGTCGGCATGAAAACATTCTAAATGGTTTGAGTTCAGTTAACATTTTGCCTAATGGTATTTTTGCTCATATATCTTATCAATTAAGGAGTAATTTTAGATAAGTGAATATCATTAGAAAGGGAAGTATTAAGTGTAGATATTTAAGTACTTATATTGGCCAGAGCAAGAATAATGTGATTAAATAATTTGGACAGATTCCTTCTTGATATAATTCGATGAAGAAAAAAAGGGTAGAGTATCAGCTCCTGAGGGGATTGAATGGAATAGATAATCTGTGGTCAAACAAGCAAAGAGAAGCACTTTACTAAAGATGGGCTTTCTGTCTTCATTAGAAAAATTGAAGATGCTCTAAAGAACTCCATTAAGGATAATGGTGTCTCTTAGAAGAACTGTGTGCTTCATGGCTTAGGTACTTGATTAAACGTCTAATTCATCCCTTGCTTATCTAATTGATCTTGTTTTCTCCTCCTTCACCCTGCCCTTGAGATATTCAGAAGGAAATGACATGTAACCACTAGCAACTTCTTTCCCCCTACTCATCAAGGAATGTTGAACTGTGTCTACTTCTATCATAGGTTCTCTCAATACCTGAAAATGATGAACTGTATTCTGCAAGTGACAGTCCTTATTTTGGGAGGACAGCTCCAAGCTGCCCTGAGGATGAGAATCCCTTCTTAAAATGTAATTGGCTATTGTGGGGGAAAGAGAGAATTCCTCTGTAAAATTCACTTTCTTTCTTTTTAAATAAAAGACCCTTTACTATTATGGGTAAAAAGACACTGTTATTATCAATGACTATTGATCCACCTCCGTGTCCCTCCCAGAGACTGATAGGTAAGCTTTATCCTGAGAGAGGGTGAGGGGATAAACCATGGTCAAGCGTGGCAGCTGATTGGTAATGTCAACGGGGTCTTTAAAATAAATCAGTATCGATTCCTCCCTTTGTAAAATGTGATGTAAGCGTGGTTTTCAACACTCTTCTGTTGCTCTGCATATGCTTGATGACATTTATATATGTGACATAGCTTTTCATTCATTTTGGACACATCCATCAGCACTTGCTATATACCAGGCACTCTTAGACACTAACAAGAAACAGTGAACGAATAGACAGTAATTCCTTCCCTAAAGTTTACATTCCAGTAATGTGGATAGGTGATAACTAAGATAAATAAGTACTATATATGCTTAAAGATATGAAGACATAAATAAGTTATATATATAACTTATATATTAATTATATAACTATATATATAATTATATATATAATATATATAATTATAACTAAGCTGCATATATATATAAACATATACACACATAAACATATACATACACACGTGTGTGTATGTTTATACACACACATATGTGTGTGTGTATATGTTTATATATATATGCATATATACACACACATACATACATTAGACAGTAGTATATGAAGAAAAATAAAGCAGACAAGAATGATTGAAGTGTCAGGGCCAAGAGTTATAGTTTTGGATTGTGGCTCAGATAGTCCCATTGACAAGACATCCCTTCAATTAAAGACCTGAAGGAAGTAAGGGAATATGACTCGGGGATATCTGGGGAAGAGCATTTGAGGTAGAGCAAACAGAAAATGCAAATGCCCAGAAGTAGGACTTCAGCTGGCATTTTCAAGGAGTAATAAGAAACTGGGTAAGCTGAGATGGACTGAATGAAGAGGAAAATAGTAAGGGATGAAGTTAGAGGGGTAGCTGGAGCCAAATCATGTATAGCCTCATACACACAAGGCATATTAAAAACTGTGGCTTAAAAATTTTTTTAATGTTTATTTTTGAGAGAGAGAGAGACAGAGACAGAACATGAGTGGGGGAGGGGCACAGAGAGAGAGAGGGAGACACAGAATCCGAAGCAGGCTCCTGCCTCTGAGCCTATCAGCACAGCTGACATGGGGCTCAAACCTGTGAGCCACTGAGATCATGACCTGAGCCGAAGTCGGACTCTCAACCAACTGAGCCACCCACGCGCCCCCTAAAACTGTGGCTTTTACTCTAAGAGAGGTGGAAAACCACTGGAGGGTTTTGAGCAAAGAAATAGCATGAGCTGAAGTATTCTTTAATCGTATTGTACTGACGGCTGCATTGAGAATAAACATGGAGAGTAGCCTGCAGATTGGTTTAGGAGGCTCGTCCACGGTAGTGGCAGTGACGATGGTGAGAAGGGTTTAAATCCTGGATATCTCATTATACTGGCTTGAATAGTGTCCCCTAAAAATCCCTGTCTATCTGAAGCCTCAGAATGAGAACTTACTCAGAAATAGAGTCTTTGCAGATGTAATTAGTTAAGTTAAAATAAGGCTAGTAGTTTAGGGTGTGTTCAAAAGCCAAGGACTGCTCCCTAGGTAAGAAGGCCACGTGAGGATAGGAGACACTTAGAGAATGCTATGTGAAAAGGAAAGCAGAGATCGGAGTGATGCATTGACAAGCTAAGGAATACCATGGATTTCTGGTAACCACCAGAAGCTAGGAGGAGGCAAGAAAGGATTCTTCCTTAGAGCCCTCAGAAAGCATAGTCCTGTCAGCACCTTGATTTCAGACCTCGAGCCTCCAGAATTATGACAAAATAGATCTCTGTTTTACACCACCCCAACTGGTGGCACTTTGTTACGGTAGCCCTAGGAAACAAATATGTTCGTGAAGATAAAGCTAATAGAAAGCGCTAATAGATCACCGAGTGTCATCAAAGAGAGAAAAGTAAAGAACACACCAAAATTTGGGGCGCCTGGGTGGCGCAGTCGGTTAAGCGTCCGACTTCAGCCAGGTCACGATCTCGCGGTCCGTGAGTTCGAGCCCCGCGTCGGGCTCTGGGCTGATGGCTCAGAGCCTGGAGCCTGCTTCCGATTCTGTGTCTCCCTCTCTCTCTGCGCCTCCCCCGTTCATGCTCTGTCTCTCTCTGTCCCAAAAATAAATAAACGTTGAAAAAAAAATTAAAAAAAAAAAACACACCAAAATTTTAGGTTGGAGCAACTGAAAGGGACAATATTTGGAGTTCGGGTGTGGGCAGATTTTATTAAAATATCCCTAGAACCTAATCCGGCCATACAATTTTAAACTGTTTACGAAATCCTAACAGAGAATCAGTAGAAGGTAAGCTACGCTGTTGCATGGACCCCAGATAGAAATAAGAATTACAGATTTAACAAAGAATAGACTTTAATGGATTATTTAAATAGGTACTTAAGTAATTATTATGAAATAACTTGAGTACAAAGTTATACACCAAATCATTCTGCTTTTATTTAGTGCATGGATCCCTTTTTCCCTTTCTGCTGCCAATAGAAACCATATGGCATATGGGACACATTGGGTCCTGAGGACAAGTATTAAGTAAGCTACCCACAGTATTATGGCCTAAAACAAGAAGAGTTGCATTTACAAAGCGGCATCATTGATCATATTTCAATGCAACCCAGAGTTTTCTTCCATTGAGACACCTCAGGGGATATGTGTAATAAGACCACCATGAAATATACTTACAGGCATCTGGTTAAAAATGATGAAGTATTTTATACTCTCCTTTGCCTTAAAATCCATCAAAAACAAACACCAAAAGGAAGGAAGGAAGGAAGGAAGGAAGGAAGGAAGGAAGGAAGGAAGGAAGGAAGGAAGGAAAACTCAAACTACCATTTCTTTGAAATGAAAATTTATTATAATGTAAACCATAAGCCATAGTGAATATTGGCCAAATAAAGTGAAATTTGCACCAAAATTAGAAAGGGGGTAAGAGTTGAGACAAACTTTTTCAGACCCCAGTCCCAAGAGAGATTTTTCTAAAAGTAAGTGTAACATAGTATCAAAATGGGAAACTGGCAACTCAGTTTTAAGAGATCTCAAAACTGCCAAGTCCCCTGATATTCCCAAAGTGAGGTACTAAATGACCAGTACAGAGTTTGCAAAGGATGTGGCTGAAAATTGAATTTGCCTTTATTCACTGCACAATCACCTCAGATGGACATGTGGTCTGAAATTAGAGGAAGCATGCCTCTGGAAAAGGCGATGAATGTCTATGGTATATTCTGTCCTAAATCTGCACTTTTCTGTCCTTCCCTGCGCTCTGCCTTGGGGGAGGAGAGGGGCCTCCTTCTCTCATCTCAAGTCAGAAAAGCCGTCCTTCAAAGTGATCATCCAGACAAGTTGTCCCCAAGTGGCGGGGCACAAGTGTAACTGCTAGACTAGTCCGATAAAGTCTGAACTTGAGCAATTGTGTGGCACAGAGAGCTGGCCATCCTGGGAACAGCCTGGGGTTTGTCAAGGTAAAGAATGCATTAATTTGGAACAAATTGTTTGTTTAAAAGGATCTTAAGACACTATGCTTTTTTCCTAAAAGTCAGCTCAAGGAGAGGTTTAAGAACTCAAGGAAGGGATGATAAAACAATGAAAGGTGACAAGTAAGTTGGCAGAACTCAGAAAACAAATAGATGAGAAAAATAAAAGCTGCTGCAGGCCTGAAAACCATTTAAGAAACAGCTAGTAGAATAAATATGACTAAAAACATGTTTTGTAAAACAGAAGAAATCACACAAAATAATATAAAAACTAAGGAAAGTGATTGGAAATAAGGTTATAGATATTGAAAACAAAGATGTTCAAACATTGTTTAATTTAGGTCTCCAAAAATAGTAACAGAACAAATGATACATAGAGTCCATATATTACTGCGAGACATTTTCTTATTATAATGGTCTTTTTTTTTAAGTTTACTTATTTTGAGAGAGAAAGTGAGTGGGGGAGAGGCAGAGAGAGAGAGGGAGAGAGAGAATCTCAAGCAGGCTCTTCACTGTCAGCACAGAGCCTGATGTGGGGCTCGAAACCACAAACTGTGAGATCATGAATTGAGTGGAAGTCAAGAGTTAGATGCTCAACTGACTGAGCCACCCAGGAGCCCCAAGGCATTCTTAATATGAAGAAAGTCTTGAACCTTTGAAAAGTTAGTGAATTTCAAGGATAAAGAAAGGATCACATGGAAATCCCTATGGAAACTCAAATTTAAAAAATTTTTAAATCACATTACCTTCAAATGTATCCATAATTATATTTAATGCCAAAAGGTGTGTGCAATGCTTTGTTATGAATCATTGAAGTGAGACCCAAGAATTTTATACCCAACTAAGTTGTCATTTGAGTCAAGTATAAAAGTATCAGGCAGACATGCTCAAATATGAGAGAAACCATATACCATAAACCTCACTGAGGAAAAAAAATGACAATATTTATTCAACTCTGAGTAAATCAAAATTAAAAAGAAAAAATCCAAAATGAAGAGGCTAAAATAAAATGCCTTGCCATCAATATAGAATTCATTTGTCAAATTTTATAGAACTGAGGGAATTATGAAAAGAGAACAGAATGTAAATGTGAAAATCAGGAGATGGAGAGAAAGAAAGTTATGTATAAGAGGATTAATTTTCTGATATTTATAGTAGGTAGTCAATTGATAAGGCCTAAAAATGAAATGTAACTAAATACATACTTCCATCATGGCTTTAATACCATCTTGTTTCCATTACCTTTTTTCTACACTTAGAGAAATATTTTAGAAATTAGTAGCTCTTATGGTGAAGAAATATTTTCTTATAGTACAATCTTATTTTAGAAAATTGTACCTAATTATCCTGCTGTATGTGTAATTGCATACAGAAATAATACAGATAATGTTCACCAGATGTAGATAGTGATGATTTCTGGGTGGTAGAATTTGGAACCATTTTTAATCTTCTTCCCGCTATTTTTCTATATGGCTTGGCTAGTTATAATAAGCATGGATTTTTTTGTGAAAACAATTAATTTATAAAAGCTCAGCCAATAATCCTTTATTCAAAACCCTTGGGACCAGATACATTTCAAATTAGAATTTTTCAAATTTTAGAAAGGCAATAGGGTGCTTATGGAGTACCCTTAGGGGTTGGTGAGCCAGCACCCCAAAGCCAAACCTGTTAATATTGGCACAGCAAAAGTGTGAATATTCATACGATGGGGAGAATTATGACTATTTTAGCCTTTTTAATATGAGTTCAAGTCAGATGTTATCAAAAGCGTTTTCTGCAAACCAACACAGTTTTTCCATTTTCAAAGCTATTTCAACTACAGCTTTGTAGATGAGGAAATATGGATCATATATGTAATTTGGATGTCCAGTTAACATAAGCAATTTAATGTCTTACAATCATCCTAATATGTTTGTGTGTGTGAGGTAACGGTCATACATAGTGCCTGGATTCTCCATCCTCAACATGTTCTCTAGGCTATGCCGTAATCCTGCGCGTCTTTCCTCACCCCACCTATATCCCTCATTGTTCTGAGTTTCATCAGGACGGGAAGGATGATAGAGTTGGAAAAAACACTAAACTGAGAATTGATTTCATTTTAGCTCTTCTAAGTAACTGTGGACTTTAGACAAGTCAATTTTCTTGATAAAACTCTCTTTCCACACAACACCAAATGTGCAGCACATCCTAAACCTAATTATATGAACCCAGAGGTTACTCTTGAATGGAAAGGAAGGGAGGAATTTGTTAAGAAGAACAGCAGTGAGTGGAATGGAGATGGTGACCAGCAGCCAGGCTCAGTGGCTAATTGCTTTTCTGGGAGCCTCAGATCCATTTTAGCATGGCTAAAGTTCATGGCTATTAGTCCCCAAAGGCTAATAGATACAGGCTTTGTGAGCATCCCAATCAAAACACAATCTCTCTTCTTTGAAACATACCTGTCATCTTCTTTTTTGCTCAATTGCTTCGAGGCAAGGATACCCTAGGCTACTTAACATTACGCTCCATTTCTCCACCTTAAATAACTGGACACAAGCATCAAACTAACTCAGGATTTAACGTGATGTTTTGTGGGGTTCAGTTGGATTCTAAACCGAATCCTCCAGATCTATAAACATACATATCACCTAGAGAAGAAAAATAAGTACCACAGAAATCTTCAGGCTTCAATTTCTATGAATCATTCAAATAAGTCTAGAAGTAATGAAAACATGATTCTCCCTGCTAAAATTCCTATATAATAGGTATGTAAGCATATTCATCAGACTTGGATTTGGGTAAAATAGCTCCATTCTAAACAGCTTTTGGCTATGAAAGCAATGAAGCTGTGATAAAAAGATCTCTTAAAGTCATAAAAGACAATTGGATTGTTGAAGTGGTATCAGCAGAAGCTCCAGGAAGACTCTGTGGAGGAAATTTCCAATGTAACAAGATGTTGTCCTATTAATAAGTTGCAACAGGAAGTTGGGCACTTTGCTGACTGACATGGAAAAACCTTTAAAAGCACATGTCCCTTTGGTGGTCACTTTTCACAAAGAGAAATTCTGCCATGAGTGTCTGGTAAGATTGCACCCAACAACTGGGGCCGCCTATGTAAGGGATGCAGGATTCATCATGACACCATAGTTCTCATGTATTAGAGGAAAATGAAATGGAAAGAACCCAATGGCTTGTTTTCTCTGATTGGCATCCAAATTACTGAGAGGGGTTCTATTCTTGAAGTTTCGTATGCACTGTGAGTACTGGATTAGTACCAAGAGTATCTGTGTTTCTGGGCTTATGCTCAAACCGTTAGACCTCTTATTTCTCAGGCCACAAAATCCGATGATTTCTGTGATGTTGGAGGCTCTGGGAGCACAAGTCAGGGAGGCTGGACCCAATTATGCCAACAGACCATGCATTGAGTTCAACTGTCCCCATCTTTTCAGAATCTTAATTGGCACCAACTCAAGCCCATGCACCTAGAAATAAGCACATGGACACCCACACGCACATGCACACGCACACATAACACACAGATTCCATTTTCCTTTTTAAGCAAACCAATTTCATGTTTCTACAAATACGATGCCACATCAGCAATTCTTTTAGTCTGCAGAATAGTTATTGGATGCCACTAACGTGAAAGCTATCTCTGTTTTTTTTTCACTTAACTACCTGAAGAATTAGCCCCTTTCCTGATAGAATTAGATTCTTGTCGCTGAATATATTTCAGGAATGATGTTTAGATGAGAGTCTTTATCAGAGCACTTTTTATCTTAAACCTTACACTAGCATTCCCAGTGTGCCCCATAGGAGGTAAGTTCCCAAAGGCTAATAGATATTATGCAAAATAAATAAATAAATTAATTAATTAATTAATTAATAAAATTGCCAGCTCAAATTAAATTGGGAAAATTTTAGGATAAGCCAAATGCCTTTACTGCAGGACTTTCCAAAGCCCATAAATTTAATGTGTTGTAAGAATTTCTAAGAGAGAGGTATACTGTGCAGTTCTGCTCAACCTACCTCACCTGGGAATTATTTTTCAGTAATCATCTCAAGGGATGTTTTTCTAGGACATACCAAACCTTAAAATGCACATCATGTTGCAGTGGGCATAAATGAGCTGAGCTACCTAGGTAGACCCTTAATAAAATTAACCAGAAGGCATAAATGATATTCATATTTCTGCTCAAAGGGGAATCAATTTCAGCTTGGAAACTCAATCAAAGAAATGTTTTTTCATGCTGGAAAAAGATAAGAAGCCTTTATCACTTGATCACAACTTAGGACACTTTATCACTTGATCACAACTTAGGACATGAAGCAAACAGAAGAATGACCCACAGAGCCACTCAGAGTGGACAACAGGGCTGGAACATTCCTGGCTGATTGCTATGTGACTAGTGGAGGCCCTTTGTTGAGCATACTGAAAGAAGCAATCCCCCTGTAATTTCCCCCAGTTTTATTGAGAACTAATTGACATGTATCACAGAAGAAGTTTAAAGTACACAGCCTGACAGTTTGATTTACATATATTATGAAGTGATTACCACAATAGGTTCAGCTAACATCCATCTTCTCATATGGATACAATTAAAAGGAAAGAAAAAAAAAAAGAGAGAAAAGGTAAAGATTTTCTCCCTGTGATGAGAACTCATAGGATTTACCCTCTTAACAACTTTCTTATATATCACAGCCATGTTAGCTGTAGCCATCATGTTGCATATTATGTCCCTAGTACTTACTTATTTTATACTGGAAGTTTGTACCTTTTGACCACATTCTTCCAATTTCCTCCCCCCCTCCACTCTGCCTCTGATAACTACAAGACTGATCTCTTTTTCTATGAGTTTGGTTTGTTGTTGTTGTTTAGAATCCACATACAGGTGAGATCATACAGCATCTGTCTTTCTCTGTCTGACTTATTTCATTTAGTACAATGCCTTCAAGGTCCATCCATGTTGTCACAAATGGTAGGATTTCTTCGTTTTTTAAATGGATGAATGTGTGTGTGTGTGTGTGTGTGTGTATTCATATATATATATGATTATGTGTCACATATATATATATATATATGCACACCACAACTTATTTATTTGTCCATCAATGGACACTTAGGTTGTTTCTATGTCTTGGCTATTGTAAATAATGCTGCAATGAACAAAGGGTGCAGATATCTTTCCTAGTTAGTGTTTTTGTTACCTTTGGATGTATTCCCAGAAGTGGAATTGCTGGGTCATATGGTAGTTCTATGTTTAATTTTGTGGGAAACCTCCAAACTGTTTTCCATAGTGGCTGCACCAATTTACAATCCCACCAACAGTGCACACTGGTTCCCTTTTCCCCACATGCACACTAGCTTTTGTTATCTCTTATCTTTTTAATAGTGGCCATTCTAATAGGCATAAGGTGATGTCTCATTCTGGTTTTGATTTGCATTTCTGTAACGACTGCTGATATTGAGCATCCCTTCATGAACCTGTTGGCCTTTTGTTTATCTTCTTTAGAGAAATGTCTGTTCAAGGCCTTTGCCCATTTTTAATTGTATTATTTGTGTGTGTTTGTTGGATATGAACTCCTTATCAGGTATATGGTTTGCAAATATTTGTCCCCATTCTATAGGTTGTCTTTTTGCTTTGTTGATAATATCTTTTGCTGTGTGGAAAATGCTGTCCCACTTGTTTACTTTTATTTTTTTGCTTGTGCTTTTGATGTATCAAAAAAAAAATCATCACTACCAAGGCCCATGCCAAAGAGTTGTACACCTATGTTTTCTTCCAGGAATCTCATGGTTTCAGGTCTTACATTTAAGTCTAATCCCTTTTTAGTTAATTTTTATGAATGATTCATTTACAGAAGATATAGGTCCAGTTTCATTCTTTTACACATGAATATCTAACACCATTTATTGAAAAGACTGTTTTGACTACTGAGTGTCCCTGGCTCCCTGGTCAAATATTCGTTGGCCATATTTAGGTTTATTTGTAGGCTCTCAATTCTGATTTTGTTGGTCTCAAACTCTTCAGTTTGTTTGCTGTATTTTTCAATTCTAGGATTTCTGGTTGGTTTTTGTTTGTTTGTTTTATGTTTGCTATTTCCTTATTGAATTTCTCATTTTGTTCATGCATTGTTTTCCTAATTTGGTTTAGTTTTCTGTGTTTTGTTGTTCACTAAAGTTCCTTAAGAGAGTTATTCTGAATTCTTTGTCTGATAGTTCATAGATCTCCGTTTTTTTAGGGTCAGCTACTGGAGTTTTATTAGTTCCTTTGGGTGGTGTCATATTTACCTGATTTTTTTGATTTTCGACTCCTTATGTTGGCATCTGTGCATTTGAGGTAATGGGGCTCTTCTTCCAGACTTTACAGATTTGCCCTGGCAGCAACAGTTATTTACCAATTTGGGTTTCTGGATGTGTCTGCTGGTAATGTCCTTGGGCAGGTGGGGCCTGCTATTATGATCTGTGTTGAGGTGAAGCAACTGTTCAAGCTCTAGGAATGGGGATGGGGTATGTGTGCCACTGGCTAAGGACAATTGGATGGGACTGCTGGCTTGGGTACCTACCTACGTGAGGCTGTGGGATGGGCTCCACAGTTGCCTGGATCTCTGGTCAAGGACTGGGCGCTATATTCATTAATAGTGGGGCTATGAATTAGCTTTCTTGCCCTGGCAGGGCAGCAGGAAGGGACCCAGGGCCTGTACAACTCATTGTTTAGGGGACCCAAACTGGGCCAAGATGTACACTGAATTCCATGGTCAGATGAGGCCACTGGTTTTGCTCTGCAGATAAGGAAAACCATGGTATGCGCTCCCCGTTCAAGTGCCACTCTCTCCATGGAGCTGTTGAACGGGCTACGTACCTTCCTCTGTGCTCTGGTCAGGTCCCCTGGCCCAACAGGCTGAAGGTTGTATTCAGCAATGAGTGGGGCTGTGAAGTAGTTTCCCCACCCAGGCACAGTGCAAGTAGCGGCTCTCGATCTGGCAAAACTGTTTGTTGTCATAACTCAGGCTGATGTGCACCCCACGCTCCCTGACCAAACACGGCTTCTGGCTTTGTTCTGCACACATTGGCTCTGCCTGCCCACCTCTCCGCTCAAGTGCCGGGAGGCCGCACAGCTTCTACACGTGGATCCCAGCTTTTCCGGTCAGCTGGGGCCGGAAGACACCCTCCACAGTGAGTGGGGCTGTATCTCAGCTTCTTTGCCTGGGCGTAAGAGGGAGGGGATGCTCCAGGCTGCTCTTGATTTCCCAAACGGGCTCCCTGCCTGTGTGTAGCATGGATGCGCTCCATGCCTGATACTGGCTTTCTTCTGGGGCAATCAGTTTTGCCCGCCCTCCTCTCTGCTTGAATACGGCCGGGCCACACTGCTTCTAGGAGTTGTCACCACCTCTTCTGGTCAGGTGGGGCCAGGAGACACTCTCCGCAGCGGCTGGGGCTGTGACTCGGCTTCTTGCCTAGGCAAGGGCAAACTGGGCTCTAGGGACACCAAAATTCCTCATTTGAGGATCCAAATCAGGCAGATCTGTATACCCTGCTGAGTTCCCTGGTTGGAGTGTACCCCAACCTGATTCTGCAGATGGGCAGATGTGCTGGTCGGGATTACTGCTCGGGCACTGTAGGTCTGATTTCAGTCTCCCAAGATCCATGTGCCGGTTATTGCAGCCCCTTCCCCCTTTTCCATCACAGACTCCCAGTGGCTGAGCCCCTCAGATTCCCCTGCAATTCCGGGGGCGTAAGATCAGAATGTGGGCTTCCCCAAAGTGATGCATGATGCTGGGGGGTGTTGCAGTGCTGGTTGTCTCCATTGGGTTCTCTTTTCCTTCTGGAGAAACTAGAGGCTCAGGGGAGACCTGTGCATGGTGCTGCACTGGCTGGGGGAGGGGCAATATGGTCAACATGTGGCTGCTTTTCTTACCCTTCTAATTCAGTCTGTCTTGGTCTCTGGTGCAGGGGGTGCTTCCGCCTCACCACCATGTTCTAGAATTCTCTGAGTCATGTCTTGTTTTTTGAATATTTGTTAGTTTTTCTTTTCGTGCAGGGAAACAAAGTGAGGAACAACCTATGTCTTAATCTTGGTGATGTCACTTCCCTCTTACATGCAATATTGGAAAAATTCTTATTCAAGAATTCTATTGAAAAAAAAATCTTATGTGACTATGTCAGCCTTGAAAAACTTTCAACACGCTAACCAACAAGTATTACTAGGGCATGATTGACTCAAGAAGAAGAAAAATCCAACAAAACCAGAGAAGAGAAAAATCTTTTAAAAACATATGGGTTCCAACTTGTAGGAATAGAAAACTGAAAATTAGTATTGGAACACTGTAAGATTCTCTTCCATTAAATAATTATTCTTAAATTAACTATACGCTAGAATACATTAAACATACATTTAATAGGGTAAATTCTCTTTTTAATGATTATGTTTTACATAGTTTTCATGATGTTCCATTCCCTCCAGATGTTATTGTAGGCAAATATTTAGACAAGATGGATCCCATATCCAGGCATTATAGATCGCAGGTGGGAAGCTTTTTCTTCTTTCAGGGTTTAACTCTAACCTCACTACAGATGGTATTACTATTATTTATTTGTGCAAGTCTAAGCGTAAATCTAGCCTGGGATTAGAAAAAAGCCACTAATAAGATAATTAAGATAATTAATTGCTAGGAATGACTTTAGCATAGTATTTACTTCCAGATTAACATTTGAATCAGAAAAGTTGGTATTTCCAATTCAAAACCATTGTTACACAGCATGTTCTAAACCTAATCTATGTAGTTAGCATAGGGGCAAAAAACCTGTTACCAATATGGAATGTCTACAATATCATCTGTCCAAGTGGTAGAATCAGCATCTGCACCCAGATCCATTCACCCCAAACCTCCCCACTCTCCACGCTGACTCAGGGGGTACCACTTTAAGAAAACTTTGAACAAAGTTAATAGTGAATTCATGCAAGTCTTGAATGATGACCTTAATGCGCCACAATTGTGGCTCCCAACGAGAGACTCATACCCGTGGAAAAGTGTATAGATGAGACCCTAGAATTTATAAAGTGCAAAAGTATTGGTTTTATTTCTCTGTTAGCAAATGAGTAGACTGATAGCAAAGAGGAGGATAACTAAGCACTTGTTTAGTGAAAATCTATATGGTTTCTAGATGGGGAATACAAATCTGACTCATTCTTTGGTGGTGTGTTTTGTTTTGTTTTTGTTTTTGTTTTTGTTTTTGTTTTCGGAAGGAATAATTAAGCAAGGTAGCAAGGTGAAGACTTCATAATGTAAAGGTGTGAGTTCCTCCCAGCTTGACCTTTGGGTTCGGTGCAATGAAAATCAAAGTCCCAGCAAGTTATTTTTTGTGGATATCAATAGATTTGTTCCAAAGTTTATATGGAGAGGCAAAAGATCACAATAACCCACACAATACTGAAGGAGAGTAAAGTTAGAGGACACATACTACCCAACTTCAGGAGTTACTATAAAGCTGTAATAGTTAAGATTGTGGTCTTGGCAAAATAATAGACAAATAGATCAATGGGACAGAATAGATAGTCCAGAAATAGACCTACATAAATATAGCCAACTGATCTTTGGCAAACGGCCAAAGGCAACACAAAAGAATAAAGATAAAGATAGTCTTTTTAACAAATAGTGCTGGAACAACTGGAAAAAATTAATGTAGACACAGACTTTACACCCTTCACAAAAATTAGCTCCAAATGGATCATACACCCACACGTAAAAAGCAAAACTATAAAAGTCCTAGAAATACCATAGGAGAAAACCTAAATGATCTTGGGTATGGTGATGGCCTTTTAGATAGGACACCGAAGTTACCTTCTATGCAAGAGAAAAACAGATAAGCTAGACTTCGTTAAAATGAAAGCTTCTATTTTGGGAAAGACACTGTCAAGACAGGAAGTAAGCCACAGACTGGGAGAAAATATCTGCAAAAGACACATCTGATAAAGGACTGTTATCCAAAATATAAAGAACTCTTAAAACTTAATAACAAAAAATCAGCAACCCATCTAAAAGATGGGCCAAAGTTCTTAACAGACACTTCACCAAAGAAGATATACAGAAGGAAACAAACATGAAAAGATGTTCCACACTATATGTCATTAGGGAAAGGGAAATTGAAACAATGAAATACCACTGTCACCCATTAGAATGGCCAAAATCTGACCACTGACAACACCAAATACTGGTGAGCATGTGAAGCAACAGAGACTCTCATTCATTGCTGGTGTGAATACAAAATAGTACAGCCACTTTGGAATACAGTCTTGTGGTTTCTTACAAAGTTAAGCACGGTCTTCCCATATGATTCAGCATCACATTCCTTGCTGTTTACCAAAGGAGTTGGAAACTATAGACCAAAAACCAGTATACAGATCTTTAAGGCAGCTTTATTCATAACTGACAAAACTTGAAAGCAAGCAGGTTGTCCTTCAGTAGGTGAATGGATAAGTAAACTGGCACGTCCAGACAATGGAATATTATTCAGTGTTAAAAGCAACAAGCTATCAAGTTTTGAAAAGACAAGGAAGAAATGGAAATGCATATTACTGAGTGAAAGAAGCTAATCTGAAAAGACTACATATTGTGCAATTCCAGTTATATGACATTCTGGAAAAGGTGTAACTATGGAGACAATAAACAGATCAGTGTTTGCTAAGGGAGGGGGGTAGGAGAGAGATGACTAGGCGGAGCACAGAAGATTTTTAGAACAGTGTACGATATTGTAATGATGGGACATGCTTTACACATTTGTCTAGACCCCTAGATTGTACAACACCAAGTGTGAACCCTAAGGTAAACTATTGACTTCGCGTGATTATGATGTGTCAATATATGTTCATTATTTGTAACAAATGTACTCCTGCATCATGGGGGAGGCTATGAATGTGTAAGAACAGAGGGCATGTGAGTATTCCCTGGCACTTCCTCTCAATTTTGCTATTAACTTAAAACTGCTCTAAAAATAATAAAATCTTTATTAAAAAAAAGCAATTGGCAGGAAAATTACAATGTTTTAGACCAGATGTTTGAAGTTGTTTGAAAAGAAAAAAAAAATCTTGGGGCGCCTGGGTGGCTCAGTCGGTTAAGTGTCCGACTTCGGCTCAGGTCATGATCTCACAGTTTGTGGGTTCGAGCCCTGCGTCGGGCTCTGTGCTGACAGCTCAGAGCCTGGAGCCTGCTTCAGATTCTGTGTCTCTCCATCTCTCGGCCCCTCGCCTGCTCATGCTCTATGTCTCTCTGTCTCTCAATAATAAATAAACATTAAAAAAATTTTTTTTAAAAGAAAAAAAAAATCTTACTCTTTCTTACACACTGTCTCTTTATCAACAATCCTGAGCTGTACCATTTTACGATGCTGATCCCAGAGAGTAATTCCTAATTGCTTGATATTCTAAACAGAGGTAGGAAAGCACCAAATGTTAAATACTTGGTTTTCTTTGTATTTAGAAGAAAAGTGAGTTGGCCTTTGTCCGTTTAATTTGTGGGTAATACTATTGTGACAGTTACTATTTCTGCAACAAACCACAGCAAAACCTAGGCTAAAACAGTCCTGACTTTCATTTTCCTCCCGTATCTGACCCCCTGGCCAGAGCTCAATGGGGACAGCTCACTTCTCCACTCTGTGTGGGACGAGGGCAGCTCAAAGGCTAGTGGAGTCAACTGTAGGCTTGTTCACTTGTGTGTCTGGTAACTGATGCTGGCTGTTGGCTGGGGGCCTCAGTTTCTCCACGTGGCCTTCTTCATGTGGTCTCTCCACAGGGGTTACTTTGGACTTCCTCACAAAACCAAGTGGCGAGGTTTTGAAGGCACACGTCTGAGAGAGTGAGGCACAGCTGTATCTCTATTATGCCCTAGACTCAGAAACCAAATAGCACTTCTGTCATGTTGATTTACGGTCAGGACCGTCACAAGGCTCCACCCAAATTTAAGGAAAGGAGATACAGTCCCAGCTCTCAGAGGGAGGAAAAGAGTATATGTATATTGGTGCAAATACCATCGGAAACTACAATCTGTTACAGCGTTACTGAAAGCAGAATCTGTTAAGATTTTTTACGTTTCTGTCTAGAGAACTAGAACCAAATGCAATGATAACAAAAGATAGAGCTGAAATTAATTGCTTGATATGACACAAGACTAGCTATTCAGACAGTCTTATTTCAAATATTAAGTTATTTAGAAATAAACAACTTATGAGTTTAGAATTCTGATTTCAGATAGTATAAAAAAACCAGTTGTTTTAACTTAGTAAAGGCAGAATTTTTTGAAACTCAAATTAGCTCATCATCCATCATTGGTTAATAAATCAGTATAACCCTTCCCACATTTTGGTGTTTCCACTTCATGAGTTTTCAGGGCAAGGCAGTAATAGCCCGACATTTAACTTGTTAAAAAGGGAAAATGAAAAAGTTATTTTACACTTAAAACACAAGATAAAAATTGAGAAAGGCCTCTGATGTCAAAATTAGGCTATCCTAATGTTTGAAAAGAGGGGAAATAGAATGAAAATGTTATTAATAATTAATGTCATAGAATGAAGGATAATTTAGAATGGAATGAAAAAGATAATAGGCAGTGTTCCAACATATTCTCCTTTTCTGAATTCGTATCAGTATACTATCCAAGTTATTACTTCAGTCATTCCATATATGAAATAGAATACATATATATATATGCATATATATATACACACACACACCATGTGCATTTTTTCATCCTCTTTCATATCAGATGTATACTTACTTCTGGTTCCTAAACCTGTGAATGCTGTGGACAGTTGACGCATGCTGTAAAAAGTTAATGACAATGAAGTGAGGTAGTTATTGTCCACATGGTTTACTTTATGGCATGTAAGGGTTAACTTTGAATGGCTGATCTGTTTGAAAGACTCACTTTTTGAACAGAGCAGATTTTCCATTATAGGGTTCTTGCTCCTCTTGCAACTTAAAGTAGAGCATATTAGGAGGGGAAAGAGTGTTCACCACCTTTCACTGCTCACAGATTACTTCAAATTATTCTCACAGGCATCTGCCTCAATTAACATCCAATCTATTACTCGTCTACTTTTGTTCTCAAGGATGAACATCTTTACAGCATGATTGGGTTTTTTCTCCCGTAAACAAAGCATCTTGCTAAATTACCTTTCACAAAAGCCACTTTTAGATAGATACACACACACACACACACACACACACACACACACACACACAAAGTATTATTTTAAGATCAAATCCTGAAAGTCATGCTGCTTCCTCTTCGGAGAAGGAAAAAGATACACAACACGGTGTCCTGAATGTTTTCCACAGAATTCCCGGAGTATCCAAGAGTTAAGGGAAGGATTTAAACTTTCAATCCATGTGAACTGGGTTGTTTTTTTTTTAGTTTAAAAAAAATGTTTAGTTTTTTTGAGATAGAGAGCGTGGGGGTGGGGCAGAGAGAGAGGGAGACAGAGGATCTGAAGCAGGCTCCATGCTGACAGCACAGAGCCCGATGTGGGGCTGGAACCCACAAACGGTGAATCATGACCTGAGCCAAAGTTGGATGCTCAACAACCCAGGCACTTCTGACTGGGTTTAAACACCATTTGTGACTTGGACAATATTAGTAAGTCACTTAAAATCTCTGAAACCCAGTTTGCTTACATAAAATTGGGAATAACACTCCCTGTCTTGCAGGACTTCAACAGAGATTAAGTGGAACAGTTTGGACAGAGTCTGGTACTAAGTAAACAACGAATAAATTTTATTTTGTCCTCTCTTCCCAACTCAGTCATTGTGTTTTTCTGTTTTTAAGTTTTAAAAATCTTTTATGTTTTGTTTTTAATATCATAAGTGAAGATTTTGAATATATACACATGTCCACAGGTGTGAAGGTGCACACACGTATGTACACACACTTTTATATTTTATTTTATTATTTTTTTCTTCATTTTTATCTCTTTTATTTTTTAAAAAATATTTTAAAGTAGGCTCCACACCCAGTGTGGGGCTTGAACTCATGACCCGGAGGTCAAGAGTCACACACTCCATCCAGGAGTTCCGTCACTTGTATCTTTTTAAAGAGATCTTTCCTTTTCCTTTCTCCACAGCCCCCCCCCCCCGCCATCACCCTTCCTTTCTTCTTTGCACAGATATGTCAGTGTCTGCTCGGTACCAAGCACCTATACCAGGCACCAGTTTTCTAGAACAAAGCAGCAGGTGCCTGCCCTGATGACGGTGTACCATCCATTGTGAGAAAAGAGCATTTGAACAAATAATCAGATACAGCTATAGTTACAGATGAGAAAGAAAGGAATTGAACGTACCAGAAGGGATCTAGGGGTGCTTGGGTGGCTCAGTCGGTTAGCTATCCGACTCTTGATTTCTGCTCAGGTCATGATCTCACGGTTTGTGAGTTTGAGCCCCACAATGGGGGGATGGGGGGCAGGGCTGACAGCAAGGAGCCTGCTTGGGATTCTCTCTCTCTCCTCTCTCTGCCCCTCCCCCACTCCTGCTTGCCCACTCGTGCTCTCTCTCTCTCTCTCTCTCAATAAATAAACATGTAAAAAAAAAAAAAAGAAAGTACTAGAAGGGATCTAGTCAAGACTATAGAAAACATGGTCAAGGAAGGCCTTTATGAGGAGGTGATAAAGAGAGCGATGAGAACAGTGTACTGATTAATCTCCAGTTCTCCCACCCACACCCACATACCCTCTCAACCATTCTCTGCCTTTCTCACCCTACTTGTGCCCAGTGGGTGGCATCACCTGTGCTCCCTTGCCCTCGGGCTTCCTGTTCAGTTCTGCCAAAGTGAGACATTGGCTGAGGATTGAGGGGCAGGAGGATAGAGATGTCCAGGTGTTCCCTGGCTCTCTGTCCATGCTCTGATGTCTTCAAAACTACAACTCCCACCAGAAGATTCCTTCCTCATGGGTCTAGCTTACAGGGGCTCAGGTAATACCACTTCCCCCTCTTACTCCTTCAGCCCTAGGTGTGATAATGACTTCCTGCGGTTGCCAGTCCCTGGGAGCCTTCCCTTTAGCTCCCTGACCCAGCTGCTACCTCTGAAGTCCCCTCACGTGGACCATCTGGTGTGAATGTGGTTTCTAGCCTGGGACCTGACCATCACAAAAAGGAGCTGGCCGCGTGAAAAACTTGGGAGGAGTGGCACAGGGAGAGGAAACAGCAGGTGCAGAGGTTCTAATGGGCACAAGAGCTTAATGTGCCTGAGACATCAGGAGAAGGGCTGCTGTGTGTCTGACGTCCTGTGAGTGAGGAGGAAGTGGAGTGAGGCGACTCCTGAGAGGTGACAGATCAGACCCTAAGGGCCCTGAGGCCATCTGAGAAGTTCAGGTTTTATATCATGAGTGAGCTTACCAGTTCTCACACTTACGATATAGAAAAGACAAATTACTTGTTAATTCAAAATGTTCTCCCTTTTTAGCCAGCAGGGCGGAAGGCCAGGAGTGGGTTAGGAATTTTCGTGTCCCTCAAAAGAAGGATTAGCTTCCTTTTTATATTCTTTACAATGTTGTTTGGTTATCATTGTTGTTATTCTTTTCATGAAAGGCTTAGTTTAGAAGGTATACCTAGACTAAAATGTGCTTTGAACTATAAAAATATACCTTGGTGTCTTGAAATCTTCAGGCGGTTTTATTTCTACCATATAGTACCTTACAAAGATAAGGGATATTATTATCACTGTTCTGATAAGGTCAGAGCATTACTTCTTTATCAGCGGATTAGCTACATTTATTTCTTTATTGCTGTTTATAGTCAATTTATTTCAAGCTTACTCTAGTCTAAAACAGTGGATCTGTGTACCCTCTGTTCCTCGGCTTGCCATTGAAACGTTATCTAAACCAAAGCAGCATGGAGCCTAACAGAGGAGGGAAGCCCTACCGTGGTCTGCATTGCCCAGTTTTCTCACTCACTCCTGCAGATCTTTGCATTGTCTGATTAAAGCAGGGGGGGGGGGTGGTCCAGAGGCATCTGGACCTTATGGAGGGCTGCAACAGTACTTTCCTTCACTGCCAAGTTGACTTTCATTCTAAACAATGTGCCCCATTTCCATCATTCTCCGTCCTCACTCTTCGCTTCCTGACTTGCCCTCTTGCCCTCTCCTTTGTCACACTCAGTTGGAGTCATTCCTGGATAATGTTCCTGGGACCTGCTTGGCACCCCTTCTTGTACCCATGCCCCCTCTGATCTATCACCACCCTCTCTGTGTGCTGTAGATCTCCTATATCCCTCTCTTCACTTCATCATCCCCACGTCTTGCTATTCACAAACCCCCAAATGGTTTTTCTTTGGTTACATCATAAGACGCAAACTGTCCCACCCGGCTTTTCAGACCTTCATTATCTGCTTCCACGTTTCCTTTGCATCAGGCCAATGACCTTGGGGTCATTCTCTGCTTCTCTTTTTCCCCTCACATCCCGCATTCAACCCCTCAAGGATATCATGTAGACTCTGCCTTCAAAATATGTGTAGAGCCCAACCTCTTCTTATCAATTCCGTAACTACTACCTGGTCCAAGCCACCATTACCATCTCTTTGCTAGATTCCAGGTTTGAACTGCTCTCCTGCTTTTATCCTGGTGGTCCATTGTCTACACTGTTGAAATTCAAGTCAGAGAAATGCCATTATTTGCTCAAACTTCTGCAAGTTCTGCATACGTCACTCAGATTAAAGGCCAGTTCATTCTGAAGAATGAACTGGAGGGTTCCATGTGACCTGCAACCCCCCTTCACATCCCCAACCTCACCTCCTACTGGGGTGCCCTTCACCCCCCTTTTACACATGGGTCTCCTTGGACATGTCAGGAACACTTCTGACTTGGGGCCTTTGAACTAGTTGTTCTCTCCACCTGGAACAGTTTCTTGTAGATAGGACACAGGTGACTCACCTTCAAGCCCAAGTTCAAATGTCACCTATTCAATGAGCCTACTAGGACAACCTGCATCAGTCAGCATAGGCCATGTTATGCTGTGATGCTAAACAACCCTCAAAGCTCAGTGCCTTAACACAACAAAAACGTACTTCTAGTTCATGCCATGTATCTATACAGGGCAGCAGGGTAATGCCTGCTTGTTGCGGTCACTAAGGGGCCCAGGCTAATGGCAATTCCATTTTAACATGTGCTTACTCCATCACCACTCAGAGGAAAGATGAACTGCCTCGTCTTACACAGGTAATTGAACCCCTTCACCCAGAAGAGATGCATATTGTTTCTACTTACATTTCCCTTGTTAAAGCAAGTCACACGGCCATGCTTAACTTCAGTAGATCAAGGGAAAGCAGTCCTATCACATGCCTGAATTGAAGACAATCCGAATGCATGGGAACAGCCTGTGTTGTTATCTCTTGGCACAATAATGCTGCGTAAGAAACAGTTGAGATCTTCTAATGGCATAAATGCCAGTGCTTATTGCTTCTGCTGGAGTGATTGGTTAGGCGGTTGTGCTGCTCTTGGCTGTGCCTGCTCACTTGTCAGGGGTGGGAGAAGCTTGTGTTGACTGATCTCATCCGGTCTCAGGTGGTATCTCTGCTCCACGTGTCTCTAATCCTCTAGCAGGCTAGCCGGGCCATGTTCTTATGGTGATGGCAGAGGCATAAAGGAGAACAAGCAGAAACACATAAGGACTCTTGATACACTCTTAAAATAATGCACTAAAGCATCTATTTCTTGATCCACTGACCCACCAAGGATTGCCTTTGGCGATAAGTAACAGAATATCTAGCTAAAAGTCTCTAAAACAGTGAAGAGTTTATTGCCTCACATGATCAGGAGACTCTGTTAGTTGATTTTGAATTTAAAGAATGTTTAGGCTTTGGGTGTGATTGCAATTTTCATAGCTTTCCCCTTAGCATTGCATTATTACTCTAGGAGCTTCAGGTATTATATCTTTATAAAACAACATACAGAGTCCAGAACAACCAAGCTATTATCTGTATCGATCTTAAAGAGTGCGGAATTTTTTTTACTAGGAACCCTCCCAAGAAGATTTTCTCGTATATTTCCTTGGTCTGGATTGCATCCTCTTGCAACACATGCCACAATACCTACATTAATCACTGGTAAAGAGAATAGATTTCTCATGATTTGAATTAAACTAATCGCCCTTCATGCCCTGAGTTGAGGGTGAAGTGCATGTAATGCATAGTAATACCTGATTATGATTGTGGTATTGCCGGAAGAAATAAGAGAGGAGAAATTATTGAGGAGGCAACAAACAGGGTTTATCTTTGCTACCCAACATCAATACATATGTTTTGTTCCATACAGGGACTTTCAGAAATTCCCAATCCTACACAGAACACACTTAGCTACTCCTCAAAAGAGAAAACTCCAAGTCTCATCAGTTACTATACTCAGTTCTACTAAGTTCTGTATTTTTGGGGTTGTACTATAATCTCTATCATAATTAAATGTGGTTTCTTGTGGTCCAGGAACTTTTGTCCAAAAGATAATTATTCACCCTAAATATACCCAACATATGTAATGGTGGGAAAGGACAGGGTAACTTCAGTCTTTAAACATCCTATTTGAAGAAACAGAGGATGGTGAAGCACACACACAAAATCACTGGTCCATATCCTGCAGGCTTGCTAATTCTTCTCTCTGGAAGAATTTTCTCTGACTGTTGTTCTTCATGTTCCTGAATATTTCCTCTTGGAAAATAGTGTTTGTTAATCATACCCTAAAGTTACAGTTCAGATGGTCATTAGAGAGTTCTAGAAATTACAAAGATGTAGCAGCTCACTTCCCCTCAGGTAAGTTTAAGAATCTTAGTATTTCCTTAAAAGCTGAACAATCATCAGCTGATGTGATTATGTTTGAATTTTATTTGGCCGTATGGTTCCCGTAGTAACTAAGTAGGCTTCCAGTGTATCTGTTTCTAGGCAATTTCATAAACGAATAGTCAATGGTAACACTCTGGTCTGCACATTACTGTTAAGAATTCCTGTCTTCTCTCTTTTGCCTTTTGTTTATGATCCTTCCTCAAGACAAAGTAAAACAAAACACTTAAAAGGGAAGAGACCCCCCCCCCAACCCTAAATCTGATCAGTGATGCCTGATTTGCCCCCTTTGTTAAGCAGAGAATTCTTACAAGAGTTTCTTAGGAGAGACTTAGGGACCTGGTCTACCCAATCTTACCTTCTGCTAAGTTTATTGCTCTCCTGCCTCTGCTTTTTGTATTTTATGTGGAGTAGAATGTTAAGTATTGGCTTTTGTAATGAGAAACCTAAATCCATTTTTTAATATCTTGTTTTTTAGGCGTGAGGGGCAGATGGAGAGGGAGAGAGAGACTATTAAGTAGGCTCGACGCGGAGCATGGAGTCTGATGCGGGGCTGGATCTCACAACTGTGAGATCATGACCTGAGCCCAAGTCAGTTAAGTCTGACTCTTGGTTTCAGCTTGGGTCATGATCTCACGGTTTGTGAGTTCAAGACCCACATCGATCCTCTTTGAATACTGCTTGGGATCTCTCTCTTTCTCTCTCTGCCCCTCCCCTGCTCATGTTCTCTCTCTCTCTCTCTCTCTCTCTCTCTCTCTCTCAAAATAAATACACTTTTATAAAGTAAAAATTGTTTATTTTTTGAGAGAGAGAGGGATGAGGGGGGGAGGGCAGAGAGAGAGAGTTCATGATGACAGCACAGAGCCCAACTCAGGGCTTAATCTCATGAACTGTGAGATCATGACTTGAGCTGGAATAAAAAATCAGGGGCTTAACCAACTGAGCCACCCAGGCATTCCAAATTCTACATTTTACTATCTGTTACTTCAGACCCCCCCTACTCCTGGTAGTAAATTTAGTGTTTTTATATATAAATCATGACTTCCTTATGCAGCCTTTTAAAAAAAAATTGGAAGTTTTAGTTGTCTCTTTTTCCTTATTAACAAAAGAGACATATGCTTTTATCTGATTATTTAAAAAATGATATAAGGAATGTAATAGATTCTGTTTTCTTCACAAAGACAATCCACGTGGAACCTTCTGTCTTGTTTAACTTGGACTCATTTATTTCTGTGACTGCTGCACAGATTTCTTACTGGAATTTCTTTTCAATTCATTTCCGGTTGGTTCCACTGTTTGTATGAACCCACATTGCCCCTCCTCCCTTGGTTCCCTTTTTTGTTTGGCTGGACTATATCCTCAAGTAATTTTCTCGTAAAAGGTATGGGAAGAATACTTGAAGAATTCTTGACTGGAGGAAAATATCTTGACCTCCTATAGAGGTGGTATTTACCCTACGCTTTTCAGCCACTATGTCATACAGGTAACGTGAAGTTCCTGTATGCACTGCAGCGTGCATAAGTTGGGCAATATTTCTAATTTGCTAAACTATTTTCTTGTATTTAGAGAAATTATGGTTTGAGGAGTTGGGGAGAGATATTAAAAAAATAACTGTGTAGTCTGCTCTCTTTAATGAATTTCTTAAATTCTTCTTACAACTACTCATTTGAGTCTGTCTACTGTTCTACTTCTATATTCCATTCTTACAACTTGACATCAGTTTGATAAATGTAAGTGAAGAATTAGTTGATCTTGTAGATACTCCTGCACTTATTAATGAACTCTTAGATTCAGATGGACTTTGAGAAGTCATGTAATAATATACTTGTTTTCAAAACACTCAGTTAAAACGTGATCCTACAAAAGGCCTTTTATGTCATTCTCCTTAATGGTAGGATGAAAATTAAGCCTGAATCCCATGTCTCTCTAGGGATGTAAGACTTTTATTCCCTAGCTTTTCCTGAGGATGTATATTTAGCGTTCATTTCTCGTTAATCTTCATTTTAAATGTTTTCTAATATTTCCATATTGTCATCACACCTGCTAGACACATCAAACCACTCAAGTGTAACTTGTCTTACTTTTAGAAAGACTTGTAATTTCTTAATATAACTGAGGAGCTAGACCTTTTTCTGTACTGTGATAAAAGATGATGTTTATATCTTATATCACACATTCGGGCAATACAAATTTTCAAGTGCATTACTGAAACTTTGGCCTCTCATATTAAATTTCCTCCAGATATCAGAGTCTACTCCACAGAGGTGGAATTAATCTCCTCTACTGAGACAAGATGTTCCCATTATTCACCAAGATAACTAGTACCCAGATTTGCTGACAAGATCCTTTTTCAAATGTTCAGACTGAAGAGGAGCAAAACTCACTTAGAAGAAGAAGACAGTGGGGTTGAAGATCAACCTTCCTAATATTCAGAACATGAGTTATTTCAATCCTTCTTCTTTAGATGCATATGACTCAAGGTGTACATACACCCAAGATGCATAATCAGAGGTTAAGTAAGATATTAGTATGGTTTTCCTGAATAAACGAAATTGTATTTTGTCTGTGTAACACATAAAATCTGGAGAAATTACTCCTCACATATTTCTACTTTGGCTTCACGTTACAGTATGATTTTTTGAGTCTCTATTTATTATAGACTCTTTGGTCATTTTCATATGACTAAGGCCCTAAAACGATGAATATATTGCAAAAAATTTGGGAAAGAAATCTACCTTAACTTAAGGGAATTAAAAGACTGATACGGCATTTACAAGAGAAGAGTGCATAGCTTATATTGAAAACTTATATAAAGTTAAGTATTCCAAACAAATGTGGCTGAGAGGTTCTGTCAGTCCTTCATATTTTAAAAGCATTTCTGAAGTCGGGGCGCCTGAGTGGCTCAGTCGGTTAAGCGTCTGACTTCAGCTCAGGTCATGATCTCACAGTTTGTGAGTTCGAGCCCCGCGTCCAGCTCTGGGCTGACAGCTCAGAGCCTGGAGCCCGCTTCAGATTCTGTGTCTCCCTCTGTCTGCCCTTCCGCTGCTTGCACTCTGTCTCTTGCATTGTCTCAAAAATAAATAAACATTAAAAAAAAACATTTCTGAAGTAGTTTGTGGTGTAATGAAACTCTCTTTATTGGAAGATTTAGTCCCCAAAAGAGCAGGTACTTCAGATTTGAGCTCTACTAACAAACTGTGTGAGTCCATCTTTTCAGATCTCAGTTTCTTATTCTACAAAAAAAGGAAGGGTTGACTCTGATAATCTCAATCATCTATCCCAGTTCAAAAAAATATCTAATTATAGAATTTTAAGTTTGTTGTAACTTTTCTGATCAGTGAGGTTGATGGTGAGCTAAGATCAGCCAACATCAGGGGAAGCATCAACTACCTCTTAGCCCAAATAAATTCTAATTCTGAACCAGGGGTCTTGAACATAAGGAATAGAAGTACAATTATGAGCTCTTATGAATTGGTTATATGAAGTTGACTGTCGCAAAGAGAGGGCACTTGATGATAAACTGAAGTCATCAAAAAGTGGCAATATAAGTGTGCAGGTGTGTGTGCATGTGTGAGGAAGTGTGAAAATAATTGGAGGAAGATGAAAATATTGGTGTAGACATGGTGAGAAACAGTAGAGCTTCCCTCCAAGGAGCCCTGTTTTCAAGCTCTTTGGCAATCTTGGTAGGATGTGACATTCTTATAAGAGGTCGTAATTTGGTTCACATATACCAACTTCAGATTACTCTCCTCCCTCTTTCAAGGCAAAGGCATAAGCAAAGTGTCCATCGATCTGGTGCATATCCCTGTGAAAATGTCTGGATTAAGGAACTGTTCAGCTCAAGGACACTTTAAAGTTGAATAACTTGGCATTTTAAGAATTTGTTTTCTTTTTTGAAAAAGACGACACACAGAGCAAATGATTCCATTTCCAAATGAAATTGCTACAAATGATGTTTCCAAACTAAGAGATTACATTACAAGAAAAACAATTACAATAGGTAAGTTCTTATCAATAATCACATCAACACATCTTAATACACAAAGGTACTTCAGTGATTACCTTTTGTATCAAAAGCTGGCAGATTACAGCTCATGGGCCAAATCTGGCCCGCCACCTGTTTTTGTAAATAAAGTTTTATTGAAACACAGCTACACACTTTCATTTATGTATTCTCTGTTTGCTTACTGCTACGGTGGAAGAATTGAGTTGTGGTGACAGAGACCTATGGCTTAAAAAAAAATGTACTATCTGGTCCTTTACAGGTTTACTAACCTCTGATCTAGATCAATGGTTTATTATTATTATTATTATTATTATTATTATTATTATTAATTTTTACATATGAGTGTCCCTGGCCATGTTTTCAAATAACTAGGTAACTATTGTTTTCCCCTGTGATAAATTTTTCCTGATAAGACTTGTTTCACGTCCCCTGGTCCCCACCAGCAGCCTTCTTTCCTAACTCAGCCTTCTTTCCTAACCAAGCACTGATTTTTGCAACTAGAATTCTCCGTAAAACTTAGGTGCTGCCAGGTAGACACGTTCATGCAGGTTTTTGAAGGTCTTAGAAACATGGAACATTTCTGCAGGATAGTCCAATGTTCATTCTTTGGCTAGAAATTGAGGCAGTGGAGGTGGTAGCTTCTGGCTCCCCCGATCACAGCTTTGGTAGTGCATTCTTAAACTCTAGTTCCAGCGGTGGCCTTATAGTCCCTTCCCTTCCTGAGAAGGGCTGAGATGGTAGGGCTCCTGGCAGGAGGCTGCAGTATTCTGGGTCGTTCCAGAAGCCTCGTCCTGAAATGGCTCCTAAGCCCTTTCAACAGCTTTGTAAGTATGTATCTGAATTGAATCCTCGTGTTTTTACAATGCCTTTAGTGCCTTTTATTTTCTCTACAACACGTAGCTGTTATATCTTGATCACATGCTGAATTCTCATAGACCTGAGTCTGGTTTGAGATTCTTTCTTCTCTTCCATCCATCCAAAGTCTCCTTCAGCTCCATTATTGTGGTTTTGAGCTTTCTATTCAGTAGGATGTGAATCCTTCTGTTAAACTTTTTTTGGAGGAAGGCCAGAGCATTCTTGACCATTAACCCTTGCAAACAAATTTTAGAAACAACTTGTCAAATCGCCCTGCAACTGCCCACAGCAAAAGAAAATAGCGGAGTTTTTAATTAAAATTGTATTATATTTATAACTTACTTGAGGGATTAACTAACATTTTTACAATATTAGTTCTTCCTGTGGAAGAACATGGTTTGCCTCTTTTTCTTTAAGCCTTCTTTTATAGGAGAACAAAGGAAGGAAAAAAACACAGATTTCCCACAATTATGGTTATTCTTTTAAGATGGATACTGAAACAAACGGTAACATCATGAGGGCAGTATGTATTCTGGAAGGTTTTAAAATAAAATTACTAATCAAATAGCATCTATACATTTGGAAAACAATAATGAATATAAGTGAAAGATATTAATTTTTATTGTTTTTTAATATTTATTTTATTTTTGAGAGAGAGAGAGAGAGAGAGAGAGAGAATGAGCAGGGGAGAGACAAAGAGAGAAGGAGACACAGAATCTGAAGCAGGGTCCAGGCTCTGAGCTGTTAGCACAGAGCCTGACATGGGGCTTGAACCCACAAACTGTGAGATCATTACCTGAGCTGAAGTCAGATGCCTAAGCAACTGACCCACCCAGGTGCCCCAAGACATTATTTATTGGACCTAAAGATATTTGGGGTACATATGGATTTGAATGCCTCTTGAAATAATTCTGAGGATTTCCAAAGTTCTCTAGCTAATGGATAGGAAACCACCAATCTAGACCACCCCCCACAGTGATAATTCTTTGGACACGTTCCCGGTTAATCATGGTAGAAGCTTGTGTGAAACAATAAGGAGAATTCACTACTTGGTGGGGCAGCCATTTCATTCCTAGAAAAATCTAATAAAAAAGGATTATTCTTCATGTGGAGTGAGATCTACCTACGGTCCTGTCCCCTAGAGCTAAAGTGAACACATTTATTCTCTGGAGCATTCCAGTTCTTCAAATATCTCATAATAATTTTCATCTCCTCTGTGCCCAGCTAGTTCCTTCAATTTCCCCAAACCATTTACCATTCTGGTCACCTTTCTGCAAATATACCTAAAGTTTTTCAGAATCTCGTTTAATTGGAGAAACTCAGCAGGTGCTAACCCAGCACTCCAGATGTGTTCTAACATTGGAATAGGGTATTTTAACTCCGATTGCACTTTTAGCTCACATTGCACATTTTATCACCTAGGTTTTGGTTTTTTCCTGCCTGAACTTTAAAGCCAGGTAGCTCTAAGTCTGCACATAAAAAATTAATTAATTAATTAGTTAATTAATTAAATTAAAAGCTTTTTCTTTGGAAATAATTTCTGATCTATAAGAAGAATAGTACAAAGAACACCCACATATCATTTACCCAGATTCACAGTGTTTAACATTTTACCCAATTTGCTTTACCATTTGCTTTTTCTCCCACTCTTCTCTCTCTGGTTCTGTCTCTCATCATTTATGACCATATTTAAATATATTGGTGTTCACATTGTCCCAAATTTGGGCAGTGAGAGCACTTCCAGGTGGCGTTTGTGTCCTTTTGCCACGTTCCCATCACTTTTTTTGAGCACGTCCTAATTTTCTGGCAGAGTCAGATGTTCCGGGCTCTTCCACACTCTGCCAGCACTGGAAACAGCCGCTTCTCCAAAGAGTCATAGTTCCTGTTAGTGGCGAATTAAATGTGTACTTTATAATCAGTTGATATTTTAAGAGCCAGCTATTTGGAAACAGATCCAGGACCAAAGTCAGGTCTTCTAACCCCCAAGTACCCATTCTGTCTGTTTTATTACCTTTCAGCCGTCATATAGCACTCAACAATAACGTGTGTTAAGTTTCATTCTGTTGATTTTGTGCCATCATTTCGACATCCTGAGACATTTATTTATTAACCAGTATCTTCATTGGCTACTCAATCCTCATTCAAATGCTTCAAAAAGTTTCTAAACTAAGATTGGATCTATTTCCAACTTCAGGGAAGATTTCTTGGGCTGAGTTATAAATCTTTGAATAATGAGGTTTTTAATGAAACCCAGGCTAACACATCGTTAACTGTGGAGAGAGAATGGGGCTCTTATAATCACTATTTTTTTGACGCTTAATGGAAAAATGCAGAATATTGAAAATGTTTTCTTGTTATTACTTAATTTGTCAAAACCCCATCATTTATGCCACATTTTAAATGAGGTGGAATAGTTTTTAAAGATGTTACAGAGATCATTACAAAAGCACTGGGAAGCTGAATACAGTGAGAGGGGATGGGAGAGGAGGCACAGGAGAAAAACGAATTACTAAGCTCCACGTGAATCCGGGCTCCGGCAGCTCATCGCCAACAGTCCACAGGGGGACATGATATGAAAGTTAAAATGGGATCGAGATAGGTGTGTTGACAGTTCTGAATCCATAACATCCATCCATCCCAAGGCACCATCTGTTACATCTTCAGTCTTTTTGTGAGTGTCAGCAGTGGAGGTAATTAAGCAAATGAGCAGCTAAAATGGAAGTTCCCAGAAAGGAGGAAAGTTAGCAAAACTGTAACAACGGGGTGTCGTCGTAGGAGCAGAGGCTGAACACCTGGGTAAGGCAGAGTGGATCGGTGGTGGGACTGGAGGGCGGGAGAGCCCATGGCTTGGTAGTGCTTCCTGGTTTCAGGAGCTACAGATGGCAAAGGGAAAATGCCTCTGATTTCCTTATTAAGGAGAAAGAAATGTACCCATGATCTTGGACACACCCTGAAGGGAAAAGGGGCCAATTTGTATATCAGTGGCACCAAGGACAGGGCTGCCTGCATTTGCAAATCTCCCAAGATCACTGCTCCTTTGAACAAAGTTGGCTGAGGCACCTGTGGGAGCTCTAGTCTGTTTTGGCAGTTGGTCGGGCAGCGAGGGGCCTGTCTTGACCGTGGGACACAAGAGGGTCTAGCACGATCCAGGTAAGAGAAGGACCACGTTATCGAGGCTGAGTTAGCTGCAGAGGGTGCTGGCCCCGGCATGAGATCATGCAGCCTCTGTGTTCCTTGTGTGGGGAGCCATGCCTAACCAAACTCAGAGGGCTGGAGAATGGAGAGAAAGGAAGCCCATAACCTCCCTGATGCCTTTGACAACAAAGTGTTAGTGGACCACAGAGGAAACGGGGTTCCTTTATTCCACATCGTAATCTTTTGTGCCTTTGGTGCTACTGTTTTCCTTATATCTCGATCTCTTAGGCTTTCTTAACTTTACCCCTTTCTTCCCTTCCTTGTTTTTCCAGTCCTGCTCCAAAAGCCTGTAAGGAAATTCAACCTCCCCCTAGACTCTGTAAAAGTTCAGCCACTAATCCTCTCCCTGGTCTGAGGATCATGAGGAGTGTTTCCTTGGAGCACACTGTTTGCCTTGATGCTCCTCCTACTCTAACCTTGGACACCGGTTCCAGAGCCTGGGCTCCTGCCGTGTTTTCCCCACCAGGCTCCTGCCAGTAACCACCTTCTTGCTTTTGTTGCCCTTGCCTGTGTCTCTGCTGTGCTTCCCTGCCCAAGATCCTTCCTCCTCAGGGACCCCCTGCAGGACTCCCTGGGTCGACCCCTCTGTGCTTGGACTTCTTACCAATGTGCGGGTCCCAGGTGCCCTATCCAAAGGCTCCATCTGTAGGCTGAGATCTCAGTTTGCTGCACACCTGTTGCAGACTGCTTGCCTGTGACTGCCCAGAGCATCCTTCACACATTTACTCTGTCCCCTCTCCCTTCAGCTGGGTCCTCTGGGCTTCAGTGCTGATGGAAGCTCTTCTTCCAGGTCAGAGCTGAGATGGCGATTGAGGCTTGCGTCTGGAAGCAGGTAAATGGTGCCAGTTGAGTATAAGCACATTGCAAGGAATGTTCTAGTAATACGGACATATTCAAAAGAACTAGTGTCCTGGCTGAGACTAGATAGCATCAAAACTGTCCCAAATTCGTGGGCTCTTAAAATAGTTTCAATTAGTTTCAGTTCCCTGAACAGACTTGGGGGCACGGTATGCTCCACGGTGTTCTCACACTGATTCGGCTAATAGATGTCAAGCTATTTGCTCTTGGGGCCTTAATGACTCAGGTAGGCAAGGTAAACAGCTGAGAATCTGCGTTAGGATGCAATTTAGTCAGTCAAGGAGGAATGTTCCTTGGTGGGAGGTGTTTGGTTTCAGGAAAGGAAATGCTGCCTATAAACATGCAGATCAAAACTTTTTTAAAGAGTCCCATCCACCCCCTGGGGACTAGGCATCTATTTGTGATGTTCTTTTTGTCTGGGCGAATCTCATGACCAAGATGGAAGCTGTGTAGACCATCCCGGCCTTTTAGAATGCAACTAAGTAGCCCAAGAAGAATGAAAAAAAGTGTCTCCAGTTACTGCCTGTATAGATTTGCTATAGAACAGGTACTGGGATCACAGTATAAGGAAGGTATTAGTACCGCATTGGGTCCATAATGGGTAGAGTCCACTCATAAGGTGGGAAGAGAATTCACTCTGTCAGTCACCACATTTTAGGCCAACAGTCTATGGACAAGTCTGGAGCCTCTGAGAGGCAGGTGCCCAGAAGAGATTAAATATGCAAGAAACTTATTACAAAAACATGTGTGACAGAAAACGAGCTGAGATCCAGGAGAGGCTAGGTGAGCCATCAGAGCATAACGCAGGTCTGACTTGAGTGAAGGAGAGAGGGGAAGAAGGGGATTCCAGTGGAAGCATTTTCTCAGTGCAGTTCTAAGGAAAGTTTGGGAAGGCCATTGGGTCAAAGTTGTTTGTCAGAGGGACACTACATTTCCTGGGAATGGACCTGCCTTAGTACTCCCGTGGCACTCACGGGGAGCAGCCCATGGGAAGGTGGGTTCAGTATACACAAAGCAAAGGATTTTAAAACACAGCAACTAAGGCCATCGGTTGATTATAATCTTTGCAGTCCGAGACCTGGGAGGCCAATTCTCACATTGATCATATGAAGTGACCAACCCAGACTCTCACAAGTTGCTTATGTTTGTATCCTGTCCACTATTAACAGATTTAAGGAGGTTTACATCAATAAACAAACAAAATGTCAGGCAAAGAAAAATAAATCAGTATAACACCGGGGAGAAAAAAAGATAAGGTAATAAGAATAGCTACTTTTTATTTAGCACCTACCAAGCACCAGATACACTCTACCCTTACCTTTAATCCTTAACAACAACCTCGAAAAATCATTTTACCAATGAGGGCACATGTGTAAAGGGGTTAAGTGACTGTCTAAGGCCACACAGCCAGCATGTTGAGTAGTCAAGTCTGAAACCACACCTTTGGGCTCCAAAGTGCACTCTTTCTACTCTGTCACACTGAATACAAGAAGAGAAGACAGCAATTATGTCAGAACATGCTGAGAGAAGTTGCTGCAATGAGCACAGACCTAAACACTGAACATCCTGGCAGCCCAGGAAAAGGGAGGGATGCTGAGTTATAATTGTGTCTGTTGGCTTTTAGAAGAAGCACATGAGAAGGTAACCACTCTCCTAGCCTAGAGTTCTGAAAGAAATTTGGTGAATCATACCTGAGAATAAAGACTACTGGAAGACTCTTGGAAACAGAGGAACAGTAATGGATGGATTGTGTGTCTGCAGTAACTTTCATTTATGAGGAGCACGTAGCATACAGGGTTGAGCACATTTAGCCCCGTGGGCAGGTAGGAGGAATTTGGACCCTTCTATGTCCGTGTAGTAAAGGCTTAACTCCCCAGATTGGGAGTGCCCAAATGTTGCACGTTCTAAAGAAAGGGCTAGTCCTTGACTGGTTCCAAGAAGATCCACGGCAAGCCCTTGGAATATCCTGCCTGATAGCCGTGTCTTTGTATACCTGGGGTCTTGGGCCATGATAGACAGTTTCGTCCAACCGTGTGATTTATGACAAATGCCTCTTTCTGTATTCCTGGAATCCTGCAGCATTTCGACCTCTGAGGGGATTGGAGACCGAGGAGTCAAGGCCAGTCATGTGGGTGCTCCTGCCTATGTGACGGGCTGATCCCCAGTAAAAACTCTGGACGCTAAGGCTAGCTGGCAATAATTCATACGTGTTGTCATGCATCGTTGCTGGGAGAATTGAGTGCTGTCTGTGTGACTCCACAGGGTGAGGACAGCTGGAGGTTCTGTTGCCTGGTCGCCTACAGAGCCCACGACCCTATGCACCTTTTTCCTTTGCTGACTTCAGCCTGTGTCCTTTTGCTGAAATAACCATAACCATGAGTATAGCAGCTTTTCTGGGTCCTGTGTGTCTTTACAATAAATCATCAAACCTGAGGGTAGGCCTGGGGACACTTGACACCCTGTCTTTACTCTTGCTCCTTCCCTTCAACTTCCTCCCATCAACTCACATCTTCCCCCTTTCTGGCTTCCCTTCCTCCCTGTGTCCCTCACTGCATTCTCTTAAAGGGGCAGACAGTAAGCTCTCGTGGTTGGGCAGTTTTCTTTCTCCACCTCAAACCTTGCTACCAACTGTAAAATGGAGTGAGGTGCACCCATATTTATAATTCTTTCTATTCTTGGATCTTCCATCACTTAACCAACAGCATTGGACTTTCAGAATAGCAAGGAACCATGCAGTACTTTTTCCACTGCACAAATGAGAAACCCGAGACCCAGGTGTGACGGATTATCTGTGCCGTATGGAGCTGATCCGGGGCCATGCTTAGGAGTAACAAAGCTGGCTCATTGGTTATTGCTTCGGGTCCCCAAGTCCTTGGCTCTTGTTAAGATCATCTGATTAAATTATGGCTAGATTGAGAAAGATGACTTTGAAAACAAACCGCCTCCAGTTGCTTCTCCCTGCTCCCTGGGGGATGCGTTTTCAGTCAGGTGTTATACCCACCGATTTCATTAGCATTGAGTTATAAGGATAAAAATATCCCACCCTTGTCACTGACAAGTTACCCTCTGCACTGAACTTACCGAGTCATCTTTTCTCTGGCAATTTTGTCAGTGACATGTTTGTTGTTGTCAGCAAGGAAAAGCCAGCGCAACTGATTCAGGGTGACCTGGGCTCTGTTCCGCTCCGTGCATCAATAAAATTGCCAGGTCTGCTTTGATTTCAGAATTTGTATTGTAGGTAATGATGATATATGAGCTCATGGCACAGATTTGATTCTCAGAGATAAGAATGGTTCTGGCAGCTAAGGAGGGGAAAAATAATTTTGATCTACAGGATAGACGGGCTTCTTTTGATATGGATGTCATCAACGGGAAATTCAGATGAGTACAAGACGTCATCTCTACCCCGAGGGTTGGCCTGTGTGGACAAAGGAATAGAAGCCACAGTGATGCCAGAGAAGTGAAGAGAGGGATCTGTAGTGGAATGGGTGGGGAGAAAGCCAATTGGGGAGACCAAATTTCAAGTCGGCTGAATTCCATTCATACTCTATTATGCCCAGCAGCTAGGGTGACGCTGAGGACACAATCAGGTTCAAGCAAATGATTACCATCCTTGGACCCTGGTAATCTGAAAAGACAATTACAGCCTAGGAAGTAAGCATCTGCAGGGCAATCAGGATAACTGGGGTCAACTGACACGCCCCCCAAATGAGACTGTGAGGAACAGTCAGGTGCTAGTGATAATTAAAAATGCCAGGCAGCACTGGGGAGTGCTGACCGAGTGGAAGTTTCCATGCGGTAGTTCCCTCCCAGGCCCTGCTCTGACCGAGCAGGTTTGAACTGTCCTAGATAAGAATTTTGGTGTGTGTAATGAAATATGCATAACCGTTTGTAAGCATGTACTTCAGTAGCATTAGGTATATTCACATTGTTGTGTAACCATTATCATCATCCATCTCCGGGAGTTTTTCATCACCCCAAATGGCAACTCTGTATCCATGATAGCATGACTCTTCATTCTGCCCTCCCTGTCAGCCTCTGGTAACCGATACTCTCCTTCCTGCCTCTACGAATCTGCTTATTCTAGATGCCTCACAAAAATGGCCTCTTACAGTATCTGTCCTTTGGTATCTGAATTATTTTGCTTAGCATAATGTTTTCAAAGTTCATTCATACCGGTAGCCTGTATCAGAATTTTACTCCTTTTTAAGGCCGGATAATATTCCATTGTAGGTGTGTGCCACCTCTTGTTTATGGAAACCCAATATTTGAATTGTTCCCAGCTTTTGTGGTGAATAATGCTGCTATGAACATGGGTGTGGAAATACTTACTCAATTTCTTGCTTTCAATTCTTTGGGGAATCTACCCTGAAGTGGAATTGAGGGATCATATGGTAGTTCTACCTTTTAAAAAGCACGTCCTCCTGGCTTCGTTTCAGATCACAGTTCTACAATTTATTAGACCTGTCCGTTCATCAGAAGAAATGTGAAAACATACCATGTGCTTAAATTTCCAGCCACAATTCAGTGCTAGCAATGGGTAAACTTAGAACTGGTCAAGAAGGGGGGGAAAATGGAATTATAAACTCTTCTAAAAAAATCTTTATCAAAGTGTAAGTCCTTAAAAAGTAGGTACATCTGTGGTCCAGTACTTAATTTCATGCAACATATACAATAGGAGCTCAATAAATCAACTTCAGTATTTATTGAGCAATTGTTACATGGAAGCGTGAGCACCATTCTCCTGATTTTAAGAAGTGTGCATGGGCCACATGGAAACTGTAAGATGATATGCAACAAGGTGGCAATTACGTAAAATTAGTGCAAACATCTGGATCCAACAGGGTGAAATCAGTGCATGTAATGAGGGTGTACCCCGTGCTGTGCACTGAGGGACGTAACTTTCTTTACATACATAATCTCTCATATCTCTTACTCCAACCCACTGAGGCAGAGATGAGTTGCATTTCCAATGGAAATATGGAGCACGAGTGGGATGGGCAATGGTCACATGTCACACACAGAGTAAACGGTTGAAGTAGGATTCCATGGCAAGCCTGTCTGACTTATGTTCATGCTCTTCCCTCTAAATTTGGGTTTTGTTTAGGTGCGTGGGCTTCCCAGGCATAGGATAGGGCAGTGATGATGGCAGGAACAAGAGGGGTCCACGGTGCAGAGCAATAGTGGAGAAGAATGGAGGCTGGTATCTCCGTGGCAAACATCCCACAACAGAATAATTACCAAGCACAGCAAGGCCCAGGTTCCGATCAGTCCCACCTCCAACATGAGTCTTCTGCTCTATAGGAAATGTCAGAGTAGTAGTCATCAAATTTTAAAGAGGAGGAAGTTGTCCAAGGTGGGGGGGGGTGGGGGGGGTTGCGGACATCTCTGCCCATGACCTTACTGGCGGCTCATGGCAGCCAAAGGTGAGAACGAACCCTGGGCTGCAGATGTGATGGGGCAGGGCTCAGGGACTCGTGAGGATGTGCCCAGCCTCACTGTAACACTTCGGCAATCAGATTCATGTGAGGCTGAGCTTTGTAACTAAAACAGGCCAAAGAAACCAAGACTCCGTGCTCCATGCTAGGATTACTGTTGGACTACAGTTGAGCAAGTTGAGCAGAAGGTGAAGGAGCTAATGGAGGGGCCTCTGGATGCAAATGGACTTGATTTTGCACTGGGTCTTTTCTAGCTAGGGTCGCTGTAGGCATGCCTGCAGCTTCTCTATACAATGAAAAAGGCTAACAATGGCTGTGCAGCCTTGCAACTTGATTCAGTTCAATTGTTTACACACGGAGGCCATTATTATCTTCATCATCATTAGTGATGACGCTTGTCAAGGAAGGAGGGGATAATTGTCAGAATGAGTCTTCTGAACGGGCGGCAGGGAGTGAAACCCAAAAGGAAGTGGAGGGCTGTCCTGAGACAGCAGGAAAGACGCCGCTTCCTCTCCGATTGGATGTCAGCAGGTACTGATAGAGGCAAACGTAGAAAACTCACCCAAGGTGGCAGGGAAGAGACCAGCCCGATGCCTCTTGCTTTGGAAGAAAATGATAAGATGATTTTCTGACTGGCTTTTCTAATATTTCATTTAGGTGATGTTTTAGCCATACTTTTCATTTCCAGAGACTTTATCATACAACAGGGGGGGGGGGGGCGGGGCTGGGATTCAGAAAAACTCCATATGTCAGGCGTGGGGAAGATCATCTCAGCACTGGAACGTCTGTGTCCAAAGTCAGGAATCTGCTTCCACATGTTGAGCTCTCAATGGATGCACACGTTTGTGTGTCTGTGTTCTCGTTTAAGCATTATCATTTGCATCTAGAGCCATGTGCCATGTTTCTGCAGAGTCAACACAAAACCCTAGCTCACAAGTGGTCTGAGACAATGCAGCTGACTGGGGGAGGGAACTATTCTGTAGACTGGCTCCGTCTCCTGTAGCCACCACACATATTGGAGCTCGGAATAACACGGTGTGCCTATGACCAGGGTTAGCCCTGCCCCCAGGAAGGCCATTCTAGGAGCCTTTCCTTTGTGCAGTGACTCAGTGAGTATTCTTCAGAGAAAGAGAACCAACAGGGGGTTTTACATTTGTATATGTATATACGCACGTGTACAGGAGATCATATTATATCGCATATATAATATGTATAACCCACAGACACACACATTGGCCATATGTTTATATCCTGTTGGTTCTGTTTCTCTAGAGAATCCTGACTACACTAGCTAGAAATAACTTGGGATTAAAATTCACAGCCGAGGGGCGCCTGGGTGGCGCAGTCGGTTGAGCGTCCGACTTCAGCCAGGTCACGATCTCGCACTCCGTGAGTTCGAGCCCCGCGTCGGGCTCTGGGCTGATGGCTCGGAGCCTGGAGCCTGTTTCCAATTCTGTGTCTCCCTCTCTCTCTGCCCCTCCCCCGTTCATGCTCTGTCTCTCTCTGTCCCAAAAATAAATAAAAAACGTTGAAAAAAAATTAAAATTCACAGCCGAGAGAGAGGATTTATCGTTATGGAATTGGCTCCTGTTACTGTGGGGACTGGCAAGGTCAAGATTTGAGGCAGAATTTCTTTTAGAAACCTCAGTTTTTGCTCTTAAGACCTTCCACTGATTAAATGAGGCCAACCCATATTATTGAGGGTGATTTCCTTTACTGGAAGTCAACAGATTGTAGGTTCTAACCACACCTACAAAATACCTTCACAGCAATGCCTGGATTAGAGTTTGGTTAAATAACTGGGCACCACAGCCTAGCTCTCTATGCACATAAAATGAAACATCACATTCATAAAGATAGCTGGTACACAGGAGTGCTTTTTAATCAGCTACACAACAACGGGAGGGAAATTTCACTGAGCTAGACATCAGCAGACCCGAGCTTTGTACCACCTCCCCAGGGAACCTGGAAGTACATCCCTTAAACTCTCTGTGCCTCAGTTTTCTCAGGTGTGGCCCAGTAAGTACCTTGTCTGCCTACCCCTCATGTGATTTAAGGAGATAAAGTATGTAATTTTTTTTGAAAAAAATTCATATTTTAATAGCTAATGTGTATTACAGCCTTACGTTCAGGCATCACGCCAGGTTCTTCACATAAATTACATTATTAAATTATCGAAACAACCCTATGAAGTTGATACCCTTTCTTTGGATGAGGACACTAAAGCTCAGAGAGGTGACGTAACTTGGGTAAGGCACCACAGCAAGTAAATGCGCTCTGTCTGACTCTGAAGCCTATGATTTAACCTTTTTACTATATTCAAATATATTAATATTTACTATGCATTCACATTCATTATGTAGCTGGAGGCAGGTGACTGAACCACATGACCAAATTCACTGTTTAATGATCGCTAAAGTGTATTATAAAAGGCATCGAACGGTTCTCATTTCATGCGCAGCATCAAGGGAAACCAAATGTTCAAGCACATTGTATGTGCCCGGACACTAATAGAAAACAAACATCCCCCAGTTAGCCTCCTGGATTTGTTTTTTCAGTGCCGCTTCTGCACCTAAGCACCTTCCTTATGTCAGTGAGTCCTGACCTTACCTGCTTACACTCAGTTCTTCAGGAAGCACAAAATGTGAAACAGGTAACTTCAGCACAAGTTATTGTACTGAAGCCACTGAAAGAATAGCACACATTACTACAGAGAGGGAAGGATGCAGAAGGAAGTCAGACATAAAGAAAAACAGACACGTAGACACAATTAAGTTTTCTGGCACTTTCTGCCATAAAATTTCAGCTGTTATTAAATATGCATAAGAGAAATCTTTATTGGTGCTTTGGAAATTCTTAATTGCTACAAAAGCCTTAGCAGCCTACCCCCTACCTAGTCTCTTACATTGCTGGAAATAATTGGTGTATTTCACATACTACCTATCATAATAAAAATATCTTAACACTGTTTACTGTCTATTGTATCAGAAAGGATGTTAGTTCTCTAATTTTTTTCCATAAAGCTATATTCTACATAGCTCTGATCTAGCCTTAGCTTGAAGGGATTTTGCACCCCAATGCGTGCATTAATGCACATTCAATCTCAGTTCCTCATGATGATCCGTGTTTTTATTCATCTCTATATTTAACAATCCCCCACCCCCAACTTGATGAAGCCACTCACTGTCTTCTGTTTCCAGACTTTATGCAGACCATTCTGCAAATTTGGGTAATAGTGCTCATTATCTAAATCTTCGGTTTTCCTCCCCTCAGGGACATGCAGCCCTGTGCTTCCCTGCCCTATTGAATTTAGGGATGCCGTTTGACTTGCTTCAGCCAATTAACTGTGAATAGAAATGATTTAAGAATGGAAAAGTGTGCACTGGGGGGGCGGGAGGGGTACCTGAGTGGATCAGTTGGTTGAGCACCCGACTCTTGATTATGGTTCAGGTCATGATCCCAGGGTCGTGGGATCGATCCTGGCGTGGGGTCCAGTGCTGAATGTCGAACCTGCTTAAGATTTTTCTCTCTCTCCCTCTCTCTCTCCCTCCCTCCCTCTCCCCAGCTTGTCTCTAAAAAAAAAAACAAACAAAAAAAAAAAAAAACAAAGAAGAATGGGAAAGGTGATGTCCTAAACACATGCTGGGCTGACAAAAATATGTACATGTACCATAATGTCAGAAGCACTCCTGAATAGCCATCTGTCACCCTGTCCCACTTTTGTACCGAAGTATCCCCTAGTGCATCTTGGGATTGAGCCACTGTTATCAGCCCTGATTCCCTATTTGTGCTAATAAAGTTATTTTAGAGCTTTCACCTTTGCTTCACAACTAATTTCAAAGAACAATGGTTTTTAATAGCCAGTGACTTCCAACTATCGTCGTGTGTTCCCTCTGTAGTCACCCTTAAAAGATCATCAAGAAGTGCTTACATTTGAAAATGTAGCTTTTCAAGATTGAAAAGTTAAATATGTCTCAATTACCCAGCTTCTGTAGTGCATCTGTAATGGTTTCAAAAATCGATTCCAGAATCCCCTTTAAGATAGAAAAAAAACAGAAGCACTTAATAAGTAAAGAGGTTTGCTGACATTGCAGTTATTACCTTTAACAGCTTGGGCATATTCATTTGCTGAGAAACATGATGGAGAGTTTGAAAGGGCCTGTAATAAAATGACAGTTTGATTTGTGTGGAGGATAATATCTCTGCTCCGTCTTAATTTAGTTCATTAATGCGCCTGCATAATAAAAAGTTTGCAATTAAGCATGATAAAAAACACAAATAAACAGTGCCACCTTTTGGACAATGCTTAAACTTGACGCATGTATATAGTCCTCTCTATATATTGTCAGGCAAGTGCTCAGGACCCACCAGCATCCATCACAGATGTCGGAAAGATCTTATTTTTATCATTAGTAAATTTCCAGGGCATGAGAGCTTTTATTGGCACCATAGGAAGGCAAGCCGTCATACCTAAAAATAGTGTAACTTGCACCTGTCCAACTTACCTGGAATAGCACACTCAGATTGGCTTTTTAAGATCTCCATGGAAATGCCACGGGCAGCCATGTGTTTATTTGCTCCTTGGGGCACCTGAGGACATTTTTTTCCCAGTTTAATTTCCTTTCTAAATCTAGGATGAGCTGTATCTGGCTCAGGTGTCGGGTTTTAAAAAGCAGGCGGATGAATGTCATGTATAAAAATAGAAACCCTATTGTTATCCTGTTCATAGCTGTTATTCATGACCAAAGTGGGAGGAACACACAAGAAAAGCCTGTTTCACCAAAACTCCTTCTCCGTTGAATAGCACAGATCAGTTCAGTAGTGGGCAATCTGAAAAGATGACCTATACATAGAGATACAAATATTTTGGAAGAGGAATTCCAAATTATCATTCTAGTCAAGCATTTAATAGCCACCTAGCATTGTGCTAGGAACTCTATATGAAACGGGCCTATGACCCCTGAAATTATTGAGACAGTTGTTACTTAAAGGCTTTATAGTAGGCAAAATGTTTCAAAGGTGTGCTTTTAAGGATTAGATACTATAAAATGAAAATGGAGGTAATTTTCACGATGATGATGATGGCGATGATGATGATAGCTAACATTTACTGGGCATTTACCTTGTGCCAGGCACTGTTTAAATGTTGTACATGTATAAATTCACTTCACTCTCGTGAAGACTTAATGAGGTAGGTTCTATTATGATCATCATTCTATAGACAGGGAGACTGAAACAGAGTGCCTTAGTAACTTGTCCAAAGTCACATAGTGACCACTTACTAGAAGATCTTGTGTCAAAGAAAACTGAAACAATTAGTGGTGGCCATAATGAAGAAATAATGAGCCAAAGCCAGGATAAGGGCATGAATGTCAAATTTGTTCATACAAAAAAGACACAATTATTTGAGTACCTATTCTCTGCCAGGTACCATTGTCAGAGCTGGAGACTGAACAAAACAGACAAACTCCCTGGTGTCATAAACCCACCTCATGCTGGAGCAGATAATACACAGAAACATATTACCATGTCTTGTGATGATTAGGAAACCAGGAGAGAGCAACAGAATGCTTGGGAACACTGCGCTAGGCTCAAAGGGATATGAGAGGAAATCATTGGTACCTGCCCCCAAAGCACTTCGGGCCTAATGATGAAGTCCGAGAGACTCAGTAAAAAATGTATTGTGACTTGTGCAGTACGGGACTCCCCATCGAGACTAGGTATCGAAATTTCGAAGAAGGCTTTTCAGAGATGGTGATGTTTTCACTGAGCATTATATACAACGAATAGAACTAGCCAGACAGGAAATATGGAGACACCTTGGGAGAGAATAATCACAAAACACAAACCTTGAGAACTGAGCAAGATCTGAGAACAGACGTGTGTTCGTCAGGGTAACAGGGAGAGAGAGAACCAATAGGATAAACGCACTTATGGAAGCTGAGAAATCCCATGATCTGCTTTCTTCAAGCTGGAGACTCAGGAAGGCAGTGGTATACTTCAGCCCTAGTCTGAAGGCCTGGGAACACCACGAGCAGGAGAAGACCCATGTCTCAGTTCAGGCGATCAGGCAGGAGGAACTGAATTCTCCTTTCCTCTGAATTATTCTTCCATCAGGGTCCTCAGTGAACTGGATGAGGCCCACCCGCGTCAAAGGGGGCAAGTCACTTTACTGCGTCCACAGATTTAAATTCGAATTTCATCCAGAAACACCCTCACAGACACACACAGAAATCATGTTTAGCCAAAAATCTGGCCACCCTGCGATCCAGTCAAGCCGACACATAAAATTAGCCATCGCACGAGGGTGGCTCCATATAGTGAGATCTTAGGATATATGTAAGGTGAGTGGCCAGAAATCATGGTTCTGGAAGGTTGCGCAGAGGGCAAGTCCCACCCGTCTGTATCAGGCCTGTGATGGAGCAGTTGCTAATCCTGAGGGCCACGAGTGAACACTGATGGGAACAGAGACTCTGTGCTCTGCGGAGAGCACTCTAACAATGATGCAAGCCATGGGTTGGAGGGGGCCTAGGTAGAGGCCCCCCTCTTCCTTGAAGTGCAGAGAAGTGCAGAGATGGTCATGGCAATCCACGGGAGAGATGTTGGGTTTGGAGAAGAGGAAGCCCATTTGCAAGACTCTTAGAAGAAAGATGGGTAGCTAACTGGATTTGAGGGAGGAATGGAAAGATAGGAAATCAAGAAGATGCGCAGGTGGCTGCCCTGAGTGACTGGGAAGGTGGTAGTGTCATTCACAAGAGGCAGGGCAGGTTTGGATTTGAGGGACCTGAGGCATGGATGCCAAACACCACGGTTCTTTCATTTTCTTTTTCACATTGAATATTTTATTTTATTTTTCAATATATGAAGTTTATTGTCAAATTGGTTTCCATACAACACCCAGTGCTCATCCCCAAAGGTGCCCTCCTCAATACCCATCACCCGCCCTCCCCTCCCTCCCACCCCCCATCAACCCTCAGTTTGTTCTCAGTTTTTAACAGTCTCTTATGCTTTGGCTGTCTTCCACTCTAACCTCTTTTTTTTTTTTTCCTTCCCCTCCCCCATGGGTTTCTGTTAAGTTTCTCATGATCCACATAAGAGTGAAACCATATGGTATCTGTCTTTCTCTGTATGGCTTATTTCACTTAGCATAACACTCTGCAGTTCCATCCACGTTGCTACAAAGGGCCATATTTCATTCTTTCTCATTGCCACGTAGTACTCCATTGTGTATATAAACCACAATTTCTTTATCCATTCATCAGTTGATGGACATTTAGGCTCTTTCCATAATTTGGCTATTGTTGAGAGTGCTGCTGTAAACATTGGGGTACAAGTGCCCCTATGCATCAGTACTCCTGTATCCCTTGGGTAAATTCTTAGCAGTGCTGTTGCTGGGTCATAGGGTAGGTCTATTTTTACTTTTCTGAGGAACCTCCACACCGTTTTCCAGAGTGGCTGCACCAATTTGCATTCCCACCAACAGTGCAAGAGGGTTCCCGTTTCTCCACATCCTCTCCAGCATCTATAGTCTCCTGATTTGTTCATTTTGGCCTCTCTGACTGGCGTGAGGTGATATCTGAGTGTGGTTTTGATTTGTATTTCCCTGATGAGGAGCGACGTTGAGCATCTTTTCATGTGCCTGTTGGTGTCTTCTTTAGAGAAGTGTCTATTCATGTTTTCTGCCCATTTCTTCACTGGATTATTTGTTTTTCGGGTGTGGAGTTTGGTGAGCTCTTTATAGATTTTGGATACTAGCCCTTTGTCCAATACGTCATTTGCAAATATCTTTTCCCATTCCGTTGGTTGCCTTTTAGTTTTGTTGGTTGTTTCCTTTGCTGTGCAGAAGCTTTTTATCTTCATAAGGTCCCAGTAATTCACTTTTGCTTTTAATTCCCTTGCCTTTGGGGATGTGTCAAGTAAGAGATTGCTACAGCTGAGGTCAGAGAGGTCTTTTCCTGCTTTCTCCTCTAGGATTTTGATGGTTTCCTGTCTCACATTCAGGTCCTTTATCCATTTTGAGTTTATTTTGTGAATGGTGTGAGAAAGTGGCCTAGTTTCAATCTTCTGCATGTTGCTGTCCAGTTCTCCCAGCACCATTTGTTAAAGAGACTGTCTTTTTTCCATTGGATGTTCTTTCCTGCTTTGTCAAAGATTAGTTGGCCATACGTTTGTGGGTCTAGTTCTGGGGTTTCTATTCTATTCCATTGGTCTGTGTGTCTGTTTTTGTGCCAATACCATGCTGTCTTGATGATTACAGCTTTGTAGTAGAGGCTAAAGTCTGGATTGTGATGCCTCCTGCTTTGGTCTTCTTCTTCAAAATTACTTTGGCTATTCGGGGCCTTTTGTGGTTCCATATGAATTTTAGGATTGCTTGTTCTAGTTTCGAGAAGAATGCTGGTGCAATTTTGATTGGGATTGCATTGAATGTGTAGATAGCTTTGGGTAGTATTGACATTTTGACAATATTTATTCTTCCAATCCGTGAGCATGGAATGTTTTTCCATTTCTTTATATCTTCTTCAATTTCCTTCATAAGCTTTCTATAGTTTTCAGCATACAGATCTTGTACATCTTTGGTTAGATTTATTCCTAGGTATTTTATGCTTCTTGGTGCAATTGTGAATGGGATCAGTTTCTTTATTTGTCTTTCTGTTGCTTCATTATTAGTGTATACTGCATGCATATCAGTATGCAACTGATTTCTGTACATTGATTTTGTATCCTGCAACTTTGCTAAATTCATGTATCAGTTCTAGTAGACTTCTGGTGGAGTCTATCGGATTTTCCATGTATAATATCATGTCATCTGCACAAAGTGAAAGCTTAACTTCATCTTTGCCAATTTTGATGCCTTTGATTTCCTTTTGTTGTCTGATTGCTGATGCTAGAACTTCCAACACTATGTTAAACAACAGCGGGGAGAGTGGACATCCCTGTCGTGTTCCTGATCTCATGGAAAAAGCTCTCAGTTTTTCCCCATTGAGGATGATGTTAGCTAACACCATGGTTCTTTCAAATGCCTGCATAACGTCTATCCCTTCCAGGAACGGGCAGAGGCTGTGGCCCCTACCCGTTTCCCACCGTTGTGGCCTCCCCTCTCTGAGCTTTCCTGGGGTGATTCCCCCCTCATACCTCAGATCTTGGCTTCAGTGTCATTTCCCCAGTGGCCACCATGACCTCAGGCAGGGGAGGCTCTTGCTAAATGCTCCCCAATAGTCTGTTCTCTGACCCCGGACTGTATCAGAGCTTCTTTTTAGTTTTCTGCCTCCCATGCTAAACAATAAACTGGATTTCTCCCCACACAGTTCCTGCCACAAGGCACCCCCTAAGAAATGCTACAGCATGCCTATATGAGTGAGTGCCCTATAAACTCCTAGATATATGGGTGCCAAGCTCTAAAGAGGGATCTGAAATTAGAGATATGGATTTGGGCGTCATCAGCTCGTGGAAGCAATTTCCCTTAAATTGATGATCACACAGCCGTGGGAGAGGAAAGTGTTTTTTTCAACAGCACCCTGAAAGGCAGTGCTTAAAAAAAAAAAACACATATATATTTATTATGCCCAAAGCACCTTACATGTATTTCCTTTTGACGCTTTCTATCCTCCCAGGAAAACAGGTGGTATGCACCGTTTCCCTTCTTTTCTTTCTACTGGTTTCTTTTCAGCCCGGCTCCAAGGCTTTTCACACTAACAGCAAAAACAACGTAGACACTCTAAAATGATACACAACCAAGATTTCTCCCCTCAATAGCAGGGAATGGCTTTTCTTCGAGGACAAAGCTGAAAACAATACTTTCCCCCTGTCCCTTCTAAATCCTCTCCCGTCTCTGGGGGCCTTCAGGTCTCCTGAAGTTCACAGTCATCAGTGTCCCTTGCCACTCAGTTTCTCTTAAGGAGTCCTGCCTCTCTGCAGGTTGGCTCAGCCTGAGCCTGAAACCTTTCTGCCCGTGGAGCAGGATTTGGCATCCATCATAAAAGTATCTTTTTCCTACCAAGTTCCCCCACCAAGGTGAAGAGATGCTTTTTTTCTGGAGGAGGTTAGTTGAGACACCGTTTCTGTGCCATACCTCGTGTTCAGCGCCTGAGCAAGCTACAACCTGGCATGCTAATGAATGCTAATTAGGGTGGATTATGGTGTGGCCATCTGTCACATCAGATTACTTCATTGCACCCCTGTGGGGGAAGGAATTACACTGTCCTATTCTTGTGAAGATTATTTAATTTAAATACGGAAAAAGGAGGTCTAGTCCTCAGTTAACATCTCTGTAATCATCAGCTTTATAATTCACATTTATTTTGTACCTTTTTCTTGTATCCCTCTAGATGGCTGAATGTTACACTCTCAGAGAACATGAGAAATGACAGTGAGACCAATTAATAAATACTAAGCAATGCACAGAGTATACATTCTTGCACAAATATAGAATTAGGTCCAGGGGCCCCTGGGTGGCTCAGTTGGTTAAACCTCCAACTCTTGATTTTGGCTTAGGTCATGATCCCAGGATAGTGAGATGGAGCCCCTCATTGGGCTCCATGTGGAACCTGCTTAAGATTTTCTTTCTCCCTCTCCCTCTGCCTCTCCCCAGCTTGCTCTTGCTCTCTTTTAAATTTAAAAAAAAAAAAAAAAAAAACAGGAATTGGGTACCTAAGAGACCTTTCTGAAATGCTTGGCTGTACATGCTCGGAACGGCTTCTGAATTGTTGGGTGTTATTTTCAGTTGGAATAGAAGTGTGATTCTTAGCTGAATGGGTGATGTCCTTCAAAAGTCTTCCCCCCAAAAAAATGATTATAATATAAATCTTCAGACTTTGTGGTAGATGGCTTTTTACTAAGGAGATATTTTGAGTGTAGATATGCATGTCTTCCAGTGGTTGGAGAAGTGATTTCAATATAGACTGAAATGATTTACCTATTTGCCAGAATGTTAAAATAGGTCTCTTTGTGGTTCAGAAATACAAAAATGTGAGGCAGGTACTTCCACGTGTGGGATTTCAGCACACTTAGAACCCCTTCAACTTGGTATCAACCATGAGGACCAGTGCCTAACCCACTTGAGAGGAAGTTGCTGGTGGCAGTGATGGAGAGCGACTGCATTGCCAGTCACCTATATTACCAGAACTTTTAGGGGCAAAGTATTTGTGAGCATTTCCTATGGACTAGACTTGGGCCCGGCAGGTGACAGCGTCATCGTGAAGTGAATATTTCCTGACAGTAATCACAGTTGGCTAAACAAGTTTCAGTCTGTGTAAAGGTTTGCTATAAAATCCTTAGCATACCGTTTAAATCTTGGAAATCCCCAAGCTTTTTCTTTTATAAATGCGGGAACTAAGACGCAGTGAATGATTTCCGCAAGGCCATGGTAGTACAACTTAGAAACTAAAACATTCAGCGGAAAAAACTACAGCTAGAATTTCTGGGTGAGCCAGCAGCCTGCCAATGCAGACCAAATCTAGGTTAACACATGGTGTCTACAACTTTCCAATACCGACTGTGCACGTGCACCGGGAAGCTTGCATATTCTTCAGCAAGCGACAGGTCCTGAGCACAAGCTCACAGAGTTAAATGCACAAAGGTGACACTAACTTACCGTTGCCTCAGGATGTGCTTCATGTTGTTTTGTTAATAGATGCGATGGATTTGTTTTGGTTCTGTATTTATGATGGATGGGGAAGGGGCGCCATGTGCTAGGTCTAACTTTTGGGCCTGGATGCCTACCTGAAGCAATCTGATTGAAGTGGCATGGAATGTAAGATGGGGATTCATGACTTCCTGTCAGAGGCCGGGAGCCTTTTCAAGTCTTCCCCTTGCTGCCACAACAAAACTGCATTACATCCCCAAGAGGATGCATTTCACCATTACCCAGTCAGTGTGAAGAAGGAGCCAGAAAGGCAGAGCCACCAAAGCCACATAGACCGCTTTAAACACCCAAATCTTGGAATAATAGGCTTCCAATATTATTGGAATTATTGGAATCCGATAGACGATTCATGTTTTCACATCTAACTGTATTGCACTGTATTTCGCAAGTTTACAGTCATCTGGATCAATCTTGCGAAGATGTCCAAAGGCTTGAAATCCATAAAATGATTTGCCATTTACCTTCCAGATTCCTATACTTTTTCCTTTTGCATCAAAACCGTTAGATGGGAAACACAGATCCTTCAACTCATCCTCTGATAAATAACAGAAGAGCTGGCAGAGAAGGGGTAAAAGCATATGATTTTCTAAAACAGAACACTTCTTTTCATAGGCAGCAGGCCTTCTAGGAATAGCTATATATAGTTTTTAAAATCCTAAGTATTAAATCTGGAGGGATTTCAAAGGAAGGTAAGTAAACAAACAAACGCTTCACTGTGTCATGTAGACTTTCCCTTTAGTTTAACGAGCATTTCCATTGTGTGACCTGCTTTTCATCAAGCTGTTCTCTAGTCAGTGACCACATTAACCTGTATTTAAATTTTTGCAAGACCAGGCCAGGTCACAAACAGTAACAGATATCCTGGGATGGCTTTTGTATCACACTGGCCCCTCGTTTGTTTCTTTTTTTCTTTCAACTCCACAGAAATCCACGCAAATGGGAAGGCCCTCGCCGGCCGCATGATTTATTACTCAGTCTCTGCCAGATCCCTACACTTCATTTGAATATTTGCAGTCACATGCAAGTTGTGCCTGGTGCTCTGTATCTTGAACACAGGAATCTTTACTGCACTAACTGAGACGTATTATTCACCACTCTGGAGGTAGCAGAAGGATTGATTTATCCTGGTGCGTACTGCTCGCCCAGCAGCTGTTAGATTCAGAATCATTTGCTTAGAAAATCCATCAGAATTAAAGAGCAAATTTCAAAATAAATTGTTATCATTTTCATCTGCAGCCTGGCTGCATGCACCGTGGGAAGTACAGAGATCCTTTTGCCCAAACGTTTCTTTGAACCTCTTCTTAGTAACAACAGTTATGAAAGCAAGTGCCTCGGGAGTTTTTCCAGTGACAACAGCCAATGTTGCCTCAGGATGTTGAGGTGGGCTTTCAACTTCATCTGATTTATGTTAACGACAAGCCAGCTCATCAAAATGAGTCAGAACTCTTGAATCATTGTCGGTCTCCAGCTCTGAAGGAGCAAACAGTCTGCAAATGGAAAATGGTGCTCATCTACCCTGCAGAATATTGATGGGAGTCTGGCCCCATGCTCTCCCTCACACAGTAAGGCCAACCTTTTTGGAAGCAACCCCACTGCTTGGACTTTTCCGTGTTGGAAATGTTGAGTAGCTCCTGTCTCCTGGTCCATTCAGCTTACATATCCTTCCAAAGCATCCTTCGAGACGACCAGGGTTATTATAGTCATTTAAAGAGGAATATCAGATTCAGAGAGGAAGTCACCTGCAGCAATTTGGTGGCAAATGTGAAGCAAAATGGTCAGAAGTGTACTTAATCCAGCCCTGTTGTTAGTCCATGGTCAATCACTTTGCCTCCGTAGACTTTATGTAAATATATTTTTCTGAACTGTCCTGATGTGATGTGCCTTCAGTCGCTTATCAATTTAATTAAAATCTTGACATCAGGAACACCCACTCTCATCCTTTAGCGCTAAATACAGGCAGTGTGCCTAGTGGTTAAGACCCTGGAGCTTGCTTGCATGCTTTATTATTTATTTATTTATTCATTTATTCATTTATTTGTTTACATCCAAGTTAGTTAACATTTAGTGCAATAGTGATTTCAGGAGTAGAATCCAGTGATTCAGGGGTGCCTGGGTGGCGCGGTCGGTTAAGCGTCCGACTTCAGCCAGGTCACGATCTCGCGGTCCGTGAGTTCGAGCCCCGCGTCGGGCTCTGGGCTGATGGCTCAGAGCCTGGAGCCTGTTTCTGATTCTGTGTCTCCCTCTCTCTCTGCCCCTCCCCCGTTCATGCTCTGTCTCTCTCTGTCCCAAAAATAAATAAAAAACGTTGAAAAAAAAAAATTAAAAAAAAAAAAAAAAGAATCCAGTGATTCATCCCCTGTGTATAACATTCAGTGCTCATCCCAACAAGTGTCTTCCTTAATGTCCCTTACCCATTGAGCCCATCCTTCGACCCACAACCCCTCCAGCAACCCTCAGTTTGTTCTCTATATTTAAGACTCTCTTCTGTTTTGTCCCCCTCCCTGTTTTTATATTAGTTTTGCTTCTCTTCCCTTGTGTTCTTCTGTTTTGTATCTTAAAGTCCTCATATGAGTGAAGTCTTATGACATTTGTCTTTCTCTGAATGACTAATTTCACTGAGCATAATACCCTCTAGTTGTAGAAACTAGAAAAGTGTCTATTCATGTTTTTTGCTCATTTCTTCATGGGATTATTTATTTTTTTGGTGTTGAGTTTGATAAGCTCTTTATAGATTTTGGATGCTAACCCTTTATCTGATATGTCATTTGCAAATACCTTCTCCCATTCAGTTGGTTGCCTTTTAGTTTTGCTGATTGTTTCCTTCGCCATGCAGAGGCCTTTTATCTTGACGAGGTCCCAATAGTTCAGTTTTGCTTTTGTTTCCCTGGCCTCTGGAGATATGTTGAGTAAGAAGTTGCTGAAGCCAAGGTCAAAGAGGTTTTGCCTGGTTTCTCCTCGAGGATTTTGTTGGCTTCCTATCTTACATTTAGGTCTTTCATCCATTTTGAGTTTATTTTTGTGTATGGTGTAAGAAAGTGGTCCAGGTTCATTTTTCCACATGTCCCTGTCTAGTTCTCCCAACACCATTTGCTGAAGAGTCTGTCTTTATTTCATCGGATATTCTTTCCTGTTTTGTCAAAGATTAGTTGGCCATACGTTTGTGGGTCCATTTCTAGGTTCTCTATTCTGTTCCACTGATCTAAGTGTCTGTTTTTGTGAAGACCCTGGAGTTTTGGAGTGAGATTCCTTTGTAATTTCTCCCCCACCATTTCCCCACTTCGTGATCTCAGGCACAGTATTAGGTTCAACCATATGAGGCTGCCACATCTGTAGGTCAAAGATGGTCAACGATTTGCAATTTCAGATGGTTCAACCTTAATTTTTCTAAATTCTAGTTTCCTCTTCTGGGAAAAGAGGAAACATAAAAGAACCTACTTTGTGGACTTGCTATGAAAATTGAACGAGATGATACCTGTCAAAATTTAGTGTAGTCCTTGGCACAGCGTGAGTGTTGGATGCTTGTTTGTTTGTTTGCTTGCTTTTTGTTTTGTTTGTTTGCTTGCTTTTGGAGTTCTTTTGAATATCAGATGTTTTTATCATAGAGAGTAGGAGTATTAATGAGGATTTCCCATTCTAGGTGTGCCAGACTTTAGTTGAGTCTGCTGATGTAGTCATTGTGGTCAGATTTTAGTGTTCATGTCTATTGTGCTGTTTTTCAATATGGAAATATATATCTGTAATGTTTGTAACATGTTAAAAATCTGAAATCTGACTTAAAAACTGTACCTAGAGAACTCAACACTGAGTTAAATTTCAAATAAAACAAGGCTGTCATTGTTTAGAAAGCATTTTCACTATATCCTTCCCATTTAAAACCTTTCAAAAATAACTCGATACTGTCATGGGGCTCAATCTATGAACCATGAGATCATGACATGAGCCAAAATCAAGAGTCGGACACTTAACCAACTGAGCCACCCAGTGCCCCATAACTCAGTGCTGTTTTAAATTCCATTTATTGGGTCCTTGGTGAGATTGAGCATTTTCCCATATGTTTATTGGTTGTTTATACTTCAACTAGAACTGTTTGGGGGTCCAAATACACCTGCTGAAGGAGGGGAGGTGAGTGAGTCTCAGACTCTTTGGTAGACCTTCTGGAATGTTACCATTTCCCTTCTGTCTGGCCAAATCCACTCTGCTCTTCTCCATTATATCCTCTCTCCTCAGGGTCTGACCCAGGCACATAGTGTATACCCCCTTCTTTAGGATAATTTATTTTCTCTCTGAATCATCATCACAGGTAAGACTCAAGTAGAGAGGGCAAAGATATCTTGGTTCTGGATCCTAGCTCTTCTCCGGTAACATGGCATTGGAGCAGAAAACAGTGGTGACCATGTCTAATTTTTTAAATGCTACTGTTGAGCAAAAGAAATAAAATACCAGTATTGCTATTTTGCTTCAATATGCAAGTTAATGAGTAGCCTTGGTCCTGAGATGTTTATTTTCTCACCCAAAGCAACAAGGCAATCATGGTGCTCAGCCTGAAGTTTTTCCCTCATCTAAAAACAAAAATTAAAAAAAACCCCAAAACAAGAAAACAAAACAAAACAAAAACCCCACAAAAACATTTCATAGCTCCTTCTTTCCTCTAGAAAACACCTTGACAGTAGTAATCATTGAGCTGCATGACATTTGTGTCAGCCATGGCTCCAACATTGATTTCATATAATTTGAACAGGCTAAACAACTAATAGTCAAATGCTAAATTACGTGGTATAGACTCTGAGTACTGTAAACGTTCAGGGAATAGATGAGCCATGGATGGCTTTACAGAAGAGCTAGGACTCAAGTTCTTTCTACTGAGGAATCCAGAAGATGGTGTCTTTTCTATGTTCAGCTTCTATTCTTGGCTCTGTTTTATGAAGTCTGGCTTCTTCTCAGAAACCTTAGAAATACTGGCATTTTGGATTTTCTCAAAGCAAATGAAAACTCAGTTTTGAGTTTCAGGATACTGGGCTCCATAACTTACCCTCCTCATGATACCAAATCATCCTCTGCCCCAGAGCTGGGCTCATGGCTCTAATCTAAGCAACCCTTGTTGACCTCATCCAGTCTGTCTCTTGTTCTTACCCCGGAGGCTCCCCTGACAAGCTAACCTCTGCTCCTTTTGTGAATGCCGCTGCTTCCCTTCTTCTTCCTCCTCCTTCTCCTTCTTTTTATTCAAAATCTCCACATTTCCACCTGACTCCATTTCTAATTCCATCTAACTCTGGTCATCCAATCACTCAGACTGACCTAACACAGCTAACTATGTCAGCAAAATGGTGGTTTGGAGTTTTTGTTTTGGTGTGATGGAATGGTGGTTTCTGTCATTTATTTTCTTACATGTTTTCATGTGTGTGCTCCTGACTGCCCCAATAAATATAAAACTCTTCAGGAGCAGGAGCAGTGCCTCCTTTTGCTCTAATGTTCCCCATAGTGCTCAGTGCTCTGCACACAGTGGGTGCCCCAGAGTTGCTGCTGACTGATGGATATAATGAAGGCTTCAACAGCTTGATGAGCCAATGGACCACAAAGTGGTGTAATCACACTGCTGATTGCCTCAACCCCCAAACTCTGGGCAGAAAGCCAAAGCCCACCCAAGATGTTGTAATGGTCTTATAATGACACAGTATTTGTTTACAAGGCTTCTTAAGAGAAACTCAATTGGTAGCATCTAAAGCCTTCTAGACATATTGTCTGATTAGCCTTCCTATTGTGTCTCTGGAGTGATCTAACCCTCTATAGAAAAGGAGCAGCCACGGAGGGTATGGGACCTGCTTTATGTGTGTCTTTGATGGCATTTGTAAGACAACTGATTGAGAAACCTCCTATTTCCCTACTCCTGGAAGCCTTCTTTTATCTCTTTGGCCAATGGCAATCATTCCATTTTTTTTAATGTTTACTTTTGAGAATAAATAAACCAGGAGGGGCAAGACAGGGAGGGGCAGAGAGAGACTGAGGGGAATGCAGAATCCGAAACAGTCTCCAGGCTCCAAGCTGTCCGCACAGAGCCCAATGCGGGGCTCGAACTCACAAACCTTGAGACCACGACCTGAGCCAAAGTCAGACACTTAACGGACTGAGCCACCCAATCATTCCATTTTTTAAAACTCTTATTGTGTCTATTGTCTGGGACACACAAATTGGTCTTTGATATTTATAGCAATGCGTAAATAATGGCAGTCAATAACAATGACCAATAATAACAAGGAGGTAAGAGATTCCTGTTAATTATCCTCTGAAGCGGAGTTCACAGACACCTTTTCTTTTTAGTTTTTGCCTAAAATTAAATGGCAATTAGCAAGCAACAATTCCCATTCTTGGCCAGCAATTGACCACTGAGATGAAGTAAGTTCATATCCTTTTAAGTCTGTCACGGCAGCTCTCTTCTCTCTTCCCCCTGGAAATAGATGTTAGCTAGTTGGAAACACGGGAAGTTCCAACCATTGGGTAGTGATGATATTAAGGCACTTAACTTGTTTTTGTACATCTGATATGTTTCCATGGCAATAACAGTCGGAAGTCAGCAACTGAGAAGTAAGAATTCTGGTTTTTCCTCAGCTTCTGGCTGTTGACAAAGAGCCAGATTTTCATACAAGCTGAAGAATCTCAGGATCTTTGATCTGGTGCACTTGTCATACTTCGTTAAAATAAAAATCACATAGTTCCTTTTTTGTGACCTTCTATTAATCTTCATGACTGTCAACTAATATTTAGGTCTCCCCCCACAGATTGAGGAGTTGGCCCCATGTAGTAAAGGAAACAGTTCTGAGCCTATAGTCGGAATATCTGGACTCAAATTCTCACAAATTCTAGTGGTGGGAACTTGGACAAATTATCTGGACTCTCAGAATCTCCATTTATTAACTAGAAGGCAGATTATTATTTACAAGGTGATTATAAGCATTACATGAAAGAAAATATGGAAAGCATTTTATATAGGGTACACCGTAATGAATGTCTATTGGACCTTAGTGAAGAAATGGGAAAGCAGGATAGTATGTATTTGTTTCTACCTCCACCCACCCCCACATTCATGGACTTCTCCTCATCGACCTGAGAGGCAACACTCCCTTTTAACATTTTGTTGTAATCTTTGACCCAAAATAATTTCATGATATGTATTAGTTTCCTCTTGCTGCTGTAACAAATTACTACAAACTTAGTGATTTAAACTACACAAATTGATTACCTCAGCATCTATAGGTCAGAAGTGCTGCTCATCATGGCTGGATTCTCTGCTCAGGGTCTCATAAGGTTGAAATCAAGGTGTTGGCTGGACTGCAGTTCACATCTGGGATTCAGCGTCCTTTTCCAAGCTCACTGGTTGTTGGTTGAGTTCAATTCCTTCTCACACTTTCCAAGGATATGGATCCTTCTATCTCTGAGCCAGTGACTGTGCCTCAAATCCTTGTCATGCATTGAATCTCTCACATATCTCTGGCACTGAGGTGGGAGAAACTTCTGCTTCCCAGAGCTCATGTGACTACATTGGATCTAACTAATTCAGGGTAATTTCCCATGTTAAGGTCAGCTGATTCATAGCTTAATTACAACTGCAAAGTCCCTTGGCCACATAGCATAGCATAGCATATTCAAGGATGAAGAATATTTCATATTCATATTTTACCAGACAGTGAAAGTTGTGGGGACCAAAATTCTGCTGAGCATATGATGTGTCATGTAGAAAAGGAATATAAGTTCATCCACTTTATCCGTTGCAAGTGGGGAACTGGAAAATGATGTGAAGTAACTATGATCACCTAACTGTCCAGGAACAGAACCAAAATGACCCAACTTCCCTCTACATATGTCTGGTGGCCTTGCAATTTGATCATTATATCAGGCTACCCTCATTTCTACAACGCTACGTTATTTTACTGAATATGATTGATATATAACATTGTGTAAGGTTAAAATGTACAACATATTGATTTGATACATTTGCACATTGCAATCTGATTACAACTGTAGCGTTAGCTGACACTTCTATCACACCACATAATTATGTTTGTGGTGGGAACAGTTAAGATCTAATCTCTTAGCAACTTTGAAGTTTATAACAGGGTATCATTGACTATAATCACTATGCTATGCATTAACTCTCCAGGACTTCTTTATCTACTGGTTCCCCAGTTTGTGCGCTGAAACAACATCTCCCCAATCCCTCCACTCCAGTCCCTGGTAAGCACCATTCTAATTTTCTTTTGCAAGTTCAGTTTTTTTTAGATTCCACAAACAAGTGATACCATACAATATGTGTTTTTCTCTGTCTGACTTATCTCACTTAGCATAATGCCCCCAAAGTCCATCCGTACTATTGCAAATGGCAGGATTTCATTCTTACTTGTGGCTGATTAATATTCCATTATGTGTGTATATCTATATATACCTATATACAGATATCTATATCTATACCTATATATACCTATATCTATATCTATATATATCTCTGTATAGATATCTGTATCTATATGTCTCTATATATATCTCACAACTTCTTTATCCATTCATCTATTGGCAGTCACTTAGGTTCTTTCCACAATTTGGCTATTGTGAATAATGCTGCAATAAACAAGGGAGTGCATATTTATCTTTGAACTTCTGTTTTCATTTCCTTTGGCTGTATATCCAGAATTGGAATTGCTGAACCATATAGTAGTTCTATTTTTTTTATTTTTTTACGGAACTTCCATATTGTTTTCTATAGTTGCTGAACCAATTTACATTCCCATCAACCCAACAAGGGTTCTCTTTTCCCCACATCCTCACCAAAACTGATCTCTTTTCTTCTTGATGATAACCATTCTAACAAGTGTGAGATGACATCTCATTGTGGTCCTGCTTTTCATCTCCCTGATTAGTGAAGTTTAGCATGTTTGCATGTACCTGCTGGCCATTTGAATGTCATCTTTGGAAAAATGTCTATTTAGTTCCTCTGCTCATTTTTTAATTGGATTGTTTGTTTGTCTGTTTGTTTGTTGTTATTGAGTTGTATGGGTTCTTTACAGGTTTGGATATTAACCTCTGATCTGATATCTTTTCAAAATATTTGCAAGTATTTTCTCCATTATGGAGGTTGTGTTTTCACTTTGAAATTTTTTTCTTTTGCTATGCAGAAGCTTTTTAGTTTGATGTAGTTCTATTTGTTGATTTTTGCATTGGTTGCTTGAGCTTTTGGCATCATATGCAAAAAGTCACTGCCTGGTCCAATGTCAAGGAGTTTCTTCCCTATGATTTCTTCTAGGAGTATTACCATATCAAGTCTTATGCTAAGTCTTTAACCCATCACTAGTTAATTTTCATGAGTGGTGTAACATAGGGGTCCAATTTCATTTTCCTTCATGTGGCTGACCTGTTTTCTCAACACAATTTATTGAAGAGACTGTCCTTTCCTCATTGACTGTTCTTGGGTCCCTTGTCAAATATTAGATGATCGGATGTGCAGGGATTTATTTCTGGGCTCTTGATTCTGTTCCATTGGTCTATGTGTCTATTTTTATGCTGTACCATACTATTTTAATTACTATAAGTTTGTAGCATTGCTTGAAATCAGAAAGTGTGATGCCTGGCTGCTTTTGAAACTCTTTATTTTTTATTTTTGACAGTTTCATTGTAATGTCTTGGAGAAAGTCGTTTTGTGTTAAGATAATAGGGCAATCTATTAGCTTTGTAAAGTCAGATATACGGTTCTTTTCCCAGGTTTGGGAAGTTCTCAGATATTATTTCTTTAAATAAATGGCCTGCTCCCTTCTCTCTTTGTTCTCCTTTCATAAGACCGATTATTCAAATATTTGTTCTTTTTTTTTAATTTTTATATTTATTTTTGAGACAGAGACAGAGCATGAGTGGGGGAGGGGCAGAGAGAGGGAGACACAGAATCTGAAACAGGCTCCAGGCTCTGAGCTATCAGCACAGGGCCTGATGTGGGGCTCGAACCCACAAACCATGAGATCATGGCCTCAGCCAAAGTCAGACGTTCAGCTGACTGAGTCACCCAGGCGCCCCATGAAATATTTGTTCTTTTGATGGAATCTTGTAGATCATGTAGGTTTTCTTTGCTCTTTCTCATTCTTTTTTCTTTGTTCTCCTCTATTTGGGTTATTTCAAAATTCTTATCTTCTAACTCACTAATTCTCTCTTCCATTTACTCTACTCTTTGAAGATACTCTGTATTGCATATTTTTATTTCACTAATTGAGTTCTTCAGCTCCAGAATCTCTGTTTGGTTCTTTTTTTATGATTTCTATATCTTCAGGAAAAAAATCCCATTTGGTGATGTACTGTTTCAAGATTTCATTGAATTATCATTCTTAATTTTCTTGTAGCTCATTGAGTTTCTTCAAAAATAGATATTTTGAATTCTTTATAAGCTAGATCATAAAACTCTGTGGCTTCAAGCTCAGCTTTGGAGAACTGTTATTTTCTTTTTGTGATGGCATATTTCATTGATTTTTCATATATCTTACAGTTTTTCTACTTCAAATGCAAAAGAATTGTAGAAGACGGCTCCTTGAATCTTTGCTAGTTACCTTCTGACAGGGCATTCTATTCCATGCTGTTATTATCTGGGGTTTTATATTTGTATGGGTACACCTGCCCCATTCCTCTTGCCTCCTATTGTGGCAGGATTCTTAAACTTTTATGTTTCTCTGGTTTTCACAAGTCACCAGGCTGGTTACTGGAATCCTCTTTGCTTTCCAGAAGGTGGCACTATAGCTCAAAGTTGTGGTTTCTCCCTTGCCTGTTTTCTGAGCATGCTCTTTGTCTACCAAAACTCTCACTGCCACATATGGGAGCAGGCACAAGGAGTTAGCCACAGAGTAGGGGAAGGCGTGGGTTTAGCATTTGAGGTGTTGGAGTACCCACAGGCCCCACTGACCCCACTGGGAGATCCACTGGCATGGTACTACCAGAGGCTCGTAGGTGGGCTTTCTGCCCAGCATAGTCAGTGGGAACCATGTCTTATCTGCCTCATTTCCAGTCAGCACCCCCCACCCACCACCTGAGTTCCTGCTTCAGTCAGTATTCTGGGTGTTGCTGGAGAGAAGTGGGTTTCTCTAGCCATGACCAGCACAACTGGGGTCACCAGGCACTTACAGCTATCCTTTTCCCTTGTAGGAGAGGTCACCACCACCCAATAAATCAACCCTGTGCAGGGTTGCCTTGGGGTGAGGGAGTGAGGGGGTGAGAGGGTCTGGTAAACTTTCTTTTATCAACACCTTTGCTGTGATGAAACTCATACTATTTTGCAGTACCTTTGGATGGCTGGATTTCTGCCAATTCTCTCTCTTGCCCAGATCAGTACTCTTCTCATTTTGTCCTGACTGCAGCAAGAGGGATCTGGGTAGTTTTGCCTACTGCCCTGATTCTGCAGCCTATCTATACTAAGGTCTGTCTGCTTGTTATTGAATGCACAGGTGCATGTGACTCCTCCCACATTCCTGGGCTTATGGTGCTAACACCCACAAAGGCACTTTTGTTTGTAGAGGGATGTCTTTTTTGTTGTTAAAAAGGGAGGATAAAAAGGGGAAATGGCTTAGGACACCATGATGCTGATGTCACTGATAAGGCTATTCCTTTTTGAATCTGGGTTTTCAGCCATTGCTATGATAAATATCAAGTACCTCATGAGAATCAATGTGCAACAGGAAATGAGAGTGGCTACGTCCAATCTGATTCCCAGGTTTAAGAAGATATGCAGTTCCCATTAGTAAGTAATTGTGGTTGTTTAAGAATTAAATAAAATAGTATTTGGCTGGGGCGCCTGGGTGGCGCAGTTGGTTAAGCATCCGACTTCAGCCAGGTCACGATCTCGCGGTCCGTGAGTTCGAGCCCCGCGTCGGGCTCTGGGCTGATGGCTCGGAGCCTGGAGCCTGTTTCCGATTCTGTGTCTCCTCTCTCTCTGCCCCTCGCCCATTCATGCTCTGTCTCTCTCTGTCCCAAAAATAAATAAATGTTGAAAAAAAAAATTTAAAAAAAAAAATAGTATTTGGCTTGGAATTCATGTGTACTATTTTTTTCAACATCATGAAGTTATTAAGACATAAATATTTATTAAGTTGTTTGGGCCTAGCCATTTTATAACTGGAACTGTTACATATTTCTTTGACCAAGGAATAGCATAAAAAATTTACTAAGACTCCAAGAGCACCAGGAACTGAGAATAGAGCGTTGTGCTAAGAAATATTTAAGGGTCAAGCCCAGAAGTAGTATATATCACTTCCTTCTGTATTCCACTGGCCAGAATTTACTTAGATAGCTACATCTGAGAGCAAGGGAGGATGGAAAATGTAGTCTTGCTGTGTGCCCAGGAGAAAAGGAACACAACCTGATGAAAAACCAGTCATTCTCTACTGCAGAAATGAATAAGCAGAGGCACAGAAGTGTCCCACATCTATAGTCTGAGTGCCCTAAAAACTGATGGAGCATATATTCTCAGTAACTCAGCATCCCCATTATCCTTTCCATTTGACAGTTCTTGGCATCCGCAAAGCGCGCGCGCGCGCGCGCGCGCGCGCGCACACACACACACACACACACACACACACACACAACATTGCTTCACTTATTTCTCACAACCTCATGAGCTGGGCAGAACATGGATTATCTCCCATTCTGCAGATGAAGAAATAAATTGCAAACAACTGAATTCTTTTCAGTCATCCAGGTAGCGAGTGACAGAAGTCAGACCCAAATCCGAGTTTTATGCCACCTTAAGAGTTCTTTCCAGCACAGTCAACCGCCAGGCCAGTGAGAATTCACGGGACAGGTGGGGGCTTGTGTTTAAGGACAGGGACATGATGTGTTTGGCAGGGGACTGGGATAAGCAGGAATGAGCAAGAGGATTGTCAGACAAGCAATCCCTGTTCTACAAGCAGAAGATGGTAATAATTTGGGGGACATAAGAGACTGTCACCCAAAGTACGTATGTTCTTCAGCTCCTCCTACCCTGGGCAAGCTCATAGAAGGTGGCTAGCCTCACCCTCTCCCCAGCTTGGATTTGCTCAGGCTCTGCACAATTACAATGACAATTGATCAGGGAAAGGAGAGAGAACTGCCATGCAAATCTTATCTACCAGTTGAATAGCCTTATGACTTGAGCAAATTTGTCTTGAGGACTTTTTTTCTAATATAATTGAGTTATATTAGAAGCTATCTCTCTCTCTTTTTAAGCTCATCACCATAAATCGGGGAGGGGGGAAGGGAGGAGGCTGGCCAAGAGCAGGGAAAAGCCTTTCTGAGATCTGAAATCTACCAGTGATAGCTCATCATGTGAATAATTTTCAGATAGTCTATATAAACATTTGTCTACCAGAGGCGGTTGCTCAGCCACTTAAATTCTCTTCTGCCCCTGTAAACAAGAGGTAAGAAGCCGGAAGCACTGAACCTGAAGAAGTTGCAGTCTATAGTTTTCTTTCTCTGAATGGTGGGCACGCAGTGAGAGATAAATGAACTATTGAAGATAGCCGAGAAGGAATTCTCTTGCATGGCCAATCTTTATGTTATTGTATTTTCTGTTCACATTTATTTTCTTCTTCAAGCTTCAAATGAAAGTCATTAGAAGCCGAGATTTCATCACTGAGGAGGTCAGAGGCCAATTGACTTTCTGGTATATTCCCTTTTTTTGGCAGTCAGCTAAAATACGCCAGTTTGGGGGCGTGTGCTAAGACATGATTTGAGACCAGGCTCCGGGAAGAAAACTGAGTTCCCTTGTGCTTATCAGTGATTTATTGCCACTTGAACCAGAACTAGCTTGCCTGCAAAACTATACTTACAGCCAGGCCATTGAGTCTGACAGGGCCAAAGCTAAAATTATTGATGAAAGACTAAGGACCACATGTGAGAAGTTTATTCTTTTGCTGTGATTTCTAGATGTGCATGCAAGTGGCTCACGCAGAACATTTACACCCTGCGGTTTTCTCTAGTCAAAGACACAAGCACTTGGGGCTGGCGTGTGGAGGGCAGCACACAGAGTTCCTCGCTTTCGTTCCTGCCATTAGAGAGAAATCCTGCAGACATTTTCATTCTTGTAAGATACCTTCACAAGCATTCAACGTGTGGTACCAGTAGTCCACTCGGCTCATAAAGATTCTTGGAGCACCAGGGAAACAGCGTGGTCCTTGTCTCTGAACGTAGAAAAGAAACATCCTGACGTTTTCAGTGATTTGCTCGAACTCATTTAGCTGGGGAGAGGTGATCACAAACCAGACCAGAGTTTTCAAGGCCTGAGGACAAGTTCCCACTGGCGCTCGAGCTTTGGCCTAACATCGTCCCATTTCATTCCTCTGTCTACGTGTTCAGGAATCGAGACTGCTTGAGAACTAACATCTACCGTTTGCCAGGGTGGTGCAAAATGCTTTGTATGCATTGCATCACCTAGGCCTCCAAGCAACACAGAGGGTGACAATGACAGCACTGCTCAGGGGGGGAAGTAGTTGCAAGAGAGGCAAATTTGAACTGTTTGACTTCAAAATCCGTACTCCAAACCAGCATAAAGAAGCCCTGCCTGCTTTATCAGGCTGAAACAGTAACTTTCAACTCCTTTTGCGGCTGTGACACCTTTTCTCCAAGAACAGAATTTTGGGAGGTCACTTAAAGGGATGTTAGGATTAAAAACTGTACTAATTAAGTCAGAAGGCATTTAGATATCATCAATACTAGATTATTTCAGTGTTTCACGGATTCCAGTTAAGAGTCCCCACAGTTCCTATACTGTTCCCCTGGCAAAGTTCAGCCTTGGATCAGTCCCTGTTTGGACAGAACGGCTGTTGCCCTGACCAAGAGAACAAATTCACACGTACTCCAAAGAGCCCTGGACTTGCTTCGATGTTGCCTTGTTCTGCTGTCCCTTGTATCTCTGGAGTACATTATGCCCTGCACAACACGTAGCCACACAACAGATACAGCACGGTGTTCCCGCTGATGGTCATCACTGTTACAGGATATATTTTTAGTTATAACCCAGCATCGTAGTATAACAAAGCGTTGATGACATTTGACAGCCTACCTAAGAATGTAGCGGTGTGCTGACGCAGACCAAATAAAAGCCGCTGGTCTGAGGTCCCCCTGGACGTCACCCAGGTGAGCCCCTCTCCTTGTTCCGTAGTGCAAACAACTCAGTGCAGCGCCCAACCGCTTTCACTTTAAAGTGGCCCTCGTCGAGGCAGTGGTCGTGCCAAACAAATACAAAAAACCCAAGTTCAGTATCTGAGTTTGCTTAGAAGAGAGGCGAGACATAGTTATGTATGACATAGACTGGGTCCTCCCTCCGTATATATATGGGCTTATGCTATGAGTATGTGTGGCCATGTGGTATGTTGTTCGTACACCATGCTGGCATATATTCTAGTGTGTTCTTTACATGTGACTTCTATCTATAGAACCATTTTGTCAGTTCCTGAAGAGAGTAAGATGCCTTCATTTCTTTGGCATCCTCCTTTCAGCCTTCATCCTAGCCGTGATTTACAGTTCAGTGATGATCCCTGTGAGTTCCATGGTGTTATTGAAGATTGAATAATGTCTCTTAAGGCAGCACAGAACAATGGGATGGTGAAGATGTAAAGACAATATGGCCCTTTAATTTATAGAACCTTGAAATTCTTGGGACCTGGAGGGTTTTGTGATATTAGCGTTATTTAATGCCTCTGAGTTGCCATGTTTTTATCTGAAAAAAAAGTAGAAGACATAAAATCTACCTGGTAGTATCATCATAGGAATTAAGAGTCAGTTGTGATGGCTGTCAGTAGAGTGGTTCTCCAAAAGGATCGATTACTGAGCAGGTGAGAGAATGAATGAAGTGTGATGGGTTACACCTGCCAAAACTCACATGCGTTGTGTCATTCTCTGTTATGATCTCTTCCCAACTAGGTGAGTCTAAGCAAATCCCTGAAAACTGGGTGAACTGTTTTTGTTTAAATAAATAGAATTTTTAAAACTTTAGGATTTTTTCTTTCCTACGTTTAGAAACAGGGACCATGCTGTTTCCCTGGGTCTTCGGGGATCTTTATGAACCCAGTGGATTACTGGTAACACGTATTGAATTCCTTTGAAGGTACCCAGCACAACATCTGACTCCAATGCTCTCAATAAATGATAGCAATTCTATTATTGTAACCACATGGTGAAGCTATTCGTCGGGGACAACATCTCTGGACTTAGGGTGGTGATCAAAGACAATAAAAATGTTCACTGGGTGAAATATTCTGGGGAGAAGAAGCAAACAATCAGGATTATTTTTGTCTAAAGAAATTAGAAAGTACAACTCTTGGTTAGTCGGCAACAGTCCTTAATCCCTTATGCATACCAAGGCTAGAATACAGAATATGAAAGAAATAAAGACCACGATGACTTCAGAACAGTTACCAAACAACATAAAATTCTCTTATTTTATAAAATATAATCTTTTATATATATTATGTATTACATGCATTTTATAATATATGTTACTCCTATGTATAATATATATGTAATGCTTATATATGAATAATATACTATACTATAATACTATAATATAGATACATAATATATTACTACGTATATTACCATAATGTATTACTGTCTATTACATATATATAATACTTCTATGAGATTAGGTAGCGCAAGACAAGTGGCTATTTATTTAATAAATATTTACTGAGCCCCTACTATGTCTCAGGGCTATGCTATATGGCTGAGATCCAATGATGAGCAAGGCATACCTGGTCACTGACCTCACTGAGCCCAGAGTCAATTACAGGATAGAGAGAAATAAACAGAGATTTTCTGTTTAGGACAATCCATGCTAGGCTAGGGGTAGGTAGAATATTGCAGAAGCACATAGGAGACATATCTAACCTACTGGAAGGTGGGAAGGTGGAGGGGTTAGGGCAGACTTCTCAGGGGAGAATGATCTCTAGATTGCAGCCTGATGAGTATATAGGAGTTACCCAGATCACAAAAGATGGAAGCGTGTTCTAGGATATTGGAACAGCATATTTGGAGGACCAGAGATAAGGGACCCAACAAAAGGACATTTGAGAAAATAAAAGATACTCAGTAGATGAAAATATGACTACAAAAACCCTACACATGAGTGTTTACAGTAGTTCTATTCATAATCACCAAAACTAAAAAGGAGACTGGATAAACACACTGTGGTATACATGGTATATTATATGGCAATAAAAAGAAATGAGCTAACAAGCCATAAAAAGGCCTGGAGGAACCTTAAATTCATAATACTAAGCAAAGGAAACCACATAGCATACGATCTAACTATGTGACATTCTGAAAAAGGCAAAGATATGGGGATAGAAAAGATCATTGTTTGCCAGGAACTGAAGGGAAGGGAAGGATCAATGGGGGGATTCAGGTCAGTGCATCTATCCTGTATAATAATTTAATGGTGGATACATGTCTTTGTACATTTGCCAAAACTCATAGAATATACAACACAAAGAGTGAACCCTAATATAAACTGTGGACTTTAATTAATAATAATGTATGAAAATTGGTTCACCAATTATAAAAGTGAACTACACTAATGCGCATGTTAATAACAAGAGAAACTGTGTTAGGGGTAGTAGTTAGGAGTATCTGGGAACTCTCGGTACATTCTGCTCAGTTTTTCTGTAAACCTGAAATTGCTCTAAAAATTAAGGTCTGTTAGTGAAAAAGAAATTCGGTGTAGCTGACTCATTGAGGACCAGATACAGTGTGTTTGCCGGATGAAGAGGGCGGGGAATCATGTCTGGGGAAGAGATTGCAGATAGAGGCACTTTTTGGATCATGAAGGGTCTGTCATTAGACTTGACCTGAAAAGCACCAGAAACCATTAGGTAGAGCAGTGATGGAATCAGATCTGTCTTTTAAGAGGATGACTCTGACTGCAGTAAAGAGGAGAGTGCATTTAAGAAGAGGAAGGAGGCCACGCAGGGAGGCCAGGTGCTATTATGGTCATCAGTGAGGGATACAAGTGGCCTACGCTGGAACCAGGGCAGAAAGGACACAGTGCAGGGGAGGGAGTAAGAGATGTGTCACCTGGAATCAACTTATCTGTTGGATGGCTGGGTATAGGAAGAGAGAAAGAAGATTTTGAGCAGGTTGTTGTAAGCGTATTTAAAACCAATCAAAACAACGCATGTAAAGTGTAAAACGCATGTTTGCCAAAGTGGCTTCTAGAAAGGAAGAAAATGCAATCAAGTTCTTCAATGGGCCATTTTTCCTCCCTGTGGCTAACTGCCCACTCAGTTGGTCTTGGGGTACTTTTTAGCAGCTGTACAAGGGCCTTTTCAGAAGCTATGGGAATCACTGGTAATTATTCTTCTAGTTTTCCATGAAATTTGAAGTATTTTTGATAGATGTCAACCAAGTGTTGAACAGGTCTTATGGCATTGAAAGATAAGAAAAAGCACTCAGAGCTTCTTCGGAGCATTTATTTGGTCTAACGCTCCTAGCTCTGAAAAAACTGTGGCTATTGAACAAAATATTAGTAGTTAAATGTGAGGAAGAGAAATGAGGGATCCATGCTCACTTATCTTTAAAAGAAAATAGCACATGTTGGTGCCTTAATCATAAAAATAATGTATACACAAAGTAGAAAAATGGAAAATATGGAAAAACACAAGGAAGAAAATACAGCTATTCGTAGTATCACTCTTCAGAAATAGATGTTGCAGTACTTAGCTTTTCAGGGGTTTTTTCTACGCACACATGCCTTTACAAAAACTGTTTTTGAGGGGCACCTGGGTGGCACAGTCAGTTAAGCATCTGACTGTTGATCCCAGCTCAGGTCATGAGCTCTCAGTTCGTGAGTTTGAGCCCTAAATCAAGGCTGTGCACTGATGGTGGGATCCTGCTTGGGTTTGTCTCTCCTTCTCCCTCCCCCTCCCCAACTTGTGAGTGCTCTCTCTCTCTTTCTCTCTCTCTTTCTCTCAAAATAAATAAATAAAAACCTAGGGGTACCTGGGTGTCTCAATCAGTTAAACTTCCGACTTCAGCCCAGGTCATGATCTTGTGGTTCACAAATTCAAGCCCCACATCAGGCTCTGTGTGGACAGCTCCGAGCCTGAAGCCTGCTTCCGGTTCTGTGTCTCCCTCTCTCTCTGCCCCCTCCCCCACTAGTACTCTGTCTCTCTCTCTCTCTCTCAAAAATAAATAAAACATTTTTTAAAAACCTTAAAAATACATAAAGAAAATAAAAATTAAGAAACAAATAATTTGAGATTATAAGGCGCTCGCTGGTTTGTTGTGTTCTGTTTTTTACCTGCACAACTGAGTTTTTAGGGTAGATTGAAACTACCGTACAAAGACCCCAAAACATGATGGCTCCATCAAGATATAAGCTTTCTGCTGTCTCACAGATAAATGCAGAGGTGGACAGGGGTTCCTGGGGTCCCCAGGTAGCTCTGCCACTGAGGCTGCCCAGGGACCCAGTCTTGCTCTCTTGTGCCACATCTCCCAGGGCATCGCTCTAATCCAGGTGGGTGAAGCAGGCCTGGTAGCCACCCATCACATTTCAGCCAAAGGGAAGGAGAAACAGATCAGATGGAAAACAAACAGCTTCCTCTTTTAAGCATGGGCCCCGATAGTGGCTTACTTCTTTTCTGCCCACGTGTCATTTGCCAAAATTCAACCACGTGGCTACACTTAGTTATAAGGGAGGCTGGGAAAAGTGGGTCACCCATTGGCCAGCCATATATCTTGCAAAACCATAGCATGGGAGAGCTTTTACTAAGTGCAAGGAGGACTGAACACTGAGGACAGTGCCAGCCTCTGTCTCGAGTCCCCCAGTTACTCATCTGTGCCTTCCGAAACATACGTAGAACATACCCACTCCTGCCCTCAAGGACTGTCTAAAGGAGCCACCCAGTTACTAAATCCAATTCACAGTTTAAGATTTCCAGGTGACATCAAATCGTCTCCATCAGGGTTGAAGTTTCCTGGATCTGAAGACCTACAAACGAACAGGTGTGATTTCTGGTGCCTTCCGCATACTTACTGTCCAACAGTGGAGTCAAAAAGGAGAAACTCAGTAAAAACTCCTATTTTGGAAAAAAAGGTGAATGGGAGACGGGACTGCTGTGGTCCTAGAGAAAGATGACGTCTCACTGGGAAGGATCTGTGACAAGTCTGCCAGAGCCAACGAAGAAAATTCCTTGGTCTGTAGACACCAGTTCTCCCGTCTGGGAGAAAGTCTTTTGTCCACTGACCTCTCAGAGACTGCTTGCCCACTAAGTTCTGTGGCCACGGCTACAGTGAGTGTAGAAGAGCATGCTTTCCTTGGGGATGCACGACTTTCCCGGGGGTTGCTTTAGGGATCAGAAAATTGCAAGCTTTTGCAGGCCAGGTCTGTGGTTTCTTTGATCACATAGTACTTTCAAAATTCTTAGCAGTTTTCTGGACTACTTGGCTACCAGTCATTTCCATAAACATGCAAGGATAACCAGAGGTCTTTTCTGCATAAATCTTAAGTTTGTGAACACTCATTTGTTTGCTCATCTATTGATGAGCTGCCTGGACTATTTCTCTCTAACTCAGTTGCAACTTGGAGGCCATCTGAAATAACAGGCTCAGATGAGAAGACAGTGTGCCTGATTCTGTATTTGCCTGTGGTTGCCTCCTATGGTTCCGTTAGCAGGCCCCGGAGAAAGGTCATAGACACAGTTATTCTTTCTTTCTGTTTGTGGTACTGAAGCAGTCCAGTTTCCCAGCTCCACGAGGTCCAAAGTACTGGAATGCCAGTCAGGTCAGACTGTGGTCCCAGGCGCGGGGGACATCCTTGTCCAACCTGGATTTCCTTTCATCTCCACTGGCAAACTGACATATTCTTGCCCAGTGTCATCTCTGCCTTCCTCATTGCCTACTGAAAGCAGCAAGGGACAGCCAACGGAAATCAACATTCTGATTTTGTCTCACTGTTTCCCCCCAGAGCTCCAAGCCTGGGAAGCATGTAAATCTGCCTTCAAAGTCATCAACAGGGACCAGTTTTACCAAATGTTCTGCTGTGATTTCATAAAGGTCACCAGCTTCTCAGCTGGCAATATCTGTTTCCTTGCCGCCGATCCCAGGATTGTTAAAGGATCGATCTTAAGCACAATAAATTTTAACACAATTGTTAAAAGACCACACACTTGTCGCAGTGATAGAGTTTAGGTTTTTGTTACTCCTGCAGGATACTATTTCTGATGCCAACTTACCTTTTGTTATGATTCAGACTATGCTACTGTTACAAACGACCCCAAAATGTAGCATTGCAAAACAGATTGAGAACATCTTTATTAAGCAGTTTTTATATACATCTCTGGATGATTTACTTAAAAGAGATATACTTAGAAATGGAAATGTTATTTGTGAACACTTTAAAGGACTGACTAACCGCCTTCTGGAAAGATTGTGGGAGTTTGTAATTCCAGCTGGAGTATGTAAATCTGCCTCCCCACCTAGTCTCCAATATTTAAATATTTTTATATTTTAAAAATCTTCCCCAAATTAATCCATTCTTGCCTCTAGAAGGGATTTTTTAAAAATTTGTTTTAATGTTCACCTATTTTGGGGAGAGAGAAAGAGAAAGAGAGAGAGAGAATGAGCAGGGGAGGGGCAGAGAGAGAAGGAGACACAGAGTCTGAAGCAGGCTCCAGGCTCTGAGCTGTCAGCACAGAACCTGGCACGGGGCTTGAACTCATGGACCATGAGATCATGACTTGAGCCAAAGTCAGACGCTTAACTGACTGAGCCACCCAGGCGCCCCTAGAAGAGATTTTCACTGCAAGAAATGAAATCACGAACTGCATTGCTGACTGCCTATAATAGTACTTTCTCTGAAAGACCAAAGCAAACAGGGTGATTTTTAAAGGGCTCTTCTTATTCGAAGGAAAAGTGTGGGGAGGAGAGAAGAGTCAGGTTGGAGAATCTTAAATAAATTTTATGTTGTATGTGATGGTGTGTGACGCTTGTTTTCTGATCTAAAAAATAAATGCAGTCTCACCATGAGAAATGGGGGGGGGGGCGAACAAAAATACGAAGAAAATGAGAAATCACTCCTAATTACACCCCAATAGAAAAATCACCTTTTAATGGTTTATTGTCTATTCTTCTTCCTAAGGATTCATACTCACATTCACATTCATATTATTTACAAACTTGCTTTCTTGATACATATATCCTTTCAAATCCTTTCTCACTGAAATACATATTTATACATTTTCCCATGATATTAGACATCCTTCAGAAATCTTTCAGTGACTACAGTATGTGGTTATAAGATAACAGAAGCCAGTATGTATTAAGTACTTACTAAAACAGCAGCAATTGAATCCAGTCACTTGAAAAACAATATAAAAACAATTTAATCTCGCCATCAGCAACAAGGTTATACCCCTCCCCATCGCAGCCTCAATTACTGTTCCCCTCTCTTCATGCCTCCCTACAGAGTAGCAGTTCTCAACCAGGGGCCAATTTTGCCCCCTAGGGGACATTTGGCGATGTCTGGAGACATTTTTTGGTGATCACAATTGTGGAGGTGCTTCTGACATCTAGGTTGTAGCGGCTGGGGAGGCTGCGAAAACATCTAATGATTCATAGGATAGCCCCTCACGTGAAAGAACTATCAGCTCCAAAAGGTCAGTAGTGTAGGGGTTGAGAATCCGTGCTGTGGAGTCTTAACCTTAACTGTGTGATTTTTTTTTTTTTTTTTTAAATGCCTTGACTTCAGGTTTGGTCAATGTGACTTGCTTTAGCCCAAAAGAATTACAGTGCAACCTCGCCTTACGAGTTTTCACGTTTCCCTCTTGGGCCTTTTCTATCACCATGTGAAGTACATGCATGTCTATGCCAGTAGGATAAGCACGAAGGGTGAGTGACCAGAGGACCAGGGCCAGATGCAAGGAGGTGTAGAGGAACCCAGGCCAGCCCTGCCTCCATGGGGCCAACTCCAGCCAACACACATGGGAGCTATGAAAATTAATGAGTGATGGTTTAAGCCACTGAGTTTGGGGGCAGTTTTTTATGTAGCAATAGTTAAATAATACATTAGATGAAAAACCTAATTGCCCCAGGTCACAGAATTAGCAAGCAAAGAGCTACATTTCAGATCTAGTTGACTGTTAAGGCCTATACTTCACTTGACGCTATATTGTTTTTCTAATACAGTCATTTATGTAGGGGCGCCTGGGTGGCTTAGCCAGTTAAGCGTCCAACTTCAGCTCAGGTCATGATCTCGTGGTCTGTGAGTTCGAGCCCCACGTCAGGCTCTGGGCTGATGGCTCGGAGCCTGGAGCCTGTTTCCGATTCTGTGTCTCCCTCTCTCTCTGCCCCTCCCCCGTTCATGCTCTGTCTCTCTCTGTCCCAAAAATGAATAAACGTTGAAAAAAAAAAATAAAAAAATAAAAAAAAAAATACAGTTCTATTAAAGGGAACCATGCAATTTCATGCAAAATGCAATATATCTGTGAATCTAAATTATATTATGTATCACTTGTTGCACCTTTGAAGTCAGATATAAGTTTCTTCTTATAACTGGAAAAATGCAACCCTCTTCTGTGGGAATTTATTTTGAGGAGCCATTTTTAACAGTGAATCAGAACTAAAATTAAAAACAAAAAGCAAAAAACAAAAAAACAGTCTAAATGAGGCACTCCCTGAAGGTGAAGTTAGCACCAGCTGGATGGCAACAGAGGGGTTAAAGCGGACTAGAGGCTAATGCTTTTCAGTGATCCTGTGTCTAATAAAATGTGTGTCAAACAAAGGCATGTGAATAATGTTCCTCTGCCACTGTAACTCTCGGTAAAAAATATAGATAGATGTAAATGGCTCCCTAATGCCAGCATGTGACCCCAGCGCCTGAGGCAGGATTTATTACTGTTTATTTTCACTTAGCCTAATGACTTTAGCCCTAGAACATCAGTGGCAAACCCTTCCTCCCAACGGGGGGTGGTCAGCTAAAAAGCAATGCAAAGATAGACTGTCCAGGTCTCCCTACAAAGGGAGGGTGGAGGAGGCTGAACCAGAAGGTCAGAGGCAGGGAACCTCATGGACGTTCTTTGACACTGGGACTGGAAACTCCAGCTCGAATGTCGCCTTTGGAACGGGGCGGGCGGGGGGGGGGGGGGGGGGGTGCTGAACCAAGCCCAGCCCATCAGCCTAGCGGGCCTCGCCTTGCTGCCTTGCCTGAGGCTCCGCCACTGCCCGACGCGGGGCGCCAGAGAGCAGCGCGGTCTCACCGGGCCCCTAATCACCAAACCGCCAGCGCTTGGGGATTAAGGCTTTGACCGTGCCGACTTGGAATTAATTGTGTTTTAATTAATTTGTTTTACAGCTGAAGGCTGATGGGACCTTGGAGCACGCACTGGGGGCTTGGAGTGTCAGCTTACCTAAGGTTCCACCTGCCACTGCCTCTCCTCTCCTCTCCGGTCCCTTCTTCCAGCCTCTTCTCCCTCCGCAGGGGTGACTGCTGCAGCCCCCACCGTGGTGACCAGGTCGTGGAGGGGGGTGGATTTGGAGGGAAGAGAAGCCCCCTTTTGGCCCTTGGCCTCCACACGGAGCAAGCACAGGGAGGGGGAAGAGGAGGTTGACTTGCACCATTGTCATTTTGTCTTTGGCCCCTGTGTGGGAGGTTCCCGGGACTCAACCACCGTCTTGTCTTCCTTACCACGTTATTCCTAATGTAGTATCTTCAGTGGTCAGAGGGGTCTCGTCTGAATGCTGTCCTCTGACTGGTGGCTGCCACCTCTCCCTGTCTGTCCCAGCAGTGATGGGGCTGTCTGTTCACTCATTCTCTATTCCTCCAACCCTACAGCCCTGCAGAGAAGTCATTCATTTCAAGTATTAGTATCTTGGAGTGGCTCACTCGGTTAAGGTTAAGAGTCAGACTCTTGATCTGGGCTCAGGTCTGGATTCTGACAGCACAGAGCCTGCTTGGGATCCTCTCTCTCTCCCTCTGTCTCTGCCCCTCCCCACCTCAAAATAAATAAATAGACATAATTTTAAAAAAAAGAAACAGATTTGGGGAGAAAAAAACCAAAGAACAATAATAAGGGACTGATCACCTGACTTCCACATTCAGATTCAGTGTGATGTGAAAACTGGGGCCTTCTCCAGACCTTGACATCCAGAGTTCGGAAACAACCAGACTAACGAAGAAGGGGAGTTTTTTTTTAAATTTTTTTTTCAACGTTTATTTATTTTTGCGACAGAGAGAGACAGAGCATGAACGGGGGAGGGGCAGAGAGAGAGGGAGACACAGAATCGGAAACAGGCTCCAGGCTCTGAGCCATCAGCCCAGAGCCTGACGCGGGGCTCGAACTCACGGACCGCGAGATCGTGACCTGGCTGAAGTCGGACGCTTAACCGACTGCGCCACCCAGGCGCCCCTGAAGGGGAGTTTTTTGATATGAGAAAAGAGTATGGCCTCTGAGCTATCCGGAGAGCATTGGGATAACTAACGTGTAGACTACCAAGGACTATGTCTAATTCATCTTTTTAAAAATACCAGGGTCATTTGGCACATATCTGGCACAGAAGAGATTCTCAGTAAAACATTTACTCTGTTCCACAGAGAAGAGAGGGCGGTTGCTTGTCTTTAGGCTGGCTATTGAAGCCTGGGACAGCTAGACACCCTCCAGAGGCTACCTTTCGGGTCCTCTCTTTACCTTTAGTCATCATTTTTACCCCTGGCCAGAGATAAGACTTGAAAGGGAGATAAAGAGTCCTAGGATCTAGGAGAATATGTTGACCAGATTCCTCCATCCTCCCTCTTTCCCTCCCTCCCTCCCTCCCTCCCTCTCTTCTTCCCTTCCTCCTTTTCCTGCCTCCCTCCCCTCCTCCCTTTCCTTCTTTCTTTCCTTGTTTCCTTCCCCTGTTAAATATTCTTTGGACAGCTCCTAGTTCCTGGTCATTGTGCTACCCATACCCACAAAAATGAAAAAGAGCCAGTCATTGTAGTAGTGGGGGGAACAAACAGGTACATAAATAACTACAATTCAACCATTGAGCCCTGGACCAAAGTGCCACAGGGGCCCAGAGGAGGGACTACCTGATTGACAGCCATGAGAATAAAGAAAGCCTCTGGTTAAGGGTGATGTTTGAGCTGTAGCCTCAAGAATGAGGAGCAGAGGGGCGCCTGGGCGGCTCAGTTGGTTGAGCATCCAACTTCGGCTCAGGTCATGATCTCACGGTTCACGGGTTCAAGCCCGGCTTTGGGCTCTGTGCTGACAGCTCAGAGCCTGGAGCCTGCTTCCGATTCTGTGTCTCCTTCTCTCTCTGCTCCTCCCCCCCACCTCACACTCTGTCTCTCTCTGTCTCTCAAAAATGAATAAACGTTAAAAAAAAGAAAAAGGAATGAGAAGCAGATATGAGACAGGGAAGGGGGTAGGTCCACCCAGGACCTCATACACACTCACAGAGGTGAGGAAGCACACGGGTGCTCAAAGAGGCAACAGCTGGTTCTTTGGGGTGACTGGGGCATCGTGTGGAGAGGCCACAGGTCATCGTGTAGAGATTTCAGGAGAAAAACTTGCAAAAAGAGGTTGATGCCAGCAGCTCTTTTGTACTTCATCTGTTTGTGCAGAGAAAGGGTGTAAGGCTTGGGGACAAGTGAATGACGGGACTGTAACTGTGTTTTACAAAATTGTCCTGCCCAGCGCCGAGGATGAGGATTAGAAGCAGCACAGCTGGGAATATATAGGAAGAGCGGACTAGGGCTTGGCCACATCAACTTGCTGCCCTGAAATTGACTGTTGCGCTGTTGAAACTTGTCTCTTAGCCATCTTGATGACCAATGTTTGCAGTCATTCGGGCCAGTCGTGCAGCTGATCCAAAGCAGCTGTTAAGTCATCTGGGAACGCAAAAGGGCTACTGATCTCATGTTTTCAGTGGGCAAACAAGTTTGCAAGAACAAGCCCTGAGTAGGGCTGACGTTAAAGCAACAGAACGTTTCTATAGTGGATCCTGGGTGTATTGACTAGAGCAGCAAATTTAAGGAGGATTTCAGATAACATGTGTGCAATGTTAGAAATCCAGCCCCAATGTGGTACTTGTAAGCCAAGTAAGCACAGTAGCAAAGGTTCAGGTGAAGGTCACACAGCTGTGAGCGGATAGTGCCCAGTGGAGTTTGCTGCAGAGAAATCTTCCGGTTTGAGTTCTGCACACAAAAGGGGCATAAAAATCCGTAACAATATGGTCTTCCATAAGCTAAACATACAGCTCCCTCTGCTCTCATCTGAATTCTGTCTAGAAGCCGGTTAGTGAGATTTGTCAAACTTACTCTGTGTGCCACGGGGAGCCCCCCCCCCCATCCCCCGCAAGGGCACTGGCCAAGCCTGGGCCAGTTATGCTTTTATTTCTTCCTCTGAACATTGTACTGGAATTTGATGTCTGGGACTGCTAACACCGAGGGGGTGAAGTCAACACACGATGGAGAACCAATCAAAGAGAACAATAGAAGTAGATTTGGAGCTCTGATGTACTACACCTGTAGCCTGATTCGCCACTGGATTTCTTGTTATACAAGGAAACAGATTTCCTAACTTCCTGATTGTTCAAGCCACTTGAGTTTAGGTTGTCTGTTATTTACAGGTAAAACGTGCAAAGTTATACCTACCAAATACACATGGGCGCGCACACACGAAATATCTCTTCCCTAACGAGTCCTTGCCATCTGAAATGTTTCTCCTTAGTGAACCATTCTTTTCACTGGGGAATTTTCTTTCTACTATAATACACATATCTCAGGGTGTCCGGGTGGCTCAGTTGGTTAAGCAGCGGCCGGCTTTGGCTCAGGTGATGATCTCACAGTTTGCAAGTTCGAGCTACACATCAGGCTCTCTGCTGTCAGCATGGAGCCTGTTTCACATCTTCTGTCCCCCGTCTGTCTCTGCCCCTCCCCTGCTTGTTCTCTCTCTCTCTCTCTCTCTCTCTCTCTCTCTCTTTCTCTCTTTCTTTCTCTCTCACTCTCTCTCTCACTCTCTCAAAACTAAATGAACAACACACATTCTCTGGAAGATCCTCTTTAAATCTTTTCATTTTTCTAAAAATTGTTTTAAGTGTTGTTTCATATTTTATCAACTCCTTACCAAATGCTAGACCTTGGAGGCTGTGAGGATTTTCGGTTAAGGGATGGGAGTGGTCTTTAAAGAGTTGCTTACGGGGCGCCTGGGTGGCGCAGTCGGTTAAACGTCCGACTTCAGCCAGGTCACGATCTCACGGTCTGGGAGTTCGAGCCCCGCGTCAGGCTCTGGGCTGATGGCTCAGAGCCTGGAGCCTGTTTCCGATTCTGTGTCTCCCTCTCTCTCTGCCCCTCCCCGTTCATGCTCTGTCTCTCTCTGTCGCAAAAATAAATAAACGTTGAAAAAAAAATTTTTTTTTTTAAAATAAATAAAATAAAGAGTTGCTTACAAAAAATGAAGGAGAATTGTCTAAGCCACTATCTTCTTGGACTCCCTTCACTTTCAGCAGTAGGGCTCAGCACAGGCTAATCAGCTCCACCAGGCAAAGGGAGGAAAGCCAGAAGTGCCCAGTGGAGAGGGAGAGCAAGGTGGGTTTGGCCCTGAGATTCTAATTCATTGCTACTTGCCTGCAAGAAAGAGAAAGTGATCCATTGCCACTGTGATTAAAGTGTACTTTTTTTTGCCTTTCCCCTTTCTCTTCCACTTTAGTAAAGGGAAAGGTTGGAAGAGATAAACTCAGTCTCTAGAATGTGAAACCAGAGTTCAACAGGAGAAAAAAAAAACTTCAAAATGTCAAATCCTAGGGGCGTCTGGGTGGCTCAGTCAGTTGAGGGTCCAACTGCGGCTCAGGTCATGATCTCCCAGTTCGTCAGTTTGAGCCCCGTGTCGGGCTCTGTGCTGACAGCTCAGAGCCTGGAGCCTGCTTCGGATTCTGTGTCTTCCTCTCTCTGCCCCTTCCCCACTCATGCTTTGTCTCTCTCTGTCTCTCAAAAATGAATAAGCGTTAAAATAAATAAATAAAATGTCAAATCCTAGTAGAATTAATTTGAAGGCTTGCATCACCATTGAAAGCAGGACATGCATTGAGCTCATGGACCACTAAAATCTTTCCCATAAATGCTTGCTGGTTTGGGAGATGGCACCAGAGAGGGTGTGAACGAACTGGAGGAGGAAAGCAGCTTCAGGGAAGATACTAGATGCCCATCAGGTCAAACTGTAACTGCCGTGAGTGACTTCAAAAACATTGACCCTACCCAATCCATATTACAATTTATTCTTTCTGCCATGTTTGCACATTTCTTTTACTTGAGTTCTCAAGAGTGCCAAACAGGTGATGTCGCTGTGATCATCTTAATCTTGTGAATAAAGAAGTGGAGCGACAGGAAGGTTAAGATATGAAACAATTGTTGGAAAGGCACGCCTAGATCTCTATTCTCCCAGCATCAAATTTGTTCATCTTTCCACTCTGTCATCCTTCCCTTCTTGGGATTCTATGTAAGAAGGCACCACACCTGAAAAAGCCCATGAGGCAAAAGTGGTTTCTTTAGCTCCATTCCCCTTCCATCCCACACCCAATTCTGTGTCGCCCTGGGAAGAAATGAGGGCAAAAATTCAAGCAGCAAAAAATTAAGAGCCACACAGCAAATAGTGGGCTATGGTCTGTCACCTTGTCTGCAGCATCAGGAGGGCAGAAGAAATTCTAGTAGTCTTACATTCTAATCCCAAACACACAGACACACACACACACACACACACACACACACACACACGCTCCAGATGTCACTTCCTATTTATGAATCTATAAAATGGGATAATAACAGTCACTACCTAGAATTGTAATGAGGGTTGAAGAGATTATGTGTGAGAACAGCCCTAGAGAGATTTCCTAAAAGAGAAGAAACAAATCTGGATATTTCTTAATCATTGCTTCAGACAAAGAAAAATGCATGAAAACGCATTAACAGACTATTGATAATCTTTGACAATTTGATGATGTGATACAGTCCATCATTATTTTTCATGGAAAGACTAAAGACTACATACATTGCTGTGTTTTGCAGAGCCAAACTGGTTGGGCTGGAGGAGCAGGTGCCTGGGACAGTTGAAATACAAGAAAACAGAGATGGAGGTAATATATTTACTTTTCTATATGCCAGGAAGGAACTCATTTTGGCCCCTGGGGCCGTCCATAGGGGTCAGGCTCCCAAGGAGCATATTCTTCCCCAAAAAAGGGAGGTGATCAACTATTTGGGGGGGGGGGTTCTGATGAACTTGAAGAATCATTTTACTGAGTGTGATATGCAAGTTTGGACCAGATCATTACTGTTCAGGGCAGTCCAAAGGAGGCTTAATGCTGCCACAAGCAGTCTCCTCTGCCCATTCACATACATCAATCTCCTCTCCTAAACAAATTGTGAACACATATTGTTAAATAGTCATTTAAAGCGGGGTAAATTGGCCTATGCCTTGTGGTTTGGGGCCTACATTCTAGACCCAGAGTATTCAATGACTCATTCCTTCCAGGCACATCAGTGATGCCACAGATCTCTGTAGGTTCCCTATAAAAACAAGATTATGTCATATATGGCTTTAAAAAAAGGTTTGTGTTCCTCCCTTTAGCCAGAAGCCTACCCCACTTTTTAGTCGAGGAGATGCTTTTGACATTGTAACCTGCATAGTTGAACTTCTATGGGCCAATATCTGAGGATTAAATAGGAATTCCTAGCTTTGGGGGCACCTGGATGGCTCGATCTGACTCTGGATTTCTGCTCAGGTCATGACCTCATAATTCATGAGTTCAAGCCCTGCATCATCCACGTGGAGCCCACTGGGGATTCTCTGTCACCCTCTCTCTGTCCATCCCTCTCTCTCTCAAAAATAAATAAGCATTAACAACAACGACAAAAAGGAATTTACTAGGTTTTGAAAGAATCAAGTTTCTATTCTAAAGGAAAAGCTTTATCACCAACCCTTATATCAGAAACAAAAATGTTCAGCTTTGAGTTCCTTTTGACAATTCAGATGAAAAACAAAAAACAAGCAAAAACCTTATTAAACAGCCATGCCACAAAGGATGCCATCTTTACCCAAGCAGTTTGCACGCCAAGGGAACATTTCAATTAACTTGTCTCTGTCTGTCAAGTTTACTCCCCCGTTGAGGGCAGAAAACAAAGTGAACAAGTTGTCAAGTTATCTTTAAAAAATTAACTTGGAACCTCTTGGGTTTAAGGCGTTCAGGAAAACATGCTCCTTTGAAACTGTCCTGCTTCCTCATCTTGTCCTTCTAGAATCAGGGAGAGTGGTGAAGAAGCCAAGTATTAGGAGGGAAGGAGGGAGTGTTGGATGTGAAATCTGCTTTCTGCAAGGTTGTAGCCCCTAATTCTGACTGTCTAAGTTCAAGGCTGGGAAGGGTGAAAGGCAACACCCGGGGGAGAAGTCACTTCTTCCTGTTCTAAAACGCCAGCCTTTCCAGCTGATGCAGTCTCCCCAGGCCTCCAGGGCATCCTATTTAAAAAACAAGCAGGCCTCACATTGTGGGGCCCTAGATTGATTTAGCACCAAAAGCTGCCATATCGTTTCTTTGTTGAAAACATTAGTTTTAATGCTCTTTATTATTGAATTCAATGGCAGCGTAACAATAGTCAGGGAGATTTTGGAAAGAAGAAAACATCTATAATCCCATTTCCCTAACACAATAACATTCTCATACACGTCTATCCCCTCTGGGATCTGTCTCATGCATTCACATTTTCAGAATTTTGCAGATCTGGGGATTTTTGTATCATTCAGTATTTTACTTATGAGTTGTTTTCCCGGCCCCAGCCTCTTCTGATGGTTTCCTTGTCCCTCCGTGAAAGCCATAACCACAAGGAGAAGGATATCAGGGTGACTGGCCCCATTAATAATTGTGATTTGGAAAGCATAGTAGGTTCAATGGTGACCTCAAAAAGATATGTCTACATTCTAAACCTAGTACCTGTGGATAATACTTTATTTAGGAAATGGCTCATTGCAGGTACAATTAAGGATCTTGAGAGGAAATCTTCCTCTTTAAAAAAAATTTTTTTTTAATGTGTATTCATTTTTGAGAGAGAAAGAGAGAGAGAGAGAGAGAGAGCAGGGGAGGGGCAGAAAGAGAGGGAGACACAGAATCCGAAGCAGGATCCAGGCTCTGAGCTGTCAGGACAGAGCTAGAGGCGGGGCTCGAACCCATGAACCTCGAGATCATGACCTGAGCCAAAGTCAGATGCTCAACCAGCTGAGCCACCTAGGGACCCTGAGAGGAAATCTTTTTCTATTATCCAGGGGGGCCCTAAATCCAATGACAGATGTCCACAACTCCCACCAGAAATGCAATAAAAACTTTAATTTTGTAGGCTCCACACTCACCATGGAGCCCAACACAGGGCTTGAACTCAGAACCCTGACATCAAGACCTGAGCTGTGATCAAGAGTCAGATGATTAACCAACTGAACCATCCAGGCACCCTACAATAAAAACAAACTTATGAAGATGCTGGTTACTTTACCCAAGATTTCAGCATCACAGGTATGGTACTGATCTCTCAACTCCTGCCCTTCCTGCCATCACCCACCCCCTGGCATGTAGGCGGAGCTCTTGCTAAAAGCCAGCCTTGAACACCTCCATGGGCAAAGCTCCATCAAGCTTGGCTGCCTTCCTCTGAGCTCTGGAACTTTGGGTAAGTAACATTTTCTCCATCTGGTTCCCTGTCTATTGCGGACATGAATTCTTTCAAATTGGTTCCTTTTAACTCCTCATCCTTGAGCAAAATCACATTTGCCGTTAGAAAGAAGAAGCAAATACAAATCCTGGTGGTGGCCATCAGCAGAGCCACAATGCTCTGGGGTGGGGTGGGGAGCAGAGAGGGAGAGACCTCACAGGGAGGGAAGGTATAAGAGGGCGCATAACAGCCTGTCCTAATCCCAGTATAGTTTCATGAAAGTAAACAGCCAACACAAACACAGCATTCGTAATTGGATTCAAATATGATTTCATTCATATTTCAGTGAAACAAACCCTCACTGTGTTAGGTTTATTCAACAGCACCATTGCTCATGCTTCTATTGTGGCATTAATTAATTCTAGTTTAGTTATGGTTTGGTTTTTAGATGTTTATTTCCTTCTTGAACTCTGTGTATAGCTGTATTGGGTTGAATAGTTTTACCTAAAAATTCACATCCACCCAGAATCTGTGAATGTGACCTTATCTGGAAATACGGTATTTGCAAAGTAATCAAGGTGAGATGAGGTCATGCTGTGTTAGGGTAGGAACTAAATCCAATGACTGGTGTCCTAATGAAGAAAGGATGGTTGTGAGATACACAAGAAGAAGATCCATGTGACAATAGAAGCAGAGATTGAAGCAATGCATCTACAAGTCAAGGAACGGGACTGCTGAACCCATCAGAATCCTAAGGAAGGATTCTTCCCTAAAACCTTCAGAGTGAGCATGGCCTTACCAACACCTTGATTGCAGATATCCAGCCTCCAGAACTGTGAGAGAACAAATTTCTGTTGTTTTAAGCCACTCGGGTTGTGCAGTTGTTACCTATTGCAGCCCTAGAAAATTAATTTCATATCTATCCTAGTGTCGCTTACAATGCATTGTGTAGGGCTTTGCTCCATATGGCCATGCATGGCAGCTAGACAAAAAAGATAACATATGTGCTTGGGGGGTGCCACGGTGGCTCAGTTGGTTAAGTGTCTGACTTCAACTAAGGTCACGATCTCCCGGTTCGTGGGTTCAGGCCCCACGTGGGGCTATGTGCTGACAGATCAGAACCTGGAAATTGCTTCAGATTCTGTGTCTCCCTCTCTCTCTCTGCCCCTCCCCAACTCATGCTCTGTCTCTGTCTCTCTCTCTCTCAAAAATAAATTAACTTTAAAAATTTTTTTTTCAATGTGCTTGACTCTGGGGACTAAGTGTGTAGCAAATGGGGTGGGAAGACAATACTGGTGGCCCCTATTTGTTGAGCCCCTCGCATGTGCCAATCCTCACAACTTGTCAACACAGGTAGGTTGACTCCTACTTCACAAGGTAAAAATCTGAAATCCAAATGGTGGCCACCTGCCCGAGGTTATCAGGCAGCAGAGGGTAGATTCCAATCCTGGGTCCGGCCGACACCCAATTTGCAATCTTTCTTCCAAAAGATGTGTACATTTCATGAGGAACTTCATTCCACCAACATATAAGATTATTAAGTTCAGGCCTTTGAGAAAACGAAGCTTCTGCAGAATCCACAGAAAAAGGAAAAAAAGTAGGCTTTGCCCAAGAGAGTGACATACCATGATTTTAGGGCCCTCATAAGAGAGTTTAAACTATCAATTTTTGCAGGGGAAATTACTGTCTCTGAAGCCAGCCCTGATCCTCAGGTTCTTAGTTCTGGATGCTACTAATGGAGTAAGTAACTACTAGCTCATTCCTTTGCCCAAAGGAAAGGACACCTCTTTCAGTTTTCAAAACAGAAGATTCTACAGGATTTCTCTATAAACACTGAAAGCCAGTTGCAATATGAATAACATTATAACTGGTCCTCATCTGATAAGATCACAGAGGCTGTCGCTACTAATAGCTGGAGTACTGGTCAAGACGCTGACCGGCTCCTGTAAAGAAAATCCGTCAGCAAAGGAGAGGGGAGGGGAGGCGGGTAAATGATTAGGAAATAGAATTTTTAAATTACGAGAGTAGAAGTATCATCAAAGTGTTACTAATCAGAAGGATAGATTTCTGTTTCATAGCTAAAGTCTAGCACTCGCTGTGTACAAATTTTTTATTGTAAGAAGTGACACAAGCCTAAATCATCATAATGTGAATCAATAACTAATTAGCATTTATAAATGCAGCTTCTGGGAAACGTATTTCAGTTTCATAGCAGAGAAGCCAGAGCATCGATTAGCGAAGCCAAAAGTGAGGCTGACACATGCTTGGCCTGCCCTGAATGATCCTACAGACTAAATGTGGAACGGCAGGTGGAGTCAGAGTGTGTCCCCCACAGTGTACCAGTGTAACCCCAAATCAACAAGTAGACCCAGAGAGACAGGATGAGGCTTGAGGTGCTCAGGTTTCCCCCTAAGTCACTGGGAATGGGCCGTCTTCCCTGGATACTTTTCTAGGCGGGCCTAATGGAAATGCAGGAGCCAAAAGGAAGCGGGAGGGGAGTGAGGAAAGCAGCTTCACGGAACAGGAGCTGCCTCACATGTAGTGTTTTGGAAAGACGCAAGTGTGCGTGAGTCTGGTGGGTTTGGAGAAGCCGACTCACAAAGACAGACGCCTTTAAAATTCGCGTGCGTTCCTTCCTTCAGATTTGGCATGTGTTAGAAAGATGATTGACGTGGGATATTTGCAACGAGCACACAATCCCACTTGCCAGAGCGTCCGGTGTGTGTGTTGGTTTCCTGACATGATTTTGTCAGTCCTCAGCGCATTCACTTTGTCGCTGCTGAGTGTTGACAGGCTCTGCTTTCATCTCGGTCAGATGCGGCAGCCTCCTTATTCCTCGAGGGCCACTAGAGAAACGGAACGTTCCTCTGAGGCAAGGGCCGGGGATTCGAGGCGAAAAGAAAAAGATGAAAACACGTAAGAAGGATGGAAATGGGGAAAGGGGTGAGTGAGAAGACAGTACAGCAGTAAAATAGTGTGTGAGGGGAAGTCCGGTATTGAGTCCTGCATTTCAGATCCCGGAAAGCCTCGAGCATCACTAGAAAAGAGGAAAAGCCTTTTCTATACCTCCACACCCTTGGCACAGCCCCTTGTTACAGCTTACTCCTTCAAGGCACAGGCCAGTCTACACCAACATTTCACTAAGTCATAGGTTCATTCCAGCAGAGCTCTAACAATCCCTACCAAGTTGTTAACATATGCAAGTTCAACGTTACAGTCAGGCTGAATTTTTGAGGTTTTCTATAAAGGATCTCCCTTAGTATTGCAGACCATCCGCCATGTTAGTTCCCCAGTCTGGCTGGTGCCACCATGTATCGTCGCACAAGATCCTGGGTTCTTTCCAACCCTAGACTTTGGGTTTTAGCTCATCTTTGCGAGATTGCACGTCAGTTGCCTCTAAATTAAAAATAATGGGGCGCCTGGGTGGCGCAGTCAGTTAAGCGTCCGACTTCAGCCAGGTCACGATCTCGCGGTCCGTGAGTTCGAGCCCCGCGTCAGGCTCTGGGCTGATGGCTCAGAGCCTGGAGCCTGTTTCCCATTCTGTGTCTCCCTCTCTCTCTGCCCCTCCCCCGTTCATGCTCTGTCTCTCTCTGTCCCAAAAATAAATAAACGTTGAAAAAAAAATTAAAAAAAAAAATAAAAATAGTAATGGATATCCTACTCTATATTCACTTTCAGAGCCTTTCAGCCCACATACTATCCAGCCCAATTTAATTTCTGTAACTTCTGTGATTCCCAGGATTGGGTTCAATGGCCATTTCTCTGATACCACAGCATGCTCTACAGGTCCATGCCCTGGAGCTCACCTCCCACACTCTTATGAGGCTCCTCCCCACTAGAAGGGAAACTTCTCAAGGGCGGGAAGAATGCTGTAGAATCCTCAGTGCCTGATACAGTGCCTAGCACATAGTTAGTGCTCCGTAAACAATGTGGAACAAATGAACGTTATTCACCTGTGCAAATGACAGAATCACATCATAGGAGCCAGGGCAGCTAATTAGGTTCTTTATCTAACAACATTTTGTGTCCGTGGAGAGTGGAGAAAGTCCGATTGCACATAATTTTTCCTTAAAGCAAGGCTCAGCGATTGGGATATGCATCACTGAAATCATATTTTGTGCCAATCTACTTCAGATTTACTGATAGGTTTAAAACAATAGGTGTATTTTGGACAATGATTGAGTGCTACAATCATAGCTTTGCTGTTTTCAATGTACAATTTCTTCTTTAGCATCTGCTATTTCTTTCCTCTTTCCATTCTTCACAACCATCAAGAAACATTTATCCGCGAATGTCAAGTGCCTTATATTATGGTTTCCTGTGCCTTCCTAAGTTGCTTGTTTTCTTACATCTCTTTCAAGTGAGTTACCAGCAGAGTTGGGACAGCTCCCCACATAAATTTCCATGAGGTCGAGGATCTAGTCCATCGCTAATGTTTCCTCACCATGGTAAGCTATAAAATGTTCAGGGGCCCCTCCAGGTCAAATGGTTGTCCTGCAGGGCATTAGGAACTTGTGCACAATATCATTTTCTTCTCATGACATAGCATGACACAAACTGTTCTTTTTTGAGCGATGAAGCCTCTATTTTTGATCTGGCTATGTTCTTGCATACAAATCCCTTATAAATTATTTTTCAAATTCTGAGGTTCACTAATTCAATTAAATCCATTCTTAATTTTTAATTAAATCTGCATTTCTCCTGGTAACCTTTGGAAAGATGGAAGCCACAATACCATATTGGAGAGAATGGAATCACAGAGCAAGACAGACGGAAAAGAGAGGCACAGTATCACAAGGCAGGTCCTCTTATAAATTTATTTTTGTACCAAAAAAATGAACATTCAAAGGCAATGTTTTTACTGTACAATATAAAATATCATCTCCTATATTAAAAAGGGATTTTTTGCTGATAAGCCACTGATAACTTTTCCATTAAAAAAAAACCCACAAAATTTACAATTTGCAGCACTTGTAGAAAAAACACCTGTTCAATAATTATATAAATACTCCTGACAGATTCCAGTAGCCCATTATGTATACTTTTTGGCAATGTCAGCTTTCTAAAGTCAATTAGCTTCTAAATTTGAAAGGCACCTGGTGGCCAACATCCTGCTTATTATTCAAGGCATCCATTTTAATTTTTTTGCGCAGACTTGACAAGCCTGAAAAATCTACTAAGTTAAAAGAATAAAGAAATATGATACAGTTGATAGTAGCAAAAAAAACCACATTTTTTCCCCCTTAGCTGCAAGTTTTCCCCAGGGGATTTACAAAGTGCACCAGTTAAATATGTCTGTACATTTAAAACATTAAATATGTCAACAGCAAGACATTTTTTTAAATATTTTGAATCAAATACTATGGCACAAATATAATTTACAATACTTTGCACAGAAAACATTACATCTGAAATATAACTTTAGATATCATATAAAAATACATATATTTTCTCTCCTCATTAGAAAAAGTATTTATCTGCAGGTTCCAGCATGATGTAACAATTCAAAAGAACTTAACCCTTCTGGTGATCATCCATTTGCAATGAGAGGACACCCTCTCCACTTGAGTGGCACCGTGGCGCATAACCACAGGCCAGATCCAGAGAATTAACCCCTCCCGTAGTCCGCATGAAGGCAACCACAATTGCTCCTATGGCCTAATTCTAGGAATTCGTTACAAAATTTAAAAACCTTTATGTCAGAAAGCCCTCGGACTGTAACAACCTAAGCCAACATCTCCCATTGGCTGTAAATACTTGTGCTCTCTATAGTCAAAAGCATGGAAAGAGTCTTCTTGTACCATTGTGGGTCATACCCCTTAGTAGTCTCACATCTATATACATCCTTCTTGGCTTGTTTACAAAAAATTTTCCATACCTCCTAGGAAATACATAATAACGCTCCAAAAAATGGGGCTCAATCTATATCTAGAACTTTAAAAGCCCCAAAGTATGTTGCATCTTGATCTGGATCCAGTAGTGAAGGGTTGGATACCTCGATGCTTATTTCCTCACCAGACCGTAGCTTAAAAAATCCTCCAACATTTATGGAATAAAAATGGAATTCAGAGTTCCCTGACCAGTATTTGGTGCTACCTCCTTTCATCAGGGTATGAGAGCTCGGGATTTTGATGCTGGTTTTAGTGACATACACCATCAGCTGAAGATACTCTGTGGCGAGGTCTCCCGAAGTTTCATGATGTCGAAAGCAAATGTTGGCATACAGGAAATAAAAGCCATCTTGGTTAACTATTAGTTTTCCATTGCTGAAAGTCATGTTGGAGATCTTGGCCCAACCTCGGTCATGGTACCAGGAGGACAGGCTCACTTTGTGGGAACCTGAGGGGAGGAAAGGCACATGATTTAAAATCTGTCCCTCTGGGAGCGCCTGGGTGGCTCAGTCGGTTAAGCGGCCGACTTCAGCTCGGGTCACGATCTCGCGGTCCGTGAGTTCGAGCCCCGCGTCAGGCTCTGGGCTGATGGCTCAGAGCCTGGAGCCTGCTTCCGATTCTGTGTCTCCCTCTCTCTCTGCCCCTCCCCCGTTCATGCTCTGTCTCTCTCTGTCTCAAAAATAAATAAAACGTTAAAAAAAAATTTTTTTTTTAAAAATCTGTCCCTCTGAGGAGAAGGACATCCTCACGATTCTATGAGGTTGGAGAAAAACAGCATAATAGTCATGGTTCCAATCAGAGAATACCTCCTCAGAATTTATTTTCTAAAAGGGCAGAGAAACATTAAGATGTGCTTAGGGCTCTCTGCTAGACACCTGAGAGAGTACAAAGACAAAAACCCAGTGTTCCTTCCCTGAAGGGGACTACAGGACATGACCGATAGGTGTGGTTTATTCAGATAAGAAGCAAGGCATATGCCCTGAGAGCCAAGGTGCAGACAGGTAATTGCCATGGGAATTCAAAAGAAAGAGAGTTTGGTTCCTCCCAGAGGAATCAAGAATGACTTTGTTGAATTGCAACTGAGTCTGAGAAGTTAAAATAGGTACAAGAGTCAGCCAACAGAATCAGAAAGATCATTTAAGGCTGAAGACAGAGAATAAGCCAAAGGCAGTTGATACAGGAAAGCAAGAGACAAGTATAGGAAGAGAATTTCCAGACTCTGCTTGACTCCAATGGTTCCAATCCCTGTCCAAGAATAGTATATTTCCTGAACTCCATACCTTATCCACAGGAGGGTGCTAGAGTGAGCCTGAGAAGCCATTAGAGGCACTGCGGCCTCTAGGACCCACGGTAATACTTTTTCTTTTTCATTGGAGGTCCCGCCTCAGGTCATCCCAGATTATAGCATCCAGAATGTAAATATCACCCCAAATGTAACTATCATTTCAAATGTCAGTATCATCCCATGGTCCCCAGTGAATCAAGACAAGACTGCAAGACTCACAAACAGTAGTAAAATAATTCCTCCAGGCTGGTAAACAGCCACCTAAACCATCGACAAAGTAAACAAAATTCAAGAAGTTTCCCATCTGAAATTATCCCATGTTTCCCTCTTCTTACTCTACTCTGTGTTCAGTCTTTTTCTCAATTAATGACTTGTCTTATAGTTTATCTCCTATGATGACTCTTAACAGAGAGAAGCAGAAAGGTAAAGTCTACTCTCTCAGTGGGAGAATTAGCTAGTATTAGACCAAGGGCTCAGACATATAGCCTGGAAAGACAAGAAAGGAATATGAAACAGAGAGGGGAGAAAAGACAGGAGCCTTGACCACATATCACTCCCACTGTTAGCCAGTCCATTGGAAGGAATGTCCATATTCCCCACTAACCACCTCTCTTTTTATTCATCCACTCATCCATTCACAATCCATTAGTTGATCAGTCATTCAATAAATATCTGGGTGGGGTCTTCTATGGAGATTCACTCTGCCCATAATAAAGAACTTTATCAAGCACTATGACCTCAAGGCATTTAGCACTCACTACTAGTGGAGAAAATGAGAAATAAGCAAGTAAAATAAAATAGAAAATAGAGTAGTTTCATTGCTGCATATCGCGTGGCACTTGGTTGAAGTTCAGTTAAAGCATCTAACTGCCAAGTGAAAGCTGCAGAAATTAACGGTGATCAGAAGCACTCGGCCCACCAAGGGGACGAAGGAACCAGGGGACAGGGAGAATCCAATCAGATGTGGATGGGCTGAGAAAAGGAGACTGCGGTCAGCAAGGAAAACTGTTGGTGCAAAGAATGGAATGCACACGGCATGCAGAGAAGAAAGGGAGGACAGCCGTCAGCATGAATGCGAAGGAGGATTCAAGAACAGAGAAGGGCAGGAGACAGGAAGAGAAAACTATCCTGTGATCAGGTTGAGGGACCTCGCGTGACAAGCCTGGGTTTCCATGACTGATGAGGCATGCTGACGACCTTTCACCCCAGCCCCTCATCCCCCGTGGTCAGTGCCAGTACGTGCGGGACAAGAGGCTTCTCCAAATATTTAGCCTGAGCAGCCCCCTTAAGAAAGCCATGTCTTCTGGCCTCCCAAAATACTTCCCAGTGCATTTTATTCAAGCAGCTTTGAAAAAACCCATAAGCTAGCAATCAATATAAGGCAGATTCTCGGTTTTTTCTTATGTTTAAATAAACAGAAAACAGAGGCCAAAAATGAGCATGCCAAGTTAAAGCCCCCTTTCTCTGAAGACCAGTACTGGCCCAAACCGGGAGATAAATGGACTCAAGGAGCTGTTGGCTCAGCCAGAGGAGCAAATGCTATTTTCTTAAACAGAAGCATACACTACTGCATTTCACTCAGTCACAAACTCAATAACCGTCGGAAAATAACTAGGAGTTTTGCCTTGTTTTTTGGCAATGATTTGATGCTAGGTGCCTGAAGAGAACGAAAACACGCTTGCTATTGCCAAACAGACTTTGGCACACAGAGCAATGCAATATTTATCATATGCCGTTTAAAATGAACCGGAAAGATAAATGCAGAGTACATTCATAGCACACACAGCTGAGACGTCAGTATTAATTTGACTGCATTTGCTAATATGCAAAATAGTTTTCACTCAGAAAATTCGTGTAGTGTCAGTGTGAGGCACGCACACATGCACAGAGAGAACATTTGTTTATGAAGCAGGTACCTGGGACAGGACGGATAGTTTAGGAAAATGTGCTACAAACCAAAGAGCTGGCTTCTCAGCTTCTATGTCTACAGTCGGGAAACATCTCTCTGCGGCCCATGCTATGATAGTGGCTGCAAAATCATTACCAAAACTTGGATATTTTTTTTAACTCCAAGAAAAACGAGCCTTAAATGATTTTTAGAACAAAGTGGAATATGGATAATTAATTAAACTCAAATAATAATAACAACTTGCTTTCATGGAGTGCTTACTGTATGCCAGCTTCTGTAAGAGCATGCTCCGACATTGCCTCATTCAGTCTCCACAGCCACCCCACGAGGTGGATGTGATCACCATCCCCTGAAGAAGCTGATACACAAATTATTCCAATAATTTGCATGAGGTCATACAGCCAATGAGGTACAGTGGGCCTCACACCCCGGCTGTCAGACTTCAGAGCCCCTGCTATTAAAACTACATTCATCTATTTCTTACAGGAAAATAAGAACATAAGAGCTCTGAATTTACTTCTCTCTGACAAAGCCAACTGGCCACAGGGTCCTAATATGATAGACTGTAGTGTAAAAACCGTGGACTTGGGAACGAACTAGAATGGAGTTCAACTTCCAGTCTTGTCACCACCGTGACCTGGGCAGATGTACCACACGGACCTCAGTTTCCTTGTCTGCGAAATGAATGACAATCACTCACCTTGCGTGCTTGTAGCAAGGATTGGAGATAATGAATTCAGTGAGATGCCTGGTACATAGAGTACATTGGACAAAGGTCATGATGATGAGGATGGTAATGTCAACTGACGCCCTATCATAATCTTCTTTGTAACCTTTTTGATGTTCATCTATCCCAAGTAGAGTGGCCAGTGGGGATTACACGATGGAACAGCAGGGGCATTAAAGTAGATAGAGGCACAGAGCTCTGAGTTTCTTCATTTCTAAAAGATAATCAGCTTTCCAGTGCATTGAGCTAAATTCTTGCCCAGAGAAAGCGATAAGCCCTTGGAGAAGGAGGAATATGTTTCCTTTTCTAGGGGGCTACTGCCTCTTAAATATTACTCTTAAATATTACTCAAGCCCCTACCTGGAACTCTGCAAGAGATACATCCATGAACTTCATGGGTTGGCAATGGGGATGTATCAACTTTGGTTTGGGTAAAATACAGATGAACGTAACAAGACACTGTCCTTCCCAGTTGTGCAACCTCAACTGGCAGTCATTAAAAAAGCGCCCATTCTGATGATCTAAAATTGAAGCGAGGACATCCATTCTGGCAGAGTTGAGAATAACTATTTCCACAATAGAGATTATCAACTGAACGCCAAATGATCTTTCTTCTGATCTAGAAGTTAAGGGGTCTCAAAATTTTAGTAACAGGACAATAATACTTTTGAGTATTCAAATGGGCTGATAAAGGACTTTTGAAATCTTTTTCAGGCTGGATGCTAATGGAACTTACCTGATGGGATGTCAGTGGCATTAATAGTGAGATGAGCAAAAGGCTGGGTATCAGGCTTGCCCCTCCTGGCCAGTTCTAGCCATGAACCTTCCATCATAGCTGGAGATGAGAGAAACCACGTTAGCCCAAAGAGTTCTGGCCCTATATGATTTCAAATATTCATGCAGATCTGTGCTTACCTTTCTCTGCTCTGATGTGTTGTGATCTAACTAGATGTTGTAATTCCTGAAACAAAAAGAAAAAAAAAATCTTACTTGTATATTCACTCTTTCAATCAATCAGTAAGAATTTAGGACTGTTGGAAATACAATAAATTAATTTTCTTTCCTTCAAACTATGCCAGACATATATAGGCGGTGAAATTCTTTGGTGTTCTAGGTAGCTATCAAGAGAATTTCATCCCTAAGAATTATGTCTATATGCTTAAAAAATAGACCACACACATGCCATCTAATAAAATACTTTGGACGATAAGAGGAAATAAAAGACAGTGTAAATTATAAAACCTGGAATAATTAAACATAATTAAGAATTTGTAGCAGGTACACAAATGAAGATGAAGTTACCCAGGAAAAAAACAATTACCACAGAATATATAACCCTCTTAAATCTTTAGGGAGGCTCTTTTTATATCTGTTTCACTAGTGAATTCCTGTTATGACACTGAAGCTTGGCCCACAGCAAGGAGAATAATGCCCAGCTCCCAATGATTAATTTTTTATTTAAAAATATCACAGTGTATTTAAAGTACTATATGGAAGTCTAAGAGCTTTTGGAGGATCAATAGTTAAGTTTAAATACTGCCACAAAGAGGTTTAGAAACAAACCAGAAAAAGAAAGAGCACAAGTATATAACGAGCGTAGGTAATGGCGTAACTCAATTTGAGCCCCGAGGATGAAGCATCCAACTACATGCCCACCTGAATCAAGACCTCAGCGACCGTTAAATAGTAAGGTGGAGTAGGTAAAACCTCAGGTTTAACTTCAATTCAAATCCCTTATCAGCCACTTACTTATACTAAGGACATTCATAGCACCTCCTCTATCATAAGGTGGGTGTTAAGATTAAATGACATAATGCATGTAGGCACTTAGCAGAGTGTCTCTGGTAATTCAAATACCTAGATACTAGAAACACTCTGGAGAGATGCCTAATTCCTCTGTTACTGGGATGACCATCCATGGTAACCTTCTCCTCAGCCCCCTGCCCCATCCCATGATGTTTAAAACATTAGCCATATAGCTTAAGTTCTTTGAGTGTCTGGAGAGAAGGGCTTTGAGATAGGTGATAGATACATAGATAGATAGATGATAGATAGACAGACAAAGGCAAACGTAACTTCAACTGTTAACAGTTGGAAGGGTTCTAGAGATAAGATAACACTGAATTGTCTCTCTGCCTTCAGGACTCCCAAGAGAGATAAGAATCTATACTTTTAAAGACCCTTGGAGAAAACAGCACAACTGTTTTCTGTTACCTAAAGAAGTCAGTCTGACTTTTACAAGGAACCATGGTTGCTCATCCAGGGCTACATTCTCCCCTTGCCTTGACCCAGAACATGCACTACAAAGCTCTGGGAGCATGGTTTGCAGGAAGTACTAAGCAAATTGTGGCAGCTCCTTTTGAGCTGTGCAATGGCCCTTACCAGACCTTCTTCTCCCCACTTCATCCAAGATTTATTTTTCTCCCCTGCTGACCTCCAATCACCCAAGTCTCTTCTTGTGACCTTTTGATTCCCAATGGTACTCTGATTTCTGGAATTTCCTGTATTTAGTCTCCCCTGTATTTACAACAGAGATTTATATATACAAAATGTACCTTTATACATTGTGTATATTTTTATGCATATATATGCATATATATATACATATACATACACACACAATGCATCTTTACACATTTTACATATTCACACATTTATAATGGAGATATATATACTTGTACATTGTATATATATTTTTTATATTTTATTTTATTCTTAAATATTAAATTTATTGTCAAATTGGTTTCCATACCACACCCAGTGCTCATCCCATATATTCATACATTTATAGTATGATATGTCTTTATAGATTGTGAATATCTTTATACATATGTATATGCAATGTATCTTTACCTGATTACTATCTCTTAAAAGATTGTAATAGGAACCTTGATGACAGAGTAACAGAAATTTAAAGCTACCTTCATTTTCCCTCTAGCCCTGACATGCCTCATCCTCAGAGGGGAGAGGGAGGAGGGAGAAAGGAAGCAAAATTAAGTGTGTCCACAAATGTCTGGTTTGTGCTTTTCTATGGAGAAAAACACAGATCTTATGGAGAAAAGCATGGAGATTACCTATATGCCAGCTCAGTAGTTCTTGGGCTTGAGCCTGCATCACAGTCTCCCAGAGGGCGTGTTGAAATACAGTGTCTGACCCAGTAAGGTCTTGGGTGGGGCCTGAGAATTTGCATTTCTAACAGGTGCACTGGTGCTCCAGGCCTAAGGCCTCAATTTGAGAACAACATTCCCTCTGACATCCCAAAAGATTTCAGAGATGGGCAAATCTGAAATACATTTGAAGCTTCAGACCCAGGCAAAGAAGCAGCAGACTAAAGCCAGTGATGAAATGGGCAGGGAAAGGTTGTTCTCTCCCACCTGGGAAAAAACTCCTGCCCATTCAATCAGTGACTTCTAGGTCAGAACCGTGACAGAAACTTTTCATTACAAGAAAATTCAATAACCAGCACCAGTCAGAAGCACTTTCAATGACTGCTAAAAAAAAAAAAAAAAAAAAAAAAAAAAAAAAAGCCAAAAAAAAAAAAAAAAAAAAACCCCTAACGGATCATGACTCAGGATGAATTAAAACTCTAGCTAGAGACCCATTAGGCAATGCTGCTTTCATGTTATATTTGTTTTTAGGTATTCAAGACTTGCAGTTCCTCTCAGAAACCCTATAAGGGAAGTTTCCATGTGAAAAGGGAGTACATGATGTGTGTAAAAGCTAAAGCTTATACATTTGTACACACAGTATATCTTTATACAAGCATTTATCTTTATAGCTTTATATATATACTCATGTGTATTATACATTATACACATGAGGTTTATGTATCTTTACCTCACTCCCGATTTTTTGGACTCTAACATGAGTGTTATTTATGTGCATGGATGTCAACCATGAAGAACATTCTTCTCAGACTACTCCTTTAGGGTACCCAGGCCCAAACTCCAGCCAGTCTAATGTAACTAGTCTGATACTGACTTGGTATTTTTAAAAAGAATCTAAGTGATTTTTTTCATGTTTATTTATTTTTGAGCGAGTGCAAGCAGGGGAGGGGCAAACAGAGGGGGACAGAAGATCCAAAGCAGGCTCTGAGCTGACGGGGGCTCGAACTCACCAACCGCAAGATCATGACCTGAGCTGAAGTCCGACACTAAACCAACTGAGCCACCCAGGGGCCCCTCCAGGTGATTCTAACATAGGGCAGGCACTGACAAACATTATTACTAATTAAGTGCTGCCGTGAATGGTTGTTTGGTGACATCTTCTCTGGTCACAGATTAATTATATTCTCACAACTTACATATATTCTGCATATTCATACTGAAAATGAAATTACCCCTTACATTTGTAGCCAACAAAGTAGTTTCCCTTGTATTGTCGTATTTGATTCTTATTAGAATCAGAGGCTGGGTAATTATCACTAACCTGATTTTTCAGACTGGGAAATGGAGGCTGAAAGAGAATAAGGACTGCCCTAATTAAGGCTGGGACTAGAACCTCTGCCTTCTGACTTCTCTTTTAGAGCTCTATGCCCACCTCCCTTTACAAGATGGAATCCTCAAATACACACCTGAAAGCTGGCAGAAAAGTTTCGTGGGCTCGTGATGAGGTTCAGAACCTGCTACCCCAAAATATAATGTCTTGGCATAGTGAATATTTTTAGCTGAAGGAATTTGAGAAATGGCAGGTGCAGTAAGGACTCCCTGACCTTGTCCTTCTTCTCTGAAGCAGGTCATAAGACCGTCATGAGAGAGTGCTGTCCTCATAACTGGCGGAAAGGAGCATCCTTATCTCCAAGATGGAAGGACGCCAAGAAGAATCTGAGGGAATGGGCCTCCTCAGTTTACTTAGCTTAGACCCTTTGCCCTATCACATTTTCCCACTTCACCAAACCTGGTATAAAAACCAATCAGGTTAGGGGTGCCTGGGTAGCTCAGTCGGTTGAGCATCTGACTTCGGCTCAGGTCATGATCTTGCCCTCTGTGAGTTCGAGCCCCGCGTCAGGCTCTATGCTGACAGCTCAGAACCTGGAGCGTGCTTCTGATTCTGTGTCTCCCTCTCTCTCTGCCCCTCCCCCGCTCATGCGCTGTCTCTCTCTCAAAAATAAATATACATTAAAAAAAAATTTTTAAAAATCAGGTTAACCATTTCTTCAGGTCTTCATTTCTTTATGAAGTCTATATTCAATAAATGTGTATGCTTTTCTCTTATTAATCTTTCTTTCATCAGTCTAATTTATGAAGTCCCAACTGGAGAACCTAAGTGGGTAGAGGGACTGACTACACCTGTCAAGAAATCCTTGGTGTTTTCCTCCCTGAAGTAGAAATTCTAAAAGGAGGTTTCCCTTCCCTGGGGATCTGGTGCCTAGTACCTGCCAGCAACCTGGAAAACCTGACAGAAAGCTGCCTTTGTTTTTAAGTTTTTATTTATTTATTGTTGAGAGAGAGAGAGAGAGAGAGAGATGGAGAGAGAGAATCCCACAGTGCTGAGCCTTACATGGGGCTCGAACTCACGAACCAGATCATGACCTGAGCTGAAATCAAGAGTCAGAGGCTTATAACCGACTGAGCCACCCAGGCGTCCCAAAAAAGGAGTCTTGACATCAGGAAATACGGTCTTGGAATTCCCAGGGTCTTCAGAAAATCACTGTCTCAGACCGGGCTGAGCCATGTTCAGGGCTTGGCTGGTCAACCGCCCAAACTACAGCCTGCAGACCTTGGGCATGAGGGGCACCGTGTCTCCGGATGGAACACTGTCAAGCCCACTCCACACAGCAGGAGCCACTCGGCTTCGTCAGTTTTCTCAAGGATCGGATACTTTGCTACGTATATACCGACCACGGACCTTTCTTGAATGCCCCCTAATATTTTTAATTTTCAAGATTACAGGAAACCTTCTAAAGGAGCACTGGTACTCCAGCCCAACAGACAATTCCATTTGTTGTCTAAGCAGTGCATTTACATTTATTTTCACCCACTTTAGTCCTCTACTGCTGTCGCACTAATTAGAGTATCTTAAAACGTGCAGTTCTTTATTCCCAAACCTTATCACTCAGACATCGCTTCTGGTTTCTTTGAATTCAGAAAGTTCTGATCATTTAATCCGGGGAAAACAGTACAAAGGATATCCCATCTCCTTCCCTCTGAACAAATTATTCAGATGAAAGAGATCTTTTTTAGAATGTTGTGTGTGATTTATCCTACTTTAAAGCCAGCTGTAAGTTAAAAAAAAAAAAAAAAAAAAACGCACTCTCTGGATAAACATCCAGTGCATAGTGGATCATTAAGAAGTACAGGTAGTTGACATACCTCCCAGCAGGAAGCAGGAAGTTTCCAAGGTGAGGAAGTCAGGCAGAGGGTCCTCCTAAGGTCTCAGGTCTTTGCTAAGAGCCACAAGAGAGAAGCCACTGTCTGCTCCCCCAGGAAGACCAGCGATCTGCCTTCTCAGAAGACAGCGTGTTTAGCATCTATTACGTGCCAGGGACAGAAAGAATGGCCCCGTGGTTTCTATCAACCATCCATGACAACTAGGATCATTACCTATAAGCTACCAAGAAAACTCACATGAATGAATGAATTTATTTTAAGGTCACGCTGTAACAAGTAGGCTTTTCAGCAAAATTATGCATTTTTAGATAAGCGTCATTTGGACCTAAATTATGATAGCTTCATTTAACCCTTCAAAACAGGACAAGAAGGAAAGCAGGACTGCTGGTAGGCAGCCAAAGAAATTGCAGCCAAGTCAGGGACGAAAGAAAGCCTCTGACATACTGCCACCTAGCGGCCGCCGTCCCGCATTGACAAGCCTGGGATGCCGCAGCCAGGCTCTGCAGATTGAAATTGCTGTCGCCCCCGCTCCAAAGTCTAAAAACAATAGAGATGAGGAGATTTCACAACATGTTTTAATCTTCTCATTGTGGTATTTTCCTACTTAGACTGCAAAACTCAGTTTCATCTTTGCTGTCGGAGTACGTCTGAACAGACAGGAAAACAACCGATACAAAAAAAATTTTTTTTTTAATTTCGACTTTTATTTCACTCATAGAGAAATGTTGTGATTTCACAATTTCTCCTCCAGGAAAGAAAGCGCACAAAGGATCGATGTGATTGTGTAACTGTGGTCTCTAGGATTGCTTCTTTTCAGCTTCTCCCGAGCTCAAGAGCCAAGAAGCACCCAACCCAGAGTGTGGCAGGGTAAATTTGAAGAGTACGGACCGTTTCTTCAATCTGATGCAACAGGCTCTTTCAGACATCTTCTAACATATTTTAGGGTCTTTCGCCAAACCTGGGGAGGTGGGAGACATCCCAGAACTGGCTCGATCTTGACAGTCAAAGCCACTTAGGAGAGATTACACTCCATAAGAATAAATACAAATACCTATGAGTATTTTCAACTCCTTTGGGTAGTTAGGAGGATTTTGCTCCAGGTAATTTAAACATTTACAGCAAATGTTCAGCCCGCCTTTGAAAACTCAGTTGGACGACTGCCCCAAACAAGACTTTGAGAACATTCCAATCCGACAGTGAATGTTATCAAGTTGGTCTTATTTGCTTGATTGCAGTGTTTTATTATCTTACAAAATGATACAAGTAGATTTCAGCTCCCACCGGAGGACATTCCTAGCTTTAAAGATTCCCGGAAAAGGTCAAGTTGCTGGAGGCTGGGCGTCTTGGACTGAAAAATCCCACCTGTGCATTGTGCTGTGAATTGTGCGATCCGTGTGGTGCCTGTCAGAGCACAGAAGAAGCAATTTGTACGGCCAGATGCCTCGGAAACCACTGGCACCAGCTCGTAGCTGGGGTCTCAGGTGGCTGCCTCCCTCTGCAGTACCAGCAGCAGCTGCAGGGACATCTGGCTGGTTGAACAAGGATTTAACACCCCGTTTGCCAGATATAATACAGGGTTCATACACTTGTTAACATATGTAATGCGTTCGTTTTAACATCTTAATGATACCCTTCATGTAATTCTTCTCCAACCTAGTTACAAGAATGGTGTATTCATCAGCCGAGTTAGCACATGAATACCACACATGGGTTGTTTCAGAAAATGAATAGGTTTCCTATTCCTGCAGAGAAGTCCTGCAGACTTCCGCCTAGCCTCGTGAAGTGCTCAGAGATCCATCCCCTTGGTGCCACCAAGTACAACTGCCTTCCTTCAAGCTTTCCTCCTTTCTCATCAGGATTAGAACAGCCTCCTACCTCTCTGCCAGGCTCTTGCTTTCCTCCAACTGATCTCTGCTGCTGGAGCAATCCTAAAGTACACGGAGGAGTATGTTCCCTCTCTGAACATCCCCCCGGGTGCTGCGCACGGACGTCGGGGGCAAGCCCACAGGCCTCACCTGGGCTTACAAGGTCCCGTACGATGTCCTGGTGACCGCTCTGCGCTCTCTTGCTACTCCTCCCCGGGGCCCCCAGACCCCACCTCTGAGGCCACTCGGGACACCACCGGTGCCAGCCATGCAGAACTACTTCCAATCGGTCTCCACCGCGAGCATCCTGCCCTCCCTTCCATACAGACCTTGTCTCCAAGGGCTCTCCCAGAGAGACACAGCTCATGGTCTTATCAATAGCTCTTTATCCGTAAGGGTTTTATCGTCCATGTATTCTTGGTTTACAAGGTACAGAAAGAATACCCAGCTGTTGTGCACCAGCTAAAGAGACAGAATTAGTACGGGTGTCTCAGCCTCTTGCTTCCCCCCCCCCCCAAAGCTCACACCGACCTTCTAATCCACAAGATATGGGGGAACACGTTATATGCACCTGGATGGAGCGGGAGGGGGCCCCTTAGTTCCTTTGAGCTGTCAGTGGTAACAACAGTCCAAAGATAGCCTCGAAGCAAAGAGCTTTAAGAGCAGGATCCCTTGAGTGTTGCCTAAATACACGTTATGAAAGGTACGGCACAGCCCGCGTTCCTCACCCTTCAGGTCCAGGACAATGGGAGAGGAGCATGGGGGAGGGGGAAGGTCAGCTCTTGACCATCCCCACTGGGGACAGGGGGAGGAGAACCGGTGAGGGGGGCAGGTACACGGGGCGTTGGGGTCACCAATCCTGAAAGGAAGGGCCGTCTCTGATGTATTTGTAATTCTACATTTTGATCCCCCAGATTACTTATTTCTTAATATAAACTACTGATTTACAAAATTCACCCAGGGCCAAAGTTTACTCAACACGGATTCTATCCACAGCCCACAGCCCCAGCACCCCACCTCTTAACCGCCTCATTTGTTTGCCTCCTAACTAAATCAGCCACCGCCGTCCCCGTGACCACCTCTGGAAATTCTCAGCGAAGAACTTTACCAAGATGTGGGCTGGTCTCCTCCTCCCACCCGAGGACAGTCAGCGGGGGCTTGTTTCTCCCGAAAGAAATCTGCTGATTGGAAAAGACACATCTTCGCAAACAGATCATGCTCTCTCCCCACCAAAGGGCTGGCGAAGAGCGTGCCCTTGTTTTCCTAAAAGAGAGTGATGCTTTCCTGGCAGCGCACTGGCTATGCTGGGAATAGAAAATTAGTTTTTATTGTTTAACCTTCATGGCTTAAATGAGGAAGCTTCTGCTACAGTTAAAGGTCCCCTAGGGTTTTCATAAAGTTGCCTTATGACAGCAATATTAGTCTTCATAAAGAGCCCAATTTCAAAATGTCTTGCACTGTGGTACTCGTTTACAAAGTTTAATCGAAGGGCCTGGCAGAGTAACTGCTGTGTAGAGTCTTGGGCCAACCCTGCTATTTACAATGTCTCCGCTTTCCTCTGCCACTTGAAACAATAATGGCACCTTAACACTGGCAGAGCTTTGACATTCACTGAGCCTCGTGTCCTCGGAAGAAGGCGAACCCACACAGACCCTCCCCAAAGTATCGGACGGCTAGGAATGCGACTCCGAGGGGCACAGAGGTCCCGGGCCAGCCACGGCGGACAAATAAGGCCAGGGAGGAAGGAGCGGGGTGGCCAGTCAAGGTCCTCCAGCCTCAAGGTCCTTTAACGTGTTCACGCCCCAAAGGTCGAAACTCCTCTCTGCAAGATGCAGGATAAGCATCAGGCTCAGGAGTGACTCCCGGCCCTTTGCGAATCTTCCTGAGCATGCGTAATGTGGCCAGCTTCTGGCAATATCAAACAACTAGCCACGTGATGACACTAAGAGCAGGGATGAGCAGAGCTCGCTCACTTGTTCATTACACTGGTTCTTCCTTCTACTGGGCACCTACTGTGTGCCTGTCACTGGGGAGGGAAACTAAACATCACACAGCCCCATCCTTGGAAAGTTCACGCCATGCTCCTGCAATGGATGTACCGAATGACAGGGGTGAATAACGAGGCCCTGGGCGAGCACAGGAGAAGCTCCTAACCCAAAGGTGGGCAGGCGGGCATCAGTAGGGGCCTGCTTTAGCAAGTAAGGACTGTGCTGAAATTTGAAAGACAATCAGAGAACTAACTACACAAGAAAGGCCTGGAATAGCATGTAAAAGACTAGGCGCAAACACCCATCTTTCATTCATCCATCCATCCGTTCCACAAAGTTTATTGATGGCCGCTAGGGGCCAGGCATCCTGTGCGGTGCTGAGGATGCTGTGTTTCTGGGAGAGATACCATCTGTGCCCTCACTTGCCTTGGATCACAGCAGGGAAGTAGAGTGGGGAAGGGCACAGCTAGGTTAGGGAGCTTCTAGCATTTTACTGTGGCGGGGCCTCTGAGCACAGGCTGAGCACAGAGTGATGGGACGGCATACAAGATAATGAGGCTGGAGAGGCAGGGGTGAGAATGAGGTTTCCAGAACATAAAAGAGTTTGTGTTATGTGTCCAGCAGCTCAGACTTTATCCTGTTGGTTTCAGCGGTCCTGTAGGACTACAGGATGGGGTGGCCACTTGCGGTCACCCAGGCAAGAAACAATGACAGCGACACCTGGGTTAAGGTGACAACAACAGTGACTGGGTGGAGAGAAGTCACTGAAGGTTTTGTAAGGAGGCAGAACCCACAGGACGGGGGCGAGACAAAGAGTTGGTAATGGAGAGTGTAAGACCATCTTCTGGCTTGTGGTTGGGGTGATGGAGATGATGGTCTGGTCCTTTACCATGAAAGGGTTCGATGAGATAAGAAGCAGGTACAGACACTGAGAGGAAGAGTTCCAGAGTCCTCCAAAACTTTCTGATGAATATGAGCCTCATGCTTTAGAGTTATTATCATTTCTACTCCTATCACCACCACCACCATCACCACCCAAGGTTCTCAAAAGGTAAAGATTAGGGGAGAGGGAAGCACCCTAGTGATGAGAAAGCTAGGTGCAAACAAAACTCTCTCGGACCCGAAATCTCAAAAAGTTCAGGCAAACCTGTGTCATCATTTTGGCTACAGACTGCTCTCTGCAACTTTCAAAACCCACCTTTTCCACCACACAGACTTGCTCCTACTTCTCAAATATAGTCACTTAAATTCACCAAAGGCTTCCCTGTACCCCAGTGGCTCTCACCTCTTCTTAGGATGCTATCCTGGTCCCAGGTGCTATCTCCGTTCCCACCCTGAAGCCTTCTTTTAAAGACAGGCCAGCCCTTTTCAGGGGGGATTTCTGAAATCACAAAGTCTACTCCCGAACTACCAACGCTTCTCATTTATTTTTTTAAACAAGGTCCCCAAGTGATTCTTAAGATCAGGCAGGTTTGGGAGACTGTTCTAGGGAACAACATTCTCTCCACTTCCACACGTTATATTTCCCCCAGGATGAGCCACTTTGGGGGAGCAACCCAATCTATCCTTTGCCACTTCCCCTTCCAGCCAAGGACCCTCAGTTTTATTCATTTCTAAAACTGTAGCTCAAGATCCCAAGCCACAAAATGAGATGCTGTCTTCCAGGCATGTCTTTCCTTACCAACTCCAAATATCTTTTCTTCCATCCTGGGGTACTTCTAGCACAAAGATAGGCCCACCTCTGCTGGTGCCACTCACTGTTATTTCCTCTTGCAAACTCTTCTACCTTTTGCCCTGGGTCTCCCTGAGATTGAGCACACCATAGCCAATAGCCTATTGCTGGCTACAAGGCAGTAGATGGCCTTGGTTTTGTAGGAAAATTCTGTGGGTCTTACTTCAGCTTTCCCATAACAACAGCTTTCATAAATGCTAGATATGATTGGGGTCGATGGAATTGCAGTTCCCAAAACTGTTATGGTGTAGATGAAATCCCATTGGAAAACCACTACATGACTAACATCTTGATTTGGGAACACCAGTGCCCCCAAACCCCAAGTTTCCTTGTGGGTTTACAAGAAATTTTCTTGGGATACATACATACTCATATACAAAGGCAAAGCGATAATGAATGGGGTTTAATTTTTCCCCTTGCGTTTGTTATGTGTGTATTTCACGAAAAAACCAATTGAGATATAATGGCTATATAACAACCGTCATGATTACAACTTCATAAATATTTAAGATCTACTCAAATTTTAATTGATTTCTTATGTACTTTAATTTTAAAAGTGCAAATAGTCTTCTTATTATAATTGACATAGGAATTCTAAAGGATCACCTCTCTATTTGGAGAAAACAACCATTTAATCTGATAAACTTTTTGGCTTTAATGTTCTTGAATCCATAAAATCCACTAAAAACTGTGCAGATGACAGTCAAGGTTCATTCAAAGATCACAGATGTGGAGCTGTATATGCCTAAAGAAACCTTTGAAAGTTCCTCCATAAGATGCATGCTGTTAAATCTACTTTTAAATTTCTCTCTCTCCTGGAATCCAGATAATCCTAAAGTACTTTAACTTTTAGAAAATGAAATCTTAGTCATTCAAATTTTTCATAGATTTATGTAACAAAGTCAACTCTGCTCATAGAGTGAGCCCACTCCTGCCTAAACAGGGTTTAGTGAGTATCGGAGGCTGGTCACTGCCCCTTAGAATGAAGCCTCTCCTCTTCCCAGTTACGGGAAACCCCCTTCCTCAAGCCTGGGTGCAAATGGCAACTCAGCTAGAGACGATACGGTGCAGCCTCCCTTGCAGCAAGATGTGGTCGTATGAGTAAGTCCCAGCCAACAGGATGCTGCTAGAAGTGACGGCATATAAGCTCCCAGGGACCACATTTGCCTTCTCTCTCTCCCTGGAAATATCAACAAATGGAAAAGCCAACCTGGACCAAGAGATGGCAGGTATGGAAGGTACCAGCTGAGGACGGGGGAGCCTCCCTGCTAGCCCTGGACTGCTCACCCGGATTATTGCACAAACTTCTGTCTTATTGAGTTATTGAGTGAGGGTCCTCTTTGTTACAACAATGTAGACTGTGCTACGTAACAATGAATATTTCCTTAGGGATCAAAGCACTGAAAATCCGTGGGTACACCATTCCTTTTTTTTAGGTTGATTTATTTATTTTGAGAGAGAGAGAGCATGAGCAGGGGAGGGCCAGAGAGACAGGGAGAGAGAGAATCACAAGCAGGCTTCGCACTGTTCAGCACATAGCCCGAGCCAGGGCTCAGTCTCACAAACCATGAGATCATGGCCTGAGCTAAAACCAAGAGTCGCACGCTCAACCAACTGAACCACTCAGGCACTCCGAGGGTACACTGTTCTTAATATGAGGAGACAGTTTTATTTACACTGTGAATCTTACAGGAGATGAGACCAAATATGCACTGATACTCAGGGAATAAAGTAAGAATTCCAGGTAAGAATTAATTGTTCAATAATGGTGGTTCTGGTTTTACTCCCCATTTCCCACTAAGCTTTTGGAAGCTCAAAGTGGCTCAGTCAGTTGAGCGTCCCACTCCAGTTCAGGTCACGATCTCAGAGCTTGTGAGTTCGAGCCCCACGTTGGGCTCTGTGCTGACAGCTTAGAGCCTGGAGCATGCTTCTGATTCTGTGTCTCCCTCTCTCTGCCCTTCCCCTGTTCATACTCTCTCTCTCAAAAATAAATAAACATTAAAAAAAAAGAATATGCCAACAAGATAGTTTATTGGTAGTCATTACCATCTTTGGCTTTTCTGCAATGAAATTAGAGAGTTTTATAAAATGATACTTAAATAAGCCAGAGCCATGTTTTCAATTCACATTACAGGCCTGCCTCTAGGTAGTTTATAAGCTATGGAAAGGCAGAAACCTGAGGAAAGCATGTCTAAAGGAAGAAGCCTGGACGGAGATAATTTTCAACAAAAATTATCTGTAGTACTGTATCTGTGTTGGAGCCTTATAGCCTCTGGCTATAATATTAATAATTATCCATTATAACATTGGTTAAGACATCAGATAAATGAGAACCAGGCTACTAACACTGTGGCTTTATGAGTTGGTCGATGACCCATGTTTACTTAAAAATCTTAGCTCAGAGTTCCAGAAGTCATTTATCATTTATTTGTTCTTTTCCTTCATTCTTGAGACTACATTATGTGTGACGTAGTCAAAGGTGAGCAAAAGAGCTGCACTTCTTGTCCTGATGGAGCCTGCACCTTCGTTCCACGATCTCTAAACACTTCTGATTATATGGCTTTTTGGGGGAAAATGTCTTAATGCTCCCAAACACGGATATTTATTAATGTAAGTATTAAATAAAATAGTCCTGTATATTAGGTACATTATAGAATAGTCACAAAAATGTTTTAAAAGCTAGTATTAAAAAAATCCATATACATGTAGGGGGCGCCCGGGTGGCTCAGTCGGTTAAGCGTCCAACTCTTGATTTCGCTCTCCGCTCGTGATCTCGTCTCGGATCAAGCCCCACACTGGGCTCCACGCTGAGCAAGGAGTCTACTTAAGATTCTCTCTCCCTCTCTCTCTGAACCTCTCCCCCACTCATGCACACGCGCGCTCTCTCTCTCTCTCTCTCTCTCAAAATAAATAAATAAATATTTTAAAAGAAACCTTAAAATAAATAAATAAAAAAATAAAGTCATATATGTGTAAATCTTCATGCTGCCTTCCCACATCGGGGGGTGGGGGGTGGGGAGAGGGGTTATCTTGAATGCACTGAACAGCCCACATTAATCTCTCTCCTCCATATCATTCTTTCAAATACTTTTCAAAGTAAGTTTCGGGATGGTTTTTCACAAACAGGTACTCAATGGGAAATCAACAACTGGACACACTAAAATCGAAAGCCAAGGGGCGCCTGGGTGGCTCAGTCAGTTAAGCAGCGACTTCGGCTCAGGTCACGATCTCGCGGTGAGTTCGAGCCCCGCGTCGGGCTCTGTGCTGACTGCTCAGAGCCTGGAGCCTGTTTCAGATTCTGTGTCTCCCTCTTTCTCTGCCCCTCCCCCGTTTATGCTCTGTCTCTCTGTGTCTCAAAAATAAATAAATGTTAAAAAAAAAAAATTAAAAAAAATAAAATAAAATCGAAAGCCGAGCCACAGCCCTGAGTGCTCAGAATGTACATTTGGTGCATACACACATGGTTTTCCACGGGGACTGGCCGGGAGACCTAAGGACCAAGGGCCCCCCACTCAGGCCCGAGCTCACCACTCCACTCCTCAGGCTGGCAGAGGCCAGAAAGGCTGCCAAAGCTGGAAACAAGAATTGCTTTATAAATTGGACACCATATTTGTACTAGTGTTTTCTTTATTGTCATAGACTGTTATGATAGACTTTGTAAATTGTGGTTGGTAGGGCTGGATCGCTAAGAGGCTTTCAGAGTTCTGTGCTAAAGGGGAAAAAAAGCCAAGAAAGCCCAGCCACAAACAAAAAAAAAAAGGGAGAAAAACAGCATTACTTGTCTGACCAAAGACAGCCTAGGTAAACACCGCTTTTGCACACATATAATGTAATATTGTGCTTATGTCTAGCATTTGTTACCACTGGATGGGTTGATCTTTCAATAATGATTGCAGCCTCACATGTAATTTTCTTTTACGGGTTCACTCAATATCTGTGTTAGAACTAAAACTGAGATACAGACCTACTTATGGACGCCTGATGCCTCCATTCTATTTTCAGCATTGGCAAGAGAAATGAGAAGTCTGATTATTTTGGCAGGATGTGGAGAATGTCGTATTAACCAGTAATCTTCATCAAAGGATAACACAGCCGGCAAATCACTATTTGGCGAAAGTAAGAGAAGGCTAAGTCTTGGGGTACAGGAGAAGTTATGGCAAAGTGCCTAGCACGGTATGCGCACTTAATAAACGTGGCTTGATTCTTTTTTTTTTTTTAATTAAAAAAAAATTTTTTTAATTTATTTTTGAGACAGAGCGTGAGCGGGGGAGGGGCAGAGAGAAAGGGAGACACAGAATCCGAAGCAGGCTCCCGGCTCTGAGCGGTCAGCACAGAGCCCGACGCGGGGCTCGAACCCACAGACTGTGAGATCACGACCTGAGCCGAAGTCGGACGCTCAACCGACGGAGCCACCCGAGCGCCCCAAACACGGCTTGATTCTAATCATACGGTATGGAGAACACTCATCTCCTTCCTAAACAGTCTCTTGTCTGGGGGAAGAAATGGCATTTTCCACCTCCAAACACACATTGGTATGTTATGACGGCTCCTTACTCTTTAAAAAGGATTGTCTGTGTGTAGTGTTATTACCCATGAATAATGGGTAAAACCTTATAGCACAGCAACAAAAAATGCGCTATTAACAATAAAGTTCTACTCATCCTCTGAGTCATACTAATCTGTAAATACAATGCAAACTGTGTGCCTTTCATAAGAAGAGTTGATCATTCTTGTCTGCCCACAAATCTTTCTCCTTTGGCTTGCCAGCTACTGAAGCGCTAAGATGAGTTTTACTTATTTGGAACGAGGCACCATGTCTCCAACAGGCTCCTAAAATAGTGAAAATTCTGCCATTGTTGCTCATTTTAAGTACAGACTGGCTTGTCCTACTATCTAGGCAGTCACTTGGAAAGCTCAAAGGAAATGGGACAGTGAGCAGGTAAGTTCTGAGGGGGCAGCTGGGGGCAGAAAAGTCCACCGGAGCTGCGGAAGGCGTGGGACTGCCAGAGAGTAGAGAGTAGCCATTGGCCACCCAGTACTCTCTCCAGCTGGGATTTGTTTTCACCTTGGACATGAAGTAAGGCTATCACTTTTCAAAAATAGTAAACAAATCCTCCCAGTACTAGTTTTGAATAATTCAAACGATGGCCACTTATTTAAAACAATGTTATATTATACTAAATTGAATACACACATGCACACCTCCAGTAAGGTCTACTTTAAGGTGTTTGGTCTCTTTCTCAGGTCAGGACTTTGCATAGTTACGTCTTTACCTTGTAAATACCCACGTAGAGTTTTCTACTTTAATCTCCATAAGCTTTGTCCATGCCTTGCTAAGTTTATTTTTAGGGCTCTTTAAAAATTACAAACGGAATCTTTCTTTTGTGTTTTCTTTGTCTTTCCTTTTTTTTTTTTTTTTAAAGATTTTATTTTTGAGCAATCTCCACACCCAATGTGGGGCTTGAACCTGCAACTCCAAGATCAAGAATCACACACTCCACTGACTGAGCCAGCCAGGCACTTTTATATTTTCTAATTCTCCTGTTTTGTGTTTTCTAATTCTTGTTTGAAATAGGGACAGCTACTGATTATTACTTATTAATTTTTACAAACTGATTTATTTGGCTTGCAGCCTTTTGGTCCTTTTGAATTTTCCCAAGTATACAATCAGCATATGCAAATTTTGCCTTTTCCATATCTGTGTGTGTATACTCACATATGCTTTCTGACTTCATTCTCTTGTATAATTACAGTAGCTAGTATTCTGAACAATGTTAAATAATGCGGGGACACTAGGCATCTTTGTTGTGTCCCTGACTTTAAGAAAATGTTTCTGTTTTTCATCATTAGCTACCTTTTAGTTTGAGGTATTTAGAAAAACATCGAGAATCCATCTGGTTCTGTTTTCTAATGGATTTTAAGCATCAGAAATAAATGCGAAATTTTGTCAACCACTTCTTAGTATCTACGAGATGCTAATGTTTTTCTCTTTTGACTGGTTAAGATGAACCACACTTGCATTCTCCTAAATAAATGTTAATGCTATCTGTTCTTCTTTTTTTTTTAATTGTTTTTTAAATGTTTCTTTATTTTTGAGAGACATAAAGAGACAGAGTGCAAGCGGGAGAGGGGCAGAGAGAGAGGGAGACGCAGAATCTGAAACAGGCTCCAGGCTCTGAGCTGTCAGCACAGAGCCCGATGCAGGGCTCGAACTCACAAACCATGAGATCATGACCCGAGCCAAAGTCGGACGCTTAACTGACTGAGCCACCCAGGTGCCCTTATCTGCTCTTCCTAATATTTTTTATTTTCAAAATTATCATGGCTGATCTCATTCTTCCAGGAAAACAAAACAAAACAAAACAAAACAACCTAAGGATAATTTTTAAGAACGAGGACACCTGTGAAATTAAAAGCTTATCTCTTCATTGTAAGGAGTTACAATATAAGTCAGTTCACACACAAAATAAGGAGACAAGCACTTACCTAAGCAGAATTACCTTAATTAGGGGTTTGGTTTTTAACTAATAGATTACCCCCTCGTACATGTAAATCATTGTTTATAGATAGTTTGCTCAACATTGGGGAGATAGGATAAAAAGCAAGCCAATGAAAATAAAACATAAAATGAAACAAAAATATGAACAGACTAACTCTGAAAGTAAGATGCAAACAGAATCTATAAAGATCATGTTTAATTTTTTTTCTTCCTTTCTCTTTCTTGTTCTTTTCTTTCTGATGCATGAAATAATGATGTGAGTTGGAAACTGGTGGTATCTTAGATTTGACAAAATACAGCAAATATCAGCTTTATGGGTCACACAAAACAGCTTCATCTCCCTACTTCTACCTCCGAGACACTCTTTTCTAAAAATGCTATTACTAGGGGCATGTGGGTGGCTCAGTCATTTGAGCACCCGACTCTTGATTTCATCTCAGGTCATCATCCCAGGGTCGTGGGATCGAGACCTGCGTCAGGCTCTCAGGCTCTGCGCTGACAGCATGGAGCCTGCTTGGAATTCTCTCTCTCCCTCTGTCTTTGCCCCTCCCCAGCTTGCACACATGTGTGCACACACTTTCTCTCTCTCTCTCTCAAAATAAATAAATAAACATTTAAAAAATGCTATTACTCTATTGGAGTTTTTAAAAAATAAACTAAGTTAAAATTCAATTTAGATTTAAGGAGTTTGAGACCTTTAGGATTTACTCGAAGATGATCAGAAATAGACCAGGGAGCTGCAAACTAGAGACTGGGATATATGGGTACATGTAAGAATCCACACAGATGTGCATGCTAGAATTCACTGGAGTCACTGGGTTCTCCCCAGTTTTTGGTGGAGTCAGTCCGTAAAATAATTCCAAGGCTGCAAAATTCTCGAGTGACTCTATTCAGAAAAGTAGGATGCACAGTTATGACAGTTATGACAGTGTTTCTCACTTAGAGCTGTCGATGTAAGAGAAGTCACTGGTCTTCCCCAACCCCATCTCCTCCCTTCTCACCCAGCTCTCCCAGAAAAAGAGAAAATGGACGCAGTTTCCACCTTGGGCGCCACATCAGTTCCTGCTCTGCTCGCTTTACCTCCTCACCCCAGATGACAACAATGGACCAGTTACAAGCATTTTTTTTTCAACGTTTATTTTATTTTTGGGACAGAGAGAGACAGAGCATGAACGGGGGAGGCAGTTACAAGCATTTTTAACAGAGTCCTGGATCAACAGATGTCGACCAGGAGAGTCTGCCAATATAAAACCAAATGTAAAGGCAACAGCAGCAAGTCCTGTACGCTGAGGGAAAGGTTTCCAGGGCGGGGAATTCACACTAGCAAACTGACCCATGGACCACCACAAGCTATCTTTGCTGTCCTTCGATGTATGAATTTAAATGCCTCCTCTTAGAAAAGAAAAGGAAAGGAAAGAAAGGATAGGAAAGGGACGAGTCTGTGCATGAAAGTCTCTGGTCACTATAACAAGCCACTAACAGCTTCAAAAGAATTCTGCTCATCTCTTAAAAACCATTCTCTTTAGCTCTTTTACAAATTATGAAAATGAAAAAGAACAAAGTCAACAGCACTTAGCCAGTATTAATTTTCAGCAATAGCAGGGTCAGTGCAGGCCCTTGACTCAGATCCTCATATGGACTCACCTTTTGTACAGCTGCCCGGAAGGCCTGTTTAATGCTCTTACACGAATCAGGTATTAATTTTGTGTCTTGACTCTCCAGAGTTGTGTCTTGCAAATCTGCATTTTCATGGAGTTTGAAAATTCTATTAATGCAGTGAGTGTCATCTTCCGATATTCTATTAGGATCCATCTGAGGGGAGAAGAAAAAAGACAGGATACAGAGAAATTATCTTCGATCGTTCTGCTATTTAATAAAGTGTGGCTGACTTCAGGACACAAAATTCACTCTTGCAAGAGTCTTTATGTCCCCAACAATTAATAATTAATACAGTCACCCTCGGTGTTGGTGAAACATTGACTTCTAATTCATTTTTATGAGTAGCTATGATTCACAACACAAGTACACACGTGTGATTCATGGGGAAATTATTAAAATTGTCTGGCAATGAAAGTCCTCATAGAAGGAAGGAGCATCAAGGAAAATCACACGTGGTCAGTGCAGGTAGAGAAGTTTTGGTCTGTAAGTCATACACAGCATTGCTAGATGGGATGATGAAACCCACTAGGATATTCAAAGCACGAAGCTTACGAAACCAGGCAAAATTAACACCATCTTTAGCCACCATGTTTGGCCTTTTTCCGTAATCAATGTATATTTTTCAATCAGCCAAGGAAGGAGGGAGAAATCCATTGCCCAAAACCTAAAGCCAGAAGCAAATTTCCCTTTTTGTTGAAACTCTCATCAATATTTCTTCACCTGGAGTAGTGCGTTTGTCAGGGGGTGTGTCCCATGGGATAAGGAGGGCTGCTTGGGGCGAACGGGCTGTATGGACAGATGCTGGGGAGGGGACATGCTAAAATTTCTATAATGTGAGGGACTGTCCCTCCCAAAATATCCATCCCCCTTGAATTGTTAGCTGGTTTTCTGTCTAAACAGTTCTTCAAGTATTACTCTCCTCTTGAAATTGTCTCCTCCTGGGGCTCTGACGAGCCTTTGTAGCGGTTTCAGCTGCCAGGTAAAGGGTAGAGAGAATTAGCCATCAGTTGTTTCAATAACACTTGCTTAATTTATTGTCCTCTTCTTTCAAAAGTTCAAGGTACCTCATGAGCATTTGCTTATTAATAGGTATAGACGGGATGAAAAAAGGAAGAATTATAGAAGTTTATAATATGAGCTCCATCAGTTAATACCAGGTCTCTCATTGCCTGATTTACCTTTTTTAAAGTAATCAAAAAGATGTGCAGGTTTACTAACCAACCATCAGACATAAACTAGAAAGTACTCTCTCCATATCTGAGATTCTCAAATGAAATAATAAGCCTTCAACAAATGTGCACCCACTAATACAAATTTTATTATTTCAGTCTTGCATATATAATAAGATTATCTATAATCCTGGGAGAGGTGTCATTCATGAAGCAAAACTATTTGCAATCCATATTTATTTTTCATATTTTCTTTAGAGGTGCTGGGGTGGCTCAGCCGGTTAGGCGTCCGACTTCGGCTCAGGTCACAATCTCGCAGTTTGTGAGTTTGAGCCCCACGTGGGGCTCTGTGCTGACAGCTCGGAGCCTGGAGCCTGCTTTGGATTCTGTGTCTCTCCCTCTCTCTCTGCCCCTTCCCTGCTCACACTTTGTCGGTCTCCAAAGTAAACATTAAAAACAATTAAAATAATTAGTACAGATCAGAATATGTGAGTTTTTATATAAGGAAAGCTTTTCAATCGCACTTTTTTAAAAAGCTCACTCATGCCGATCAGTTTCCCACAAAATCAGTGACGCCTGGGCAGCTGATGTGAAGGGTCACTCGGTTGAGACCTCAAGAAAGAAGAATGATGCCAAGACCTAGTTGGCTCGCCACCAGAAAATCGCTGAGCTACAGGTTCAGGGCGGTGTTAGCGGGGAAACGCCTGGGGAGCCTAGAACTGGTTGAGCTCCAGACCTGCTGACCAACTAAGTGCCATCACACAGAAGCCGCAGTGACGGATGCTGCCTCCACTTCAAGTCCAGTCCAAACGCCTGTAGCTTCACGGGCTCCCCTGGAGCTCGTTAGAAATGCAGAATCTCAGGTCCCTGGCACGCTGCCTGGGGATCTGCGTCCTAACTAGACCCCAGGCCCTCTCGACGTATGTGAACATTTGACCAGAAATGCTTTCAAATACCAAACGTGCAAATACAGATGTTCTGCTATTAAAATGTCCCAAAATTTCTCGGACACGAATTTTTTTTTTTTTTTTTTTTTTTTTTTACAAGTCATGCCGGCTGGTACAAAAATATTGTGACAGTAATAATGGTTAATGATTCGATGCAAAGAAATGTAACACAAAGATTTTGTTCCCTCTCTCTGAGCAAGTCTCCACACCCAGGTGCCACCCTCAGCCAATGGAACCCACATCCCTCAGGGTAAGAGCCAACTGGCTCTCTCTGCAAGGGCTTCGAATGTTCAGCTGAGAACCACGGTTCAGAAGGTAACACAAGAGCTAAAACATAGATCAAAGCGATCAATTGTTTTCCCAAAAGAAGTGACGAAAGCATGGCATCGTTCATTTTGATAGAGTCATTTATTTTGTTTACTTCAGTTTAGAGCGTATGTTAGGAATGTCTTGTTCCAGGGTCTTGTAGCCCTCCCTTCCCAGAAATGGAGACCAGGAGAAAAGAGAGGAGTTGAGGCATGGGGGTGGGCTGACCACACACACCAGTGAGGGTCTCTGGTCTGGAGTCTCTGTGCTGGAAAGACTGCTAGCAAGGGGTGGGATTGGTGTCCAGCAACCACTCTCTTACCCCACACCCTCTCTCCAGACACCATGGTCTGGATAGAGAATTTGCGCGACTACATAAAAAGTGCTACTTTTTAGCCTAGTTTAGCTACTCCTTAGCTGACTTACATATTTGCAAATTTCTAGCATCCTGAATCATTTGAAAAGCTTCTTCAGCAAACGAAACATGCCAGGCACTGGGCTAGATGCTGCTGATAATGTAGTGAGCACAACAGGCAGTCTTTACCTTCTTGAACTTAACTACACTCAACAAAGGAACACAGAAGCTCATCCAAAAAAAAAAAAAAAAATCACAGTGAACTGGGTTACAGATGAATTCATTATACCTAGAAATGTCTGAACACATTATATAAATCTTGAATATCTGATTTAAGAGACTTATAAATGCATTTACCAGATAATGTAGTTCATATGAAGTGAGACTCTTTAAAAAAAAAAACAACTTCCTAGAAATGTAATCATTTGTAGGGTTAAATGAGGCAGGATGCTTGACATTTGTGCTACTTTGTTATCTGTTTTTTCAAACAGGCGCCTGCACACCTCGACATCAGAGTTGCGGTAGGGATTGCTCCCTTGTTTGGGTAACAACAGCCAGGGAGGTTGGTGTGCACACTGGGGTTTGGGGGAAGGAGTTAAAAGGGCAACAGAGATTGCGTTTTCTGAAAAGCTTATCTTGTAGCTAACCTCCAAACTTTGAATATGGTTATGTGGATTAAAAGAAGAGAAACAAAACGCACATACATTTTACAAGCAACTTTTTGCAAGGTTTTCTTCTTCTCCTTTTTCTCCTTCTCCTTCTTCTTCTTCTCCTTCTTCTCCTTCTTCTTCTTCTTCGCAAACCAAAGTATGAATACTATGTGGTAAATATATAGCACAAACCACATGCTATTTTTTTCTTTGGCAACGTTGGTAGAGGAAAAGCCAATCTAGTCTAGATCTAGTGCTTTTTTTTTTTTTCTTTTCAATCTGGGCACAGGCAATCTGCAAACATCCAGGAGGCTGATTCATTTTTAACTATTCAATCATGAGTTGAGAATGGAAAAAACTTTTTAAACTCACTGTAATTTTTACACTCTTCTGGGCATTCTTCTCAAATGCATTTAAGGGCACCTGGGTGGCTCAGTCGGTTGAGCGTCCTACTCTTGATTTCAGTTCAGGTCATGATCTCGTGGTTGTAAGACTGAGCCCCTCATCAGGCTCAGTGCCGGCATGGAACCTGCTTAAGATTCTCTCTCTCTCTCCCTCTGCTCCTCCCCGCAAACCCCCCCCCCCCCCCACACACACACACGCGTGCGCGAACTCTCTCTTTCACTTTCTCTCTCAAAATAAAATAAATACATAAAAAATAAAAATAAATGCATTTAAAACTAAATTCTACTTTTTTTTTTCTTGAGGAATTGCATAGCTACCCTGTCCCCACTTTAAACAAAAACAATAAAACTGGCTCCTTCTCATTTTTTACTGTAAACTGCAAACATGTTACTTGACACAAAATGATTTCATTCTAATTCAGAGGTATTCAGAAACCCCAAGTCGTTGACACCCCCAACTTTAGTGGAAATTAAAAAAAAATCTCTTATTTGGTGCCAAGTTCTAACCTAAAGGAGCTGATATGAGTAAACATGTTAAATCAGTGACGGGTCAAACGGAGTCTATTCTCTTAGCTAGAACTTTGAAAGAAGGCCTCAGGCACACATAAAAGTAGGAAGAATTGTAGAATGGACTCCACAAACCCATCACCCAGCTTCAACAATTATCAACCCATGGCCAATCTTTTTTCATCTGTAGGAAACCACTTCTCTACCCCTAAAGCTCCCCAGTTACTATTTTGAAGCACATTCCGGACATCTTAGCACTTCACTTGTAACTATTTCAGAATGTATCTCTAAATAATCAAGCCTCCTTTAGGTATCAGAGGTAGATACTATAACTCAGTAACTTCTTTCCTAAAGAAGATGTCCCTTTAAAAATGCAGTACAGGGGTGACTGGGTGGCTCAGTCAGTTGAGAGTTAGGCTTTGGTTCAGGTCATGATCTCACAGTTCCTGAGTTCAAGCCCTGCATCAGGCTCACTGCTGTCAGCACAGAGACTGCTTCAGATCCTCTGTCCCCTCTCTCCTTGACCCTCCCCCACTCGTGTTCTCTCTCTGTCTCTCAAAAATAAATAAACATTTTTTAAAATGCAGTACAAAATGAGGTCCAGAGTAATGGTTAATATATTTTGCATAAGTCTTTAAAAAACCCCAATATTTATGGCATTTAGGAAAACTGTACTTATGAAATCTGATGACATTAAATCTCCAAAATGAAAATTTTCTAGCTGGGCTTACTAATTTGCATGGTTTTGTTGTTGTTGTTTTGTTTTGGGAAAAATGGGGTTGAGGATTTCACTATCACCCATGTAATATCAAGACTGCTAAGTTATAATGAGCGATCATCAGACAGACCCTTTGGCCTGTCCAGACCATTGCCATTCTTACAGAAGCAGGTCACTCTTTTGTACATGGCCACACCCATCCATGGCTCCCGCCAATCTGAGCTGTTGCTGTTCCCTGAGCTCATTCATTGCCTACTGCTCTCTCAGTGCTTAACACTCACTTCACCATTACTGCTACGAAAATGCCATGTCCCTAAGGTGATAGAGAAGATAAAAAGTAGTAGACAACTTGTGCAGTCCCATCCTTTTTCTGAATCGTGCTGTCGTGTTTGACTAAGAATTTTAAGTCTTTTGTTAATTGGTCTCTCTAATGCCTGGCACCACGTGATGCACACAGTAGGTGGAGATTGTATGCTGAATTAAGGATTCTTAACACACACTCCACAGCATTTAATAGTCTCATCTGCAGTGTAGGTACTCAATATATACAGACTTTACATGTGGGGGTGGCGGGAGAAAACTGGATGGGAAAATGGGTCATTCTCCACTGTAGCATACTCTGATGAAAGAAAAAGCATTTTCCATCACTTCCCTATAGGTGGGTGTAATCTTTAGAGCAAAAGTTGTGGGCTTTTTTTTTTTTTTTAAGAAACAAATATCTTAATAGATAAAGATTACTTGTATTAATATACAAATACAAGTGTCCTCAAGTATGGCTCATCGTATCTCCACCTTTGTTTTAGTAGGTAAATCAAACTAGCTCTATAAAACACAAAACAGTGGATAATGAATATTAAACAAAAATCCCAGGATTACAAATAATGGAGTTCAAGACTCTGGCACATGTCAAAACCCATACACTCCAAGCAATGCCATGTTTTGATGCGTCCCATTTGGTTTGGTAATCACCTTTGAATCTGAAAACCAATGAAGTCCAAACCCAACTCTCTTTTCCCATAAAAAAAAAAAAAAAATGCACAGTCAGCCCTCCACTTCCTCTGAGAAAGAGTTCACAGCACCAGACAAGAACATTTGAATGAATCCAACCAACTGCACTGCAATTTCCAAGAAAACACAAGAGCATAAACCACCAGAAAGCATAATATTACAGATTTACCCCTTCCTTTCTACTATCTTTCACTGCAGTTCCCAGCCGTCTTTCTCATTTTTTAGAAGTTTAGTTGTCTGCTGGATTGTAGCGAGGCTGTATCAGGGGTGAGAACCTCACCACCATCACGCACCCCTGGCTTCCTTCTGCCGCCCACCTTAACGGGAGGGCACGTGATGCTCCCCTCTTCGTGCCCCCAGGCGCGAGCGGAGCCCGGGTCCTGCCACCAGGCTTCTCCGCCCATCTGGCGCCTTGGGCATCCCCCCCCGCCGGGGTGCTCCAGCGGCTGCCTGCGGTGCATGCACCGCGACCTTCCGCTCTGCGCTCCCTTCCAGCCGACGGGCCCGGAGCACACCTGCAAAGCAGCCAGCGCCGGGAACCAACCCCTCCAGGTGGTGGGCGGGAAGGGACAGGGTTGCGCTCATACCCCCCCCCCCCGCCCCCGCCCCAAGTGGACGTAAGTCAATCCTTAGCTCCTAGTGAGAAATGCAAGGATTTGGGGTTGGGGTGGGTGGGGAGTGTGCAATCATCCATTAGAGGTTAGCAGCCAATGCTGCGTCGCGGGGGAAATTCAAACGCACCAGGTCGGGACGAGCGAGCCCACGCTCCGCTCCCTGCGGGGCCCAGGCGGGCGCGGAGACCCGAGGCCCGCGCGCCCGGCCCCGCGCCAGGCTGGCCCCGAGCGGGGCGCACCCTCTTTAGAGTCCCTTTCCCCGCCGGAACTTGCAAGGTCTGGGGAGCCGAGCCGACGGCCAGCCTCAGTTTCCCACCTGCGCGGAACGGACGAGGTGGGCGGGCCCCCGGGGAGGCGGGCACTCACCTGCGCTCTGAAGTAGAGGAACAGGGCGACGCTGCAGACCACCTGGCCCAGCCCCAGTCCCAGGAAGGCCACGAACATGGAGCGCGAGGCGGCGGCGGGCGCGTGCGGCGCGGGCGGCGCGGGCGGCGGCGGGGCGTGCAGGGGGCCCTCGTGCGGGGCGCCGGGGCCGCCGCCGCCGCCCATCTCCTCCGAGCCGCGCAGGTACTTGGTGTAGTCTCGGCTGGCGCGGCGCATGGCGCTCGGCCCGCTGGCTGCGGCGCTCGCCTCCCTCGCTGGCTCCCTCCCTGGCTCCTCGGCCCGCGACCGAGCCTAAAGACGGCGCGGAGCCGGCGCGGGGCCAGGCGGGCCTCGACGTGCGGCGCTCAGAGCCTGGCGCTGCTCGGGGGGCGCGCGGGCGAGCGGGCTGGGCGCCCGGCTACCCCAACTCTTATAAACCGCTGGCGAGGGCTGGCCCCGGGAGCCAATCAGCCCCGGGCGAGGCTGCCTCTTCCACTCCCACCTCTGGCTCCCCTTCCTTCCTTTCTCCCTCCCTCGCTTTCTTACTCGCACTGAATGGCCTCCTCCCCATCACACAACTGAGAGCATAAGCTGTGGGTTGCTCCGGCGGTGCCGGTGCCGGACGCCCCTCGCCCATCCTCAGCTGCCCCTCAGGGCCGGGCCGGATGCAGATAGTGCCTCAGTTAAGGATAGAGGATAAGGTGACATCACACACATTGCTCTGGCAGTTAGCATCCCTGAGCTTCAGTTTCTGCTAGAGGATGTAGAAAGTTGGACTTGGTGATCTCTGAAGTCCCTTCCCCCTCCGCTCACCCCAAAAGAAATTCACTAAGGAGTATCATGCTTCCAAATATAGGTTCCGAATTATTTTGGCAGCCTTGGAAAACCAGAGCTCCCGTCCCAGATCCCTGCTTCTGCACCCTCAAAAAGTGGTTTTGAGTAAGGCACGTTTTGAATGTGGGAGCAGAGAGCCTACAGGCACCGAGCCTGGCCTACAAAAGGGAACCGGTACGGAGAGAAGGGTAGGATCCAGTGCGCCTCGTATACAGGACCATGTATTACATTTCCACAGGGTTCGGCACATGCCATTCCTACCGCGCGGTGGTTATTTCCCTTCAGGATCCTGAAGGTAAGAGAGGCAGACACCAAGATGTAAGGAACCCCGGGAGAGCTAATCCACCTGTGCCTCGGGAAAGATGAATGTTACACAAGGTTGAAGGTGTCGTTAAATGTTAGTTTCATTGCTAAAGAAAACTTCCCAGGGTTTTTGTAAAAGCCGCTATTTAGAATTGGGCGCCTTGGTGAGAAAATGAAAATATGGACTAGACTCACAGATCCTGAGGCATCTTCAGCAGAAGGTAAGAGAAGGAGGTGCTGGACAATTTAGACACCTACAAAAATTCCACATTTGTGGGTGTTCTACATCTCGTTAATACGTTTTAGTTTTGTGTCCTCTTTACCGTTCTGCAACGGGTACTCCTATAGGCAAGATTTATCACAAATGACACATCTGTAAGTTATTAAAGCTTGTGATCTCAGGTGAACACTCAGAACTCAGCACATGTTGAGGTGCCTAGGTGGGTCCGTCGGTTAAGCATCCGACTTTGGCCCAGGTCATGATCTTGTCATTCTGAGTTCGAGCCCCACGAGGATTCTGTGCTGACAGCTCGGAGCCTGGAGGCTGCTTCGGATTCTGTGTCTCCCTCTCTCTCTGCCCCTCCCCTGCTCACATTCTGCCTCTCTCTCTCTCTCAAAAATAAACATTAAAAAAAAAATTTAAACCCTGTATGTTCAAGAACTTTGTATTATTTACCTCTGTATCCCCATTTCTTAGAACGTGGCCTAGCATATAGTAGGTATGCAGTAAATGTGTCCCAGGTCCAAGCCACACTGGCTTACCTGATTGATCATGTCACCTAACAGGTCCCACTACCTCCAGACTTGCTGGCCCCTGAACACTTCTGCACCCACTGATCAGGATTTCCTTTTAAAGCAAAAAGATCTGTCATTTCCCTACTTCCAATCCTCTAATGGCTTCTAAGTGTCGTTGGTATAAAGTCTAAACTCTTGAGATTAAAAAAAACCTTACATGGTCCTTCACCGTCTGGCTCAAGACTCCTTTTCTACATCAGTTTCTTTTTTTTTTAATGTTTTTTTAACGTTTATTTATTTTTGAGACAGAGCATGAACAGGGGAGGGGCAGAGAGAGAAGGAGACACAGAACTAAAGGCAGGTTCCAGGCTCTGAGCCATCAGCCCAGAGCCCGACGCAGGGCTCGAATTCGCGGTGCGTGAGATCGTGACCTGAGCTGAAGTCGGACGCTTAACCGACTGAGCCGCCCAGGCGCCCCTCTACATCAGTTTCAAATACTACCCTTAGCTGTAGTGTACGTCTCTCTTTTCTCCCCATAGCTGGATGCCTCTCTTACTCATCCTTCCTTTTCCACTCCAGTGTCATCTCTCTACTAGTCCTCTGTTCCTTCCCCTAAGCGGGGTTGGCTCCCTTTGTTTTATGCCCCCACAGCACCCTTAACCTCTCCTGTCATGACACTCGTGCACTCATTCACTCACTCCACAGATACCTTAGTGGGAGCCCACCATATACCACACACTAAGCTGGATCCCAGTGACAGAGTGATCAAGATAAATATGGAGCTTACAGTGTGGTGGGAAAGAAACAAATCATCAAATAATTAACTAAAACCCCGATGAGCGCTCTGAAGGCGAAGCGCAAGAATAATGAGAAGATTTTTGTAAATGGGGCAGGGAGGGGCGGCTAACCTATTCTGGAGAGTCCGAGCAGACTTCCTAGGCAAAGATAATGATTAAAACTAATCCCTGAATAATAGCTACCCAGGGAGAGAGTGGCCAGGGAGCTATCTGAGACAGAGGATGATTATGTTACCAAAATTATTTGTTTAATACATCTTCCCAATTGATCATGTCTGTCTTACTGTGAATTCATAAATATATTTATTATTACTTTAATGTATCGATTAACCAGTTAATCTGTTGCCCAAATTGCAAAATAATTAAGTCAAAGCCCGAGTAAACCAAGGTATTAAGAGATGTCAAGACAGGGGCGCCTGGGTGGCTCAGTCGGTTGAGCGTCCGACTTCAGCTCAGGTCACGATCTCGCAGTTCGTGAGTTCGAGCCCCGCGTCAGGCTCTGGGCTGATGGCTCAGAGCCTGGAGCCTGCTTCCGATTCTGTGTCTCCCTCTCTCTCTGACCCTCCCCCATCCATGCTCTGTCTCTCTCTGTCTCAAAAATAAATAAACATTAAAAAAAAATTAAAAGAGTTGTCAACACAAAAACACAACTGAAGATGCAAGTGTAGGTCAGTACTCAGCTGCAAAGAGCATGATGATTAGATCAGCATTTCTCAAACTGCATTTCCTGGTACCCCGGTGTATTACGATGAAAATCTTTTGGAGTCAAGGGGCAATTTATTGGTGCGTGTAGTTGAAAAATGTAACGTTAGGTTTAGATCCAGGCGTGATTGGACACACACCTGAATCCAGCGTCTTTCCCTTGAGGCCAGGGGATCAAGTTACCCCAACATGACCTATGGGCTGAGAACAGGGAAGAAATAACCCCCCAAAAGAAAATTAAAGTGCAAATATCAAAGACAAGGAATTGATACTGTGTTGCTGGGCAGGAAAAAAAACGAGTGACTCACTGCCCGTGATGCTGCTAGGTCAGCAGTGTTCAAACTCTTTGGTCTCAGGACTCCTTTCTAGCTTTAAAGTTAATGAGGACACCAAAGGGCTTTTGTTCATTTGAATTATGTTTGTGAATATTTGGCATATTAGAAAACTAAACTGAGAGATTTTTTTTAACCTATTGGCATGTTAACACACTAGAGTTTTATTTTTTAAAAATAACCATTTAGGGGCACCTGGATGGCTCAGTTGGTTGAGTGTCTGACTCTTGATTTCGGCTCAGGTCATAGTCTCACGGTTCATGGGATGGAGCCCCAAGTCAGGCTCCACTCTGACAACTAGAGTCTGTTTGGGGTTCTCTCTCACCCTCTCTCTCTGCCCCTCCCCTGCTCTCAATCTTTCAAAATAAAGAAATAAACTTAAAAAAAATTATATTTTTTTAAGTAGGGAGAAAAGTGACACTGTTTTACATTTTTTTCAAATGACATTGCTATTTGGCTTCATATATCCTCGTATCCATTTCAGTATTTAATTTGTCTTAATACTGAACACCAGACAGCCTCTAGAAAACTCCACTGTACCCTCTGGGCAGAACGAAAATGGAAAAGGACAATAATGCTGTACTGTTACTAAGAAATACTTCTGACTTCACAGAACCTCCGAGACAATCTCAGAGACTCTTAGGCATTCCCTAACCGCACTCTAAAAATGGCACTCTAAAAAAAAAAACAAAAAACTCTAGATGTTGTGTTAGTTTGAACACAAAATTAGTTGGTTTTTATTTGATACAGATCTTATCAGTGGCAGTAATGTACAAAAGTATATTGTAAATCTCTAGAAAAGGGATTTGATATTCACTGATGTTCAAATTTTCTAATTTTTTGGGGGGGGGCGATGGGGTGGAGTGCTTTACGTATCAAGGGTTTAAGGACAAGATCTGGTAAAAGCTAGATGAGAGACACCTGTAGGATGCAAATGGCTAATACAGCACCAATGGCCTCAGTGTCAGTTAAATCATCAGTAGGCAGGGAAACATACAGAGACTGATGGAACAAGAAAAGGAGAGACAAGAGACAAGAGACAAGACCATGGAGAACGTGGGTGACTGGCAAATTGGAGAAAAGCATCCCTATCCATTTTAAAGCACCGTGCTGGCCATACAAAGCATTCCCACAGACTTGTGGTTTTCAGTCCTTGCGAGGGCTTTGTGGAGCCCCCTTAAACTGGCTGATCAGTTAACTATCATGTTTATAGCGTCTTCTGGTTCCTACTTTTCTTTATGGCCTCTTTTCGCCTTCCAGCCTCACAATTTATGCCCCAGCAACACAGAATTACTTGTACCCTCCCATTTCTTACATCTATACCTTGGGTCATTCAGTCTTTTCTTCCAAGATTGACCTTCTCTGAACTTCTCATCTGACTACGGGCTTATCTCAAACATTCAGCTCAGGCCCCTTGTCTTTATGAAGCTTTTCATGATACCTTCCACAGGTCAGGCACCACTTCATAATTCTTTGTTACACCGTGTGCATATGTTTATCATAGCTCTAAACTTCTTTTATAATCTTTCATTTATTTCTCTGTCTAACCTACTGGATCCTTAGCTCCTGAGGGAAGTTATTATCTTTGTATTCTTTGTATGCCTTCATACAGTGCTTAAAAAAATGTTTTTAAAATGAATGAATAAATAAAGAAAAGAATATGCAAGACAAATACCGTATGATTTCATTCATGTATGGAATTTAAGAAACAAAACAAATGAACGGAATGAAAAAGAGACAAAACTCAGACTCTTAAATACAGAGAACTAATTGGTGGTTGCCAGAGGGGAGATCGGGAGGGAAGGGGGGAGGATGTGTGAAATAGGTGACAGGGATCAAGGAGGGCGCTTGTGAAGAGCTCCGGGTATTGTATAGAATTGTTGAATTACTATATTGTACACCGGAAATGGATATACACTGCATTTTAACTATACTGAAACTTAAAAATAATAACAAATAGTAAAATTAATTAAAATGAAGAAAAGAATATGCAAACCGATTCTGGTATTCTCATAACAGAAGGCTGAACTGGGGAGAAGTCTGAGTGTTAAAGAGGAAAGTGCCCAAATAATGTCGCTCTCTAAATCTCTCTAAATACATTGGTAGCCTAATTAGATTAGGAAAACATACAACAAACTTAAAGGCATAATATGCCTGCATAATAATGAGGAATAAACATATGTATTTTTAATGCTAATGTTGTAAAATTTTAATATCAAACTTATAAAATTTAACACAACTTGAACTTGAGTAACTTTCACATTTTATGTAATTATATAGCAGCAGTTCTCAAAGTTTTATCTCAGGAAATTTTTACTCTTAAAAATCAGAAACTACCCCAGAGGGTGAATTTTTTAACGTGAGTGATAACTATTAATATTTACCATATTAGATATCCAAACAGAGACTTTTTTTTTTTACTCTGTGGTGACAATCTGTAACATATTTTTTTTTAATTTTTTTTTAAATGTTTATTTATTTTTGAGACAGAGCATGAATGGGGGAGGGGCAGAGAGAGAGGGAGACACAGAATCGGAAGCAGGCTCCAGGCTCTGAGCTGTCAACACAGAGCCTGACGCGGGGCTCGAACTCATGAACCGAGAGATCATGACCTGAGCAGAAGTCGGACACCCAACCGACTGAGCCACCCAGGCGCCCCAAGGGAGGAGTATTTTAATTGAATTTCCTGATAATTGTGGATTTCTCCTTTTCTACTACACCAAAACTCAATAAGTATCCTCTTTTTTAGACATTATTTGCACCGTGACATTGAAACCCTTCGGTGGTTTCTTCCTCCATTACAATAACATCCATCGGTCATACCTTTTTGTTCAAAGGCATCTCTTCCCCAGGGATGACTTTGTAATATCAGGCATGGTCATTTGGAAAATATCCACTCAGTAAATGCCACGGATCTCCCCAATGTTTCCATATTTCATTATATAATACTCCAAACCTACATTCAACTATGATCACCACTGATCTTTTAAGGATAGTTTTTAGTATTGGGAAGTTGTTAGGTTCACAGTGGCAGTTAAGAATTTTTGAAAATACTGTTGGAGAGAGAGATTTGCAATAAGCACAGAGCAAATATTTAGCCTTCAAGATATTTGAAACAAGAGTTGCACTGAAACTAAGGCCTCAACCCAGCTGAATTTTTTTTAATTTTTTTAACATGTATTTATTATTGAGAGACAGAGAGACACAGAGCGTGAGCAGGGGAGGGGTAGAGAGCAGGGGAGACATAGAATCTGAAGTAGGCTCCAGGCTCTGAGCTGTCAGCACAGAGCCTGATGAGAGGCTCGAACTCACAAACTGCAAGATCCTGACCTGAGCCAAAGTCGGTCGCTTAACCAACTGAGCCACCCAGGTGCCCCATCCCAGCTCAATTTTTGATTGAAGTCCTCTTCAGCTTAGCTGCATAGTAATATCTACATTAGTTGCTTTATACATAATGCCTGTTATACAATTTAAAAAATTACTTGACATAATAGGAAGCTGGAATATGTGGTTCATAATCAAGAGGGGGATAAACACTCAACAGAAGCAGATGAACAGATGATCAAAATACTGAAAATAGGCAAGAATTTTTAAATAACTATAATAAGTACAGTAAAGAACATAGAGGAGAGGGTAAAGAAAATAAATAAAAAGAACTTCAGGCAGAGAAATGGATGGTTTAAAAATAATAAAATGAATATTCTAGAAAATAAAAATAAGATATATGAAATTAGGAAATTGTTGGATGAGCTTAATAGCAGACTAGATACAAAAAAGAAAAAAAATGGATCAATGAATTCAAAGTCTGTTCAACAGAAAATTTCCAAACTGAGGTACATAAAGGAAAAATAATTAGAAAACAAAACAATATGCCGTTAGAAATATATGGAACATTATCAAATGGTCTAACATATGTGTAATTGGAGTTCCAGGAAAAAAAAAGAATAGGGGAAAAACAACATATGAGGAGATTATGTTGAGAATTTTCCTAACTGAATAAAGACATCAACTCATGGATTGAAAAAGTCAGAACATCCCAAACAGGATATATACAAAGAAATCCACATTTAGGCACACCACAACCAAACTGCTGAAACTGAAAGACAAAGAAAAAAGTTTAAAACCACTCAGTAATCCATATTTTTATTTTCCTTTTCCCTGGAAGTCTCAGATAAGTGTCATAATTTCTTCGTTAACACTTACATAATAAAAAGTTCCCCGGGCACTTTGGTACTGAGAACACACTCGTTTGCTAGTTAAATGAAGGAATTAGTTCAATAATAATAATAATAAAATTGATTCCATTTAAAGTTAAATCTTCCCTCCCACAGATTAGGACTATCAGTCTAGAAACTTGACCATGGCCTAAAGGGCGTGCTGTGTGGGTGGGGTAGAGTTGGGAGTGGCAAAGGATAGGAAACCTGGGCCGGTGCTCTTTAGGTTTGGTGAATGATTATTCAAAGCTGGTTATTTCATGGGGCACTTTCATATTTCCTTGAAAAACTTCCCACCAAAACCAGCTGACTGAAGTTTCCTCTCCTTTAGATAACTACCCCCTCAGTTTCTGCAGCTATTAGTATATCCCTTTTTCTTTCTTTTGGCTACAGTCTGCCTCTGGCTGGGAGCCCTCTTGGATGAAATCTCTTTGAATATTATCCTCAGGCTGTCTCCTCCTTGGCTGCCTACATCTTGTCCCCAGTACACACTTCTGCCTTGTTGTCAACGAAAACACATTTTGCTCCCAGAACAGCTTCTTCTGAGCTCTGCCATCAGACAGGCAGTTCCAGCCACAAGCATTTACTTTTAGTCCTTCTTAGACATTCGAGAAATCCTCGTCTCTGCCATCTCAAACTTCAGAACAAATACCAAGCTCTCCAACTGGTCCCTCTCAAAGTCTTTCTCATAAATTCTCCCAGCAAGCCATCCCTCGATTACTTCATCCTCTGTCACTTATATCTTTAATCTGGTTTCCAGATTCCTTCTCTGCAAGTATCTTCTGTGAACTATGGGAGTCCTTGCCGCCTAGTATTTGGTCCCATTTTAGCATGCTGTTACTCAAGGAAACAGCCACTTACCATATAGTGTAATTAGTAAAATGTGCTCTGGGAGCACAGAAGAAAAGCTCTTAACCTAGACTAGGGAGTCAAGGAAGGACTTTTTTGGAGGACACCATATTTAAGATGAGACTTGTGGTACTGAGTGATAGTTTTCCAAAACTAGTGGGAAGAAACACATATAAAGGCCCAGAAGCAAAACAGGATGCATTCAAGGAACTGCAACAAGTTCAGAAGAGCTTGGTCAGAGCGTGAGGAAAGAATGGATAAAGATAAGACTAGAACAATAGGCAGAGATTAAATCACCAAGCTTGCCAGTCATGATAAAAATTTGAATTTTATTCTAAGAGCAAGAGAGAGTCCTTGAAAGTTGTTTCCCCCTCAGAGAAATGGCACGTTCTGATTTGCAATTTAGACGTTTCCCTTTCAGTGTGGAGCATGAGTTTGGAAGGAGATGGACAGAGCTGTCCTGGAGGCAGGGAGCTGGCCACTGGACCGTGGCCAGAAAAAGGCAAGAAACGACCACAGTAGGGGCAGAAGTGGTGGAGAGAATTGATGGTCCCAGAAGCATTTAGGAAGTGGAGTGCTTTGGGTGGGGTGGCTGACTGGCTGTGGAGGGTGAGGAAGGGGAAGGAGTCCATGATGCCCCACAGGTTTTCATTTTCTGCAGCTGAGGGGTGACCTTCGCTAAAATGGAGAAGGAGTAGGTTGGACACGCTCCAGGTCATACCGTAGGCCCCAGTGCACCTGCGAAGATTTCTCTGCCTTTTCTGTTTACTCTGTTGACTCTTACTCAACTTTCGAGTCTCGACCCAGGTGATATCTCCTCCTGGCTTTCCCCCGAATCCTTAGATTTTTCTAAAAGTATCTCTACTCTTATCCCTCACTCCCCTTTAAGCTGTCCCTTTCTTCATTACGGTGATTTCATCTGTTTATAAATGAGTGTCTTCCCAGGAGACCATGAGAGACTTGAGAACATTATTTTTTTCATTATTGTACCCTCATCACCCAGCAAAAGGCCCGGGACACATTAGGCACTTAATCAGTGTCATTGAATAAAGCGGGCCCTCTGGAATCTTAAAACTTTGAAACAGCAACACAGATGCAAAAATGTGTATGATGAGATGTTTCTGAGCAAATACATTTCAGAAATGACCGGTAGGGCAGATATCATCATCACCACCACCACAACAAACATGTATGGAACACTCATGTGCAAACAGGCACTATTAGCCTTCTTGGAAAGGTAGAACAAAAAGACTAAAAACTACGGATACTCAAATGGGTCTTTGTTCAAACTAGTGTGGATTGAATGCCTGAAAAAATGTCACACCCATTCTGACTATAGATCTTATGTTCTTTGTTACACTCATAAAACAGTACATGGGTTTTGTCTAAGGTCCCCATGCAAAACGGGATAGAAATCAGTTATTATTTAACATGCGTGCACCCATGCTGTATTATAGAGTGAAAACTTTAGAAGTCTGTCCTAAAAACAGTTAGTTTAAAACAGGGACTTTGGGGCCATATATCCTCTGATTAAATCCAAGCTTTTCCACTCACTGGCTGGGTGGCCCATGTGTCTTGTGCTTTAGTTAGGTCAGTTAAAGAATAAAGAAAGCAGCATCTACCTTACGGGTTGTAATGAATACAATCAGAGTCCTTGCATGCAAATTCTTAGAACGGTGCTTAATATATGCATGTTACGTTCTTCTAGTTCTTATTAGCCATTCAGATTTCTGGCAACATCTACGCACTTTACTTAGCGGCAATAACGAGAAAGCTTAGATGAATAGCCATGTCAGATTCTCATCTTTAAACAAATCCAGTGTGCCGGAAGAGAGACAGAAGAATTGAAACCATGGTATCTCCCCTGCGGTAAAGAGTATCCGACTGCAGCCGGAGGTACTCAGGGAGCACAGTCGGAGGAATGACCAAACAAGGAAGGAACACACAGTAGAGTGGCTTGCGGGTCACACAGCAGCATCGCTGCGACACTGCACGGCCAGTGCACCTGAGTGGTGCAATGACCCGGTGTTGCAAACACCATATTGCTGGCAATGCCGACACCTTCAGGAAAAGCTGGAGCGCATCAGTATGTCCTGCTTACTCAAGCAGAGATACCCTGCAAAAGTACTTCTATCATGACCGATTATAATTCTCAAGGTGTCGGTGTTAGGAAAGGTAAAGATAATTCTTCATCTGGAAAATTTGCTCATTTTTCGATAGTTCAAATATTTGGGGGAAAGAAAATCACTGAGAAATGTTTCGCTGTTGGCAAAGAAGTCAGTAATTTGGCTGTGTTACTACCTCCAAACTTAATTTTTAAATTGTTCTTATTGTCATACTGTGGGACAAGCGGGCAGGTGACACCATAGCCTCACTTTATTTTTGACATCTGCATTTACATGGGACATTTACTCCTTCTATACAAATTGCAGGGGAAATTGTGTGACTCCTCTGCAAAGACATTTGTAAGAATATGGAATCCCTTAATATTTTCAAAGAGCCTTGTACTAAATTATACCAACCATGTTGGACCAGGGGGAATTCACTGATAAAATCCACTGCCTGGAAAGGCAAATATTCGTTGTCGGAATTTTTAAGCCCAACATAGATAGAGGCTTAGTGGAGATGTTGTAGAGTAGATTAATTATCAGATGGGTAGTTAATCTAGGTAATTTTTAAGGTTGTTTCCCATCCTGAGATATAAATCAGCAAACTTAACTGGCCTTTCCAGATGTCATAGGCAGCAGTTTGCAAAATGCTTTCGAATGAAAAATATTCCATATGAAACCATGTGTGTGTGTTCATTATCTACATCGGCACTGTCCGATAGAACATTCTGCCATGATGGGAACGTCCCATACTCATGTTGTGCAGTATAGTAGCCATTAGGCACGTACAGCTATGGAACACTTAAAGTATGGGTAATGCAGCTAGAGAACTGAATTTCCTCAGTCCATCAGTGACTGAGGCTGGTGGCTCCCATACTGGAAAGCACCCATCTATATGCACTTTTCTTTATTCCCAATTTATATCTGCTTATTAGTGTTTTCCATTTAAAACATTGTTTCACAGAAACAGGATCAATGTTGCCTAGTGTTGCAGACTTCAGAGGTAGCCTAAGTGAGGAGAGCTCTTGATAGAGCTGAGAAGAAATTTCGGTTTCACTCTGATCCCAGAGCCTAGCTCAGTGCCTGGCCCAGAGTAGCTGTCAACGAATAGTATGCAAATTTGTTTGAATTCCTTGAATCTCTTAATTCGAAGTCATTCACTTCACTCAATCTCACAGGCTTCTTTTAAAAATAGTGGCAGTTTTTTATTTCATCTTCACTGTGCCAGAAGTCCGAGGATAATAAAAGTTCAAGAACTTCATGAACCAGCTCAGCACATGAACTCAGAGATTAGTCAACAGCTTAAACAAACAAGGCTGGCCAGCTGGTCCCTGCTCTATTTTACCACAGTCTGGGGGCAGGGACAAAAGACATTTAGGAGAGGACTTGTGAGTGTGGCTCTTGCCTCATCACCCATCCCCCTCATTCCCAACCCATCAGTTTAATCTGCAGAGCATTTGGTTGATGATAAGTGAGATGGCATCTGGTCCTGGAGACCCACAACTATGCTCAGGGACATCTCTCTCTATGAGACCCAGGTGAGCTCACGTCGTGCAGGGCCCCTCCCAGGGAGACAAGACCTGAGCCACAGGGGAGATGACTAGGGCTGTATGGGCTCTCACTTTTTTGTTGTTGTTTAATGTCCAAGGGGGGCCGCTCTGCAATACCAAGAAGAGTTTAGACAAATAAACATGATCAGGACATACTATAATTAATGGGTTCCACCACACAGCCAAACTGCCCAGCTTCATAGTTTCCAACTATTTTGGATTCGCCATAAAAGTTTGCTTTTTCGGCAACTGCTCCGTTTAGAAAGAGAACAAGGTCCGATCTGGGTTGGGATTGAGGAGATGGCTCCTTCAGTGCCTTCTGTAGGAGCAGAGACTTGCATGCAATGTTTGCTCATCGATTGTTTCCACCCTCTCTCACTGGCGTAAAGAGTGAGGACCCCAGACCTGCAGACATAAAGACTGGAGAATACGCCTGTGCCAGAGTCTGCCACAGTCAGAAATAAATAGACTTTGTTATAGTTGAATTGTGTACCCCCCAAAATTCATATTTTTTGAAGTCTCAACCCCCAGAATCTCAGAATCTGACTGTATTTGGAGTTAGGGTCTTTACAGAGGTAATTAAGTTAGAACAAGGTCATTCACATGGACCCTAATCTGATATTACTAGGGTTCTTACAAGAGGAAATGTGGACCCAAACACATACAAAGAGAAGACAGTGTGAAGACACAAGGGGAAGACTACCACCTACAAGAGAAGGAAAGAAGTCTTCCCCCAGGGCCTCCAGAAGGAACCAACCCTCCCAATATCTTGATCTTGGACTTCCAGCCTCCAGATGTGAGAAAACAAATGTCTGTCTTTTAAGCCACCCAGTCTAGGGTACTTTGCTATCGCAGCCTTAGCAAACTAATATAGGTTTCTTCCAGCTCCTTCTCTGTAGGGCCAGACTTCTTAGAAAGAGTATGATGTCTTTGCCTGGTGTCTTCTTTTACCATCTTGAACACAGAGTGGAAAGAAACATAATGGCACTTCTCTGCCCCTGGTTGGAGCCATTTTTCCTCCCCTAGATACTGTTATACAAAATGTAGCAACTAAGTTGTAGCAATTCATTCTCTCTCTCTCTCTCTCTCTCTCTCTCTCTCGTTTTGCTCCTTGTTTCTCATTTTCCAGAATGAACTAGTCTTTAGAGCCCAGAAAACATTTCCAGGACCTAGCCTGCCCCTAAGGAGGACAGGGAAGCTCTGAGGTGTTCCCAGAATTCAGGCCAATTCTTACAAAGTTGGCCTTAGGAAAACCAAGCTGCCATGGAGGGTCGCTCTTATCAGGTGCTTCTGATCCAAAGAGTATTTTGTCAGGATCAGTGGGAATAATAAAATATATCCTCTATGAACACCCTCTTCACATACTGCCCCCAAATAGCCAAGATTATTCATGAAATGCATGGCATCGCTTTTATTTTTACTCAGAAGATGAGATGTCTGTGTTTGCCTTCCAATCACAAGTATTGGATTCCTTCTGCTCTTCGGTATTGCCATATTATTACCACAGTATGTAAGAGTCTGCCATATTTGGAGAGCCCTAGGGGCCACTGTAGACCAGTCCTGCCCTTTCCTGAGGCCTGTCCTAGTCTGGATCTTTATCCAGAGACATAGACAGTTGACAGTTGAATCTCACAGATTGAAACTAGGGGTCAGAGCCAAGTGCAAGTTAAGAAAGCACTCAGTTTAGGCTCTTTCTGGCTTCGTTATCTAAGTCTGTCATTGAACGCCCCCAGCACCTAGCTGAATGCCAGGTGACTTAAACACCCAGCACTGCACAATGTGTAGGAGGCCGTGGGAGAAGTAGATCAACTCCAGCCCTCAGCAGTTCCATCATCTGTTATACGAAAGGGGACTTGAATGGGAAAGGGGTGCGAAAACAGGGGATTTACTAAGACCACTGAGCCCTTGGGACAGGTATTCCATTCCAGGTATTTACTCCTTGGTAAAACACTTGCCAGAAGAACCATGGCCATTTCTCGCAGCAGCTCTAAACTGTTCTTGCTCTGTCTCCATAACACAACACATATTTAGAAGACAAGAGGTATTCTGTGGTCCAGATTGCCCAGTCCTTGGATTCACTAACCCTTCAAGGAGAAAAGGGGGTGCCCTTCCCCACGACTGTCAGGGAAGAAGCAGCCACACATTTTTACCTGAGGATCTCATTTCAAGTATTTGAAAACATTTTCCATCAATAAGTTCTTCTTTTTTTTTTTTTTCAACGTTTATTTATTTTTTGGGGGACAGAGAGAGACAGAGCATGAACGGGGGAGGGGCAGAGAGAGAGGGAGACACAGAATCGGAAACAGGCTCCAGGCTCTGAGCCATCAGCCCATAGCCTGACGCGGGGCTCGAACTCACGGACCGCGAGATCGTGACCTGGCTGAAGTCGGACGCTTAACCGACTGCGCCACCCAGGCGCCCCAATAAGTTCTTCTTATTGTGTATGATTACAAATGTTCACTAGGCTTACCATAGTGATCATTTCACAACATAAAAATATATAGAAATATCGAATCATTATGTTGCATACTTGAAACTAACATAATGTCATACATCAATTATACTTTAATTAAAAAAACAAAAAACAAAAAACCTGACCAGTTCTCTTCAAAACTGTCAAGGTCATCAAAAGCAAGGATGGTCTGAGGAACAGTCACAGCAAAGAGAATCCTACAGAGATATGACACTAAACGTAATGTGGTATCCTGGATGGGATCTCCACACATAAAAAGGACATTAGGTTAAAACTAAGGAAAGCTGAATAAACTGTGGACTCTGATGAATAATATTGTACTGATGCTGATTCATTAATTATAACAGATGTATCAGACTAATATAAGATGTTAATAATAGGGGAAATTGAGCCAAGAGGCTTATGGGAACTCCCTACTATCTTCTCAATTTTTCTGTAAATTTAATTAATTAATTTATTTATTTATTTTGAGAGAGAGAGAAAGTGAGCAGGAGTGGGGGAGGGGCAGACAGAAGAGAGGACAAAAGAGAACCCCAAGCAGGCTCCCCACTGTCAACACAGAGCCTGATAGGGGGCTCAAACTCATGAACAGTGAGATCATGACCTGAGCTGAAATCAAGAGTCGGATGCTTAACTGGCTGAGCCACCTAAGCACGCCTCAATTTTTCTGTAAATTTAAAACTGTTCTAAAAATAAAGTCTATTTGCCATAAAAAGTTATTTTTTATAATTAACCCAATCCGTCCACTGTAACTTTAATTAATTTTCAATATTTTTAATTATATTTTAATTTAATATACAGTCGATGTGTGTCTATATAAAATGTATTAAAACATAAAATATTAAAATTAATATTAAATAAAGATTAAATTTTATATATTAAAATATTACGATATGATGAAAATCACTGTAAACAATAGCATATGAATCCCTGTATATATTTATGTAAACATGTTTATATTATTTATATTGCACTGTACATGCACATTTTGTCCTTTTTTTCTACTTGATATTGTTCTAATATTCCTCCTCATCAACCTTACAAGTAAAGGTTTGACTATTTTTTTAGTTATCATGTTTATTTTAACATGCACAGTTATTTGGTAACACTGAAAATAAATCATTAAGCTTTGATTTTAAATTACAAATTATTTGTGCCTCAGATAGCTTTGTCCTATCCTTAAAACCCACCCAGTTGCTAAAGTTCCTGGGGTGAAGTTCAAAGGTAGAAAGAAGTAGGGTTCCAGAGATGAAGCCTGTGTTAAATATATCAATTTTTTCTTTAACTTATGAATTTAGTGGTTTGTTCTTTAGGGACATAGAATAGCATGGTCTCAAAAAAGCCACAACAAAGTGTCCTACTTTCCACTTTAATGGATGTACCCCATAATTTACTTAGCCAGTACCCATTGCTAGACATTAAAATTGTTTCCAACTTTTGGCTCTCATATACAGTAATATGATGAACTTTACTGGCTATGGAACTTTTGCTGATTTCCGTGTTATATCATTCAGCTATATTCCTAGAAGAACTACCAGATGAAAAGGTAGATTTTTAAGGCTCTTGATTCATATATTAAGCTATAATTTATAATCCTTCAGCCAACACCATCTTCAAAGAGCATAACCTTTCATAATCTTAAAGTGTGCCATTCAACTTCCTCCTAACCAAATTCAGTAACTTCAGTTTCTTTGAGCTTCTCTCAAAAGAGTGATAAAATCCTAGACACTCAAGGAATGTATAATCTGTCTTGATGGAGAGGCTTGCATACTACAAGTCTCTTCAAATACAATGGAAGAGCCTTTGGAGTCTATTCTCCAAGGAAACACACACAGACTTTAGAGGCTGTTCTCAAATGTATTTGAGACCTTGGAAGGCTGCTGTCCCTATTTCCATAAGAAAGGAAAGGAAAGGAAAGGAAAGGGAAGGAAGGAAGAAAGGAAGGAGGGAGGGAGGAAAGGAAGGAAGGAAGGAAGGGAGGGAGGAAGGAAGGAAGAAAAGTAGACTGAACAAAATACTGGCATGATTGTACACAAATATACGTATGAAGACAGTGGGACTGAATATTTTAAAACCAGACCATACCAACTCATATGTATTTACATCTATTAATAGACATTTATTTATTATTCCACAAGTACGCACTGAGAGTCTGATATGTGCCAGGCACTGCGGTAGATGTTGGGCATACAATGGCAAACAGCATAGACACGGCTTCTAACCACGTGGAGTTTAGTTGATGTGGATAAGTATGTGTAGGACGCACCATAATGAAGCCAGATGGGGAAGCCTGTGGATAACACAACGCAACCTGATGTTTCTATTGCCGGCCCAACCAGCCTCACTCCCAAGCCCTCCCACACACTCAGAAGTCCTTGTAAGTTTATCTTACGTCTCTATGCTTTGCTTGCTACAGAGAGTAATAAGAGAGGCAAAGCCTCTAGGCAAAGCCCTAAATCTAGGCAAAGCCCTAGATTTAACTGAGACACCCAATCTGGGAAGAAGAGAGGAGATGGCCCTCCCCAGCCCCTTTCAGCCCTGCATTCAATGCTTCCATGAAGGTAGAGGTAAACAGGAAAGCTCATTACCACCCTGACCTACTATCTGCAAGGCCAGACTGGCAGGTTTCCTATGCAAATAAAGCCTCCTTGCTGTGTGTCTAGGGCAGGTTTTATCTGCAGAGCAACTGACAAATCCTGGGGCTCTGGTGAGAGCCCAGACCTTGAGGAACCCCAGTTATCCTGAGCATGTCTGCTCATAGTGTTAGTCTGTCCAGGGGTGTTTTCTGTCTATTTCTTTGCTTATCTGTTTGTCTGCTTGTTTGTCTTCACTCCAAATCTTTAGCAATTCAACAATAAACATCAGAAACCTAACTCCACTCAAAACATTCACAAATGCACTGCAACCATGCTAATGGCATTGAAGCGAAGGAAGTGGGGCGGGGGGGAAGCAGGGTGTTGGTGGGTGTTCCCAGTTCCTATGGTCACAGTCTTAGCCACAGCCTTAAAACACACGGTATCGGGTTCTCAGCTAGCCCCCTCGGCGGGAAGAGCTGGGAGTTTCTGACCTCCTTTGGGGTTAAGGCTGCTGGTCTCAGTCTGTGCGTAAGCGGGTGGTCACAGTCCTTAATTGCAAAGGGGAAGTGGTCAGAAAACACACTCTGTCCTGGCGAGATTGATAACTTGTAAGATATCTTGGAAAGACGCCAGGAAGCAACAATGAGGTTGTATGTGAAACTAAATATACATGCACTGCTTGCATGTTTACTGGTAATTTCCAACATATTCTGAAAAGAAAAAACAGCAGAAGAAAAGGAGTTTGAGATGGAATCCATAACAGAAGCCAATAATACTCTCTGCTGTTTCCTTTCTTTGGTGAAAGAGACCTTTGAAATAGTAACAGTTAACATTAAATCCAACACTGACTATGTTCTGGTTACTAGACTTTCTGTTTATTGACTCCGTTAATTTATCGTAACAGTCCTTCAAAATAGTCCTTTGTCCCCGTTTTACAGACAATGAAATCGAGGCCCAGGAAGTTAAGTCACATCCAAAGTCCCTAAGATCTAATAAGAAGTAAGGGTTAGTCCCCATCCAAATGGTTCTGGGTCCCATGTTTCCATTTAGAGCTGAATAATTTCCATCAAGTTCAAAATGAATTTATCCCAGGGAAAAGGGAACATAAGTTTTTGATCATGCTGCTAATGATGTTGTTATCAAGACCAGGCTACGAGGATCAGGACTGCTTTTAAACTGGAGAGTCACTCTCAGTGAGACCCATGAGCTGGGGAGCGTATTTCTTGTGTGCGGCCTTCTGACATTGCATGTTGTTTCTGTTTGGGGCCACCCTGTTATCTGAGCTGTCATTTCATGACTTGACATAGGTGAAGGGATTGTCGCCAGGGTATGCTGTATTATCAACTCCTGGAGTTCAAAGTAGTTCAGTCTAGAAACAAAATAAAACCTTATAAGTTAGTAGACATTGAAATTGAGACCACAAAACACACTTGGTGATCATAGGCCCACGCTTTGTCTTCCAGGAAAAACATAAGAAAGAGTTTCTCTGCCTTTGTGAGCTGGCTCTGTTTAAAATGAAAGCCAGGACAAGGCCCCTGTTCTTTGCTTCTTATTCCTGAAGATAGGTGAAATTTTTTGGAACCTGTTTGGGAGCCTTCATTAAGGTGACTGCATTAGAATCTAGCAAAACCTTAGTGAATACCCACTGTACGAAGATCAGTCTAGATGTTGTAGAGGGTACATACAAAATGAAAAGACAAAAGCCTCGTCTCCCAAGAGCTCGTGGGGATAACAGAGTCATAATTATCTTCATTTGAAGGCAGACTGGGAAATAGGCCCTGGGACTTCGACGTAGAGGGGAAATAATTCTACTTGAAGGGATGGGAGGCCTGCCTTTGGGGAATGTAAGCTTGGAACTGGACTTTGCAAATGAGGAGATTGCCATCAGATGAATAAGGGAAAGGAAGGCAGTTTCAGGTCAAGGAATCACCTAGAGTAAAAGCCCAGGTGTGAGAGAATGGACCGTGGAGCCTGGAAGGAGGTGGTGAGCCACCATGAGTGTGAACCCGGGACGCGTCTGTGTGAGCACACGTGCCTGCGTGTGGGGAGAAAAGGCCTGGGTTCTCTAGTGGGGACTGAAAACACAGGCCAGGGTCATGTCCTGCGAGGTAATGGATTAGCGACTTTATTCTGCATGTAAAGACAGTGGATGGGCGTCCAAATTTCTGAGCAGTTGAACGACACAATTAGGACATAAAGGAGAGTTGAAATGTCTTCAGGAGTATGCCCCATTTCCAGTCACAGTGACCGTAATCATCAGGCCCAGAGGATGACTTGGGCAAAAGCGTCCTTGAAGTCAGTTTTCGGCTCCAGCGTGAGCCTACAGACTGCAGGACAGATGGACAGGGTCGATTTGGCCCTGGCTTCTCCCTGGGGAATAATCACATAGTCAATATTTCACCAAGAGTATGACATGACAGACGAGCAGTTACTGTGGGTATTATTACAAGTACCTAGGAACCACTAACCCCATGTGATAGGCTCATCCGATTTCTTGGGGCATGGAGCCCAGGAAGAGATTCTATTACTACTCAATAGGGACTGTAGAGCATGGTGTTAAACGGAGTCCACACTCCGGACTCAGACACGGAAGCTCATGCACGAGCCACAGACCTCTTTCTCTGGATGACCCTTGACGAACTGCATAACATCAGTGAATTCGTTTGCCGGGACTACTGAGACCAAGTACCACAGACTGGGTAGCCTAAACACAGAAACGTTTTGTTGCACAGTTCTGGAGGTCTGGGATCCAGGCGTCGGAGGGGTTGGCTTTTTTCCTGAGGGAGGAATTTGCTCCAGGTCTCTCTCCTGAGCTTAGAGATGGCTGTCCTCATGTTCACATGGTGTTCTCTCTCTATGCCTGTCCCTGAGGCCGTAGGTCTCTCTCCTGAGCTTAGAGATGGCTGTCCTCATGTTCACATGGTGTTCTCTCTCTATGCCTGTCCCTGAGGCCGTATTTCCCCTTCTTCTCAGGACATCAGTTTGTTGGCTTGGGCCCCACCTGTTGGTCTCATTTTAACTTGATTACCTCGTTAAAGGCCCTATTTCCAAATATAGTCACATTGTGAGCTACTGAGGGTAGGACTTTAACATACGAATTTGGGGGTGGGGCGCAAACACAAAACACTCAGTTTCCTCATTTGTGAGATGTCACTACAGTTACCCATTGTATGTGTTATGAGAAATGAGAAATAGGTGGTTAGGGGCGCCTGGGTGGCTCAGTCGATTAAGCGTCTGACTTCGGCTCAGGTCACGATCAGCTTCATGGGTTCAAACCCCGTGTCGGGCTCTGTGCTGACAGCTCAGAGCCTGGAGCCTGCTTTGGATTCTGTGTCTCCCTCTTTCTCTGCCCCTCCCCAGCCTGCACTCTGTCTCTGTCTCTGTCTCTCTCAAGAATAAATAAATGCCTCGAGCTTATGAATTGCTTTTAACAGTGCACGGCACCTAATAAGTGCTCGGTCAATTACAGCTACTCTTAACACAAATCCACAAAGGGATGTAGAATGTTCTCTGTCCCTGCCCTTCAGTCCAGGTGGCTCATACCTTGCTCCCAAGGTGAGGTTGGGCTGACTGATGTGTAAACAAACCATCAAAATTCCATGGTGGTTCACGAGGAAGGTGGCCACGGCCACTCTTAAGTCAGGTTTCATAGTTTGGAATGTATACATTCTTCACTGAGCAAAACTTCCCATTCTGAAATGAAAAAAAGGAAGCAGGCAATGCTTTTATATTCTCGCCCGGAAAATATAAACCTTGCTGCACTTTGAAGTGCACACGGACAAGGGTCTGACTGAGGAGCTTCTACAGCCACGGCCAATCGGAGTTGCAAGGCTGCAGTGCATGCTGCCTTCGCCTTGTCCGTGCTGCTGGAAGGGAGAGCCAGGGCCGCCCTGGGAAACAGACTGTGTTTTTCTGCCAGCGCCGACTCAGCAGCAAACGCGCAAGGCTGGTTATTTGTGGGAGGCACGAAGAGTGGCTATTATTTTAAAAGAAATTCTCATAGAAAGAATGTTGGATTTAAAATAAATAAATGCGCTCACGGAAGCTGAATAAAACTGTAACGTCAGTCAAATGCGGAGCATTGGATCGTGTCTATCCACTACTCATGAAAACAGCTCTTCCAAGTTCTGTGCTCTGGGTTCTTTCAGGATCCCCAGGAACATTATTGTAGTAAAACAGAATGCATCCAAAATAATAGTCCATATAATTGGCAACGGCTCCTTTATCATTTCTGCACTGTAGCTTGGGCACGGCACACCGCTGATTCCACGGATGGGTAGGATGCATGTACATGCTCTGCTGATTTTTCTTTTTTTCACATTTGAACCTCTCAAAAATGGGCATGTATCTTAAAATTGAAGTGATAGGGGCGCCTGGGTGGCTCAGTCGGTTAAGCGTCCGACTTCAGCCAGGTCACGATCTCGCGGTCCGTCGGGCCTGCGTCGGGCTCTGGGCTGATGGCTCAGAGCCTGGAGCCTGCTTCCGATTCTGTGTCTCCCTCTCTCTCTGCCCCTTCCCTGTTCATGTTCTGTCTCTCTCTGTCTCAAAAATAAATAAACGTTAAAAAAAATTAAAAAAAAATTGAAGTGATAAGGAAGCATCGTGTCAGAGTTCACTTTTTTTATTTGTTAGTGGTACATAAATAGCGCTGGGCTAACAATCCATGGTGACACATTCAGAGAAATGTGGTAGTGGTTGGAAAGTAACTTGCGTTTTCTGTGGGACTGGAAACGGGACTTGTTTCATCCTCCTTATATCTTCCTGTATTTCTCCTGCTTGACCTGTATTTATGGCATGAGAACATACTCAAGATGCAAATGTAAAAAAAAGAAAGAAAGAAAGAAAGAAAGAAAGAAAGACGCAGAGAGGTTAGTGAGCTAAATGAGATCACACTGTCAATCAGCAGTGGGTAGTTTAGACTCAAAACCAGCGGAATGGCTCTATCATCCCACGCAGATAATGAACGTGAGATTGTAAAAGAGGAGCCATTGAATTGCTTGTGTGTGTGTTGCGTGTGCATGAGTTTGTGTCTGTAGCACTGAGGCATAGCCTGGGAATTGGAGAAAAGAAGGAGGTCGAAGCGATATAAGCGGGAAGCCCCAGGTGTAAGAAGCCCGAGCGGGAAAGCCAGAGTCAGCTCCAGCCTTTTCATTCTGCAGAATACTGCCCCCAACTAGATGGCTAGCTTCACACCCAGATTTCAGCTCCACAAAGGGAACCATGCATTTGCAGTTCCTTGCATCCCAAAGGGCTGGACATCTACTTAGTGCTTAACAAACATCTCTTTTCTCAACAAAAACTTTATAAGATACTCCTGTGATGATGTCTACCGTATGCTGATGGAGAAGGAAAACAAAGGTGGATACATTTTCATCCCCAGGCTCCAGGAACATTCCCCCAGCAGAACTAAGGCCTCCAGCATCATGGAGGGTCAACAGAAAAATTTTAACTTGTTCACAGAAATCGAGAAATGACCAGTCCTGTACATATTGTTGTTTCCTGTAAGCAAGTGACTCTTGCCTCTTCTTAAATCTGTAATGGTGTAAGACAGACACAAATTTATTTAAGATCAAAAAGGTCACAAGCGTATTTTAAAACAGAGGAAGGATGGATAGATTCACCATATGACCCAAGAGAATCCATGCTTTGTGTCCTTCTCCAGCTATGAAAAAAAGGTAATAACAGTAATTAACAAGGCACCTTAATGCTAGCCTAAGGACAATATCATTGAAGAGGAAATATTTTATTTTATTATTTTTTAATGTTTATGTATTTATTTTTGAGAGAGAGAGAGAGAGAGAACATGCACACAAGTGGGAGGGGCAGAGAAAGAGGGGGAGACACAGAATCGGAAGCAGGCTCCAGGCTCTGAGCGGTCAGCACAGAGCCCGATGCGGGGCTCGAACTCATGAACCGTGAGATCATGACCTGAGGCGAAGTCGGATGCTTGACCGACTGAGCCACCCAGGTGCCTGGAAGAAGAAATATTTTAAAAGAAAATAATGTAAATTCATTTGTTGCCACTTTTCCTCATTTTTCACATTTTCTCCTTCCTATTTCCCATCTGTGTAAGAGGCTTCCCACCCATTTCCATATTGTGTCACTTGCCATACACACAGATCAACAGATATCTACCGGGAACATCAAATGCCAAGCACTATGCTAGGCTGTAGGGAAATGATACCGAAGGAAACAGACACAGTCTGCAATCGTGGAGCTTAAGCCTGTTACCAGACAGCAGCCCAATTCCCCAGCCATCTAGCTCTTCTAGCTCTTCTAGATGAATTTTTCCTGTGAACGTTTCTCCTTGAGTTTGTAAAGCAAACAAGAATGTGGCCCCTAGTGTTTACAACAGAAATCCTAGTAAAATGGAATTTCCAGTGGAGAAGAACATCTCTTGAATCTCTGTGCAGAGTTTTCTCTTAGCATCCCACAAATGTCGTTGTGATGCAGTTATGGATGTGAAAAGTGTCCTATGACCAGTAGATATCTGTAGCAATTTCCCATTGTTATCTTTGCGTTATGATTATTATCTATATCCCCAGCACAGTCTGATCAAGACTGGAAGAGTTCATGACTTCATTATTCTTTGGTATAGGACATTTTCCGAAGCTCTCTCCTGGACGTATACATAGGGAATTTCAACAACCTAGGGGCTGAGATAGAAGAAAGACAAAACGGAAACACAAGTTTAATGTGGAACCATGTGGAGAAAGAGGTTGAAGTTCAATGTGAGGTGTGAAGTCTTGCATCAGGAGCCATCTATTGAGTGGTACACACTTTTACCAACATGTTCACATCCTGTAAATTCCATGGATTGTCTTAAGAAATGTGATTTGCAATGAGAAGGAAGGACCAGGATAAGCGGTCTATTATTTTATATGTCATTACAGACTTGGGATAGAACCACAAACCAAAAACAGAGGAGCCAGACAAGTTCACGACCCATCAGCAATACCGCTATCAGCCCTTATCATTAACTATACTTTCTCTTGCCTATTGCCAAAAGCCCTGCTAAAGTCAAGTTTCCCTGAAAAAATCATGCAATGAGCTAGGTTTTCTTTTCTGCTACTGTTTGATTTTTTAAAATTTTTTTGTTTTTTTTTTTCACCAGCTACACAGTCTAGAGCCCTGGGCAGCCCTGTGGCTGAGATGTAACTGGAGAGCTCAGGACTCCTTTGCTTTGAACAAAATATTGGGGCATTTTCATCATCTTGGAGGGCTCCCACCCAAGGGAGCTTTGGGTGGTATCTTTCCAGCAACTTGGTATTCCTTTAAGAGACCTCTTAACCCACAGAAAGGGTGGGAGGGTTAATGGTAGGTTGCTAGAAAGGGAGATGGGTTGGAAGATAAATAACTGAAAGAAAAGATGTATTCAGAGATCTTGGGGTGGGGGTTGGGAGGGCTACAGACCAGGCTCAGCCGACTCATGTGGAGGTATGTCCCTAAAAAGCGAAGGGAGAAGGAAGGAAGAGAGGGAGGGAGGGGGGAAAGGAGATCGACATTAATAGCCCGCTAGCGTAAAGCCACAAGTGGTAAGTGCTACAAAGTCACCTCCCATACAGTGCTTCCACCAGGAGAATATGTGGGGGGAGAGTATCTCAGGCAGAAGAACGGCACGTGCAAAGGCCGTGTGGCTGTGATGGCCCACCCGTGAATGAAAGGAGAACAGGATTGTCAGAGCCCAGGGGACAGAGGAGTGAATGGCATCGAGGAATCTGTAGAGGAGCTCAGCCACACACGGCCAGGTCAGGCGGCAAAGGATTTTGTCTCCATCCGAAAGAAATGGGATGGCCTAAGGGGTTTTAAGCACAGGACAGACGTTTTTAAAAAGTCCACGTGGCCTCAGGGTGGAGGAGTGATTTTTGGAGGATACAAGGGGATACAGGAAAACAGGCTAGAAGCCACAGCAAATTTTCAGGCTGGAGAAGATTATAACTTAGACTCAGGTATTGGAGATGGAGAAAAGAGGACAGATTTGGAGAGTGGGCGTGGGGAGGAGAAGGTGTGGGGGAATAGAGAGAGGTCCTGGCTCAGGGGGAGCTTTCAAACAGGTTCAGTCTAGACCAGCAGTTGTGTTCCACGGGGAACACTGGGTAACATCTGGAAATATTTTGGGTTGTTGCAACCAGGGGAGCGGGGTGGGGTGCCACCGACATCTGGCACGTAGAGCGCAAGGATGTCACTAAACATCCTACAATGCACAGACTTGTCCTACAGCAAGGATTACGGAGTCCAAAATACCAATAATGCCAAAGTTTAGAAACTCCGGTCGAGATCCACTTTGCTCCTTGTCAGCCCCACTAAAGGTAAACAGATCCTCACCCTCATGTCCCCCCGATGAGGAAACTAAGTCATGAGGTTGGCATGGTCCACAGGAAAGCAGCAAGAAGGACCAGTCAATGGCTACTTAGCATCCACTGAGCTCTCAGCTTGGGCAAAGGAAGGTCCTGGTTACAGGTGGGGGTATTATGGACTATCCTCCCTCCTGTCCTCCCTTCCTGGATGTATGCATCTGTCCCAACGTTTATGAGAGCTGGAAAGTCTTGCCTACCCTCTGCTTCCATATCCTTGTCTCCCACTTAGTCCCCCCTGTCCAGTGTTTGTGGCCTTTGTTTCTGGGTCCGCAGCCAGTGGCTAACAAATGACCATAACTTCAGGCTTGAGGAACAGGGAGGGGGCTTCAGGATATAAGCCAAGGGATTTGCAAAGTGCAGAGATGTGGAGACACATACTAATTAGTATTTTGCATAATTATCCCCATATATTACTTTTAATAAAACAATAGTTCATCTTGTCCTGCTGGACACATGGTACTTGGTAAATCCTTGGAATGAGGCTAAAAACCAAACCTCAAATCCCTGGTCCTTTGTCCCTTTTCCCTTCTTCTTTCCCTCCACCTCTCCATCAGCCAGCACTTCCCTTCCCTTCCCTGGGCACCCAGAGAAGTTAACTCTCCACCAGCTCTCATAGAGGGTTGGTTAAGCCTTCTCCCAAAAAGTGAGTCATGGTCCCAGGTGGTAAAACTTTCTTAAAAATTTCTCTGCCCGTTCTTCCTCTGCTGTAGACTCCTTCCTCAGTCTCGTAGAGAGGATTATCCAGTCACCTGTTTCTGTTTCAAGGTATAGAATCACCACCTCTGCTTTTTGCAGCATACAATACCCATGATCTCATGAGACAGATCAAAAATGGAAGAAAAGAGCAGGCGAGCAAGCAAGAATGAATGAGGATAAGTGATTGTCAAAACACTAACAATAAAAAAGAAATGTGGTAACTATGTTCTATCAGTGAATACAAAGTTTCTACATTTTCATGCAGAGGGAACACCATTCTCATAATAATAGTCTGCCTTGTAGAAACCAAAATGATTTGGTATTTTATAATATCCCAGGTGGAGTTCATTTCTTTTCCAAAGTCCACCTTGACCCTACATTATCATTGTTCTACCGTTTCTGAAAGGATGTGATATTACTTTCATAAGAACCATGATGACTCTGGAAGATTTATTGATGACAGTCTTCCACATGAAAAGCTAAAAAAGAAAAAGACTTTGATTTTGGACTGATTGATTTTTCTGCCCTAATGTAATAGGTAGAAGATTGCCTTTCCTCCAGGAAGTTCCAGAGAAATATTTTATTTTGTTGCCTTTCAGACTCTTAAGGAAACAATGATTCATGTTTACCTTACTGTTCGATGATTATGATGAATAGGTGAATTACACCAGCATTTGACATTCACAGCAGGTGCACATAGCAATATGAAGACTATTTCTATTTATATATGATTTCCAAATGTTAACCCAGACTAAAAGAAACGTGTGTGGTATGCAGCGATAGCTAAAGGCATTTCCACATGCCCCGTGTATAGCTTTAGGGGAGGAGGAAATAAATCCAAATATGGATAAGCCCAGGACCCATCTCATGAATAGGCAGCTGCTTCTTGAAGTGACTTCAAAGTCACTGGGATATATACCTGTCTTCCCGCAACTCTCTCTCTCTGATGATATTTAAAAATGCTCACATTGACTTCTGTTTAAAGTTGAGCCCTTGCTGAAATATAAATGTTAATGGAGGAACATTTCACGTAGTGAGGAAGCTAAAATATTTAGCCATTTTGTATGTTAATTCTGCATCAGTCGGGGTTCTTCAGAGAAACAGAACCAATAGGATATATATATTTAGAAAAAGCGAGATTTATTTTAAGGAATTGGCTCATGTAATTATGGGAGATGGCAGGTCTGAAATGTGCAGGGCAGACCAACAGCCTGGAAATTCTGACAGGAGTCAATATTGTAGTCTTGAGTCCAAAAGTAATCTGGAGGCCAAATTCCTTCTTCCTTGAGAGGACCATAATCTTTTTTCCTTAAAGCCTTTGACTGAGTGGGTGAGACCCACGCACATGACAGAGAGTAATCTGACTTACTCAAAGTCTACTGATTTAAATGTTAATCATATTTTTAAAATACTTTCAAAGAAACATCTAGGCCGGTGTTTCACAAAACAAGTGGGCACCATAGTCTAGCCAAATTGACGCATATAACAAATCAAAGGTCACGAAGGCACCTTGACTTGAATTAGTTCACTGTATTTGTCAGTTTCCTGGGGGGGTCAGTGTTTGGGAAAGGCTAGTTTTGACAAGACATAACAGAGGGGAAGGAAGAAAAGAACAATAGGACAAGACTAGCTGCCATTTGGAAGCATTAAGTCAAACATTGCAGGGGAGGGGAATCCAAGACCAAAAAGGGCACAGAGAGGGCACAGGATGCTGGAGATTCAGTTTTGCGAAAGGGAAGCCAGGGATGTGAAAGTAAGTTCCCCCCCAAAAGTTGGAGGGTGAGCAGGAGTATGGATGCAATATAAAACAGAATTAGCCGATAGCTTCTAAACTCATCTGCACAGGCCCTTGGACCACTCTTGAACTAGTGCTTTGCTGGATCTTAGTAAGATTTACTGATTAAGACTCACCATGTTCCAGACAGGATTCTAATTTCTTATATAGTAATTCACTTAATCTTCCCAACAATGAAATGAAAATGCTTCTATTATTGTTCCCATTTTACAAGTAAGAAAACTAAGACCTAGAGAGATGAGGCTCGCCCAGGGTCACACAAGTAGAAATCCGTAGAGCTGGGATTTGAACCTATGCAGTCTGATGTCAGAGCTTGTGCTCATGAACACTATTCAATTGTCTCTGAAACTGCTGTTGAAGACATTGTCCAGGAAGTGGTTCTGTGTTCCCTCTGTTAGGACGTACACATATACAATATGTTCCTTTTAGTACCAGGAAAAAGATTGTATCTCCCAAGGAGCTGGTTTATTCAGATGTATCAGATAATGTAACTCATTGGGTTTTATCCTTTTACATAGTTTATAATTTTTTCTATTTCGAGTTACTCTAAACCCTATTTGTAAGTAAGGGTATAAATCCCCCCAAATTTGTAGCACTGTATACATTCTTTCATTATTCAAAATTACCAAGTAGCTATGGACTTGGAGAAATTTCATATTTTTGAGGAAGTCCTATTAGCCCCCCCCCCCCAAGAAAAAAACAAACACTCTAAAAATGATTTCTCTGAAAGGAACATATAGGCACAAACAAATACTAAGATTTCAAGAACTCACAGTGCAACATTAAGTGGGAGTAGATGGGAATAATCTACTGGAAATTTCAGGCTTTGGAAGAACTGGCCCCAGCTCTTTTCTTCAGCATTCAGAGGAGCCAAACTTCCCATATTAGCTAGCCCTCTGGGAGCCCATCTAGAGAATACTGAACACAAGGTTCTTAAGAAAAAAAATTCAGAAAGGTAGGGCCTGAGACCTCTAAGGTGTAGAACAATTCTAGATGGGGGATTAGGCAAAATAAAAACCCATGTTGGGGGTGCTTGAGTGGCCTAGTCGGTCAAACACTTGATTCTTGATTTTGAATAAGGTCTTGATCTCACAGTCATGAGTTTGAAACCCATATTGGTCTTTGTGCTGGGTGTGGAGCCTGCTTAAGATTCTCTCTCTCTCTCTCTCTCTCTCTTCCAAAAAGAAAGGAAGGAAGGAAGGAACAAAGGAATGAAGGAAGGAAGGAAGAAGAAAGGAAGAAAGAAAGAAAGAAAGAAAGAAAGAAAGAAAGAAAGAAAGAAAGAAAGAAAGAAGCTCATGGAATCCTGGCAAAGCAAGAAGACAGCGGCTGGTCCCTTGTTCTGCTTCTGGTTTATGCTTCTGTTTCTATTGCTTCTCCAGCCCTGATTTCCCTTGTTGACCAAGCCTGGTTTGTGCTATCTGCTCCCTGGCCTTGATTTTTGTGTATAGAGTCCAGTCCATGCCCTGTCAGGGGCCTCCATCTGACAGCAAGCCATCACTCTACTTTCGTCAGTAATTATGTCCACTCCAACTCCTGCCTTCTATAGCTGCCAACATATGGCTTTGTCTCTGTTCCTGTCCACTGTGACTCAGCCTGCAGACCCCACAGCTAAGACGTCTCCTTCACAGTGGGATGGCAGCCTCCACATTGCCCAGGATACAAAATGGAAGACCTGGACACAAACCAGATCCATCACCTGAAACCCCATGGCCAGAGCTTCCAGAACCATCATGCTGGGACTGTAAGGTCCCAGCCTTGGTTCCTCTTTGCAAGTGCCTGAGTTAAGTGCAATAGGACATAAGCAATGTTCAGCTCCTTTCCTAGCTCAGGCTGAAGTGTTCATGGAGCTGTGCACAAGGCGTGTCTTTCCTCCATACAGAATGAACATTCATATGAGCCAGCCAACTGGTCGGGGCTGCCAGTAGGCCACATCGTTCATGTGCTCTGAACCAGAAACGGCAGGAAAACCCAGGTCAGAAAACACTAAAGCCAACGTTATGAGATAATCCGGAAAGTCCAGAGGACTTTATGAGGGGTACCTCATAAACCACACACACATCCTAGGCAATAAAAATCTAACCACATGGTGGTACTTGCAAAAGACAGAAGGATGCTTGGGACACAGGAGTCTCAGATGCTTCCAGTGACCACTGGAAATCAATGTTCCCGTTGGTTGGTTGGCAACTCTTTCAAGACCTCAACCAACCCCTCCCCTCCTTTCTCATAGACCGTGGGATCCTTTGTCGAGGAATCACACCATTGCTTGACATCCCATGATCTTAACTCTGAATGCTGAGCCATTCTTTAGGACTATGGGGCCCACCCATATCAAAACTGGCCATTTGAAAGCAATCTCTTGGACAATCTTAATCTAAAAAGTGCTGTGATTAATTGAGGGTGTCTGCATTTAAGGGCTTCCAGAATCATTCTCAGATTCATGCCATCAACCTAGTCCTGTGTTCATCTGCACCTTCTCCCTGTCCTCTCATCCAGAAGGCATGACCTTTACGTACTTACTTGAGAAAAAAAATGTACAACTATGACATTTTTATGGAGCCTGAGAGATCGTCATTCAAAAGCTGTGCATGGATAGAAAATTTGGTAATGAGACAGACCATGTGAAACCCTTTATAAGCAAGTGGTCCATCTGGTTGCAAAAGGTAGAAGACCCAAACCAATCTAGATTAAATGAAAAAGGGATTTACTGACCCACATAATGAGAAAATCTGACAGCAGGCTTGATGACTTCAGATTCTGCTGGATTCAGGGCCAAATCAATGTCATTAGGATCTAGTTGTTTCCCTTCCCTTCATTTACAACTGTGTCTTCCTTCATGGTGAATTTGGGCACAGGGTGCCCATGCTAATAAGGTGGTGGCAGTAGATTCAGTCCTTATAAACTTTTTAGGTTTTAGGTCCAACTAGAAATACCAAGTCCACCTTCCAACTGCTGAAATACTCATTCTGAAATTCCTTATCTTGGCCCTCATAGACCTAATTTAAGTCACACGCCATCCCTGAACCAAACCCAGTGACTGGGAGATAGAACACACTGATTGATTTAGCTTACCCTGCAAGCTCCACCCTAAATCCTAGGAAGGAATCAGCATCAGCTTTCTGGAACCACATGCACAAAGAGTGAGGGAGGAGTCTCTTGACGGAACAAAGGTACTGTAATCACGGGAAGGGAGACCGGATGCTGGGTGGGAACAACAGCAAAAGTCAACCCCGGATTCCTAGGGCTGCCTTAGAACCAGGCTTTCGTTTCTGCCATATTTGTTTCCGTGTGTTTTTTCTTTAAGTGACGTAAAATTGGTATATAACATTATGTAAGTTTTACGCGTACAACATTATAATCCAATATTTGTGTATCGAATACAAAGTGGTTACCACTCTAAGTCCCCTTCTTGCCCATCACCATGCACCTGAGCCACTCCGCTCACTTCTCCCGCTTCCCAACCCCTTTCCCCCCCTGGTAACCACTGATCTGTTCCCTGTACCTTTAAGTTTGCTTTTGTCTTATTTGTTGGTTTTGCTTTTTGGATTACACATATAAATGAAATCCTATGGCATTTGCCTTTTTTTCTGTCTGACTTCTTTCACTCCCCATAATACCCTCAAGTTCCATCCATGTTGTGGCAAATGGCAAGATTCTTTTCTCTTTTATGGTTAAGTAGTATTCCACTGTGTATTATGTATATATACATCTTCTTTACCCATTTGTCCATCACTGGACACTTACTTTGTTTCCAGATCTTAGTTATTGTAAATAATACTGCAATGAACATAGAAGTGCATGCATATTTTGTACAAGTGCATGTATATTTTACAGTTTTTGTATTCTTTACATAAATACCTAGAAGTAGAATAGCTGGGTCATATGGTAGTTCTATTTTCAATTTTTGGAGGAATCTCTATATTGTTTTCCATAATGGCTGAACCAATTTCCACTCCCAGTAACAGTGTACAAGGGTTGTCTTTTTCCCATATCCTCTCCAACATTTGTTATTTCCTCTTTTTGATTAAAGCCATTCTAACAGGTATGACATGATATCTTCCCTCTATAGCCAGTTTGTTCAGAATTTTCATCATAAATGAGTGTTGAATTTTGACAAATGTTTTTCCTGTGTTTCTCGAGATGATCGTATGATTTTGATCCTTCATTTTGTTAATGTGCTGTATCGCATTGATTGATTTGCAGGTGTTGAACCATCTTTGCATCTCTGGAATAAATCCCACTTGATTGTGTGGTAGATGATCTTTTTAATGTCCTGTTGAATTCAGTTTGCTAATATTTTGTTGGGGATTTTTGTATCTATGCATATTAAGGATATTGTCTTGTAATTTTCATTTTGTGTATGGTCTTATCTGGTTTGGGTATCAGGTAAAGCCAGTCTTGTAAAATGAATGTGGAAGCATTCCTTCCTCTCCGATTTTTTTGGAAGAGTTTGAGAAAGATAGGTGTTAGATCTTTGAATGTTTGATAGAATTCACCAGCAAAGTAGAAAAAAAAAATTCATCAGTGAAGTTTTCTGGTCCTGGACATTGGCTTGTTGGGAGGTTTTTGATTACTGGGTCAATCTTCTTACTAGTAATTAGCCTTTTCAGATTTTCTATTTCTTCCTGATTCAGGCCTTGTTTTTTAAATACATTCAGCTACTTTGTGTCTTTTGATTTGACAATTCAGTTCATTTACATTTAAAGTTATTATTGGTAGGTATGTGCTTATTGTCATTTTGTTGTTTGTTTCCTGGCTGCTTTTGTCTTTCTCTGTTTCTTTCTTCTCTTGCTCTCTTCTTTTGTGGTTTGGTGATTTTCTTTAGTGTTATATTTAAATTCCTTTCTCATTGTCTTTTGTGTGATTGCTATAGATTTTTGCTTTGTGGTTACCATGTGGTTTACATATAACATCCTATATGTCTAAAACAGTCTATTTTAAATTGATAGTATCTTAAGTTTTGGTGGATTCTAAAACTTCTACATTTTAACACCCACCCATGTTCTTTTTTGATGCCCTATTTTATATCTTTTTATTTTGTGTATCCTTTAACTAATTATTATAGTTAGTTTTACTGCTTTTGGCTTTCAATGTTCACATTAGCTTTATTCTCTTTTAAAGATTTTTTTTAATGTTTACTTATTTTTGAGAAAGAGAGAAAGAGTGTGAGTGGGAGAGGGACAGAGAGAGAAGGAGACACAGAATCCGAAGCAGGCTCCAGGCTCTGAGTTGTTAGCACAGAGCCTGACACGGGACTCGAACCCACAAACCATGAGATCATGACCGGAGCCAAAATCGGACACTTAATTGGCTGAGCCACCCAGGTTCCCCTTCATGTTAGCTTTATAAGTGGCTAATCCACTACTTCTAACTATGTATTTGCATTTACCAGTGAGATTATTACTTTAACTTGTTTTCTTGTTTCTAGTTAGCATCTTTTCTTTACAACTTAAAGAAGTCCCTTTAATATTTCTTATAAGGCTGGTTTAATGGTGATAATAAACTCCTTTAGTTTTTGCTTGTCTGGAAAACTCTTTATCTTTCCTTCAATTCTGAATAGTAACCTTGCCAAGAGTATACTTACTTACTTTTTTCCTTTCAGCACACTCCCACCTGTACAATTTCTGCTGAAAAAATCAGCTGATAATCTTATGGGGGTTTCCTTGTATGCAAAAGTTGTTTTTGTCTTGCTGTTTTTAACATTCTCTATCTTTCACTTTGTATATTTTAATTATAATGTATCTTGGTGTATATCTCTTTGGGTTCATCTTATTTGGAACTCTCTGAACTTCCTGGAGCTGCATGTCTGTTTCCTTACCCAGGTTAAGGAGAATTTCAGCCATTATTTTTAAAAATAAGTGTTCTACCTTTTTCCATCTCTCTTCTCCTTTTGGGAAGCCTATGGTGCAAATACTATTCTGTTTAATGTCGTCTCACAGTCCCTTAAGCTAGCTTCAGTTTTTAAAAAAAATTATTTTCTTTTTTGTTTGCCTCCCTGGTTGGGGGAGTTCCACTGCCCTGTCTTCTAAGCCTCTGATCCATTCTTCTATTTCATTTAGTCTGTTGTTTAAACTATCTAGTTTTTTTTTTTTCAGTTAAGTTATTGTATTATTCAGCTCTGTGACTTCTGTTTAGTACTTTCTTATGTTTTCTATCTCTTTGTTAAAGTTCTCACATGTTCATCCGTTCTTCTCCCAAGTTCAGTGAGCATCTTTACGACCATTAATTTGAATTCTTCATCAGGTAGATTACTTACCTCCATTTCATTAAGCTCTTTTTCTGAGGTTTTATTTTCTTCTTTCATTTGGAACACATTCTTCTGTCTCCTCATTCCCTTGACTCTCTGTGTTTGTTTGTTTTTATTTTTTTTTTACGTTTACTTATTAGAGAGAGAGAGAGACAGAGCATGAGCAAGGTGGGGGGTGGGGGAGGTGGGTGGTGGCAGAGAGAAGAGGAGACACAGAATCCGAAGCAGGCTCCAGACTCCGAGCTGTCAGCATAGAGCCGGACGCAGGGCTCGAACTCACAAACCGTGAGATCATGACCTGAGCCAAGGTAGGACGCTTAACTGATTGAATCACCCAGGCGCCCGTCTCTGTGTTTGTTTTTATGTGCTAGCCCAAACAGCTATCTCTCCCAGTCTTGAAGGAGTGACTTTGTGTAGGAGATGAATTTTATTCAACCTCGCCCTCGCTTTTGGTTGCTTCTCAGAATTTTGTGATTGTCTAAGTAGCCTGTTTTGTCCTTGATAGGTCCCAGGTTTTGAGGGTGTGCCAGAAACCTGTTAGGGCTCCCAAGGGAGAAATCTCAGTCAATACCTAGTTTCAGGCTAATTATAAACCAGATCCTCAGGCAAAAGCTTTCAAAGTAGTACATATATACAGTCTTGAATATCTGAATCATAAACCCTGTCAACTTCAGACAAGGAGATCTAGAAGTGTCCGCTGAGTGACTGCTACAAAAATTATGGCTTTAGATGTGTGTATAAGCTGTTCCGTGAGAAGTATTGGAGAGCTCTGGTGAGGCCAAGGGAGGGTGCTGATACTGTGTTTCTCTGCCCATGGTCCCTGAGAGCACATCTTGTAGCCTCTAGATGTGTGGCAACCTGAAGCCTGGCCCTCAGGCTGAAGCTCCTGACAGGAAAATAGGCCCTTTTCACATGAAGACTGGGGATGTGTTTCAGTCTGTTGTTTGTACAATGCCCTGAGGGTCATAGCCTGCCAAGAACTGTCTCCTTAATTCTTTCAGACCCATCAGGCCCAGAAACACAATCCCCTTCTGGCCACTAGGGCCAGATGCTCAAGGGACATCCCCTGTGTGGGCTGTGCATGCTTGCCCACTGTGGCAGGGCAGGCCACAGTTGTGACACATGGTTGGCAGGGCACTTGGTTGGCCTGTGGCTGGATAGGCCATGACTGCCGCACTCAGGAGTGGCAAGGTCCCCAGAGCTAGTAGGCTAGAGGTGGGATGCAAAAATGGCACCCACCAGCATCAGCCCCAACAAAGCAGAAGACCACAAAATGACACTATGAATGCCCCATCCCTGGAGAAAGTCCCCAAAGTCCCCGGAAGATGCTTTAAAATTAACAAGTAAGTTTCCTTTGCATATGGTCTTGGCCCATTTCAAACTGTTGATTTTGCACTGAGTCTCAGGGTGAATGTGTGAGAACCTTAAGAGCATATTTTTCTGTTCCCTAGAGCCCTATGGTTCTCTTGGAAGTAAACCCTGTTGGTTTTCAAGGCCAGACATCTTGGGGCTCATCTCTCCAGTGCAGGTCCCAAATGTTGGGTGCTTTAAGTGGTGCACAAATTCTTTGCTGGTCAGGAACAAGTTCCATATTATGAGATCCCACCCGACTGGGGTTGGGTCTTTGTGAGACCATGTCTCCACCTCTCCTACCTGTCTTGATGTTGTCTTTTTATCCTTTGTTTTAAAGGCATTGTTCATCTAGCTTTCAGATCCTTTCAGAGGGATTATTGCATACGTAGCTATAGATGTGTTGTGCTCATGGGATAAGATGCGTTCGGGATCCTTCTATGCTACTGCCATGAATCTTCCTTCTTGTTTCTGTGTTCTTGATCCAGCCTTGGCCTCAGCCTACCTCACTCTTATCTGGTCTTGACTCTTATGTATAAGCAACTCACAGCCTGTCTGATCTGTTAGTCCTGCCTGTGGTTCTGCCTCAGTCAATTTCTGCTTATCAAACCTCAATTCCACGGAAGTCTTGCTGAGACCATTAGCAAAGTCAAACCTGAAGCCTGCTATACAGTGCTTCCAATTTGAGCCCTCCTGACTCTATTACCGGTCATACTAAAAGTAGGCAGAAGCTGAGATTTCTGTGATTCAGACCAAGAGGAATAAAGCTGTATAAATGAAGGGATTATTTAGGGATGCATGCAGGGAAGAAAGAACATAGTCAAATGATAGCTATAGAGAAACAGAATTGCATTTAACCATAGAACTCTTTCCAGCAATAGTTGACAGACTGCTAGAACTGCAAGGAATTTTAGAAAATATTCTTTACTGTCAAGAAGACAGCACATATGTGTATATCAGGTAAGATTCTAGTGTGTTTCAACTAAAATTCTAGCTGGAAAAAGAAAATTAATTTATATTGAGTTAAACAAAACAAGCAATGTCTAGCTTTTGGTATATAGAAAACCAGATGCTGAAATGATGTCCTCAGGAATCTTTTTCTCTCCGAGTTCTGCTTTCATCTATAGGGAAATCATTGTCAGGCACACTCTTCCCCAGAAGGGGAAAGATGGTCACAAGCTGCAGACCCACATCATATCAGCTTAGCACTCCAGCAAAAAAGAGCATATCATCTTTCCCGATATCTAGTCTAAGTCCCAGGGAAGGCTCTCATTGCCCAAGCTTGGGTCACATGCCCACACGTCAAACAATTGCCATAGCTAAGTGTGAGAAACACCGTGAATGGCCTGGCTCAGGGCATTTTAACATATGATTATGAGCGTGGAGCTCCAAGGTGACTTGGATTGAAATCTCACTTCCTCTACATGTTGGTTGTGTGCTGTGAGTCATTTTCTTTGACTGCAAAATGGAGATAAGAGTTGGAGCTTATATGAGCATTGTAAAAACAAAGAGAGTTCATAGATGTTATGTGCTTAGAACAGGTCTGGTGCATGTATACACCCCATAAATCAGATACCTTGATTATTGCTATGATGGTGATGATGATTAGTTCTCTGTATAGGGAGTGTGGTTAGCCACACAAAAACAGCATGTTCTGAGAATGAGAGAGGGGAGGTTCCTGAAAGATAGGGTTCTATTATCAGAAGAAGGGTAAGGAATATTGATCAAGCAAAAACAACAGGTAGCCCCTATAGCATGTGTGGAAACAGCCGACATTCACGTATATTGTGTGTGTGTGGCGGGGCGGGGGGGTGGGGCGGGGGCCGCTGGTGCATGTGAGTGGTATCTTTTCAACGTTTATTTATTTTTGGGACAGAGAGAGACAGAGCATGAACGGGGGAAGGGCAGAGAGAGAGGGAGACACAGAATCGGAAACAGGCTCCAGGCTCTGAGCCATCAGCCCAGAGCCCGACGCGGGGCTCGAACTCACTGACCGCGAGATCGTGACCTGGCTGAAGTCGGACGCTTAACCGACTGCGCCACCCAGGCGCCCCAGTGGTGTCTTTTGAATTATGGGAAGAAGGCTTGGAGAAAAAGTGTTCCCTACAGTTCTTTTTCCTAGTTAACTTCCCTGCGACCGCCTATCTCCTCTATCGGGGAGACTGAGGGCAACTCTGAGTGTATTGTGCTTGGACCTGATTTGGCTCAAGTGTGTCCCCCACGTGGATGCTCCATTGTTGCTACCCTGGTGTCAAAGTGATACAGTGATGCACTGGGGACTTGAACAGAGCTATGCCTTATCGTGGAGGCGTGGCTTATGCTGGGAGAAAATCTGAGTAACAATAAACAGTCTTTGTATGCAACAAGGAGGTTTTTATTTTCCCTAAAACTCATGAGTTCGCTCCATAAAATTTACTGAGTGCATAATGTGTACCCAGAACCCATTTAGAGCCTAGGGCTCGAATACAGAAAAAAAAAAAAAAATTAGGAATGAAGATAATAAAATCTAAAGCTACAGGCACGGTACGAGAAAGGAAGAGCCAGAAAACTGTGTTTGTTTTAAGCAAATGTGTTATCCTTTTGAAATTATTTCCTATATTTATCTTCTAAGAGCAGAGTCCACATTAGATAGACCATAAATCCAACTGAGTTCTGAGAAATAATATATTCTCAGACTTGCCTGAGGTGGGGTTTGCATGGCTGTATGTTTTTCTTGGTTTTATTTGCATGAGAAAAAAAAGAATAGAAAAAAAAGCTTACCAAGCACAGCTGTAAGGCTTTAGTTTCAACAAGCTATTAAAATTACTTCTCAGCTCAAAGGGTGGATTTTTATTTTTCATGAGTATATCTTATACCAAAAGGTAGCCCCATAATCTTCTTCTAACTTTAGATTATTTTGTAGATTTTCAGTCTGTCTTTCAATCATCCAAAATGCTTCTATACAATCATGAGTAAAGGAGAAACGAAGCTGAAGTTTTTTTTTTTTCATTCCTTAAAGAAAAATCGAATTTATCCCTTCAGACATGATTCTTAAATAGCTTGGATGCAGTAAAAAAAAAGAGGCTGACAGATAAATGCTAACATTTTTCTGGCTCGTGTTTTTTAGTTGTTTATATTCCTCATCCAGTAAATGCTTTAAGTTATTTTCCACTTCCTCATTCACAATTATTCTTTGTTCTGAGTAAGAAGGTTGTTTGTCACAGGATGTAATAAAACATTTTAATCAGCTTGATGAAACAGTACAATTATATATTGTCGAGTGGGACACTGTACTTGGAAAAGTATTAGCCTGACCTCTTGCATGTCTAACTTGGGGGGCAATGAATATCTTCTGAAGTGGAAGAGTGATCACCCATGGGGAAGCGAAAGCTGGTGCTTCATTTGAAGATGCTCTTGCTGATAACTTGCTTGCCAAGCCCACAAAGTTGGCTGGAAAACAAAACCGGTTGCAACACTATGTTTGGAGAAAATTTTGAAGTGTAACCAATTTCCCTCTTCTAATCATAATGTGCAGAACAAAAACTATGTTCTGTAAAGAATCTATTTGAAAGACGTTGGATATTAAAAATAAGTCCTCATCATTCTCTGTCAAGTCTCCCGGAGCCAAGTTCAGACTCAATAAAAGTTGTACCACATTCTGATACCGAGATGCTCCAGTCCAATGAGTGAGACCGTAGGGATAAAGGGAAGTCTTTGCTCAGCTAGTTTCTTGTACCAAAATCAATAACACCATGATCTTTTGACTGCTTGAATCTGGGAGGGGGGAGGGGAGGGGGAAGAGTGACAGGCCATGTATCCTAGACAAAAAATAACAACTATAGCTTCCGATAGGTATATTGAATGTCTAAGTGCCTGCCAAGTTTGATTCTTTCAAGTTTTATCCTTCAGGCCTGTATTAAAAATGAACAAAATTGTTCAAGGAGCTCAACTATCGTTTAGAGGACTTGTCAAGTGTACCCCTGACAATAACAGGAGATTTTGCCTCTCTTGTGCTAATGAAATGCAGCTTGGCCTCACTTTAAGGATTCTCGTTCATTTCAAATTATTTTTACAGAATAAAGTTCTTTCATTTACCTTTCTAATAATTTCGCAAATTAATTTAATGCATTTCTCTCCCTCCGAACAACATGATAGAATAGGAAGAATATTGATTTTAAAGGAAGATGGGAGATATATTGAATTAAGAGCTGTGAGGACCAGACAAGTTCTTAACCACCCACCTTCCAGCACTAGACGTTTCTCTTCTGTACAATGACAAGAAGTCACCTGAATGAGAGATAATACACGTGAAGTATCTGGTAAAGTGACATGTAATAGGTGCTTGATAAATATTATTTCTCTTCCCTGTTATTTTTTGGTTCCCAGAAAGCCCAATGCCTTCGCATTCTAATTTTGTTTGTAAGTGCCTACCCTTCCCCAAGGGTCAGACCGTCCTGCTCCCAAGACCAGATGACAATACATGTTAATGCACCTGTAACATCACTCCTCTAGCTGCTAATGTTATCCATATATTCAGTGAACCCCTGTTGAGCATCTATTCCCTGCAAGTCACATGCTTGGAGACACTAAGATGGAGAAGATCCAAAGCCAACACGCAAAAAAACGGGCTACCTTGCAAGGGAGATGAACAAGAAAATCAGTAATTACATCACAGTGTCATCACTTTATCCAGGGGGTCTGCACACCATGTATGAGAGGAGAGAGTCTAGTCTCCCTGATGACAATGGAGGGAAGGGGGAAGTCCAAGAATGTTTTAGATGAGTCTAGACCTACCATAATTGTTAGCCAGGCAAGACAGGGGACAGGAGGGCACGCAGGAAAAAGGACTCCGGGGGGGGGGGGGGGAGAAGAAATGACCTCTTTTTCTGGTAGCACAAAACCCATTACACTCAGTGTCAATAATCTTGCACTTCTATTTATCATGGATAAAAATGAGAAAACTTTTTGAGCGTGTGTTGTGGCCAAGGTAGACTGCGACAAGGACATAAACACTGAATTAAGGCCTTCAAGAAGCTTGGATTCTAGCTAGAAGACTGGAACGGACATACTGCAGTCACCATTTAAGGCTGGAAGTCGACACTTGTGCCTAGAGCTGTCTGCGCCATCCAAGACTGGTGAGTGCTGCGCGGTGATTTATTGAACTTTACAGAATTAACAGCTTACCCAGGACTAAAAACGTTGAAAGCCAAAGTATTAGAGCCCAAGATTTCCAAGCTTAGTCTCAGATGCAAAAACACTGGTCTGCTCAAAAAGGATGTTTTTAAGTTGAGCACATGAAAATGAGTGAATTGTATGTCATCTTATATGTTGAAATAATAGGAAAGTTGCAAAAATGGTTAGAAAATTAAGCAGTGGGGAAGAAAGCAGCTGACCTAGCATCTTTGGAAAACAGTGTTTTGACTGGATACTGTAAGGCTAAATACAGAAAGAACTGCACACAAACGCTGGAGTTGATAAATTTGTTCCTCACGGGGCTATGGGTTCACAATTCTGATACTGTTTTATATACATAACAGGGTTGAACTAGTAAGTAAACCTATACAAGAAAATGCTGGGAAAAAATATATTGCTGTTGACAACTAACGTTGCATATGTTTTCAAATTACAATATTTACATACAGAATAAAATAGAAAAAGTTCACTTATAAGATTAATATGGAAATGATATGAACACAAGGTTATATTAGGAAATGTAGTTTGATGAAGATTTAATTTGAGTAAGATTAGTTTAAGTGTTTTGTTGTTGTTGTTTTTGTTTTTTTACTGTTAATGAGAGGTCATCCAAACTTGACCTGAAGAGAAAATCCCTTATTTCTTGGTTTCATCCAGGAAGTCCAATACTCTTTATATTTGGAGATATGAACCATGAAGGAGCTCACCACTGCATCCAGCATGTGGAGGTGAAGGAACTACCTCGGGGGGGGGGGGCTCTCCTGGATCCGTAGGCCTCAGTGACCTTGTGATGGAGGTCAAGGTAGGCGAACACAGCCTGGTGGCTCTGGAGGCCTGTTGGAAAGGAGGGCACAGCACTTTAAAACCTAGGCCCTCTCCTGGGGAAGGGACCATCAGCACTTGGCTCTTGGCCTCCTGGCAGGTTTGGAAAATCTCCTTGTGATGTGGTAAGTCTCATGACGTCTTTTGAGGCCGCAGGCATTTTAAACATCTCTACCATCTCCCCTTCTCGTTTTGAACATTTGGATCTCCCTTCTTGCAGTTCTCGACCCAGGGGAGTTAATTCCTCCATCAGCATCAAGCCCACCCTCTTTACCTTTCTGTAGGTGTCCATAAGGCTAGTTATATTTAAGAACTCTTTCTGTAGCCTGGCATTCTCTGAAAATGATTTAATCCCTGTATACTCCTTTCTAGTAGCCTTCAGCTTGTCAGCTAGTTGGCATTTCTCCCTAATCCAGGCAGCCCATGTTTCCGAAAGCTGCTTTTCACGTCTTACGGAAAGCCAGCTTCTAACAGACTGAACACGTCTGAGTAGAAATAAAAGACTCATAAATAAGGCAATGACGAGTGAACATGTCACTGTCTCCCACTGGATGTCATCGAAGGTGAGTTGTGGATTCAGGTCTTCGGGCAGGATCTCCTCTACTGGCTTCCCAAGAATTAGCCCAAATCCAAGCTTTGCAGAGGATAGCAGCTCCTCCACGACACTGATCTACCATTGGGCTTTGCCCAGTTACCATGGAAGCACCAGCCACAACAAAACCTAGGGAACACCTCAACATTCTGTCTAGAACCCAACTAGCAACTGACAGCTTGGACTGGTCAGTGATATGGTCAACGGAGGGGGGAGATTTTCAAGTAAGATATACTCATCTTAAAAAAAATAAAGTAAATATATTGAATACCAGGTTTCTTATTGATGGAGAAATAAGTTCTAAATAAGAAAAGGGAGGAAGTTAAAATAAACCCTATGGTGCAGGACTGGAGTTGGAGAAATCAGTAGGAGATGATTTAAAATACACACACACACACACACACACACACACAGAATGATACAGAATATATATAAATATGTGTATATGCATGGGTTAGTTTATATACAGTTAGTTTATCTCTAGCTTTGCCTAGAAGCAATGACACCCCAGTAACAATAAGCATACCCAGTGCCCAGATCTTGGTTTCTAAATATTATTTTCCAATAAAAGAAACCAGGACACTCTTTGAAGAAGTGGTTGATTCCTGGGGACAAAAAAAAGTCAGGATGAGCAATGCTAAGAGAAAAAGAAAAAGAAAAAGAAAAAGAAAAAGAAAAAGAAAAAAGAAAAGGAAAAGGAAAAGAAAGGAAAGGAAAGGAAAAGAAAAAGGAAAAGAAAGGAAAGGAAAGGAAAAGAAAAGAAAAGAAAAGAAAACATGATGAAGGCATATTGAAAAGGCACAGGGTCCTACATGATAGAGCTCCCAGTGGCCAACTCTGAAACAATTTAAGCAACAAAATAAATAACAATAGGATTGGATCATAACCCAAAGCATAAAATAAATATCCTTGAGTCCATACTGTTATAAATAAATAAATAAGTAAATAAATAAATAAAAGGCAGAGAAGAAACAACACTTCATTACAGAATGCCCACTAGTAAATGTAGAAGAAATAAGGGAACTACGAAGTCCCCACGATCATGCTCCAGTGGTCATTGCTGCAGGGAAGAATCATCAGTTGATAATAAAATTAGTGGGCAGATGTTTAAGGGGAAACAGGATATTTGTGTATATGTATACATATACAAAAATATATATATTTTAAAGGAAAGATGGAACTTTATAGTAGAAACACCCGTAGCCAAGTGATCAAGGTTAACATCACCAGTAATAAGATAAACCAACACCATGTATCCTTGATATGATGACCTGAGAAAGGCACATCTCCTCATGGTTTTCTTTGCAATAATACACAGCCTCGACTTAATCATGAAAAAACATTGGACAAACCCACATTAAAGAAATTCTACAGGCATGAAAGACGAGGAAAGTCTGAGAAACTGTCCCAGTGGAGGACACCAAGGACACGTGACAACTAAATGCAAAGTGAGATCCCAGAACAGAAAAAAGGGACTTTGGTGGAAAAACTGGTAAAATCTGTATAAAACCTGTAGTTTAGTTAGTATTGTACCAACATTAATTGCTTGATACTGATCATTTTACTATTATTATATATGATGTTAACATTATGGAAAGCTGAGTAAAGGGGATATGGACACTGTTCTATTTGCAACTCTTTGTAAGTCTAAAATGATCTCAAAATGAAAAGTTAAAAAAAAACAATAAAATTAAGCATCCTCATCTCTCTACAAATGGATCTGGGATCCTTCAAGGACTGCCTTAGTTTCCCGTTGCTGCCGTAACAAATGATCAGAGATGCAACGGCTTTTAACAACGCAAATTTATTATTTATAGTTTCATACGTCAGAACCCGATGTGGGCACTGCTGGACCAAATAGGTGTCAGCAGGACCACTCTCATTTCTGGCAACTCTAGTGAAGAATCCTTTTACTTGCCTTTTTTCACTTCTGGGGACTGCCTGCCCTTTCTGGCTCCTCCTTCATCTTCAAAGCCAACAATGCAGGTCATATTGCTATCTCTCTGTCTGACTGTAGCTAGGAAAGTTTTCCTCTTCCAAGGACACATGTGATTATAGGGGACCTACCTGCATAATCCCCATGTCAAAGTCTTTAACCTAATCCCCCCTGCAAAGTCCCACTTGCTATGTAATGCATCGTATTCACAGGTTTGGGAATTAGGACAATTTGGAGGTGGGGGGCATTATTCAACCTACCATGGGGACTTTTCCACGGAAAATGACTTAATTCTCTCCATGCCAATCCCAGGCAACTCCTAAAAGCAGATGAGACAAATTCCCAGGGTTTTCCGTATGAAAATCAGGTGAAGTATCCTGCACAGGGTTGGAGCATAGGAGGTTCTTAATCAATGATCGCTGATTTGCTCTGAAAATGAAATTACTACACTACTACTTCTGGTCCTTTAGTGAATGTTGGACTACCTTCCAGGTGGTTCATTTCTATCTCGATGGTTCTCACATTTCCACTCGGAAAGTCTCGGCCTTTGTTAGAGCTGCAACTCCAGGCCCTTCCGTTCTCAGGCATGGCTGGGTCTGCGTATCCTCATTCCGTCTTGTGGCACATCTGCTCCTGTGCTCTGCATAGCACCAGGTCCGGGGTAAATATTTAATGGGTAATTGTCAAAATGAACTCTCAGAAAGGAACTCTCTCCCATGCAGCAGACCTATACAGCCTTAGCTCATATCCGCTTTAGCCTTTTAAGAAATGGAAACCCATTTTTGCCCTGCATTCAGAAGAAGAATGTAAAAAAGGAGTGGGAAGTGGTTCTTTCCATAATTTTGGTGTGATAGAGCAGACAATGTTTTTATTACGGTCTTTGATGCAAACAGGGACAGTCAAGCTGAAAATACAATTTTCATGGATTATTTTAATGTTAAATCTTTGCACTTTGAAGCACCTTGTACAATGCCCACATTCTCAAGTCATTCTCAGATATTTACGTGAATAAATGTACATTTTATTCATGGGCACTTCACATGCGCCGCTAGTGGTTTTTGGATCCATTTGCCAAAGCAGCTATATGTGAGCTAAACCATCGCCTGAGGCGCTTTTAAAAATACTGATATCCAGATACTTGTACTTGCCCTTAAACAAATCCTGATTTAATTATTCTGATAGGGTCTCAGTCATTAGTCTATTTAAGCTTCCCAAGTGATTATGATATAAAACCAGGAAAGCAAACCACTAAGTTAAAGAAATGGTGTTTCTTAATATTAAACGTCAGAATGTGCTTTGCAGAAGAAATGGGTGCGAGGCAGCCTTCCCAGGGTGAAATATGCCTCCACTCCTTACGTGCAAGTGACATCCATTCTGTAATCAGATGACTTCTGCTGAGGTCCAACCAGCACAGTCCTTTTAACTCCTTGTCCAAATTGCTCATTCCGGAAACAGCACCCTCTCTCAGTTGTCATTTCTGGCCCCCCCACCCCCCGTTTCACATCCTTCTGTTTGCTCCGCTACTGGACCAGGACTAATGCTCTATGCATTGCCCACTCTGCCTCCTACAGCCACCTTCATCCATCCCCAGTGGTCACTTTCTTGGCTCTGATGTTTTCTTTCATCCTCCCGTGATGCATTCTCATCCCTTATAATCCTTTGCTATTTCTTAACACAAATAATGGGAAGAATCAGAGTGCAAAAAGAATTCACTGGTATACTGTGGCCACTATAAAAATGTTCCTCCCAACCACAGGAAGCATAGTTGACATATGGGCCCAGGTGCTGTGCTGAGGAATCCACCGCCCCATTAGTGCGAGGCTACCCTTCCTTCGGGTGCTCCCAAGCAATGGCTGAGCGTCACAGTATGCTAAGTCTGGCCAGTCCCTGGGAGCCTTGAACTCCTCTGACTGGCGACTTGAGTTCAAGGGCTTCTTGTTGGCTTTGCCAAATGTTCCCAGAACTGAACCCAGAGCTGTGACTCTTTCCCCATCCATTCCTCCTCTCCCTCTCTCCCCAAGGTCAGGACAACGGCCAGCATCGATGGTCTCCTAGTCCTCCCAGCTCCCTCTCCGTTTTTCCTCCCAGGCATCTTCCCAGATACATTTCGTACACACCTAACCCTATCTTAGTGTCTGCTTCTTGGAGAATCCAGACCGGCATGTGTACTATAGGGGGAAGTGGTAAGAATAACTGGATTCTACTCTAAAAGAAACTAACGATTCCCCACACATTTATCTAATCATCATTAACTAATGTGTGGATATATGTATATGTGCACATCCACTCGTTTCAAAGAAAGACTGTCAAGGCTAATGAAAAGCTATAAGGAACGAACAAACTGGGAAACTGATAGCCGGAGAAAATGCCCGTAATACATGCTATAAGGACTCCCAGCGGTGGTTCTCAACCTCGGTCGCACATTAGAATCACTCAGAGAACTTTAAAAGTGCTGGCGCCCGGCTTGAGATTCTGACGCAATTGGGCTGGTGAGCCTGGGAATTCGCATTTAAAAAGCTCCCCAGATGCTTTTAGTGTGCAGTAATGTTTGTGAACCCTACTCTATAGGTGTGCACACAGATGGGCCACCATTTATAGTACCTATAATGTGTAAGCTACCCAGTTGCTCGGGAGAAATGTGGTTAATCGTAGTCCTGAGGGAAGAGAAAAATTTCTTCAGCAGATCTTCACAAAGGAAACACTGTGGGATGTCATCAACCACATCCTTAACAACATCCTCAGAGTAAACACAAAAATGACTTTCATAGAGTTGCTCCCTATGACATCCTTCAATGTTGCCAGGTTCTTTCCATGTGCTACCACTTAGAGCAAGCAGGTTCTGCTCACGTACAAATTTGGAGAGGAATTTTCCACTTCGGTTAGTGTATCTCACCCTGAAAGGCTTCATGCTGTGTCTTGGGGTAAAGTTCCATGGTTGGAATCAGGGGGTCCCAGAGAATATACACTTTTATCTATTTTTTTTTTTTGATACTGAAATTCTGCATAACATTGTTTGACCGAAAGATTCTACCGCCAACAAGAATTTGAAAATCACCCCTCAGCCTAAAGAAAAAGAAATGCTTCCACTTTTCAACAATTCTGAGCTGATCCCAATTGCACCCACAATAAATCCTGACTTGAATATCTCAGAAATAATTAACTTCACTGTAGAATGATCAATAAAGACGAACTTCAGACTGACTTGCTATCCAAACCGATAGGGTACGCCTGACCAGGGGTGATCCATCCATAAAATAAAATCTGAGGTAGAGAGGTAGATGCCATCCATAAAATAAAATCTGAATATGAGGACGAGTTAGTGAAAGTCCAGCTTTCTTGGGACATGATACTAAACCCCATCAAAAAGGTCAACCCCGTTGGAATTCTTACAGCTAGGCTCTAATCTGGCCATCCTCTGTCTTCAGAAAGAACACCTCAGGGAGCCTCCTTACCTGGGCACAGAACACCCCTGCACAGATCACACGGGTGCCCACCGGCTTCCCATGCCTGGCTCAGGCCAGCGCTGCATACTGAATTTCTGGCTTCTTCCTTCCTCCTCCTGAGTTTTTCTTCCCAGTATCCTTGCAATCAACCTGGAATGGCAGGGTTGAAGATGTTGAGTTTTTCTTCCTGGTATCCTTGCAATCAACCTGGAATGGCAGGGTTGAAGATGTTTAATAAATGAATTCTCCCCATCACTTAAGGTTTACTAATCTCCTTGCTTATTGAGCTGCAGTTCACGGCAACTCTGGTGAAATTGATTAGAAAAAATTTAATATACATTTCTGTTACCTATGAATTAATGTACGCTTCAAGGACATTGCTTTTTAGCTGATAGAGGGTGCATGCTATTAGCATTATAAAACGACCCTAGTAGTGACTTTGAAAAACTTAAGTAGGAAGTGCATGGAAAATCACAGAACCAGGCAGCAACAAACAAGTCCCAGGGTGGGCCTTTATGCCAAACGAGTAAGCAAGACTGTCCAAAGAATCAAAGTTCAAGGACACCCAGAAGAAGAGAGAGAGAAAAAAAAAAAAGAATAATTATATCTGCTGATCATCTCGGGTCCTTATTATTATATCACCTCTATTCTTGGCTTCAAATGGACATACACAGAAAATGCTGATGTGTAACAAGAAACTCACTTTTTAAGCATTGTGATTTATAACTTGAAATGAATATTCACCTACTCTATCCCCATTCCATTTTCACCAACAAACCATCATTATGCATGGGTGGTAGAATTAAAAAAAAAAAAGCCATCATTACTTTCCTTACAAGAAGAAAGGAAGCCTTGTATCACTGGTAGAATTTCAGGTGCAAGCCAGGTACCTTGCCTCCCCTACCAGCTTAACAACCCTTGCCTTCTGCTAAGGTGTGGGGGTAATACACCTATTAGATTCTTTCTGGAGAGAAAAGTCTTGATAGTACAGAGATAAAAACAACAAAACAAAACAAAACAAAACAAATGAGCATGTGAGTAAAATAAAGCTACCAAAACAGGATAAAGGTAGAGAATGACTGAAGAGCCAAGATATAACATTTTACCAACATCACCACTGCCTTGGTGTTTACCCTGTATTGGCTTGAGGTGTGGACCAGCGGAGCATGGATATGCCAAAGGGCTCACTATTCTAGCCCAGCACTGAGATTCTTCCGGAGTGAGGTTCCCCACTTTTCAGTTTGGGGGTTATGTTCATTCCATCTCTTCCCCTTGATACTATTCGAGGTCCCCATGCTGCTGCCCCAGTGTGGCCACATCAGCAGTCACATGAGACAGGCTCTCCTCATGGAGTCTGCTCAAAGCTTGTGGAAGGTTTACCGGCTAGTGAAATAAAATCTGTTTCTTCCTTACAGTTTTAAAGGCTGTTCAGTGATGCATGTGAATAATGACATTGGGTAGAATTTAAAATCTGGTGATCTGCTAAACTCTTTGAAACTGCAAAACCTTTTAGAGACAATGCAAAGAACACGCTTTGAGATCCCTGTTTCCATCCTGGGCAAGAAATTAAAAATGAAGGGCTGTAAGAGCACTTGGGTGGCTCAGTTGGCTGAATGCCCAACTCTTGCTTTTAGCTCAGTCAGGTCATGGTCCCAGGGTCATGGGATAGAGCCCTGCATGGGGCTCCTTACTGAGCATGGAGTCTGCCTGGGATCCTCTCTCTGTCTCTCTCTCTCTCTCTCTCTCTCTCGCTCTCGCTCTCTCTTTCTCTACCTCTTCCTCTTCCCCGCTCTCCCTCTCCCCCACTAGAGTGCCCTCTTTCTCTCTAAAATAAAAAAATAAATGAAGGGCTATAATGGTGCCAGGCTGACAGGAAATAAGTACAATGCCAGCCTGTGGGAAAAATCTCAGTAAATCAGTTCTGGAAATTGTCCTTCTCCTTTCTTGCCCCAAGGCCAAAAAAAAAGTGAAGTAAGGAATGGGAAATTTTATCAAATTGGACTTCACCTCATTATTCTCACTATATCACAAATCCACCACTCTCCAGGGCAACCTAACCCCAGGTGATGCTTTTTAAATGAGCTATTCTTTCTCAGACTTGTCTAGTCAGAATCCACTGGTGACTGCATGGGAAGGTCAAGGGTGGGAGGCTCTGTCACTAATGCTTTGAAGATAGGCCTGCGATGTTCTTAAATTTTTTGAGCCTTTTCTACTGTGTGCCTGTATAGGCATGTGTGTGGTAAATAGCATTTAAAAAATCATCTTTTAATGATTCTTTTTAATACTTATATCAACATGAGCATTTTATTTTTTCGTTAAGCTTCTTAGTTTATTAAAGATTTTTCAAAAGTGTTTCATCTGGTTACAAATTTTTAAAATAATGATTACAATAGGAAAGGTACCATAAGGAAATATTCAGAAAGGTACGTAGGATTTACTGATAAGGGAGTCTATCCATTGCATTATTTTTATTTCCAAAACTGTAAATAAACTAAAGGGTCAGAATAGAGTTTAGACAAACATAACTAAGCTGTGCAGTCATTAAAAATCACTGAAGGAGAGGGGATAGTGATCAAAATATATTAAGAGGGAAAAATAAGGTTGTTAAACAATATGCACATTATGATCCCATTTACTTTTAAGTAATTATTCATTTATTTATGTAAAAAAGAAGGGGATATTCCAAAAGATTAAATGTGTTATAATTTCTAGTTGATTCCAAGTGATTTTTATCTTCTTTATATTTCTCTGTAGGGTATAAAATGTTTGTGGTTACTATACATTACATTTGAAATTAGGAGAAAACAATTCTTTATTACTTTCAAGTTCAAAAAAGACAATTACCCTGAGGCACCTGGGTGGCTCAGTTGGTTAAGTGCTCAACCCTTGATTTTGGCTGAGGCCGTGATCTCATAGTTCGTGAGTTCAAGCCCCACGTTGGGCTCTGTGCTGACACTGTAGAGACTGCTTAGGATTGTCTCTCTCTGCCTCTGCCCCTCTCCCCCTTTCACACACACACTCTCTCTCTCAAAATAAATGAATGAACTTAAAAAAAAAGACAATTACCCCAATAACTGAAGGACTAATTGTGTTCACAGTGGTTAAGTCAGTCCTTTCACGGGCACGGCCTTCCTGTTATAAATTAAAGAATGAAGTGCCTCTGCCTTCCTTGTAGTTGAAGTCAGTGAACTTCCAATCAGACTCTTTGTCCTTCAAGGCTTGGCTTTTCGAACATCTTTGGATGGGGGATAATTTACCCCTCTCAGAGCCTTTGTCCTTCCTCGTCTTCCTGGGCCAGCAGGCTGGAAGAAGATACACAAGCCAGCACCCAGCTGTTTCGTCCAGGCACTGACTGCCCACCTCTAGGTTTCTCTGAAAGGGAGAGGCTACGAACACCCACCTACCATCACTGAAAGGCAACATGAACCAACACGTTCCAGAGAAGGGACCTCAGGACTAGAGAGACGAGGTGGTAAAAATTCTAGAAAAGCACCTCATTTTCCTGCTTCTCCAACACTGCACACATCCCCTCTCATTTGCTTTAGAGAAACCAGGGCACATCTGAGTGAGAAAATGGCAGAGTGACTATTATCCGTGATAGCAAATCCGGGTTTCTTTACCTACATTCCTTCCCAGGTAGTTAACCACTAAATCAGTGCTCCAAAACTTTAATTTCAACACACATAGCTGTATGCATCTTCATCAAAAAATGCTCATTGGGTACCTTCTCTGTACTTGGCAAAGTCGTAAGTATAAAGAAATAACGGCAATTTTCCTGCCCTGAGGAATTAGAATCAACGGAAAGTTACATAACTACATGGGAGCGTGGGTTTACTGTAAGTAGAATAATATATAGAGCACTTTGGCTTTTTATTTTAAACCGCTCTGCGTATTAATAAACAGAATGGCCAGAATAATCTTAATCAGTTTTATTGTACAAAATTAAAATTCAAAAACATGTTTTATTTTATTTTCTCCAAATCTCAAGAGAGCAGGGTTTAATGAATATAGCTACTTAGAGATATAAATTAGCCATCAGTTTCCTTTTTCTTTCCTTTTTTTCATAAAGATAGTGAGGTTAATGATATCATTATCTTCACCAGCTTCTAACACTAGGGAACATAAGATTGATCCATTTTCCCTAAATCTTTTGTGTAGTAAGTTTTTATGCAAGTGGAAAACTTAATGCTAACAGAAACAAATTTGACCACGCTTTTTAAATTATAGGATAATTACTAATTCTGTGGTCATTCATTCCCATGCCATCAACTCCAACACAGGAAACTATGAGAAATACAACCACTGGTAAAATTAAACCTGCAATTATAGCACCAATTTCTAGGATATGTTGATTTTTCTCTATTTTGCAACATGTACACAGATATATAAAATTTTCTCATTTATTCCTCACATGTTGACCTTGTAAGACCAGAGTTTGTCATGTTATGATGATTTTCGTGAATTTAAGACAGTTTTTGATCCTGCTTATTGCCTTCCTTGTTAATTTTTAATGCGAGGGTGGTAGTATACTCAATGTATACTTGCCCTTGAAAACACTAATCAAAAAAAAAGAGAGAAAAGAAAAAGAAACAAACATGAAACAAACACGCTTTATCTTTTTTTAATTTTTTTTTAATGTTTATTTATTTTTGAGACAGAGAGAGACAGAGCATGAACGGGGAGGGGCAGAGGGAGAGGGAGACACAGAATCTGAAACAGGCTCCAGGCTCTGAGCCATCAGCCCAGAGACCTATGCGGGGCTCGAACTCACGGACCGCAAGATCGTGACCTGAGTTGAAGTCGGACACTTAACCAACTGAGCCACCCAGGTGCCCCACAAACACGCTTTATCTTAATTCGTCATCATTTTAGCCAATGGTTTTCCTATGATAGCATTTGGATCAATCCCTTTGCAGGGAATTCCCATCACACTTGATATCTTTACTAATACCCAATATCTACTTGCAGAACTTCTAGGTACTCTGTATTTTTCCCATACACTACCTTCACCCCTTCTCAGTTCTGAGGGCAGCGTATTCAACATTTCGTTATGCTTCAACTTAAAACCATTCAAACAGCTCCCCAATTTTCCTCATTGATTGAAGCTTCCTCTAACCAGAATCTTCCCTCTGCCACCATTCTCTACACAATTGGTTTTTCGTCTTTTTCTTTTTCTATAGCCATAGTAAACAATTAGTTTAAGAAATTTCATCCAGTTTTCCATATTATTTTTTCCTCTCTGATCTCTGGATCAGTACTGTCAGTCTTAAATTATCAGCTCCATTGGCGGGGGTCCTGGCTAATCCAAATGCCACAACAGCATATCTGACATGACATAACTCCACCCACAGACTGGAAGTGGGCAGGATGATAATCATAGCAATAATAAAGACTTAGCCCTCAGTGCTTGGTGTGTACTATCTGAATCTAAACTCAGATAGTCTAAATGTGGAGCTATTACTTTTACTACTACACTCTGCTGTTGTGATGAAGAAGAGGACCAAGAAGGCAGAGGAGGAAGGAGGGAGGGTAGAATAACTGTGGTTAAATTCCTAGTGCTAGAAAAGTACTGGAATGGAATCCTGGCCCCCTAGTTATGTGCTACACACTGTCTAGTGAGCAAAAAGGGGTAAAATTCCTACCCTCACAAAGTTTGCAGTTGAGTAATGGAGATAAGTAAAGGGGCACAGAAAGACACAGAATCAGAGAAGGTTCCCTTGGGGAATGTGTTGTCTGAAGGGCAGGTCAGTGTTAACCAGAAAGAAGCAGGGAAGGGTATTAAAGGAAATAGCATGTGCAAAGGCCCTACCTCATATGAAAGATGAGATTTATTAAAATAGTGCAGAAAAAGCACCCAGCATAGTTTCTGGCACATGTGATAGGGGTTGATAACGTTAACAGTGATAATGATAGTGGAAGTACTGGTGATGATGATGGTGATGGAGGTGGTGGTGGTGGTGATGGTGATGGTGATGGTGGTAATGGTGGTGATGATGGTGGTGATGGTGATGGTAATGATAATGGTGGTGGTGGCAATGGAGGTGATGATGGTGGTGGTGATGGAGGTGGTGATGATGATGATGGCAAGGGAGGTGATGATGGTGGTGGTGATGGAGTTGGTGGTGTGGTGATGGTGATGGTGATGGTGGCAATGGAGGTGATGATGACCACAACTGTGATGGAGGAATATCTCCTTTCAAAGTATTGCCATCCTGTTCTCTTAACCAACAGTAGAGCTAATTAACGAGATTTATTGTTTTTCCTAGGTTCCAGCTCACCCTTTAGTGAAGGCACTTATTTAAAGTGCATTTCCCTAAAGGCAGGCAAAAAAAAAAAAAAAAAAAAAAAAAGAAAAGAAAAAGAACTAAAAGTCTAGATTATTTACATTTGACTAATATTTCTTTTATTTGTCAATTATTTCTGTGCAGTATAGCAGGGCTCTCTGATTTAATCTTCACAAGTGGAAGAACAAAATATAGACCATCTATTATGTCTGTTAAGGGATGAGTGCCCAGTTTCTACAGGGAAATATCTAACTAGAACAATTAGATGAGACATTTACCTAATACGACATTTCTCAGTAGTAGTGGAACAAAGAAAACAATATTTCTTCCAAAGTAAATAATACTTCTTCCAAGCCACACCCCTTTCAGACCACTTCTGAGCGATGATAGTTAATAGCAGTTAGGAGTTTTCTAACGGTCTTACAGATACTATGGAAATCATGGTCCATGCAGTTTCCCTGCTCACTTCACATTTATCAGCCATCTCAAATAGGTAAGCACTTAACGTTAAACACTTCTGAAACGCTATGGTAAAATATGCAGTGAAATATAATTTGCCTGGATGATTAAATCCCTATCCAACGGCCTTTCCCTCCTACAGCTGCTCTACATATAACAACGTTCAAAGGATAAGAGAATCTAACAGTTGCAAACACTGAATTCACACACCCAAAAGATTTCCATAAAAACCCAATAAAAACACACAGAAAGGCGTGGTTGCTCATCCTTATTTTCTTTAAAGTACAGTGGCTATTTTCTATTAGATTTCACCTGGTTTGTTTATGTAATGTCTATTACCAGTAGGCTATTGCCTGAAAGAGGAGAAAATGATTGCAAGCATGAGCTAGGGAAACTGCCATCTTCTCACCAGTGCATGGGAAATAAATCAATTCCTTAAAGCACAAGATCTAGGAGGAGCATTCCTCCCACCTAAATCCTGAAATTACCTGTCCATATGCATAGGTGCATTCCCCCCCGACCACCGCAACCCTGCCACCTCCTTCCCCAGAGGGGCCAATGCTTTAAATCTTGGATGGAATCCATAACCACAGAAAAATCGTTAAAATCCATTGCTCAGGAGAGTTTTCCTTTTGTTATTCTTTCACTTGGAAACTTTTAAACACCTAGAAAGATGACTTTAAAAGGGCAGCACCTCTGTTTAATTGCTCATAAATTAGGTATGAGCAATGTAATGTACGATAAGTATTAAAATGATATGGATGTTAAACAGGTAATAGAAAAAAGTGATCCCTTGTCCAGTCATCAGAAAATACCGAGCAAGGTAACAATAAGAATATATGATGACTTAATTTTTTTTCAACTGCCATTTAAAAACATTTCAAAATGTTAAGGGTATGTGTGGATGACTGTGTGATATCCTTCTGACAAATTCTTTTCAGTTGACATATAGAACAGGAATTTGAGTGCTGTAGAGAAATCACCACATTTGCTGATATCATGTTTTTTTACAATTGTCATGGTCTGTGAATTTTTAGAGTCATTTCCCACACTTAGTCCTTCTATGCCTTGTTCATTTTTTCCAATGAACTTCATGCTTCGGTGGTTATCATTCTAAATTTCCTTAAAAGTGGGATTCTATGGATAATAACTGAGTTCATGTCCACCTATCACAGGTAACCTATACTGGAGAACCAAACTAGCAGATCAGCAACAGAATGAAATGCTGGAGTGGAGTGGTTGTCTGTTTACATATGGTGGTACTATTCACTGCAACTGTGCTATATCTGTACTATATCCCTATACATATACATATATATATCCCTATATATATATATATATATATCCCTATATAGTACAATATAGTACTATATCAGTACTATAACTGCAGGAATATAATGAATACCTTGGATTCTTTCCCTACAAAAGTAAAAGATTTCAGAGTTTATGGTAATTATGTGATGCGCCTTTATAAAATAATACAAAGAGTTGTTTTTAAGGGAGAGGAGGAGGGAAAGGAGGGAGAGGGAAAGGAAGAAGAAGAAGAAGAAGAAGAAGAAGAAGAAGAAGAAGAAGAAGGTGGAGGAGGAGGAGGGAAACAAGGGGAAGGGGAAGAGGGGAAGGGGAAGGAGGAGAGGGAGGAGAAGGAGGAAGAGAGGGAGGGGAAGGAGTAGGAGAAGGAGAAGGGGAAGAAGAAGGGAGGAGAAGAAGGAGGGGAGGGAAAAGAGGAGGATGAGGAGAAGGGAGATAGAGGGAGAGAAGGGGGGAGAGAAGAAGTAAATGACCAATGGAAAAAATGTTTGGCAATACAGCCTTCAAAAAACATACCATAACAATATACACCAATGTCGTGGAGCTAAATTTTTGTGGACAGAAGTTGAAAATTAGAGAAAGAAGCCAGATGAGGGGGCTCTCAGTTTTTTCTGGTGAGCTCCTAATAGAGTGGGCAACAGACATGAGGAAACAGACGGTGCCCCCATAGTGCCAGGCTGAGCACTGAGACTATGCACAGCTAAATTATTCCTCTAAATGTAGAATTCTAGGAGGAACATTGCCCCATCCAAATCCTGAAGTTAGATTCAAAATTGTGTGTTTATATACATCAGTGCATTCTCCTGCCCTCCTAGGAAGAGGAGACATGGCTTTCTTTGGATATTTAATGTAGTCCATGACCTCAAAAATTTTGTTAAAGCACAATGCTCAAGGTCAGGGTTTCCCAGAAGCTTTTTCCAGAAACATCCAAGTTGCTCTGCATCTCCTAAGTCTAGATCATAAAAGAAGCAACATAGATCATAAAATAATACATCTCTAGATCATAAAAGAGAAACAACACTGAGGGATATTAGAACAGTTTTTTTTCCTGAGTGTAAAACCTAACCCATAGCCTCATTCTCCTTAAGCTCATGTCTTAACTTGATTAACAAGCCCAGACTTCAGATAACTGCCACAGTTATACGTGGTCAGTCCTCTGCAATTTTCCAGAATCTGTTCCCATTTGCTATGTTGTTTGTTACTCGCTTCACCTCTGGAGATAAGTAGGTCACCTTACCATTAGTTCTCATTTACAGAACAGGAAATTGAGGCCCAAAGAGCTAAAGTGACTTGCTCAAGTTCACGAGTGGTGGTTGCTTGTCAGGTTGAGAATGTAGGCCTCTAATACCTAGATCCGTGTTGCAGCACACTGTGCCCAGTTTCCATCATGTGCAGAAAATCAAAGAAGGGTAAGACATGTTTGCCCACAGGAAAGTTAAAATCTAAACACAGTGTGTTTTTCTCTCTCAGTAGCAAAAAAGATTTGTTTAATCACCTCAACCTAACCTTACACATATCCCTGCAAGATACTCTGCCCTTTCTCAGCGGTACAGTGAATCCAAAGCATTTAAAGGGAAGCAGTGCCCTTCCTAGACAACAAAGAGAGTAGCCACACAAAACTCCAGGCAGATGAGAAAAGCAAATAACGCTCCTTAGCCCATTTCTGAAGATATTTTTTGTTTGAAAGAACAAGACCACAACCTTGCTGACAGGAGAAATCATCTTCCTTCAATAAAGGTGTGTTGTAAAAATTAATATTTTTTAGAAATATGTTTATTTACTGGAATAGAGAGTGTTACTAGCTCTAATATTTCACCTCTCCCTCTATCCACGCTATTTTCCATGTAACTGTACAACGCACACCCAGTGTGGGCGGGGTGTGCTTCTATGATTCTTGGCAAAACATTCTTGGGTTTGGACATATGACTTGCCTTTGCCAATAGAATAAAGCCAAAGTCGTATTGTGCTTATTCTGAGCCAAGGCCTTAGGAGGACTTATGTTTTGTCACTAGCCTCACGTAATTCTGTCTTCACCTTGAGAAGACCATGTCAGCCTAGCCCACTGTCACCAGGATGAGGAAGCTGAACATTTGGGACAGAGCTGAACCAACCAAGTCACCTTAGCTGAGCTAAATCTACATTAGCCAGTCTCCCCAAAGACACCTCTCTGAAGATGCCTCCAAGACCAAGTCATCAGCTGTGCTTTTTACAAAGTGAAGTTCTTTTCATAACAAACCATGTATTTTTTGTCCCCATGCAACAGATAAGGCAATTTTACTTGAACTTTCCCGTTGAGTTTTTTTTTTTAATTTTTTTTTAACGTTTATTTATTTATTTATTTATTTATTTTTTTTTTTTAATTTTTTTTTTCAACGTTTATTTATTTTTGGGACAGAGAGAGAGACAGAGCATGAACGGGGGAGGGCCAGAGAGAGAGGGAGACACAGAATGGGAAACAGGCTCCAGGCTCTGAGCCATCAGCCCAGAGCCTGACGCGGGGCTCGAACTCACAGACCGCGAGATCGTGACCTGGCTGAAGTCGGACGCTTAACCGACTGCGCCACCCAGGCGTCCCACGTTTATTTATTTTTGAGACAGAGAGAGACAGAGCATGAACAGGGGAGGGGCAGAGAGAGAGGGGGACACAGAATCTGAAACAGGCTCCAGGCTCTGAGCCATCAGCACAGAGCCCGACGCGGGGCTGGAACTCATGGACCATGAGATCCTGACCTGAGCCGAAGTCGGCCGCTCAACCGACTGAGCCACCCAGGCGCCCCTCCTGTTGAGTTTTAATAACAAAGTTTCAAGACTCCTAGTTTCACTTTCATGAGGTGCTTTTCTACAGGAGACAACCGGATATACCTGGAAGTTCAAGCCCAATTATTAACTAGACTGTGAACAAGTATCTCATCTTCCATATCTATCCATTGGTGGAACCATAAAGAGAATAATTATTCAGTTGATAAGCATCCTATGATGAAAATCTGTAGTCTATGGCATTGCCTCAAAAGTTCTAAGGGAAAATTATTTGCAACCCAGAATTTCATACCCAGTTGAGCTATCATTCTAGTATACATGTAGACAAAGACATTTTCAGATATATAAGAACTTCTTGAGAATATGCTTCAGCAAAATAATGGAGTAAATCAAGAAATATGTAGTTAGAAGATTTAAGAAACAGTGGATCCACTCCAGGTTGGGCAGCAAAAGAAAGACGGAGGATGACAGCTGTGCAGCAGATTTTGAGGAGTACTAGATATGATGAGAGCAGGATGATAGAAATCCTAAGTCTCTAGGGTAAATAAAAAGTCAGTATGATGGAGGAGGCGCAGGAAGATGGCGGCATAGGAGGACGCTGGGCTCACCGCTCGTCCTGCTGATCACTTAGATTCCACCTACACCTGCCTAAATAACCCAGAAAACCACCAGAGGATTAGCAGAACGGAGTCACCGGACCCAAGTGCAGACGAGAGGCCCACGGAAGAGGGTAGGAAGGGCGGCGAGGCGGTGCGCGCTCCACGGACTGGCGGGAGGGAGCCGGGGCGGAGGGGCGGCTCGCCAGCCAAGCAGAGCCCCCGAGTCCGGCTTGCAAAAGCGGAGGGGCCTGACGGACTGTGTTCCGACAGCAAGCGCGACTTAGCGTCTGGGAGGTCATAAGTTAACAGCTCTGCTCGGAAAGCGGGAAGGCTGGAGGACAAAGGGAGGGTGAGCTGTGGAGCCCCCGGACGACAGAGCTCAGTTTGGTGGGGAACAAAGGCGCTCGCCAGCGCCATCTCCCCCGCCCATCCCCCAGCCAAAATCCCAAAGGGAACCGGTTCCGGCCAGGGAAATTGCTCGCTCCGCGCAAACACCCAACTCTGTGCTTCTGCGGAGCCAAACCTCCGGCAGCGGATCTGACTCCCTCCGGCTGCCACAGGGCCCCTCCTGAAGTGGATCACCTAAGGAGAAGCGAGCTAAGCCTGCCCCCCCTCCCGCCGTGCACCTTGCCTTCCCACCCCAGCTAATACGCCAGATCCCCAGCATCACAAGCCTGGCAGTGTGCAAGTAGCCCAGACGGGCCACGCCACCCCACAGTGAATCCCGCCCCTAGGAGAGGGGAAGAGAAGGCACACACCAGTCTGACTGTGGCCCCAGCGGTGGGCTGGGGGCAGACATCATGACTGACTGCGGCCCCGCCCACCAACTCCAGTTATACACCACAGCACAGGGGAAGTGCCCTGCAGGTCCTCACCACACCAGGGACTATCCAAAATGACCAAGCGGAAGAATTCCCCTCAGAAGAATCTCCAGGAAATAACAACAGCTAATGAGCTGATCAAAAAGGATTTAAATAATATAACAGAAAGTGAATTTAGAATAATAGTCATAAAATTAATCGCTGGGCTGGAAAACAGTATACAGGACAGCAGAGAATCTCTTGCTACAGAGATCAAGGGACTAAGGAACAGTCACGAGGAGCTGAAAAACGCTTTAAATGAAATGCAAAACAAAATGCAAACCACCACAGCTCGGATGGAAGAGGCAGAGGAGAGAATAGGTGAACTAGAAGATAAAGTTATGGAAAAAGAGGAAGCTGAGAAAAAGAGAGATAAAAAAATCCAGGAGTATGAGGGGAAAATTAGAGAACTAAGTGATACACTAAAAAGAAATAATATACGCATAATTGGTATTCCAGAGGAGGAAGAGAGAGGGAAAGGTGCTGAAGGGGTACTTGAAGAAATAATAGCTGAGAACTTCCCTGAACTGGGGAAGGAAAAAGGCACTGAAATCCAAGAGGCACAGAGAACTCCCTTCAGACGTAACTTGAATCGATCTTCTGCACGACATATCATAGTGAAACTGGCAAAATACAAGGATAAAGAGAAAATTCTGAAAGCAGCAAGGGGTAAACGTGCCCTCACATATAAAGGGAGACCTATAAGACTCATGACTGATCTCTCTTTTGAAACTTGGCAGGCCAGAAAGAATTGGCACGAGATTTTCAGGGTGCTAGACAGCAAAAATATGCAGCCGAGAATCCTTTATCCAGCAAGTCTGTCATTTAGAATAGAAGGAGAGATAAAGGTCTTCCCAAACAAACAAAAACTGAAGGAATTTGTCACCACTAAACCAGCCCTACAAGAGATCCTAAGGGGGACCCTGTGAGACAAAGTACCAGAGACATCACTACAAGCATAAAACATACAGACATCACAATGACTCTAAACCTGTATCTTTCTATAATAACACTGAATGTAAACGGATTAAATGCGCCAACCAAAAGACATAGGGTATCAGAATGGATAAAAAAACAAGACCCATCTATTTGCTGTCTACAAGAGACTCATTTTAGACCTGAGGACACCTTTAGATTCAGAGTGAGGGGATGGAGAACTATTTATCATGCTACTGGAAGCCAAAAGAAAGCTGGAGTAGCCATACTTATATCAGACAAACTAGACTTTAAATTAAAGGCTGTAAGAAGAGATGAAGAAGGACATTATATAATAGTTACAGGGTCTATCCATCAGGAAGAGCTAACAATTATAAATGTCTATGCGCCGAATACCGGAGCCCCCAAATATATAAAACAATTACTCATAAACAGAAGCAACCTTATTGATAAGAATGTGGTAATTGCAGGGGACTTTAACACCCCACTTACAGAAATGGATAGATCATCTAGACACACAGTCAATAAAGAAACAAGGGCCCTGAATGAGACATTGGATCAGATGGACTTGACAGATATATTTAGAACTCTGCATCCCAAAGCAACAGAATATACTTTCTTCTCGAGTGCACATGGAACATTCTCCAAGATAGATCATATACTGGGTCACAAAACAGCCCTTCATAAGTTTACAAGAATTGAAATTATACCATGCATACTTTCAGACCACAATGCTATGAAGCTTGAAATCAACCACAGGAAAAAGTCTGGAAAACCTCCAAAAGCGTGGAGGTTAAAGAACACCCTACTAACGAATGAGTGGGTCAACCAGGCAATTAGAGAAGAAATCAAAAAATATATGGAAACAAACGAAAATGAAAATACAACAATCCAAACGCTTTGGGACGCAGCAAAGGCAGTCCTGAGAGGAAAATACATTGCAATCCAGGCCTATCTCAAGAAACAAGAAAAATCCCAAATACAAAATCTAACAGCACACCTAAAGGAAATAGAAGCAGAACAGCAAAGGCAGCCTAAACCCAGCAGAAGAAGATAAATAATAAAGATCATAGCAGAAATACACAATATAGAATCTAAAAAAACTGTAGAGCAGATCAACGAAACCAAGAGTTGGTTTTTTGAAAAAATAAACAAAACTGACAAACCTCTAGCCAGGCTTCTCAAAAAGAAAAGGGAGATGACCCAAATAGATAAAATCATGAATGAAAATGGAATTATTACAACCAATCCCTCAGAGATACAAACAATTATCAGGGAATACTATGAAAAATTATATGCCAACAAATTGGACAACCTGGAAGAAATGGACACATTCCTGAACACCCACACTCTTCCAAAACTCAATCAGGAGGAAATAGAAAGCTTGAACAGACCCATAACCAGCGAAGAAATTGAATCGGTTATCAAAAATCTCCCAACAAATAAGAGTCCAGGACCAGATGGCTTCCCAGGGGAGTTCTACCAGACATTTAAAGCAGAGATAATACCTATCCTTCTCAAGCTATTCCAAGAAATAGAAAGGGAAGGAAAACTTCCAGACTCATTCTATGAAGCCAGTATTACTTTGATTCCTAAACCAGACAGAGACCCAGTAAAAAAAGAGAACTACAGGCCAATATCCCTGATGAATATGGATGCAAAAATTCTCAATTAGATACTAGCAAATCGAATTCAACAGCATATAAAAAGAATTATTCACCATGATCAAGTGGGATTCATTCCTGGGATGCAGGGCTGGTTCAACATTCGCAAATCAATCAACGTGATACATCACATTAACAAAAAAAAAGAGAAGAACCATATGATCCTGTCAATCGATGCAGAAAAGGCCTTTGACAAAATCCAGCACCCTTTCTTAATAAAAACCCTTGAGAAAGTCGGGATAGAAGGAACATACTTAAAGATCATAAAAGCCATTTATGAAAAGCCCACAGCTAACATCATCCTCAACGGGGAAAAACTGAGAGCTTTTTCCCTGAGATCAGGAACACGACAGGGATGCCCACTCTCACCGCTGTTGTTTAACATAGTGCTGGAAGTTCTAGCATCAGCAATCAGACAACAAAAGGAAATCAAAGGCATCAAAATTGGCAAAGATGAAGTCAAGCTTTCGCTTTTTGCAGATGACATGATATTATACATGGAAAATCCAATAGACTCCACCAAAAGTCTGCTAGAACTGATACATGAATTCAGCAAAGTTGCAGGATACAAAATCAATGTGCAGAAATCAGTTGCATTCTTATACACTAATAATGAAGCAACAGAAAGACAAATAAAGAAAATGATCCCATTCACAATTGCACCAAGAAGCATAAAATACCTAGGAATAAATCTAACCAAAGATGTAAAGGATCTGTATGCTGAAAACTATAGAAAGCTTATGAAGGTAATTGAAGAAGATTTAAAGAAATGGAAAGACATTCCCTGCTCATGGATTGGAAAAATAAATATTGTCAAAATGTCAATACTACCCAAAGCTATCTACACATTCAATGCAATCCCAATCAAAATTGCACCAGCATTCTTCTCGAAACTAGAACAAGCAATCCTAAAATTCATATGGAACCACAAAAGGCCCCGAATAGCCAAAGGAATTTTGAAGAAGAAGACCAAAGCAGGAGGCATCACAATCCCAGACTTTAGCCTCTACTACAAAGCTGTCATCATCAAGACAGCATGGTATTGGCACAAAAACAGACACACAGACCAATGGAATAGAATAGAAACCCCAGAACTAGACCCACAAACGTATGGCCAACTCATCTTTGACAAAGCAGGAAAGAACATCCAATGGAAAAAAGACAGCCTCTTTAACAAATGGTGCTGGGAGAACTGGACAGCAACATGCAGAAGGTTGAAACTAGAACACTTTCTCACACCATTTACAAAAATAAACTCAAAATGGATAAAGGACCTAAATGTGAGACAGGAAACCATCAGAACCTTAGAGGAGAAAGCAGGAAAAGACCTCTCTGACCTCAGCTGTAGCAATCTCTTACTCGACACATCCCCAAAGGCAAGGGAATTAAAAGCAAAAGTGAATTACTGGGACCTTATGAAGATAAAAAGCTTCTGCACAGCAAAGGAAACAACCAACAAAACTAAAAGGCAACCAACGGAATGGGAAAAGATATTTGCAAATGACATATCGGACAAAGGGCTAGTATCTAAAATCTATAAAGAGCTCACCAAACTCCACACCCGAAAAACAAATAACCCAGTGAAGAAATGGGCAGAAAACATGAATAGACACTTCTCTAAAGAAGACATCCAGATGGCCAACAGGCACATGAAAAGATGTTCAGCGTCGCTCCTTATCAGGGAAATACAAATCAAAACCACACTCAGGTATCACCTCACGCCAGTCAGAGTGGCCAAAATGAACAAATCAGGAGACTATAGATGCTGGAGAGGATGTGGAGAAACGGGAACCCTCTTGCACTGTTGGTGGGAATGCAAATTGGTGCAGCCGCTCTGGAAAGCAGTGTGGAGGTTCCTCAGAAAATTAAAAATAGACCTACCCTATGACCCAGCAATAGCACTGCTAGGAATCTACCCAAGGGATACAGGAGTACTGATGCATAGGGGCACTTGTACCCCAATGTTCATAGCAGCACTCTCAACAATAGCCAAATTATGGAAAGAGCCTAAATGTCCATCAACTGATGAATGGATAAAGAAATTGTGGTTTATATACACAATGGAATACTACGTGGCAATGAGAAAAAATGAAATATGGCCTTTTGTAGCAACGTGGATGGAACTGGAGAGTGTGATGCTAAGTGAAATAAGCCATACAGAGAAAGACAGATACCATATGGTTTCACTCTTATGTGGATCCTGAGAAACTTAACAGGAACCCATGGGGGAGGGGAAGGAAAAAAAAAAAAAAAAAAAAGGACATTAGAGTGGGAGAGAGCCAAAGCATAAGAGACTGTTAAAAACTGAGAACAAACTGAGGGTTGATGGGGGGTGGGAGGGAGGGGCGGGTGGGTGATGGGTATTGAGGAGGGCACCTTTTGGGATGAGCACTGGGTGTTGTATGGAAACCAATTTGTCAATAAACTTCATATAAAAAAAAAATAAATAAAAAAAAAAAAAAAAAAAAAAGCTTCTGCACAGCAAAGGAAACAACCAACAAAACTAAAAGGCAACCAACGGAATGGGAAAAGATATTTGCAAATGACATATCGGACAAAGGGCTAGTATCTAAAATCTATAAAGAGCTCACCAAACTCCACACCCGAAAAACAAATAACCCAGTGAAGAAATGGGCAGAAAACATGAATAGACACTTCTCTAAAGAAGACATCCAGATGGCCAACAGGCACATGAAAAGATGTTCAGCGTCGCTCCTTATCAGGGAAATACAAATCAAAACCACACTCAGGTATCACCTCACGCCAGTCAGAGTGGCCAAAATGAACAAATCAGGAGACTATAGATGCTGGAGAGGATGTGGAGAAACGGGAACCCTCTTGCACTGTTGGTGGGAATGCAAATTGGTGCAGCCGCTCTGGAAAGCAGTGTGGAGGTTCCTCAGAAAATTAAAAATAGACCTACCCTATGACCCAGCAATAGCACTGCTAGGAATTTATCCAAGGGATACAGGAGTACTGATGCATAGGGGCACTTGTACCCCAATGTTCATAGCAGCACTCTCAACAATAGCCAAATTGTGGAAAGAGCCTAAATGTCCATCAACTGATGAATGGATAAAGAAATTGTGGTTTATATACACAATGGAATACTATGTGGCAATGAGAAAAAATGAAATATGGCCCTTTGTAGCAATGTGGATGGAACTGGAGAGTGTAATGCTAAGTGAAATAAGCCATACAGAGAAAGACAGATACCATATGGTTTCACTCTCATGTGGATCCTGAGAAACTTAACAGGAACCCATGGGGGAGGGGAAGGAAAAAAAAAAAAAAAGAGGTTAGAGTGGGAGAGAGCCAAAGCATAAGAGACTGTTAAAAACTGAGAACAAACTGAGGGTTGATGGGGGGTGGGAGGGAGGGGAGGGTGGGTGATGGGTATTGAGGAGGGCACCTTTTGGGATGAGCACTGGGTGTTGCATGGAAACCAATTTGTCAATAAATTTCATAAAAAAAAAAAATACAAAAAAAAAAAGTCAGTATGATGGAGTGAAATTTAGAAAAGTAGGATGGATAGATTACAACAATGGAAGCTGGGTATAAATGAAAGATAACTGAATCCACACAATGGGTAAAAAATTATGTATAGTTCCCTCTAGATAACTTTAGTATTATTACGCAAAAGTAACCTCAAGTCATATTCACTGGGATTGTAATATTAATTACCAGCCCTCCTATTTAAGAACTTGGTGAAAACACTTAGAGAAGTATGATAAAAACTTTGCTCCAACCAGGGTTTCTTAACAGAATTAAGAGCCCACGTCAGGCTCTGTGCAGACAGCTCAGAGCCTGGAGCCTGTTTCGGATTCCGTGTCTCCCTCTCTCTCTGCCCCTTCCCTGCTCATGCTCTGTCTCTCTGTCTGTCTCAGAAATAAATAAACGTTAAAAAAAATTAAAAAAAAATAAAACCGGCTAAAAATCAGTGTGCTTTTTATTATCACCATGTGGATGCAGTACAAGATAGTGTAAAAATATCTGTTGCCTAGCATGCTTAAGAACTTTGAGAGCAATCAATACCCAAATGAGCTGGGACGCATGAATTCATTCATCTATTTACTCGGCACCTCCTATGTGCAAGACACAGGGCTATGCAGTGCAGATGAAGTAATAAACAGCACTGGCACACTCTCTGACCCCACAGAGTTAACAGCTGGGCAATGAATGTGCAAGTTGTCTTGAAAAGCATTTCTCCTCCTTCTTGAGAAGATGACATCTGAGTTAGAGCTGAATGACAAGGAAGAGGCAATGCTGGGAGATCTAAGAGAGCATCTCAGGCAGAGTGAACATCAATGCAAAAGACTTGAAACGAGAACAAGGCTGCGTTGGAAGCATTGTGAACGAGGTGGAGAGTGGAGGGAGAGAAACCAGCAGTGGGCACTAGGCCGAATTTTGCAGGCCATGGTAAAAGCTCTGGATTTTAAATCTAGTTGCAGTGGGAAGATACTGGACAGCTTTAAGCTGGAAAGAAATACAATATGACTTTAGAAAGACCCCTCTGGGGCGCCTGGGTGGCGCAGTCAGTTAAGCGTCCGACTTCAGCCAGGTCACGATCTCGCGGTCCGTGAGTTTGAGCCCCGCATCGGGCTCTGGGCTGATGGCTCAGAGCCCGGAGCCTGTTTCCGATTCTGTGTCTCCCTCTCTCTGCCCCTCCCCCGTTCATGCTCTGTCTTTCTCTGTCCCAAAAATAAATAAACGTTGGAAAGACCCCTCTGCCTGCTATGTGGAGTACAGAGAGGCAAGAGGAAAGCAGGAAACCAGTTAGGGGGCTGTTGCATTGGTCCAGAGGAGGGACGATCATGGTTTGGCTGAGGGTCTTGGCAGTGGGTATGATGAAAATGGTCAAATTCAAAAAGTGTTCAGGGGACAGAGAGGTTAAGACTTAACGATGGATTGGATATTGGTTGTGGGAGAAGGAGATGATGCATAAATGGCTCCTGGTTAAACAATTTAACCAGTGGGTGTGAGCATCAGTTACTAAGAAATTGTCTTCTTAGCTTATGTTCTGCTAAACTAGAAAAAGAAAAGGCTAATCCTCCCCCCAACTTCCTCCTGCACTGGCAAAAAAATACTAAAGAAACATGGTGAAATAAATATTTTCAGTTAATTAACATTCTCATATTATTCAGGCTCCCAGGCAATATCATAGACATCTGGGAGTCACGGTCCTGGAGCATTCAGGACTGAACTCAGACAAACAATTTGATTGGCCCATAGTGGTATCATGATTCTATTTCAGAGTAGAACTCGGGGTCTGGGTGTTGGTGCCCACAGCCTGAGGTCTGCCGCTCGCTGGTCCCTAAGCCCTGGCAGGAGCCATGCTGTGCAGAGACCATTCTGTGAGCTGATAAAAAGCTCACATAGCTGGCCCTTGGGTCAGAGGGTTGTGTAATGCAGTCCATAATGGCAGTGGAGGTAAGATTGGAAACCAAAAAATATATGTCAGTGTGGTCTGACCCTTTGCTGGGTTCACATGAAAATCCCATTTGCTTTCCAGAAAGTAGTGGTATAAACCATTATTCCTGTTCATAAAGCTTTCTGGGGCAGTTCTTCTAGGACACAGTCCTCTCTTGTGCTAGAAATTATTTTAAAAGTAAACAACACAAGATACCACTATTTAAAGAAATTCTGTGGTTCTAAGATTCTTCTAGAAACCTTTTAGTGTTTCACCATAATGGGCTACACTACAAACAGCTTTACTGGTATGTCTACAAAGAAGGTGGAGATCATGGGTGGTCTGGCCACACCTAGGAGGCAGAATTAAACAGTGTCACTCCCAAAAGGAAGCAATGATTGCCGAAGCAGATTTCTACTGTGAAAATGGATTACTGCCTATTGCCAGCTTTTAAGAGAATCCTCATATGTCTAACACCGTGTAATGATTTGAGGCTTTCCAAGGGCATAGTATTTATTGTAACTGTACCATCAGTACAATCTGCAATTTAACAGATTGTGGTGTCGATTTGCCTTTGTGTGTGTGTGTGTGTGTGTGTGTGTGCATATTTCAAGCAATATGCCTGGAGCTGAAGGGTGGTGGGGCCATAAATCAATCTCCTTAGCTTTAGCCCACTGGCCCTGGTTGTGTTGCAGACATCTCTGCTAAGTGGCTGATAGCATGTCTCTGATTAAGTCATCGTAATAGGATAGAGGAAAATCTCTGTCTGTGGAATCAATGCAGCGTCATGTGGAGCCACAAAATCACATCAGTGCCATTCACAGCAGACTTAACCTGTGGAGTGCACATGTGCACGCATGCTCAGTACCTACACTACAACAGGTCCATGGTCTAGCAGGCAGAACAGCATAGCAGTTAAGCGCTGGGACTCTGGAGTCACGCTGCCCAAGTTCAAGTCGCATTTTTCTCACTTACTAGCTGTAAATATGAAACCTTGGCCAGTCTGTCAAATGGAGTGATGACAGAATGGATTCCACAAGGTTGGTGAAATGATTAAATGAATTAACACATATAAATAACATAGAACAACACCTGACAAATGATAAATACTGTATAAACATATGCTATTATTATGATTATACTACGCTCTTTTGTCTAAGGTTACATTCAGTGAGTGTTTCTTTTATGACTTCGTGTGCCATCAGAATTCACCCAAAGAAGGAAGGATATGAAAAATTAACATGCACTGAGCCTCTGCTACATACCAGGTGCTGTTCTAGAAAATGTAGATGCACTGTGTGATCCAGGTACTTAGTGTGTGTGTGTGTGTGTGTGTGTGTGTGTGTGGCTAATATATATGTTAAAGTGGCTGGCACAGTGCAGGTTCTCAAAAATAATGTTGCTCCCATAATTACTTGTTAGCTTTTCCCTCCCAGGGAACTCGGCAGACCTCAAGGCCAATAGTCATTTTACTATTTAAACCTGATTTATTGTTATTCTTTTGTAAAAACAAAACAAAATGAGCAAAAAAGCGTACCTTTAAAATCATTACACATACAGTAAAAGAAAAAAACTTAATGGCATGTGCCTTCAGAATTAGCACATATTCACTGTTCAGCCTGATATATTTGACAATTGCCTTTTATTCCCCCTGTAGCTTTTTTTTTTTTAACCAAAGAATAAGAGTTAATTGAAAAAGAGAGAAAAATGGGATGATGACCAACACTTCTGAAATAACAGGGAGTGATGGTGTTCCCAGTAATCTAGGGGGCTTATCCTGACTCTTCATCCTGAATGAATCAATGGTTTTCTCAACCAAATCTTGTGGCTTTGAGGGATGTGTATCTAACGGTTCTGAAGATAGAGGGGCCATGAAATGACAGCACCTCTAAGGAGCTAGGCTATATGTTTTGGTATCACAAGCCCCTACTTTTGGTTCCAAGGTAGTAATGGGGATGTACAACTCCACAAAATATAAAATTAAGGACGTCAGACTGACAAATATGCCTGGCACAGAAGCAGACCCCAGCCACAACATACAAAGCCAACTGGTGTTACTGATGATTATATATATTTGTGCTGGATTGGATGACGGAAGGTGCCAGAGACCAGGCAGACTGATATGAGGTGAAGCTTGATTAACACTAGCATCAGTATGGCTCGTACTTGACAGGACAGATGGGCACTTGGGGCCAGGAGGGAGAAGCCAGCAGGGACAAAGCAGGAGCCTGGAAAGGGACCCCTTACCAGAAGGGGTCACTTTTTCAGTCTTTTAAGTATGGTATAGCCTTCTGATGACCTAGAGAAATTATTGGGGCTCCCTGGCCCAGCAGGATTGCTGCACTGAAGTCACAGCCAAGCCAATCAGGAATTCATTGCTTCAACAAATATTTAGTGAGTACCTATTATATGAATAAAACATGTCAAATTTCCATGACCTAATGGTGCTTACATTCTAGCAAAGGGAGGCAGATAATAAATAAGTAACTTATTTAGTATAGTGGAAGATTAAAAGTGCTAAGAGAAACAACAAATAATACAAGGTAAGGGATTAGGGATGTAAATATAGGACTACAGTTTTAATACAGTTTCCAGAGCAGGTCTCACTAAAAAGATGATTTTTTTTAAAAAAATTAACATTTATTCATTTTTGGGAGACAGAGAGAGACAGAGTGCAAGTCGGGGAGGGGCAGAGAGAGAGAAAGAGAGAGAGAGAGAGAGACAGGATCTGAAGGAGGCTCCAGGCTCTGAGCAGTCAGCACAGAGCCCCACCCCGGGCTCAGACCCACGAGCCATGAGATCATGACCTGAGCCGAAGTCGGATGCTTAACCAACTGAGTTTCCCAAGTGCCCCATAAGGATGATTTTTGAACAAAGAAGGGAGAGAGTAGGCCACGTTGCAATCTGAGTCAAGAGTGGGCAAGGTAGGCTGACCTGCCAGTGTAAAGACCATGAGATGTAGCCTGTTCAAGGAGGTCAGTATGTCTGGAGGACAGTAAGGGAGGGAGAGAGCACCAGGAAGTGACATCAGAGCTATAACAAGGGGTTGACCAGACCATGGAAGACCGTAAGAACTTCAGTATTTATTGAGTAAAATGTGGAGCCATGCAGAATTTCGAGCAGTGGGGTGACATGATCTAATTAATGTTTTTAAAAGACGAAGAAGCTTTTGTAATAATCCAGGTAAAATACAGAGGCCGTTTAGACCAGAGTGGTAGCAGCAGAGGGGGCAAGACGTGGTCAAATTCTGGAATTTTTGAATCACGATTTCCTGATGGATTAACGGTTGGGTATGGAGGATAAGACTTGGGGATGGCTCCAAGGTTTTTGTCCTGGAAAGCTGGAAGGTTGAGGTGGTTATCAACTGAGATTTGGAAGGAGTAGGTTTTGGGGGAAGATCAGAAGTTCAATTTTGGACATGTTAGGTTCGAGTTGTCTGTGAGATGTGTAGACACTTGTGCATGATGAGCCTGGAGTTCGGCAGCGGGGGGAGGGGGGTGTCTACAGTGGAGATACAATGGCAAAGGCTTTATGGTGGGATGAGATCTCGAAGGTTAGGGTGCTGACAGAGAAGAGAGTCAAGGATGGGGCACTTCAACTTTAAAAAGTAACCAAGAGAAGGAACCACCAAAAGAGGTGATAGATTGACCAGTGAGGCCATTTCTTGCAAAGCAGGAGGGAGAGACTGCTCAACGGGCAGGAGGGAGGCTATTTGCCAGGCCTGCCTCCACAATTTGAAATGTGTGATTTGGGGTGATGTGATGTGATCCTTGTGTATGGCTCATGGTGGTTTCATGGAGGCTCTGGGGTTGGGGAGAGCAGCTTGGATTATGTTTTTGTGTGTGTGTTTTAGCATGTTTGGATTATGTGGCTGGGTGGACCCACATGCCCCAAGAGATAGAACCTCGTGACCAGGGAAGTCCTCTGGATAAGGCTGCTTGGGGCATCTCCTTCCGCTTAGCAAAAGGAAACCATTTTATTTTTTCTTTTGTCAGTTGAAAGCATTTAGAAAATAATTTCCAATCGCGTGCTAATATGAAGCCTGTTAGGTATAAATGGTCTACAAAAGCCTTTTCTTCTGAATTCACTGTATCTAACTCTTTTCTTCAGAGAAGGGGGTTTTCTAAGGTGTTCTGACTATTACTGTCTTATCCTCTTTTGAGAATACTCCTCTCTCTTCATTACTTTATGTCCTTTTAGTCATTTTTCTCTTCTAAATCATGTATCATTTACTTCCTATTATTTGGCTACAGAATTGACAGTCATGTTCCATTTTATTTAAGGACTCAGCCAAACTGACTCAGTCACAGCAGCAGAACGTAAAGATTCCCTTTTCATGACATGCCCCCTCCATGGGAGCAATTTAAAATTGTTTGGTCCTGGGGTACCTAGGGAGCTCAGCAGGTTAAGTGGCCAACTCGTGATTTCGGCTCAGGTCACGGTCTCGTGGTTCATAATATCAAGCCCTGAGTTGGGCTCCGTGCTGACAGCACAGAGCCTGCTTGGGATTCTCTCTCTCCTTCTCTCTCTGCCCCTTCCGCGCTCATGCTTGCTCATTCCCCCCTCTCTCTCTCTCTCAAAATAAATAAATAAACTTAAGATAAATAAATACATAAATAACACAACATTACTTGGTCCCACAGACAGAGGATATTTTTCTATAACTTGAGATAGTATCTTCCACGTTTTCCCTACCGTGGAACTGTGCGAAAGGATGTAAAGTCTCCTGTGTCTTGTCCTATGTATTTAACAATCATTAACAACCGTGATGTGATGGGGCAGACCTAAGAGCTTGACACATAGTAACGCATTTTATCTCTCAACAACCTCTGAAGTAGGCATCATTTTCATCATCACTCGCATTTTAGTGATGAAGGAAATGACTAACAGAGGAATCAACGTACTTGCGAAGGACATACAGGTAGCAGAGGCGGGATTGGAGCCTACACAGCTGGACTCCAGAGCCCCTGTGCTTCCTCGCCTTCCTTTGCTATGGTCTGTGCCTCTTCAGGCAGTTGTCCACCAGGCAGGCTGCTTCCATCTTGGGGTTTTTTTTTTGGTTTTGTTTTTAGTTTTTGGTGAGATCAGGATTTCATATCTGGCACCTCTGGATTACCCTTTAAGTTCACAAAACAGCATCTGAAAAACGGGTGATCGGGGCGCCTGGGTGGCGCAGTCGGTTAAGCGTCCGACTTCAGCCAGGTCACGATCTCGCGGTCCGTGAGTTCGAGCCCCGCGTCGGGCTCTGGGCTGATGGCTCGGAGACTGGAGCCTGTTTCCGATACTGTGTCTCCCTCTCTCTCTGCCCCTCCCCCGTTCATGCTCTGTCTCTCTCTGTCCCAAAAATAAATAAACGTTCAAAAAAAAAAAAAAAAGAAAATTAAATGAAAAACGGGTGATCAAACACACTTTGACGATGACACGGTGGGACAGTGAAGCCGCTGACCATAAAACAAAACACCTAGGTAGAATCACTCAGTCAGCTTTCCCTGGATGAAGGTAGCAGATATTCTTTTCTTTTTTTTTTTTAAGTTTATTTATTTATTTTGAGAGAGAGTGTGCATGGGAAGGGCTGAGAGAGAGAGACAGAGAGAGACAGAGGGAGGGAGACGTATCCCAAGCAGGCTCCACACTGTCAGCCCAGAGCCCAGTGCAGGACTGGAACTCACAAACTGTGAGATCGTGACCTGAGCTGAATTCAAGAGTTGGACGCGTAACCGCCTGAGCCACCCAGGTGCCCCAAAAGTGACTGTTTTAATACACGAAAGAACACGTCCACATGAAGATGGAAAATCTTTAATCTATTTCTTCTCGTTTGAGTTTTTTACATGAAGGCTCGCCGCAAGACGCTGCGCTTGGACGTATTTAAAAGCAATGTTGGGGGCGCCTGGGTGGCGCAGTCGGTTAGGCGTCCGACTTCGGCCAGGTCACGATCTCGCGGTCCGGGAGTTCGAGCCCCGCGTCGGGCTCTGGGCTGACGGCTCGGAGCCTGGAGCCCGTTTCCGATTCTGTGTCTCCCTCTCTCTCTGCCCCTCCCCCGTTCATGCTCTGTCTCTCTCTGTCCCAAAAATAAATAAACGTTGAAAAAAAAAATTAAAAAAAAAAAAAAAAAAAAAAAGCAATGTTGATCAGAGGGCTCAGTCCCTGGTATTCGCCCCCACTGAGCCCTCTGTGCAGTGTGACTGCGGCAGCAAGGTTCCTGTCTCTGCAGATGTTCGGTTCTCATCCTCCAACCAGCATGACGAGCTGTCTCCACCGGGCCCGATCTCCCCGCAGGTGCACCCGTGCAGGCAAGCGTTTGAGGAGCTGGCTTGTTAGATGCAGTTGCTGCCTCGGCAGTCTGGAGTCAGCCCGACGGTCTGCATTTCTAAGTGCTCTCAGGAGATGCCCCTGCTGCCGGGCAGCCCAGCTCCGTGTGAGCAGCGAGGTGCCCAAAGCTGCGGTCCTCGCCCTTGGCTGCTTCATGGAAACCCTGGGAACTTTTGCAAAAGACTATTTCCGGGGTTCTGTCTTCAGAGAATCTGATTCATTTGGTCTAGAGTGTGGCCTGGCCAGCAGGGGTCTTCAAATCTCCTCAGGTGACTCTACCGTTCAGTGGTGATCAAGACCCACTGCTCTGGAGCAGGGGTCCTGGACCAGCAGCAGCAGCAGCATCTGCCGCGGACAGGTGACAAATGCAAATTCTCGGGCCCCACCCGAGCTTCGGTGTGGCGACAAGACGTCGTGTGAGCCTCACGATCGCTCAAGTTTGAGAACCACTGACTTGGAAGCTCAGACCACAGATTTTCCATTTCTCTACCTTTCCCCCTTCCTTCTTTCTCCCCCTCTTTTCTCTTTCCTCCGTCTCTTTCTCTCCCCACAGCCCCCCGCTTGCAAACTGTTTGGAATAGGAAGGTTATGCCAAAGCACAGTGATAAGGAGCGCAGAGCGTGAGGATGGATAGGGAGAAATTATAGGGCCATCTCAGTAATTGACAGTTGAACCCTCCGTCAGTTCAGGCATTGTGCACCCCAAGCCAGCGCAATTGGATGCAAGAAAATGTTGTTAACTCCTCTGTGTGCACATGTTCACATTTCTGATTAAAACCCATGATGTCAAACTGTGTAGATCACTGGAAAGAAACCAAGTCGGAATTGTTTTAGTAGACGCCTCTGCCAGTCGGCATGTAGTGCTTTTCGTGGGTGCCGGATCAGAATGTGCCCGAGCCCAGCCTGTCGCAGTGACACTGTCATTCAGCCACCAGTGGGTCCCCAGGGCGACGTTCTCAACGGCTGTGGAACTAGGTGTTCCCTTACCATCGTTTTTAGCTCTTGATCTCTGAGACTATCGATCTCTGGATACTTGAATGCCACTGCCTTTCACATCTGAAGAAGAGGCAAACATTCGTGAAGGGAAGACTGGCCAGGCTGCCTCAAGGAGGGAGAGCAGTTCCTGCTGGGGAATTTTCTGCCCAGGAGGAGGAGAAGCATAGTGCGAGGAAGCAAAGAAGGCCTAATGTGAACACAGGGTCACCAGGCAAGTCGCGGGCTCGGGGAGAGAGGCCTCATGGGCGTGGCCCAAAGGGGAGGAAGGCTATCTTTTACATGCATTCTGGTTAAGAGCATTAATACTGAGCATTTTTTAAAAACCTTATGACAAAATTCGTATAACGTAAAATTCGCCATCTCGAACATTTTGGTGTTCAGTAGTGTAAGTATATTCACATTTTTGTGCAACCTCCAGAACTTTTTCATCTTGCAAAACTAAAACTCTGTACCCCTTCAATAATGAGCCCCTATATCCCCTCCCCTCGCCCCTGGCAACCACATTTTGCCTTTTTGTGATTGGCTTATTTCACTATCCTCACGTTTCATCCATTGTAGGGCATATGACAGAAATTCCTTCCTTTTTTAAGGCTGAATAACATTTTGCATGTGCATACCACATTTTATTTATCTATTCATCCACCAGTGGACATTTGGGTTGTTTCTGCATTTTGGCTATTATAAATAACGCTGCCATAAACATGGGTGTACAAACATCTCTTTGAGTTCCTTCATTTAATTCTTTTAGATCTCCACCCAGAAGGGGAATTACCAGATCATACAGTAGCTCTATTTTTAATACTTGAGGAACTACCGTACTGTTTTCCAGAGTAGCTGTAACATTTTACATTCCCATCAATAGTGCACAAGGTTTCCAATTTCTCCACACCCTTGCCAACATTTGTTATTTTCTGAGTTTCTTTGATATTAACCATCCTAATGAAGTTATATTTCCATCGATGTCTTGATTTGCATTTCCCTGATGATGAGTGATGTTGAACATCTTTTCATATGCTTCTTGGCCGTTTGTATATCTTCTTTGGAAACATGTCTACTCAAGTCCTTTGCTCATGGTTTTAATCGGGTTGTTTGGGTTTTTAGCTGTTGTTGAATTGTAAGTTTCTTTATATATTCTGGATATCAACCACTTACCCAGATATATGATTTTCAAATGTCTTCTCCCATTTTGCGGGTTGCCTTTTAACTCTGTTGATCGTGTCCTTCGATACACAGAAGTTTTAAATTTGGATGTAATGACCCAGCAATAGCACTGCTAGGAATTTACCCAAGGGATACAGGAGTACTGATGCATAGGGGCACTTGTACCCCAATGTTTATAGCAGCACTCTCAACAATAGCCAAATTGTGGAAAGAGCCTAAATGTCCATCAACTGATGAATGGATAAAGAAATTGTGGTTTATATACACAATGGAGTACTACGTGGCAACGAGAAAGAATGAAATATGGCCCTTTGTACCAACGTGGATGGAACTGGAGAGTGTGATGCTAAGTGAAATAAGCCATACAGAGAAAGACAGATACCATATGGTTTCACTCTTATGTGGATCTTGAGAAACTTAACAGAAACCCATGGGGGAGGGGAAGAAAAAAAAAAAGAGGTTAGAGTGGGAGAGAGCCAAAGCATAAGAGACTCTTAAAAACTGAGAACAAACTGAGGGTTGATGGGGGGTGGGAGGGAGGGGAGGGTGGGTGATGGGTATTGAGGAGGGCACCTTTTGGGATGAGCACTGGGTGTTGTACGGAAACCAATTTGACAATAAATTTCATATATTGAAAAAAAATTAAAAAATTAAAAAATTAAAAAAATAAATAAATAAATTTGGGTGTAGTCTAATTCATCGACTTTTACTTTTGTTGCCCGTACTTTTGGTGTCAACCCAAGAAATCTTGCCAAGAAATGAGGCCTTTTCTGTTTTCTTTTAAGCATTTTACATTTAGTTTTTTGATTTGTTTTTAGTTCATTTTTGTATATGGTATAAGGGAAAGGTCCAACTTCATTCTTTTGTATATGGATCCAGCTTTTCCAACACCATTTGTTGAAAAGACTGTCCTTTTCCCCTTTGAAACATCTAGGCACACTGATCAGAAACATTTTGACCATATACGTGAGGGTTTATTTCTGGACTTTCTAGCTATTGCACTGGTCTCCACGTTTGTCTTTATGCCAGTACCACACTGTTCGTTTACTGCAGCTTTGTAATAAGCTTTGAATCAAGAAGTGTGAGGCCTCCAGTTTTGTTTTGTTTTTTTTCAAGATTATTTTGGCTTTTGGAAGTAATACTAGACAAACTTTTAAGGCAATATTCAGATTACTCCCATCTTAAAACCTTCAAATGACTTCCCCTGATGTGCAAATCCAAACGCCTTACCAAGAGGGTCCACAGCCCTCACCTGTCAGCATGTTCCATCTTGTCCACAGTGCTCCAGCCACACTGGACACCTTTTGCTCCCCAGGCTCGTCTCTCTGCCCCAAGTGCATTTCACTGACACATCCATTCATCCTGCACTATTTGCTGAAGCCCTACTCTGTGTCGTCGGGCCCTGTTATAGGCACTGAACATACAGCACTAAACAAACACTCATGCTGACCCCTTCCCTTCTTTGCTTTTAATTGAGAGTCCTCCCTCCCTGTCTGAATTAGCTCTCCTCCCCTCCTACATCCCGGTCTCTATCTTTATAGTCTGCCTTTACTGCTTGTGTAGGCTTACCTCAATTCTCCATTTTGTTTACCTGGGTATTATGTGTCTCCTCCACCAGACTTTAAGCTCCAAAAAGTCACAGACCCACGAGACACTTGGCAACGGTGAGGACGGCGTGGGCGGGGAGGCGGGGTACCCAATACACATTTGTTGAAATAGTAAACTGAATTGCAGTGACAGTTTTCCAAGAGGACAGTAAAGCTGAGCAGCAAAGACTCCCTTTTAGAGGACAGAGTGTTCAGTCACGTTTTTGAGCCCTGGGCATTGCTGGAGAATGGGACATCACCAAACCACTATTTTAGAAGCTTACTTTAAACTAGTACAAAACACAGAATAAAGTATTGCAACCATACTCACTGTTTAAACTGAGTATTTCTGAGGTCCCTGAACTTTTTCCCCTATCTTCTGATCTAATCCTTTCCAAAGGAAAAAGAGAGATAAGAAATGTGCCTACCTGAGAGCAAGAATCTAATGTCTTGGAAAATGAGAGACATTTCCTCTGAAGGACTAGCTTACATTTCTTCACTTACAGATACTACTGACTGATTGCAGGTCATTGACTTAAAGTAGAGAGTTGTAGATTCCATTACTCTCCTGGTGGGTGTGGCGGGGGGGGGGGGCGGGGAGGAAGGCTTTAAAATGTAAGTCAATCCAGGTTTAACCAAAGGGAAGAGGGAATGACTCCCCAGGGATCCCATTTTTGATGGTCATTCAGTTAGCTGAAGCCATTGAAGTTACAACTCCCCAAATTACAGATGTGCCTGTGTCTTATTTATGTTACCCAAGTAAACTGAAATTTGTGAGACGTTTTTACCAATTTTTTTTCCTTATTTGCTCAGAGAGATGAGTATAGCATGGACACATGTGCGAGTTTACCTCCTAGTCAACCACAAGGTAAATGGATTTGTCCATATCATGAACTCAAAACACCGTAGTGTACCTTTACGCCATTAAACCTGATAAAAATTACATCTCATATCCTTCCCAAATATACAACCTTAAGCAAAATAAGAATGTCAAACTTCGTTTTCCTGTATCAAACAAAACGTGTGAATTCTATTATTTTATCATACTTGGTTTTCATTCAGACAATTTCGATCTCCTGCGATACATTCAAGTGAAACTGTTTGTTAGTGCACTCCCCTGGCCTATTACTCATGAAAGAATCAGATACTCTAGTGATTATCTTGTGGAGGCTCACTCATTGCTTTTGGAAACAGGCCACAGATGAAGTAACAATAACCACACTGACAAAAAAAAAAAAAAAAGCTAAAACCAGCAATAAGTATTATGGCAACAGATCACATCTTGATTTGGAAAAGCAGAGGTGGTATTCTGGCTTTTTTGACTTTGTATACACATATTCTCTTGACATTTGCCCCTATCTGCCACCAATAAATTTTCATCCAAGAAAGATAGTCTAAATTTTCCCTGAGGATCTTCAGGAATGACTAACTGAGTCATGAGAAATTTTATTTCAAAAATAAATATTTCCATTATGCTTCCATAGGGGATATGTGAGGTCAGGATATGTTACAGAATTTTGCTTCACAGCATTTTACTAATTTTCACCACAATTATTTCTCTTCAACAAACATACTAGAGTCCTTGCCAGAATGTTCCTGACAAGACTGCTTAGAGTGACTAAAAATGAAAAGCAGCTGAGATGTCCAAAACCAGGGGATTGGTTGAATAGAACTTGATAAACATGTATCAGTGGAATATGATGCAGCTATTAAAATGATACTGTTAAAATATTCGTTAATGTGAAAAGGTGTTCATTTTTTTAATGTCTGTTGAAGAGAACATACTAATTAATATTTATATTTATAGTAAGAAAAATATGCTTATAATTATGAGATTATGGATTATTATAATGTATGAAACCTTATATACTACAATGTATGAAATACATTATAACATATGCATATGATTTCCTTAGGAACTTCTCCTGACCTCAGACTACATCATGCCCTCTTGTTAAACACTCTCCTAGCATGCTGTATTTCCCTTTCACAGCACTTATCAGAACTATAAATGAATGTTGGATTGCTTCATAATTGTTGAGGTTATTTTCCCACCTGAATATAATGTCCTTGAGGACAGGGACATGTCCATCTCAGACACTACTGTATCTAGTAGCATCTAGCTTTTGGTAGGCAGCTCAAAATCTATTTGTTCAATGAAAGAATAAATTAATGTACACAGAAAAAAATCTGGAAATATATATATATATATATATATATATATATATACACATACATATATATACATACAACTGTGCCATATATATATATATATATATATATATATATATAAATGTTGACAATAGCTTTTCTCTGGACAGTGGGATTATAGGTGATTTTTCTTTTCTTAATTTTCTAATTTTTCTACAACGATTATGTACTTTTTGAATAAAAATGACAGAATTCTGAAGATGGAAACTGTTTTAGTCAGCTTCTGCTGTGATAATGCTATAATCAATTCCAAAAATATTAAAGTCTTGCAACAATAAATCTTCATTTCTCACTTAGTGTCTGTGGGTGAACTCTGGGAGCTCTGTTCCAGATTTGCAGTCAAGTTCAAGTCTGCACCACAAGTTTGTCCCTGAAAGGAGCAAGGCAGAAGGATTTGTTCCTATCTAAGACAAGCTGTTCTCATGGCAAGAAGCAGCAGCACAAGAGGAACCAGCAGAAACGTGCTTTTTTAAAAACCCCTGCTCAGGATTGGCACTCTGTCACTTATATCCATCTTCTATTGGCCAAAACAAGTCACATGGTCAAGCCCAAAGTCTGAAGCAAGGATATGTATCTGCCATCTGTAAGGCATAGCTGTCACATGGCAATGGGGAATATGTATTTCAGAGAGGAAACAAGAATTTGGGTACAATAATCCAATCTATTAAAACACATAATAGTTTCTAATAAACAACGTCAATTCTACACTAGCAAAGTGCATGCCTAAAAGTCAGAATCGCAAACAACACGAAGCTCTGAAAAGAAGGGCTGAATCCCTGAACCAAAGCACAGCCTTTCAAATACACACACGCTTCCATATAGATAATCAGCCTGGCTTCAGAATGTAAAGTTAACAATGTAGCAAGGAAAAGGTACTACATCAGTGGTTGTATGTCCTGGACTGTTGCATTGATAACCCCCACTGATTTATACCAGATTCAGACCTCCCTGTAAACAAGTGCTTCTGCACTGAAGGCAATTTTGCAACCCAGATTGGCAATGTCTAGAGACAGGTTCGGTTGACCTAGGGGGTGTGGAGAGGGCTGTTATTGCCAACTGCTAAGTAGGAGCCAGGGGTGTTGCCAAACAGCCTATCATGCACAGAATAGCTCCCACCCCAAAGAATTATCCAGACCCAAATATCAAAGGTGTGTTGGCAAACCCTTCTGAAAACATACAGCCTTGGTTAGTCGCCTTCCACATTTACTCGGGGCTTGGCCGTGTGATTTGCTTTAGCCAATGTGACATGACCAGCTATGACACATGCAGAGGTGTGAAAAGTGAATGCTCACTGGGGCTTGCTATCTCTCGCTGCATTTGGAATTTCAGCCACGATGCAATGAAGCCTAGACTTCTTGGTAACTGCTAGGGACACATGGCTCACTTGCTTCCATTGCCCCAGCTAACTGTCAGTCACGTGAGTAAGGCCATCCAGAGCCAGTGATCCCCTAGAACATTCACCAGCTACCTGCAGTCATGTAAGTGAACCCAGGCAAAACTAATAAAAGGACTTCTCAGCTAGAGCTTTGCCCAAATTGACCAACCACAGTACCATGAGCTAATATAGGATTGCTGTTTTAAGACATTAAGTTTGTTATGAAGCAAAGATACATTGTGCTTTGGGGGATGCAGGCCAAGACGCTGTGACCAAAAGACTGAGACACGCAGTCTGAGTTTACAAAAGAGGTTTTTACATGGAAGTTCAAGACTCCAACATGCTTTCCATCTCTGAGTCCAAGGTGACTCTTCTAACTCCTGACACCACATCTACATCCCAACCAGCATAAAGGGAGGAAATACAATGGATGTTCACGTGCAACCTTTTTAGGTCTGGACTTGGACATACCATATATCACTTCTGCTCACATCTCGTTGCTAGAACAAAATCACATCGCCACATCCAGCTGCAAAGCAGGCCGAGAAACAGCGACTTTATTTAGCTGGGGCAAAATTCTTTATGCCCAGGAAAAATTCTAGTTGAGTAGAAGAAAAGAACAATGAATACCAGAAAACAGTTGACTGCCACAGTTATTTGAAACTTTAGAAAATTACTTTAACTCTATCATATGCATATAGCAGATGGGGTAGTTACCCGGTAGCCAGAGAAGTCCAGAAAATTGTTTCAATGTTCCATTTCACTTTGCTAATGTAATCCTGACTTTGCCACTATAAAAAAAATCACTTGCTCTTAAATCTATAACACAATTTGTATTACTTTGTGGGGGAAAACGTTGATTTCTATCGAACTGGAAGATAACACAAGTTTTCAGAATGCAAATATTTCTTCCTAATTTCCGTTATGACATCAAAATACTTTCCTAAGGAGATATTCCCAATATGTAGAAGCCTCCAATGGAAAAGTTAGTGCCTGACCTTAGCATCTAGAAGGCTTTGGCACCATTTTCCCATTAAAAACTTTTTTTTAACGTTTATTTATTTTTGAGACAGAGAGAGACAGAGCACAAAAGGGGGAGGGGCAGAGAGAGAGGGAGACACAGAATCGGAAACAGACTCCAGGCTCCAAGCCATCAGCCCAGAGCCCGACGCGGGGCTCGAACCCACAGACCGCGAGATCGTGACCTGAGCTGAAGTCGGACGCTTAACCGACTGAGCCACCCAGGCGCCCCTACCATTTTCCCATTTTTATCATCTCCTTTCTTAAATTTTCCCTTCTCTTTTCTACTCCATGTTAAATTCTTACTGTCTGGGTACCAGACCACAGGACCCTGTAGACCCTGGAAAGGGCTTAGCTTTCACTGAGTAATGTACTCAACATGACATAAAACTAGAGAGTATGTGCATGGGAATGTATGGAAAAAGAAATCTGAAAGATTTATAAACCCAGAAACATGCATATCCTCCCTCCACGGAAGGAGTAGACATGGAAACCACACAGAGATACCAGTTTTCTCTTACAGAATTACATGTCTCAGAACATCTGTGTGGTGAGAATGGAGAGGGACGGTTACTGGTAGGCATTGCTGGTGGGAGTGTAAATTGTTCAACCCATAGGGAGAAAGACTTAGCAGAAACTACAGAATTTCAAAAATTCACATCACTTGAATTTACCAATTCCATTTCTAGGAATTTATCCTACAAAGATACTTACGCATGTAAAAAAAAAAAAATGTATGTGTGTGTTGAGATGATTGCCTGATGCACGTTTGTCAAAGGGAAAAAAGGAACCAACCTAACTATTCATGAGCCAAAGGGGTTATTAAATAGAACACATCATGGGAGGGGCATCTGCGTGGCTCAGTTGGTTAAGCATCCGAATTCGGCTCAGGTCATGACATCACAGTTCATGGGTTCGAGCCGTGTCAGGCTCTGGGCTGACAGCTCGGCGCCTGGAGCCTGCTTCGGATTCTGTGTCTCCCTCTCTCTGCCCTCCCTCCCTTGCTTGCGCACGAGCTTTTTCTCTCTCTCTCTCAAAAATAAATAAACATTAAAAATAATAATAATAAAAAGAACACATCATGGAACAGGATATAGCTGTAAATGAGGAATATATATAATAAATGATTACTGAAATACTGTACAAAATTTTAAAAAGCAGGGCACAAAGGCCTGGGATGTTATACAGAGTGCTGTCGTCTGTTTTTAAAGGAAAGAAATGTTTGTAAGTAACAAAGCCCTTAGCTGAAGAAAACAAGAGCTAGCCCCAGTGCTAACTTTTGGAGGGAGATGGGAACCAGGCTGATGTAGGATTGGGACAGGAAGGAGAAATTTCCCATAAGTGTACTTTTACACTTGGTGGTATTTGAACCACGTGAAGACATTTCCTCTTCGAAGAAAAGGGTTTTGTTTGATTGTTTTAATGAAAAGTACCAGCAAACAATTACCTTTCTTGTTGGGGCCCCTGTGTATGAATGCAGCCTGAGATTACATTTCTTTACTCTTAATCATTACATCATCTTGAGATCTTGGTGATGCTCATCCTCCTGCTCCTGTAGGCACAATGCCTCACTGCAGATGCATTTGGTTCTTTTGTGCCCTACCTTCCTCCAGGAGCAGCGTCTCCCTATTGTCAGATGCTCTTCCATTGTCCTTTTGTGCCCAAAATATGCTTTTCCCTTTGTTCCCAATACATCCCCCGTGCTCCCACTCCAAGCTCCGCCCCATCATGGCCCAACACAATCCCAGCTAACCTTTCTAGACTCAGCTCAGAACTTCACTCGTGGATGGAGCTTGACCTGACCGTCCCAGCAGAGTGAGTTTCTTTGGCCCCTTATTCCAAAGGCTCTGGGTTGTTATCTCCATAAGGGCGCTGTGTTCTTTGCTTTGCGGTTTTTCTCTGAACAGTGGCTGTGGCCAATGGACCAAGGGCTCCGCTGGGGCAGGACTCAGTCTTCTTCCCCATCACACCCCCAGGACCCAGGCCGGTGCCCAGCAGAGGGAAAATACGCAATGAATGTTTGCTGAAAGAATGAATGAACTCTATTACGCAAGTGAGGAAATCAAGGCTCAGTGAGATTAACTTGGTAAAGTGGCAATACCCATTCGCTCATACGGTCTTTTCAGTTAGAGAAATACTTCAACGCAAGTTGAATCTGTTAAAATAGGAATGAGAAAGAATGAAAAATACATTGAAAATGTGCGAAGGACGCAGTTTATAAATGGTGACCCGGGACCTGTAGCCACACTTTCTGACTACGAGCTCAGTGCTTTACCAAAAGTGAGTGTATGTCAGCTGGGCTGACTGGCAGAGGTTTATTTCTTATTTATTGTTTAGGTGACTTCAATCTCAAGGGTTGAACCAGAATACACTGGCAAAAAATACAATATTTTGCTCCAGACCCAGCCATGAAACCTATGGCTTCTGTCCAGTGAACCCCCTCCGGTCACCACAATTGCACAACGAGGCAAATGCAACGTGTAAACAAAATGGCTTAAAACGCAGAACGTAGGGAACTGACAGTTGCATAAAGCGGTAAGATACTTCAGTGAGTGTGTCCCCTTGACAGCCTTCTGAGGAAGCAGACCAGTGCATTTATCCGGTGGCCACTGGCCCCCAGAAAGCAGCTCGCGGACACAACTTGGCAGTGCTCCCTGGGGCTGTGCTCATTTCTGGTGGCATCGGGCAGGGTGCCAGGCATCACCCTCTGTATGCGAGACAGCAGGGCAAGGTGCCCGAGGGTTAGAGACAAAAACATCTGTTGGAGTCACCGAGTTGCTGGTCGCCTGAGTTCACCCGCGGAGAACGCGGGGGGAGCCAGCTGCCAGGCCGTTTCCAGGATGTGTCTCGACCCCGTGAGGGACACTGCAAGCTCCAGAACCCAAGCTCAAAGGTCAGCCAACGGAGAAACACATGCAGAAGCCTCCCCATCAGCATCGGCGAGCAGACAAGGGTGGGGGGCAGAAACCAAGCCCCTTCTGACTCAGACTAAGATGCAGAACACCGGGTTTGATTGAGCCAAGCCAGCGACAGCCAAGCAACGGGTGACAAAGGAAAGAAAAAGTCTATCGCAGTTTTTAGTTTTTAAATTTTGTCTTTTTAACCAGAAACAACTTGACGAATTTTTTTTCACAGAAAATATGGATTCTAAGAGTGGCTATTTTGTTTAATTTTGTTGGTGTCTATGGATTTAGAACGTTTCAGGGATGCAAGAGTCCATAAAGGTCATCTCCTCTGGCCCCTGACCCACGGAGATACTTCTGCCTTTCTGCTCAGTTGGTTGCTGCCCGCCCCCCCCCCCCCCCGCCCATATAACAGAGCCATTGAGAGGTGCAAGAGTTGGTCACAACCCGTGCCAGCTAAGGCAGATTAGCTCACTTTACTGGAAGGAGCCCACAGGTCAGAATCCCATTCCTCACCAGGGGACCACCCACAAGTCACTTTGCTCTTCAGTGCATTGTTCTGGTTTTTTAAATCAGGATTTATTCCTAATTCATGTAATGCCCATGCCTTCGTTATGATCTGTGGATATAATGTGATCATTTGGAGGGTAAAAACAATATGATCAATTTCTTTCCAAAATAACCTACTTGCTAATCAGCCGATGAATAAATATGTACCGAGTTTTCCTGGGTGGCTTACTTCACGTTGGCAAATCTAAATGCATTCACTGGTTCAATCAAGATATCTCAATGCCCACTGTTCGTGGGGGTATTGTCTTAGTCCATTTGGACTGCCGTAACAGAATACCATAGATCGGGTGCCTTATAAACCACAGAAATTCACTCCTCATTGTTCTGAAGGCTGGGAAGTCCAAGATCAAGGCGCCAGCGGATTCGGTCTGGTGAAGAACCCACTTCCTGGTTCATAGACCGGCCGTCTTCTGGCTGTGTCTCTTCTGGCTGTAATCCTCACATGGCAGAAAGGACACAGGAGCTGTCTGGGGACCCTTTTATAAGGGCACTAATTCTTTTCTTAAAGGTTCCACCCTCATGACCTAAGCACCTCTCAAAGTCTCCGCCTCCAGATACCGTCACATTGGGAATTAGGTTTCAACGTGTGAGTTTTGAGAGGACACAAACTTTCAGTCCAGAGCAGGCACCATGGTCAGCGTTAGGGCTATAATGCTGAATAAAAGCCTGTGCCACCTTCCAGAAAGCTTACAGGTTTGGCAGAAGATTCTTTATCCATCACGTCTAAGAGTTCCAGAGATGGAGAAGGTATAGAAACTCTAATTGGGTGAAGTCTGGAGTGGGTAGGGCAGACCCCAAGACCACACTGGCTACCAAGAAAGCCCAGCACTTGCCGTGGAGAACTCCGTGAAAACACTGATCTACATAACATGTGTCTTTAGTTGTTTTTGTATTTTTAATCACTCACCTTAAGTCAGGCTATAAATTCTCGAAGATTAAAGGTGTTAGCCCTCACAATGCAATAGCAAGGTTTTATTTACTGCGTAATTAAAACTTCTAAAGCTCCCCAGTAAAAGAGTACTATATGCAAATAGCACTCGGACCAGATGCCAAATCTGGCGCATAAGCCTGAGGCGGGCTGTATGTAAAGCTGGTTGCTGCAAATGTAACAATTGGAACCGGGTGCTGTGTAATTGTGATGGAAACCCAAAATGGGACTTGACTTGGCTAATGTAACTTTTATTCTAATGGCTCCCCAGCTCAGTAGGATCTCTAGATCATGCCGCTCAGCAACTCTTTCTCCCCGTTCTTTCATTTGTATAATTCAGCAGCTATTTTCCTAAGGGGGATTTGGCTGTATGGTTCTCAGTACAGCATAACTAGGAAGAATGATCCTGAAAAATCTACATGGAGCCTACAGAGCCTACAGAGACATTCCACTCCGATTTACCGAGTTTCACAGGAAGCTAGCTGTTGGGTTAAGAAAACATATAGGCCAAACATCCAGTGACATCAGGCCTCCTTCCCTGACGCCAGCTGGGTGTTTGATGTGGTGACATCCTGCAGCCCTGTGATGCCAGCTTCGGCTGTATGATTCACATTGTTAACCTTTGGAAATGCTGAACATAAGTGAATGACCCTCAATTCTACCCAGCTGTATGAGAAACACTCTTTGTAAATAGTCTCTTCCCTGTGGTAGTACTCTGACTTGCAGACAGTTACTCAGCAATTTCGGCAGCTACTTCAATGGTCCCGAAAGTCACCGCGGTCACAGTGTGCAAGTGCCTCGGCTTACCTTTCTTGCTGCTGCTGAACCATAGGCAGCACTTATCGTAAAGTATCATTATTCTCCCATTCCTACTTAAAAGAAGCGAATCAGAGGCGATAGCTTCAAGGTTGGAAGGCCAACTTCCCCTCTTGCTACCTCCTCATCAACCAGATGGAAGAAATGCTTAGTTCACGTGACTGAACATTCGCATTCTAACACACTCTTCAATCACGCAGCCACAGAGAACATTTGGAATGGCAGGCCAGCACCCTCCTGAAACCATGTGCTGTCCTTTCCGAATACACTAGGAGAAATGCTACTGTTGTTTCAATGCAGGTTCGATTTTCAGTGACCTGTGTTCAGAAAAGTCACATGGGACAGCGTTGTTTTGAAAATCATTTTTTTTACGTTTATTTATTTACTTATTTATTTTCAGACAGAGAGAGAAAAAGAAAGAGCATGAGCAGGGGAGGGGCAGAGAGACGGAAAAAGACAGAATCGCAAGGAGGCTCTGCAGTGTCAGCTCAGCCCAATGTGAGACTCAAACCCATGAACCGCGAGATCATGACCAGAGCCGAAATCAGGAGTCGGACGCTTAACCGACCAAGCCACCCAGGTGCCCCGAAAATCATTTTCTTATATAGATTCACAAAGTGAAAATGGTTTTGATAATATCTATTTTATATTTATTTTTTGAATAATCTCTTCTTCATGGGGGGTTCGAACTCATGACCCCGTGATCAAGAGTCACAACCTGCACTGAGCCAGCCAGGCACCCCGATAATATCTATTTTAAATTTAATTTTAGTACAATAGAATAATAACTAACAGACATGCACCATGCAGCACCCAAGAGTGTTCAGTGAGTCATTTTAATAGAGATAATAGCAGAGGTCAAAGTGCATAACAACACTTCTGAGGACCATTTATAGTCTAATTCTTTTATTAGCACTTCGAGTCATAACTTCATAAGAAGCAAGGCAGCAAGTAGTTTACCCAAATTAGTTCTTTATTGTCTTTCCCCCTCCATATCAATTATTCTCCAAAGACCAGTCAGCTCGATACTTAATTTTTCCCACTTTGAGACGCCTCTCATACACAAGCTTCATACAAAGTATCCAATTTGAAGCCTCTAAGAGACTTTCAGATGTGATCACAACTGCCTATGTAAATAGCCACCTGCTAGAGCCTGCTTTCTCTGTGACAGCCTTCGCATTTAGTGCTTTACAGACCAGATCTTTCAACCTCACACCAGTCCCTATTGTAGAGTATTGTATTATATACTGTAGCAGGTTCTCATTCTGTTATTCTTCCTGTTCCTCAGATGATGGGACTGAGTCACAGGGGTTTTGACAAGCTCACCACAGCCTGACAGTAAGTATATGGCCGAGTGGGGGTTGAGACCCAGTTTTAAGTGGCCGTCAGGTGTCCAAACATTCAACCCCTACCCTGTCTGACATCTTGGTGAAGAGTTCACTCGGTAAAGGCCCTTCCATTGCCTTACCATTTCTTCTGGGGCAAAGAATACCATGCCACTCTGCCTAATTTGTCTCACATTGGCTGAGAGATGAGGATTTGGTAGGAAAGACAAAGGACACTTACAAATCAGGAAAGCTAAGTTGGTGCTGCTGCCATGGTAACTGACCAGGAGAATTTCCTGATAGTTGGGAAACGACTGGAGCGAGAGAAAGGTCCCTGCTGGTTAGCAGGCTTGCTTAACTCGAAGCAAGATTTTTTCAAGACACGAAGTTGGAGGTACATCCTAATCACAGAGACCATTTTCAATATGTTCAATATTCTGGTGCATTCTGATTTTGATTAGATCACTGGTAGAGATAAGCTGTATAAGCTACATGAAAACTACATAATAAGTGTGACTAAATTTTTAACTAGTTGTCTTTATTTTTCAGGTAAGAAGCAAGATATGAGTCCAAAGATAAATAACACTGAGAAGTTATCTCAATTGTCTACAAATCTAAAACTGTTCAAAAAAATAAAATCTGTCTAAATTTTATTTAAAAAACTGGAGCGCCTGGGGCACCTGGGTGTCTCAGACGGTTAAGTGTCTGACTTGGGCTCAGGTCATGATCCTGCAGTTCATGAGTTCAAGCCCCACGTTGGGCTCTGTGCTGACAGCTCAGAGGTTGGAGCCTGTTTCAGATTCTGTCTCCCTTTCTCTCTGCCCCATAACACTCATGCTCTGTCTCTTTCTGTCTCTCAGAAATAAATAAATGTTAAAAACAAACAAACAAACAAAAAACTGGAGCACCCAGATGGCTCAGCAGGTTGAGCGTCTGACTTTGGCTCAGGCCATGATCTCTCCGTTTGTGAGTTCAAGCCCCACATTGGGCTCTCCACTGTCAGCACAGAGTCTGCTTCAGATCCTCTGTCCCCCTCTCTCTGCCCCTCCCTCACTTGCGCTCTCCCCAAAATAAATACTTTAAAAAACTCAACTATAGCCACACCCCCCGGAGCAAAGATGTTAACGTATTAGTATCTATATTTATAAATGTTTTGTCTGTGCATAAATTTCCTTTTATAAACAAAAAAGGGATCACACTCTTTTGACCTATGTTTTATTTTTTAACAACAAATTATGAATGCTGTAAGCGTCAAGAAATTTTTTTTCTACAATCACATTTTAGTGGCTATGCATGCACATGTCTGAATTTATTTAACTACTGCTTCACAGTTAGGCTTTCAGTTATTTCCCACTTTTTAATGCTAATAAGCACCACTGCTTAAGGTTCTGTTTTGTCTTTTTGTTTGTTTTACAAACGGAATCGTATCACACATGGTTGTTTTATATACTGCCATGTCACTCACAGTACATTGTAAACATTTCTCCAACCCAATGAACATGACCTACAACATACAGAGCCAAAATCTGGGCCCTTAACAGCTGCATGCCTTAGCTAGGAATACTCAAAAGTTCTTTCAAGGTGAGACTTCACAAAAACCATAAGAGAACATAGAATCATATCGTGAATTCAGTACAGTTTATTATTAGAGGAGCTTAAGTAGGAAATCACATTAACAACCCACATCCAGAACATTCAGTCAATTATGATGCAACTCGCCTCTTAACTAGCAATATCTCTCTAATAAGCCATGTGGCCAAGAGCTAGTTCTCTGCTCTGGTTCCGGTTTTTTTCGTTGCCCTATTTTTGGGGTCATCTGCTGATCCTTGTTGCGCTCCATCCGTACCTACAAACCACATCACACATCATTAGATGGTATCAGAATTTACCTAAAATTGCAGAGAATTTCTAGCCTTTGTGCAATTACTCGAAGGTTGAGATATATATATATATATATATATAGCACAGCATCTTCATTTCCTTGGTTCTAACCATGTCTATTTTTATCTGATGCTTCCTTGGCTCTAACCACGTCTATTTTTATTTGCTACTTTATAGATTCCAATCATATAATGAGATAGGCTACATAGGACACTCAGCATGGCACACAGTAATTACTCCATACGTGTCACTGGTTATTATCATCTGTACAAATGCTGTAAACACAACTGTCCTGTGAATCCACAGAATGACAGCTCTAAAATATCTCACTGCAGTAGGAGAAAGAGTTTTAAAGCCTCTCCTAGCTTTTGGCAGGAAAGGATCAATTTCTGTTCCGTGTAATTCCTAAAAGACCTCCGACTTCTCCATTTTATAGATGTCAGTTACTCTTTATGTATTTTTCATATGTCACAGTATCCCTTCCCAGCCACTCTAATTATGGTTAAAAAAACAACCTTTTTGCTGCCTCACCAGGTCCCTTCTGTGGAATGTTAATGGTAATGATCTGCATGTTATATTTGCACATCTGAACAGTAAACTGGATTTCAGACCTACAGGGGTACCAAGAATGTGTACATCTATTACACAAGTCATAATCTAGCTGTGCCCTCATTACCCTATTTGTGACCTGGGAATTATAAATCATTTGCAATATCCCTGTTTACACAACAACTTTAGAAATATTGAAATAACAGTAATTAAGTTCTGGTGGGTAAAAAGCCTTCAGGAAGAAGTACTCTAATACATGGACCTCACTTATTAACATTGGTCTGGTTTTGCCACTACAGTATTTAGATAGCACCATATAAATATAAGGGTTCTATCTGCATAGTTTGCCGTTCCTCAAACCTTGTGTTTAAGTTAAAAGACAATCTATTCCTATTTCCATTCCTTGTTTATTTGCGATCAGTCTGTCCACAGACATTCCAATTCTCCTTCCACTTATGAGTTACATTGCTTTCTTTGTTTTTCACCTCCCCCATATGGATGCTAACCTCTGTGGGTTGCTAGTTATTTCAATCTCTGACCCTCCTTAGCTTCCCCCTTCTGTTCCCGTCATGCTCTTTATTCTTTCTGGGACCCACTTCGCACGGAGCTCCACCCGAGCTTCGCACTCGTCACTTTGCTTCTGATTAGATGACACGACAGAGTCATACCACCTGCGCCCACCTGAGGCTCGGTGAGCGGTGTCCACGTTGCTGGAATCCACTGCCCACAGAGTTCTCAGAGGCCCCACGGAGAGGCTGGCTGGGTCTGCTCCGGCTCTGCTCCTTTACCCAGAAGAGGTCCCTGGGAAAATGGAGAAAACAGAGTGAAAGTATATCCTGGACCCACCTGGTCACCTCCCAGCTGCGTAAGCCCATCATCGTCCTTTCGGACAGCATAAGATTTTACTGTTCTCCCTTCTTAAAATGTACTATTCCCGTATTCTAGTCCAGCAAGGTGTTTAGCTGACTGACCCATGTTCATGTGTGAATGAAAAGGGACATACTCAGTAAAGATAACTGCACCTTAACCAAAACCTCCTGGCACTAATGTTGTAACCCAAAGGCAAGCCAGTGAGGAGATCATTTTCCATCTCTACGAAGGCTGCTGGTGGACAGGTATTTGAAGCAAATAAAGCTTTCAGCACCCCTGGAATGACAGGGTGTAAGCAGTTCTTTATTCTTCTTAAGGGTAGGGCTCCTTACAAAGCACACATATCCTTGTAAGAAGTGTCACCAGATGCAAAGTGGGCGGGGGGGTGGGTGGACAGGGGAGTGTTAATCTTATGCACATTAGGCTGGAGGGGGAGATAATTATTAAGTATCCAATTTACTTTACTGCCTTTGCCTGGGAGGAAAGAAAGGGAATGAACATTTATTGAAACTCAACTGGGGGCGAGCCATTGTGCTAGGAACTTCACAGGTACCATTTCATTAATCCTAAGAATAGCTACCATTCATCATTAAGTGCTTGCTTTGTGCCATATCCCGGACTAAGGGTTTCACATGTGTTACTTGCTTGAATCCTCCTAATAATCCTATAATTAATCCTATACTATCCTAAAATATTATGCCAGTATTATCATCTCCCATTTTAGCAGCCAGGAAGTAAGTTTGGAGAAGTCCACTTGCCCAGGACCACAGAGTTAGTAAATGGCAGCGCAAGAGTCAAACTTGGATCTGACTCTAAAACCTGTGCTCTTAACACAGTCCTGTAAGGTAGCTATTATGGTTCCACCTTTCAGAGAAGGAAACGGAGACTCAGAGAGGTTAAGTGGTTTGCTCTATGTCTCAGAGCCAGTCAGTGATGGGCCTTGCTTCTTCAAACCCAGTTCTACCCAAATATAAAGCCCATGAGCTCCCGACTTGCTGACCCTTGGCGGTAGTTGAAGAGATCCCGTTCTTCCAAAAACCTTTGTCTAGGTACATGGCAAATCCAAGATAAGTAATATGAGTGCAAATCTACAAAATATGTACAGAAAGCACAATGACCAGTCCTTAACATAAAAATTGACCTAAATATCTGGGGTCTAATCTCTGGGAATATTAATATGCCAATGTCCAAATCTCTCTCTCTCTCTCTCTCTCAATTTTATTATGACAACACTTCAGTGCAGGGTGAGGAAGGACTTGGCAGTTGAGGGAAGGCTCTGAATATATTTGCTGCAGGTAATTGCTTATGTTGCTTATTCTGATGAAGTCAAGGATGATAGGAGTACAGAGGACAGAAATGGGGGTAGAGCCAATGTTTGAAACGAAGGGAAAATCAGTGCGTATGGGTTTTCACACATATTATTCTGGAGGAGGAGATTGGTAGGGGTGGGAGGGAAGTGCACAATTGAGGAAAGAACCAAACTTGAGAGGGTGTTGGGAAGAGAGGAAGAAACAGATAAGAGAAACAAACAGGCTTCCAACTCTTCTGTGGTGGGGGGAGAAACACCAGCAAGGACCTCACCTCTTTCTCCAGAGCTGTTCCTGAGTGGAAACTGGCTCACAGCGATCCGTGGGGGCAGCTGGGTGGCCTTGGTTGCACTTCCCTGGCCTTGATTTCATGACCTCATCTCCCTGAACTCCCAACTGTAACCTAGGCTGGGGGCACAAGCACAGACCCTCCACCAATTCAATACAGACATTGGTGGGAATGACTGCATGCAGAAAAGAGCAGAACCCGGGGAAAGAGTAGCGATTCTGGGGCCAGCAGACCTGGCCCAAATCTTAGCTCTAATATTCAGAGTTTAACTTCTGTGGGCCTCACTTTCCCTGATTGTAATATGGGCGTGTTGTCCCAGCGTGTAAGGTCAGAGAAGTAAATGCAACAATGTACATGAAATGTCTCACACAAAGCCCGGCACATGGAACATGTCTGTCCTTCTCCCTTGCCTGGCACCTTGTAGTGTAAGAAGATATCAGTTCTCCCTACCTTGGCTTTAAATTATGGCTAATTGTTTAACCTCCTCCCATAGGATTTAGGTCAAAATATAGTCTTCTTCAAATTCTGTATCAAATTATTTTAAATATTTTCATGATACCAAATCTTAACTCTTTAACCATGGCCTTGATTTGGAGATATATCCAAAAATCATTCAGCACCAAACCTGATAGACAAACTAGATTTTTGTTCTTGTTGTTTAGTTTAAAAACACAGATGGAAGGAAGAATGGGAAGAAGGGAGGGGGTAGGGGGAAAAGGGAAGGAGGAAGAAAGACAGAAAAACACCCTGACTCAAACTGACAAAATGTTAGCCCAAAAGAGTGTTTCTAAAAATGGCTACAGTAGCAACTATGTGGAGTAAGAACCTACTTTTAAGGGGACAAGAGTGCCACATTTATTGGCTAATGAATGTCCTTTTGTGCTTGAATTAAGAAAAACAAGCGACCAAACATGCGGGGCATCTAGGTGGCTCAGTCAGTTGAGCATCTGACTCTAGATTTCAGCTCAGGTCATGATCCCAGGGTCATGGCATCCAGCCCCATGTGGGGCTCTGCACTGGGCACGGATCCTGCTTGAGACTCTCTCTGTCTCCCCTGCCTCTCTCTTCCTCTCTGTCCATCTCCCCTAATCACACTCTCTCTCTCTACAAAAAAAAAAAAAAAAAAAAAAAAGGGGATGCAGTCACACCTTATAAGCATCTGAAAACAAAATAGAGGGAGTGTTGGAATGATGTAAAAATCCCCGTTCTCCCTCTCCCAAAGACCATACTGGGTTGACATGCCTCTCGGTGGCTTTCTGTATACCTCTGTATGGTAAAATAGACCGCATCATATTTACTCCTACCGTTATCTCTGGTTTTACAAAGTATCCTGAGAAATCGTACAGAAAACACCAGCCTGAAACAGGAAGTTAACAGACGCGGATTCAGATGCTAATTATATGTGTAACATTGGGTGTTACTTACCCTCTCTGAGACTTGTTTCCTCATCTATTTATCTGTAAAACATCAGGATTAATTTTAAGGTCCTTTTCGACTCACACTTCCTGTGGTTCCTGCCACTTTCCTTTCTTCCCAGAGAAACAACATGAATCTCATCTTCTCTAAATGCAGAAGCGGACTTATGAGGAAGTAATGAATGAGGCTTACGATTCAGGGCCACTCTCCTGCACAGGGCCCCTCTTGGCCTCTGTCGGGGGCAGTGTGTATCTTTTTGTAAAATTTGCCAAAGTAGATATTTGTGTATTCCTTTTCTTAAAGAGGACTTCCACCACTGTTTAAGGTTCAAGCTCCACAAAACTCCGGCTCTGTCGCCGTACAAGGACATATTTCTTGCCAAGGTCAGCAATAAAATACAGAGTTCATGGAAACGAGACAAAATCATCACGTGACCGTAGAAGAAAAGTCCAGAAGCTAGTTTAAAAAGCAACCACTCTCAAGTTCCTCTACTTGTCATCTCCCCTTTGGCTTTTCTGCTTTTTTTAGGGCAAGAAACTCCGACCCAGAACAGCAAAATGGCTGACCCACATTTACAACCTGAACTGAAATCATAAACTGCATTCCTAGTAATAGGGTACTGTTCTCTGCCCTCATACTAGGGGCACCCAAAACCCTGAAAACATGGGGTTGATCTAATTTACTAACAAATTGCAAACTGCACGGAGCCACCGGTGAAACTGGATGTAGCCAGTCTCCATCCCTAGAAGGCCGTTTGCAAGTTTTCACATTCACCTCGTGTTTTTCTCCATCATTTAAAATAGAGTAGCTGGTGGCTGTTTTTCAGGCATGGCAGAGATTATTTTTACTCTCAATTACTGTGACCAAAATAGCAACTACAGCGCTGGGAATAGAGAATGGGCTGGCATGTATTTAATTGGTTTTCAAGACAGAGTCAGTTTTCATAAAAAATTAGTACTTGTTTTTTGGGTTTTTTTTTTTAATGGTTTTTCCCAGTTGCTTTATACACCTCGAGGCTTGCTCTGCTGGAAGACATCTGCAAATCCCCAGACTCTGGCTTGCCACTGGGGTGTAACCAGCTGCGGGTGCTCTCCTGCCAGTTTCACAAGCCCTCTCAAGGCTTTTAGCATTGGCACCAAAGTCCTGGGACCCTGCTCCTTCAGGGCTGCACCCAGTCCTGGGAGCCCGCTCTTCTAGGCTGCACCCAGTCTGTTTTCCAGCTCCCCTCCTCCTAGAGAGCATCAGCAGTGGGGCATTCCATATTCCCAGAGGAGCCCGTCGCCACGCAATTACTAAAGACCAATTCTGAGTCCAGCGTGGGGGAGCCAGGAGAAGCGTCCTTGGGGGGTTAACTACACACAAACATATTTATTCAACTTGTTGGGAATGTAAGCTACTAAGTGCTATTTCACAAGCCACTTATGCAATGGTCGGGCTACTTCCCGAAACTTCTACTGCCAGCAGTGCGGGTAGGAAAAATCTATCAAGGAAAATTTTCTAAACCAACAGCAATTATCCAAGTATTAAACTCTACATTCCTTTCTCCTTGCAAATCGTTTCTTCCCCCTATCTTGTCCCCTGATATGCCTCTGGCTTTCTGCTCTGCTTCTACCCATATTCGATATTGTTCTCCAGGGACATTAGTTGTCAAACACATTGAGCCTTCATTCAAAAAAATATACATATATATACTCATCAAGTGACTACCTTCCACCAACGCTGTGTTTTGAAGAACTGGTTTCTGCCCTGAGTCTAGTGGGAGTGCTGGAGACATAAAACAGCACACAACTGCGTTGTAGTAAATGTCGTGTTGGACAGCAAGGTTCACGGGTGGGTCGTTTACATCTGAATCCGTGCAAGTGCTTTTGGGGGCTACCTCAGAGGAATGTGCCATGAAGTCATGCCTTACATTTGACCGGAGGAGCTCTGCAGTGATCCAAATACTTCATCTGAAGAAAATGCCTACTGCTTTTAACAGAAATGATTAATATCTGGTGTCTTGGTTTTCTATTACTGCCATAATACATTAACACAAATCTAGCAGCTTAAAAACAACACTAATTTATCCCCTGACAGTTGTGTAGGTCAGAAGTTCAGCAGGCTCAGCTAAGACTCTGCTCAGGGTCTCACGGGGTCAAAGTCAGGGTGTCCGTTGGCCTGGGCTTCTACCTGGAGGCTTTAGGAGAAAACCTGCTTCCAGGATCATTTCAGTTGTTGGCAGAATTGATTTCCTTCTCATGGTCCTCATGTGGCCCCCTCTGTCTTCAAGCCCACAATGGTGAGTTGAGTTATTCTCATACTTCAAATCCCTCTGCCTTCCTCTTCTGATCTCAAGGATTCATGGGATTACATTAGTTTCACCTGTACAATTCAGGATAATTGCCCTACTTTAAGGTCAGCTGATTAGGAACCTTAATTACATATGCAAAATCCCTTCTGCTGTGCAACAACCACAGAACTAAGACCAGGGGCAGAGATCATGGACTACCAAAACTCTGCCCACCTCCGTCTACCCTGTGGACCCCCCCAGGGTTCACCCACATGCCAAATACATTCATTCCATCCCAGTTTCTCCAAAAGTTTTGAAACCAGTAACCGAAGGGTTAACAGGACGAACAAGTGCAGCCACAACTTTTTACTCAGACTTTTTTTCCATTTGCCTTCACATCTCCCTTACTCTCCTCGTTCAGGGAGGCAATTTGAGACTAGCCCTCCTGTCTCCTCCTTTGGCCGCCTCCTGAATAATCCCTTTCCTTGCTGCATGCTCGATGTCTCAGTGACTGACTTTCTGTGCATCAGGCAGATGAACTTTGGGTTTGGTTATGGTTTCAATCTAGTATAGCATCAAAATCCCACCTGAACTCATCGGTTCAAAAGTCCCACATCTCGGGGTGCCTGAGTGGCTCAGTCGGTTGAGCATCTGACTCGTGATTTCAGCTCAGGTCATGATCCCAAAGTCACGGGATTGAGCCCTGTGTCGGGTTCCACACTGAGCATGAAACCTGCTGAAGATTTTCTCTCCCTCTCCATCTGCCTCTGTTCCCCACTAGCCAAACTCCATTAGGTTTCAATGCTCAGAAATACTTCTCCATAGCTCTCACTTCTGCCTTCTGAGTCATCAGGTAAATTGAAACAGCACGAACTATATTCCGGGCACTGTGCTACGGGTTTTACTTACATTGACTCATTTAGTCCTCCAACTACCCTGTGATGCACACTGTTATTAATTACTCCCATTTTATAGATAAGGACTCTGAGGCGTATGTGGGTACAGAGCTTGCCCAAGGTTGTACCGTCAAGCAGCAGACGATCTGAACTCCACCCAGGCAGTCTGGCTTCAGGACCATGATGCTTAACACTCCACTGTCCTGCAAAATCAGTGATAATTTTAAACCACTAAGTTCTGCTCAGGAAGGAAGGAGATTGGAAAGCATTCCAGACTTTCCCATTACACACAGTATTACCTCTAAGATGTGTGCGTCTGTTTATATATCAGTTTGCAGGGGTGCCTGGGTGGCTCAGGCAGTTAAGCATCTGATTTCGGCTCGGGTCATAAACTCGTGGTTTGTGAGTTCGAGCCCCGCGTTGGTCTCTGTGCTAACAGCTCAGAGCCTGGACCCTGCTCCGGATTCTGTGTCTCCTCCTCTCTCTGCTCTTCCCATGCTCATGCTCCGTCTCTCTCTCTCTCTCTCTCTCTCTCTCAATAATAAATAAACGTTAAAAAAATTATAAATCAGTGTGCAGGGCCCAGTTTCAGTCCGGGGAATTAAGAAAATACTTGGAATCTCTGTGGTGGGACGTAGTGGCAAAAATATTAAAGGAAATCCCAAGTGTCGGACTACTTACATGCAAAGCTCTTCTTCAGAAAGACTTTATGACATGAATCTCTATGTGTCTTCCTCCCACCTCAAAATCATCTGTCTCTTCCTTTTAAGAAAAGAAAATCCTAACCCTTTAGGTACATGAAGACAATTATTTTCGAGTTACCTTTTAGTCTCTGCCCCTGATGGAGGAACACACTTGTTCAGTATCTCCTCACAGGGAGGCAGGATCACACAGTGGTTAGGAGTCAGGGCTCAGGGACCGGACTGTGTGTGATCACCTCTTCAGAGCTGCCTAATCCTTCACTTCTCTGAGACTCATTTGTAAAATAGGAACATAGTGAACCTATTTCAGGGGGATTTTGTGATAACTAAATACCTACGAACACTATGTGACTGAGATCCAGTAAGGGCTCAATAAATCTTAGCTACCATCATTTTCCTATCTAAAGTCATTTTCCTTGTTTTTATTTTGTACCATTTGCAAGTTCCTCCATGCTAAATTGCATATAATGTAGTTACAAATCTGTGGATCAAAGACCTATTCTCTTTTATTTATTTGTATTGTTTGAAGTACATGTGGCTTAGAAACTTTCACTATGAAAATGTTCTCTATAACGTAGTTTATTCCACATACTAATAATGACCTGAGCTGAAACACCAAGAGCTTTCCTTAAATTTTATATTTTGCATTGGATACTCATTTTCATACATGCCCAGTTTTGCCGTGGCTTTTGAGGAATAATTCACTGACACGCAATACCTTGCAAACCTCTTTCTCTTGCTTAGGGGCATGTCAGTTTTTCCCAATATTTTCTCTGCAGAATTTTTGTCCTGATACTAAGGAGGAAGTTCACAGTTAACCCTCACATAACTGACAGCCAAAATTCATAGAAATTCAACCACAAGAAAGAAGCTTGTGGTAGAGAAAAATCAAAGGTTTTGAGTTCTACAGCTTACATCCATTAGGATGGCTACTATAAAATCGTGATAATAATTAATAACAATAATAACAGAAAACAACAAATGTTGGTGACGATAGGGAGAATTCAGAAATCTTGTACACTTACAGAATGGTGGCATGATAAAATGGTGCAACCACTATGGAAAACAGTTGGAAGTATTATAAAAAAAATTAGGGGCGCCTGGGTGGCTCAGTTGGTTAAGCGTCTGACTTCGGCTCAGGTCAGGATCTTGCAGTATGTGAGTTCGAGCCCCGCGTCGGGCTCTGTGCTGACTGCTCAGAGCCTGGAGCCTGTTTCGGATTCTGTGTCTCCCTCTCTCTCTGACCCTCCCCCATTCATGCTCTGTCTCTCTCTGTTTCAAAAATAAATAAACGTTAAAAAAAAATTTAAAAAAAAATTAAAAATAGAACTATCGTGTGATCCGGCATCCAACTTCTGGGTGCATACCCAAAAGAATTGAAAGCAGTGTCTCAAAGAGATATTTGCATACCCGTGTTCATTGCAGCACTATTCACAAGAGCCAAGAGGTAGAAGCAACTCAAATATTGACGGAGGATGATTGGATAAACAAAATGCGGGATCCACGTATAGTGGGATATTATTCAGCCTTAAAAAGGAAGAAAGTCCTGATACATGCTACCACGTGGATGAACTTTGAGGAAATTATGTCAAATGAAATAAGCACATCACAAAAAGACAAATATTGAATGATTCCACTTATGTGAGTTACCTAAAGTAGGCAAATTCATAGGAACGGAAAGTAGAACAGTGATTATGAGGGGCTGCAGGGAGAGGACAAAAGAGAATTGCCATTTAATGGGCATAGAGTTTCTATTCTGCAAGATGAAAATATTCTAGAGTCCTCTTTTACAACAATGTGAATATACTTAACACGAGCAACTGTACACTTAAAAATGGTTAAGATGGTAAAGGTTGTATGTTTTTACCACAATTAAAAAAATCCAAAAGCCTAGAATGTATAACACCAAGAGTGAATCCTAAGGTAAGCCATGGGCTTTTGGTGCTGATGATGTGTCAGTATAGGTTCGTTAACTATAACAAATAGACCACTCTTGTCGGGGATTCTTGATAGTAGGGGAGGTTCTGGGAGGATGAGGGCATATATGGAAACTCTGTATTTTATGATCTATTTTTCTGTAAACCTGAAAAGAATTTAATGTGTTTTTTAGTTGTGAATTCTCCATTATGTAAATGTTGTAAACATCCAACAATACCTTCAGAAAGATTTAGTTTGCTGTGCCAACTAAACGGATGAGGATACCAGTGGATAACCTCAAAGCCATCAGCAGTGTGTTGTAACACAAACTATCACCTATGGTCAATTCATGCTCATTTGGGACTCACTCCTTTGGAATAGGCAGGACTCCCTGTTTCTTCATCTGCAACATAAGGGGCCACATTAAATGACCACGAAGGCCAATTTGACCAATATACGACCTTATGAGGTTATGAGTACAGGTCTCATACGTGATTTTCATTGAGTAAAAAGTTGTAAAATAGATGACTTGGGATTTGTGTTTGTGATTCATGGTTATGTAATACTTCCCAGATTCGCCATTTAGAGATGAATTAAAAGTGACTGTTTCTATGAATTACCACTCAGCTATAAGTTGAATTTTCACTTACAATACCGAAAAGCAATTTAGTGATCCTTGTTTTAAAATAATTCCGGCCACAGAATTAGTTTCAATAATGTTTTTAAAGACTGAAATTATACAAAAGGCCTCTTCAGATCACAATGAAATGAAAGTAGCAGAAGGAAAATTGGAAAATCCACAAACATGTAGAATTAAACAGCACCCTTTTAAACAATGGGTCAAAGAGTAAGTCACAAAGGAAATTAGAAAATATCTTTAGACAAATAAAAATGAACGTTGTAGGATGCAGCAAAAGCAGTGCCAAAAGGGGTTTCATAGCAATAAACACATACATTAAAAATAAAGTAAGATCTAAGATCTTAAAGTAATAAACTAACTTTTCACCTCAACAAATTAGAACAAGAAGAACACAACAAACCTAAGGGTAACAGAAGAAGGAAAATAATAAAGATTAAAGCAGAGATAATGAAGTAGAAAATTAAAAAAAATCCAATAAAACAATAGAAAAACAGAAATAAAACAAAACCTAAGACATGGTTTTTGGAAACAACAAAATTGACAAGCCCTTAGCTAGATTAACTAAAGAGAGAGAGAGAGAGAAGCCTCAAATAACTGACATCACAAATTAAATGGAGGACATTAAAACTGATCCCACAGAAATGAAAAGAATTATGAATATGAACAACTGGATGCCAACAAATTAGATAACCTAGAAGAAATGTATAAATTTCTAGAGCACACAACCTGCCGAGACTGAATCATGAAGAAAGAAAGGATCTTCAAGAAAGAAACCCAAACACACTGATAACTAGTAAGAAAATTGAATCAGTAATCTAAAACCTAACAAAGAAATTCCCAGTACCAGATGGCTGCACTAGAGCATTCTACCAAACACTTAAAGAAGAATTAACAATAGGGGAGTCCGGGTGGCTCAGTTGGTTAAGTGTCCAACTTTTGGTTTTGGCTCAGGTCATGATCTCATGGTTTCATGAATTTGAGCCCCTCATCGGGCTCTGTGCTGTCAGCACAGAACCTGCTTAGGATTCTCTCTCCCTCTCTCTGTCTCTGTCTCTCCCTCACTCATGCTGTCTCTGTCTCTCTCAAAAAATAAATAAATAAATAAACTTAAAAAAATAGAATTAACAACAAATCTCCTTAAATTAAAAAAAAGATAGAATTAACAAATCTCCTCAAACTCTTCCAAAAAATTGAAAAGGAAAGAATATTTCCAAGCTCATTCTATGAAGCCAGCATTATCTTGATACCAAAGCCAGGCAAAGATACTACAAATTGATATCCCTGGTGAATATTTATGTAAAAATTCTCAACAAAATACAGTTGACCATCAAAAAATGTGGGAAGTAGGGGCACTGATGCCCCCACATAGTGCAAAATCCATGTATGACTTGATTACCCCCAAACTAAACTACTAATAGTTTACTGTTGACTGGAAGCTCTACAGATAATATAGTCAATTAAAACATATTTTGTATGTTATATGTATTTTATCTGTATTTTTATAAGGTAGGCAAGAGAAAAGAAAATGTTATTAAAAAATAATAAGGAGGGGTGCCTGGGTGGCTCAGTCGTTGGGCGGCCGACTTCGGCTCAGGTCATGATCTTGCGGTCCGTGAGTTCGAGCCCCCGCGTCGGCTCTGTGCTGACAGCTCAGAGCCTGGAGCCTGTTTCAGATTCTGTGTCTCCCTCTCTCTGACCCTCCCCCATTCATGCTCTGTCTCTCTCTCTATCTCAAAAATAAATAAACGTTAAAAAAATTAAAAAAAATAATAGGAAGAGAAAATACATTTACAGTAGTGTACTATATTTATTGAAAACAATCCACCTATAAGTGGATCCTTGCAGTTCAAACCCGTGTTGCTCAAGGGTCAGCTATACAAGTAAACAGAATTCAACAGCACATTATAAGGATTATACTCTATGACCAATTGGGATTTATTCTTTGAATGCAAGGATTGTTTGGCATATGAAAATAAATCATATAAAGTGTCACATTAACAGAATGAAAGACAAAAACCAATGGCCATCTCAACTGATGCGGAAAAAGTATTTGACAAGATCTATGATTGAAAAAACACTCAAGAAACTAGGAAAGAAGGAAACTACCTCAAAATAATAATAAAGTCCGTATATGAAAAACTTACAAATAACATCATACCCAATGGTGAAAGACTGAAAGTTTTTCCTTTAAGATCAAGAATGAAACAAACGTGCTTATTCTCACCATTTCTGTTTAAACATCATACTGGAAGTCCTACCCAGAGAAATTAGATAAGAAAAAAAAATAAACCAAAACAAACATAATGGAAAAAAAGAGTAAAATTATCTCTGTTCACAGATGACATGATCTCATATATAGAAAACCCTAAAGATTCCACACAAAATCTATTAGAACTAATGAACAAATTCAGCAAAGTTGCAGGATACAAAATGAACACACACAAGTCAATTGCATTTTTATACACTAATGATGAACAATCAGAAAAGGAAATTGTGATAATTCTATTTACATTAATATCAAAAGAATAAAATATTAAGAATAAACCTAACCAAGGAGTTGAAAGATTTATACACTGAAAACCACAAAACATTGCTGAAAAAAAATTAAGGAAAATACAAATAAATGGGAAAACATCCCACATTCATGAATTGGAATATTTACTATTGTTAAGATGTCAATACTACTCAAAGTGACCTACAGATTCAGTGCCTTCCTATCGAAATCCCATGGCATATTTTGTAGAAATAGAAAATTTCATCCTAAAATTCATATGGAATCTCAAGCAATCTTGAATAGCCCAATTCTGAGAAAGATGAACAAAGCTGGAGGACTTCTATTCCTTGATCTTAAAAATTATTGGAAGGCTATAGTAATCAAGACAGTAGTGTGGTGCTGGCGTAAGAAAGACAAATGGACTAATGGGGTAGAATAGAGAGCCCAGACTAAAATAAAAAACATAAGAAACAACAAGTGTTGGCAAGGATGTAGAGAAAAAAGAACGCTTATACATTGTTGGTGGGAATGCAAACTGGTGCAGCCACTCTGGAAAACAGTATGGAGTTTCCTCAAAAAATTAAAAATAGAAATACCAGGTTATCCAGTAATTCATCACTGGGTATTTACCAAGAATATAAAACACTAATTCAAAAAGAAATATGCACCCCTGTGTTTATTGCAGTATTATTTACAATAGCCAAAATATGGAAGCAACCCAAGTGTCTGTTGATAGATGAATGGATAAAGAAAATATTACACACACACACACACACACACAGATACATACATACATACCACGGAATATTACTGTGGTGTATATATAAGATATGCTTTGTGTGGTATCACAGAATATTACTCATCCATAAAAAAAGAATGAAATTTGCCATTTGCAACAACATGGATGGATCTAGAGGGTATAATGAAATAAGTGAAATAAGTCAGTCAGAGAAGGACAAATACCATATGATTTCACCCTTATGTGGAATTAAGAAACAAAACAAATGTTCAAAGAAAAAGGAGATAAATAAAAAAAACAGATTCTTAAATATAGAGAACAAACTGATGGTTACCAAAGGAAGATGGTGAGGGAATGAGTAAAATAATTGAAGGTAATTAAGAGTACACATATCATGATGAGCACTGAGTAATATATAGAATTATTGAATCACTATATTGCACACCTGTGACTAATACAACAATGTACATAAATTATACTGGAATTTTTAAAAAGCAAATAAATAATTAAAAAAAACAAAGAGAGCCCAGAAATAAATTCATATATATAGTCAAACGATCTTTGACAATTGCCAGGATCATTCAAAGGGAGAAAGAACAATATCTTGAACAAATGGTGTTGGGGAAACTAGATATCTACAAGCAAAGAATGAGTTTTGACTCTACCTTCTGCCGTATATAAAATTAACTCAAAATGGATTAAGATCTAAACATACAATTCAAACTATAGAACCCCTAGTAGAAAATGTAGGGGGAAATCTTCATAACATTGGATTTGGCAATGATTTCTTGAATCTGACATAAAAAATATAGGCAACAAAAGTAAAAACAGACAAATGGGACTACTGTGTGTGTGTGTGGCGGGGGGGGGGGGGGGGGGGGGGATGCACAATGGAATATTACCCAGCCATAAAAACGAACGCAACTTGCCATTTGCAGCAACATGGATGGAAACTAGAAAGTATAATGCTAAGTGAAATAAGTCAGAGAAAGACAAATTCCTAAGATTTCACTCATATGTGGAATTTAAGAAACAAAACAAACGAGCAAAGAAGGGGTAAAAAGAGAGAGAAGCAAACCAAAAAGCAGACTCTTAACAATACAGAACCAACTCATGGTTACCAGAGGGGAGGTTGGTGGAAGGATGGGTGAAATAGGTGATGGGGATTAAGGAGTGCATTTGTTGTGATAAGCACAGGCTGATGTATGGAAGTGTTGATTCACTATATTCTACACCTGAAACTAATACTACAGTGTATGTTAACTAACTGGAATTAAATAAAAAACTAAAAGCAAACAAAAAAAATTTTTTTTGTTCATCAAAGGACATCATCAACAGATTGAAAAAACAACCTATAGAAGGGAGAAAACATTTTCAGATCATATATCCAATAAGTTAATATCCAGACTCATACAACTCAACCAACCAAAGTACAATAATCCAATTTAAAAATGGCAAAGGACTTGAATAAACATTTCTCCAAATAAGATAAACAAATAGCCAACAAACATATGAAAAGAGGCTCAACATCTCCCTAATCATCAGAGAAAGGAAAATCAAACAATGCAAGATCGCCTCATACCCTTTAGGATAGTTACTATCTAAAAAATAAATAAATAAAATAAATAAAAATAAAATAATAGTAAGTGTTGGTTAAGAAATGTGGGAAACTCGAAACCCTTGTGCACTGTGGATGGAATTGTAAAATAGAGTAGCCAATCATGGAAACAGCATGAAGTTTCCTCAAAAAATTAAAAATAGAAATGCCATCTGATCCAGCAATTCCACTTATGAGTATGTATCAATGAATTGAAAGCAGCAATGTCAAGGAGATATTTGCATACCCACCTTCACAGAAGCCTATTCATAATAGCCAAGGGTGAAAGCAACCAAAATGACCATCAATGGATAAATGAATGAACAAAATGTGATATATACATACAATGAAATACTACGCAGCTTTAAAAGGGAGGAAATCCTATCACCTGCTACAACAAGAAATGAGGAATTATTCTAGGTGAAATAAGCCAATCACAAAAGATGAATAATGTATGATTCCATTTATATGAGGTATCTAAAGTAGTCAAATTCATAGATATACAGAGTAGAATGATGGGGAATTGTTGTTCAGTGAGGATAGAGTTTCTGTTTACTAGATTAAACAATTCTTAGATATCTGTTTCACAACAATGGAATATCTTGAACACTACTAAGTGTACACTTAAAAATTGTTAAGATGGGGGGTGTATGGGAGGCTTAGTCCGTTAAGCCACCAGCTCTTGATTTTGGCTCAGGTCATGATCACACGGTTCATGATTTTGAGTCCCACATTGGGCTCTGCACTGGCAGTAAGGAGCCTGCCTTGGGATTCTCTGTCTCCCTGTCTCTCTGCCCCACTCCCTCTCTCTCCCTCTCTCTCTCAATCTCAAAAATAAATAAGTAAACTTAAAAATGGTTAAGATGGTAACATTTTTGACATGTGTTTCTACCACAATAAAAAGTATACTTACAAGTCAGGTTTTTCACTACAGCTGGAGAGTGTCAGTAAGTTTATCACTCTTGCCCCCAAATACACAGACATTGGTTGTGATTTGATGGGAGAGTCTTGTCCAGGGTCCCAGGGCTAAAACTACATTGGGAGGAGGCTTGAAAGCTGTAGAGCTCAGCTGGGGACCAAGGAGGGCAGGATCACGCCTCCCTCTCTCGCCTCTGTTCCTGCCAAGCCAGTTCACTGCATCAGTGGGCAAATCCAACAACTAGGCAGGATTGGATTCTGTTTCTGTCTTCGTGGGACACAGAACAATGTCTCTCCAAGGTTCTGTGTTCTCCTTGCTACCTTCCCTTCCACCTTTTATTTTATTTTATTTGTTGTTTGTTTTTGCCTAGCCCTTTGGAGCCTTCATAGTGCTGTAAACACCTCAGACTCTTCCAAAACCACGTCACATTCTCCATCCCCTGGACTTTGAATGGGTTTTAGTTCTCCCTGGAGGATACCCCTTCTGCTGGGAATCCTGTACAAGGAAGCTGGAATTCTCCCAATGGTGGGGCCATAATAATCGTGAGTGAGTGAGTGAGTGAGTCCAGTGTGGCTTCACATTACTTTATGGCCTCTGATAAGCAAGCTATAACTCCATCCTCTCAGAAGCTAGTTGATCTTCATCACCCTTCTTCTACCTACAAGCTCTCCTCTCTCCCCCTTCCTTTTTCCCTCTCCCTCCCTCCGTCTGTATTTCTTCCTCTTCGTTAGTATGCAGACACATTCAACTCTCTCATCTTAAAAAAGGACCCTCCCTCAAGCCTCTTTATCTCTCACTTTCTCCGCCTCGTTTTCACGTGAAGTTTCTTTACAAGTGCGTCAGCGCTTCGTGTCCCTACTTTCACCTTTCCTATGGTGCCATGTTGTCACTTTTCGCTGTGACAGAATATTACATAGAGGTGATGATACAGAGTCATAGCACCCTACACACATATACAATTAATAATCTTAACATTTACATTTGCTTCAAATCTTATTTTTTAAGAAATATAGATATGGCTGGCTCGCCTGGGGGGCTGAATCGGTTAAGCATTTGACTCTTGATTTGGCTCAGGTCATGAGTTGTGAGTTACAAGGCCCTACGTCGGGGCTCTCTGCTGTCAAAGCCTACTTTAGACCCTCTGTATCCCTGTCTCTCTGCCCTCCACCATCTGCTCACACACACACTCTCCCTCTCTCTCGCTCGCTCTCAAAAATAAACATTAAAAAAAGAAATAGAGATACTGGTTGAAGTTTCTGTGTTTACCTCCATAATTTAATTTTCCCTTCTCCTCCAAGATAATACCCATCCTGATTTTGATGTTTATCAATCTGATGAAAGTTATTACACTATTATTGCAGATATGTATTCATATACACTTTATAGTATTTTATAGATTTTTTAACTTTCATAAATTTTTAACTTTTCATAAAATTTTAACTTTTCATAAATTCTTAAGCTTCTCTGTCTCCATTTATCTTATTTTAAAATATATTTTATAGCATCCCTGGTATGTGCCATGCACAAGTCTAGGATCTTAGACTACATTAGCAGAGCAAAACCAAAACTCTGCTCGTCTGGACTTATTGTTCTTGAAGGAAACAGATAATAAACAGTAAGCAATAAAATAAATTATAAACATATTAGAATGTGATAAATACTATAGAAAAGAAAACTGGAAACAGGTAAGGGGGTTCGTAGTGTCAGTGGTGGGGGAGTTTGCAATTTTAGATAGGGTAGTCGGGGCAGGCTTCATTGAATGGTGACATTGGATAAATACCAAAGAAGGTAAGAATTGTGGAAGAAAAGTGCGTCAGGCAGAGGAAACATCCAGTGCAAAGGCCCTGAGGCAGAAATACATCTATATTAAGGATCAGCAAGGAGGCCAGTGTGGCTGGAATGAAGAAAATCAAAGGAAAAATTACCAGGTTATAATGAAGGCTAGATTACATACAGCTTCATAAATCATGCTAAGAACTTTGACTTTATCTCTTATATGAAAAGCCACTGTAAATTTTGAGCAGAATACCATAATTCAGGTAGACACATTCCTGTTAATGAATACTTAAGTTGTTTCCAATGAATATTCTTGTACATTCTTGAACATCCTTCGTGAGTCCTATGTGTAAGTTCCTCTGGGGGAATATATCCAAAGGAAACTAGCTGAATCGTAGCTATGTATATTTTCAGCTTTATTAGAGGTTACCAATTGCTCTGAAAGGGTTTGTATCAGTTTGTATCTTACTGAACACTATAATAGAGTCATAGTTTCTCCAATTCTCCACATTATTTGTTCTTTTCAGATATTTTGTTAATGGTATGATACGACACTGCTCTATTGTTTTAATTTTTATTTCAGTATTAATGGTAAAGTTGAGCATTTTTTTGTATGTCTATTGACCATATGTATTTTATTTTTGTTAATGTCCTGTTTATATCCTTCTCTAATTTTGTACTGAGTTTTTAAAATATTTTCTTATTAATTGAGGGAGTTCATATGTTATGAGTGTCAATCTTCTATCAGTTATATGCATGCATTAGTTTTCTTTTGTGGCTATAATAAATTGCCACAAATTTAGTGACTTAAAACAACACAAATTCATTATGTTACATTTCTTTAGGTTATAAGTCTGACACAGGTCTCAGTGGGCTAACATGAAAATGTTGGCTGGGGCTGCTTCCCTTTATGGAGCCTGATAAAAAGAATCCATTTTCTTCCTTCTGGAAGCCATCCACCCTCCTTGGTTTGCATTATCTTCCTATGTTCCAGTGCTCTCCTTAATTGTGTTCAGTCTGCAATTCACTGTACCTATTGAAGTCTTTGTTTTGGTTTTGTTTCAGTAACAGTTTTCGAGCCTGGCTGTGTCTTCTGAATTTCTTCTTTTATGTTTTCACCACCATTACTCTGTGCTTGGAGCCTCGAAATGTGTGTCAAAATAACACTTTACATAATCATCTTAATCAAGATGACTTCTATTCACTCTTCAAGTCCCTCCCATTAAAAGTCTAACTCCCAGAGTTCTGCACGCTTTACCACACCTTTTATTGTGAAACTGCCTTCTCCCTCAATTTCATTGGTAAAGCTCCCTCCTCCTTCTCCTCTTCTTCCTCCTCCTCCTCCTCCTCCCTCCTCTTTTCTCCTTCTCAGTGGACAATGTTCCTTCCTCCTCTCCTCCCACAGATTCTTTTAACTTCAAGGAAATGAATAACAGCTTGTCAGAGATTCCTACAGAGGAAAGAATTTTTTAGATACTACCATGAGGTAATACGGTAACAGATGTATTTCCACAACAGTAAGTGGTGATATATCTAATCCATACCTTTGGGCTGCTGCAGAATTGAAGGTAATGGACAAAACTGTGATATTTTATGCAGGCGGCTCTACATATTCCAAGAGCATAATACAGGGATTTTAAAAGTGATTTCGTGAGATCTACACTGTGGTCTCTGTTTCCCCAAAGTAAGTGCTTGAGATGCATTACTCATTCTGTGATGAGTGAAAAAGAAAAAAGAAAACAACAGCATAGATATTAAAGTATGTTTCCCTGTGGGGTAAATTTTGTTTTTAGATCCAATCAAACTAACTCGTTTGAAAACCCTCCTCCTCCTCTTCCCCTTCCTTCTCAGTTTCCTTTAGGTTCCTCTTGCCCTGGCTCTCTCTTCAAATGGTGCTTAATGCCATACGATTCTATCATTCTATAGGCAAGAAGTTATCAGAGGTTTTGAAAAGAATAGAATGCTTCAGACATCTATGTAACATGGATTTTTAAAAAACCTATATAGAAGAAGCTATTTGCTATATTTGGGTCTGTGTGTGTGTATTTCATGCATATATATGAGAAAAAAAAACGATACACACAGGAAAATTGCCCTTCCCAGAGCTCTAATCATTCTTGTCCCCCGTAGAATTAGCACAACAAATTATCTTGTACTGATGTAGGTTCTTTCTCCATAGCAACTGCAATCCGTCTTCGGGATCTGTCATGAAGGAATGCAAGTGCATTGTAACGGTGGCTCCTGGCAGAAATCAGGCATGGGCTATTCTGAAAAGCAGATGCTTCTCTTGGCAATGCAGGTATTTGAGGCAGATGGGCACTCCAGTTTGGAAAACTATCTGCTACCCAATACTGCTACCAAATAACAGTCACGTGCATAACTCCCTTGGAGAAAGGGTACACAGTTTCGCTTTTTCTACCCTTCCAAATCATGAGAGTGAAGTTAAAGTCCAAAGGAGGAGAGAGAGAAAAAAAAAAGACCAAGATGCACCCAGTTGCCTTGAATAATACTAATCGTCCTAATGATAATAATTAATAATGACAATAATAATAATAATAATATTAATTAACATGGACTGAGTTTTTAGATGCCAGGTATTGTTGTGAGTACTTTACATATATTAATTAACTAACCCCCAAACCTTCCTATAATATAGGTACTATGGTTATTAGTCATTTTACTTAATACTCAGGAACAGAGAGACCAAATAAGTTCACTTGGATATAATATATCTAGAGATCCCAAACCCTTCTGCCTCTTTTCTCTCCTTCAAAACTATCTTGCGCTCTTCAATCACCCAGAGGAAAGGTTGACAAATAAAAATACAGGATACCCACTTAAATTGAGGTTCAGACAAATAGCAAATAACTTTTCAGTACCAGTATGCCTCAGACAATATTTAGGACATACTTACACTTAAAATTATTTGTATTTTTATTTGCTAAATCTGGTAACCCTACCAGAGCCTTTGTGTTCTCTGTACTTCATCAGAATTGCTTGTCAAGAAAATTGTAACTACCTCACTTATTCTTTGAAACCCGAGGTCAATTTGTTTTCCTTCCCAAGTGTAGTTACAATTTAAATTTTATTTCAAATTGTGGAAAGGGACCTGATGAGTTCTTGGGGCCTCAGTGAAGGAGTGAGGGAGGCTTGAGGGGAGGGGCTTGAGCAGTTTGTGTCCATAGCTCCTGGAACCCATTGGAGGCCTCCATGCTTTGAGTCCTGTCTAGAAACATTCTAGGTGGATATTCGGAATGACATCAGGAGGATGTTTGCCCAGGCTCTCCCTGTCAGACCAAGAGCATCTATTCTAGGGTTTCTCAACCCTAAGCCATGACATTTCACTAGATAATTCTCTGTAGTGAAGGTGCCCTGTGCAGTGTAGAGGTTTAAGCCCCTTACATTTTGGGCCATTCACCCACTAATATCAGTACCACCCTCCCTCCAAATGTGGAAACTAAAAATGTCTCCAGGCATGGGCCAAAGAGCCCAGGGGGGGCAAAATCTCTCTTGACTGAGAACCACTTATTTAGAACAATACCAAGGACAAGAGCCTCCTGGAAGGTAAACCCAAGAACTCTGAAATGAAATAGGTATTCCTCATCCTACCTGAAACTGAGTGATCAGTAATCAATGTTGATATCATCAAAGGGTACAGAGCTAACCTTTGCTACATATGCCTTTGTGGGCCAATATGGGGCCCATAGTTTCAAGGAATGTCCTATCCATATAAAAGATGAGGGGAGGGATGTAGGAACTGTCTTATCTAATTAATTTATATACAAAACCCGGTGGAGTAAGTCTGGCTTGATAGACTCTATTCTTACTTTGGTTTGTTTTCTAGAAATCTCAAGGTCATTAGAACAATGGACAGCCCTTAGGAATCCAAAGCAGTATATTAGGCCTCAAACAGTTTGGGATGGAAAGCATAAAAAGAAGTTTATAAAGCTATCCTTTGAAACATAACTATTTTCCTTATATTTATATACTGACTTTTGAAAAAAGTCATAGCATCTTTACTTACAGGTGCAGAGTCCAATACTGAAGTTTGATGCAATAAGATAATACCTATAAATGTGTAAATATTAGCACTCTACGTAGCCCATAAACACTGTCAATTTTATAGGCTTGGTGCCCCTCTGTCATGCTGAGCTTAGAGAGAGCTAGAGTGGTTTGGATTGCTCTAGAACCCATTCAATTTCATCGTTTACCTCTTGGTTTTAGTTATGGAATAAACCTCTACTCCCTCATATCTCTAGCTGAAATGATACATCAAATCTCATCTTTACCTCTTCCTTTCCTTCTCACACACACACCAGGTACTGGCTTCAATGCTGTAGCATTTCCCTAATTTGGGGATCAAAATGATAAAGTTCTTTAATAATCTTCAGTTCCATTTTATTGCCAATCTTGAAGAGAAGACAGTGGGACTTCCAGATGACTCAAGCCTCTCCCAGACCCCCCCACTGGGTCTACAGCTGGCTGTTGGTATCAGAATTCATTATGCAGCAGTCACAATAGTTAATAGTTCTGAGACCTGTTATATGCCAGACTCCATCCAAAGTGCTCTCCATGTATCCTCACACTTCATCTTCCCAACAGTCTCATGTGGTACCATCATTATCCCTATTTTACAGATGTGATCACTGAGGCCCTCAAAGGTACAGCAAACTTACTCAAGATAACAAAGCAATAATGATGGAACCACCTTTGGATTCCAGTGTAGGTTCCACGGAAGAGCATGGAGTACAACCCGAGGGTAACAAGGGGTCATTGACTCCCTGATATGTACTTCCAAAAGATGACTTTGTCCGCAATGTACAGGGGAAGAACTGGAGGCAAAGAGGCCAGTCTAGAAGTATCACAGTGATCAGGCAACAGATGAGGTGGCCTAGACTAGGACAATGCCTGTAGGCAAAGAGAGAAGATAAAGTCAAGAATTGCGGAGGACAATTCAACAGAATTTGGAGATTGGGAAGTATAGTGAAAGAAGGGAATCAAGGATGCTGCCCCACATGTCAATTTACTGGTTCAGTCATTGGTCCTAGGAACACAAAAGTACAAGGGTGAGAGGGAATGATAGATTTAATTCAGTGTATGTTGGAATCCCCAAAGAGTTCTTCCACACAAGCTTCTACTGCAAAAAGATACTTTTAGATGCCTTATAAAATGGTGCAAGGCCGACCTAAAGAACTAATGGACATGAAATATCTATTGACAGGTGGTGATAAAGGTGTATGTGGGCTCCATGACAGAAAGTTGCCTGTTTAAAAAATAAGACAAAACCGTGAGCCTAGTGGAGTGCTAAGAGCCAAATCCTAGACAGGCATGAGCTGGGGTGGAAGTAGCGGGGGAGGAACCAATGGCTCCACTATAGATGTGTCTTTCACTTTCAAAAGCCTGTAGATGGTCCCAGGCACCAAGCCTGGCAAAGACAAAAGCCCTCCTGAGTCAGCTGAGAAAAAGTGATAATGAAGTTCTTGCCCGTAAGTGGTCAGAAGGATAAGAGGAAAAACAGGAAAGAATGCAGATGGAAATAACTTTTGATATATGGAGGTTTCATAGGCATAAAGGGGATTTCCACAGAAATAGTACATGATTCTAAGGCAAGGGTTGAACAATCAACTAAGCCCTCATTACCCTTTCTAGCCAATGTTCAATTCCAGAGAGACTCAAGTTATCAGAGAACATCCATTAGAAGTAAACTCCTTTGCACTACAACTGCCTCCTAATGGAATGAAAGTTCAGACATCAAGGCAGGAAGGGAGGAAGAAGTTTTAGAACTTTAGCACACAGAGAATATAATCATCCCTCCCCCAAAAAACCCTCTAAAATTTGTGTAACTAATACCTAGAATATATTCCAACATTAATTGAATATTGAGTATTGTGATAAAGCTCTATGCTAGGTGCATTTCATTCATTAACCATTTAATTTCATAGTGGCCCAGGTACTTTTAATGTAACCCAAATAAGGAAACTAAAGCCTAGAAGGGTCAAGCAACTCATCCCATAACATACAGCTAAGAAGAGCCAGAGTCAGGATTTGAACCCAGGTCTGTCTGACTCCAAAGGTTGAGCTCATAACCACAGTGCTATCGCCATAACTTTGTACCTCATGTTAAGGCTCTTGAGCTATTCATACCACCTTGTAAGGAAATCAGTGGAGAGCTATCTGTGCAGCACTGAGATGAAAAGGGTCTAATTTCTGCTGCAAGAAAATAGCCTCCTTCTTCCTTCTGGCAGTGCAAAGAGCTGCTAGAGGAAATTGAGTTCATTATGTTGATCACACCCCTACTGCTTTACAATTGGAGAATGTGGTTAGGAATGGAGATATTTCATGATGAATATAGCAAAGAAATAAGACCCGTTATTAAGCCCCCTTTAAAGGATTAATGCAAGGGAGAAATGTAGATCTTTAAAGACAGAATTTGAAAAGACTTCGAAAGTCTTGGGCTTTTACTAGCTAGTCTAGACCTTTACTTCTTATCCCTGGACTCTAAATGGTATGGACTAAAACTACGTATGCTCAATAGACTTCACTTAGACTTAAATGAAACTTATAAGACTTATCTAGGTCAATTCCACTTTAACAAAGCAACTCAGATTCTCCAATTAGTGGATTGAGCAGGTTCTGGAAGCCAGTGCAAAATATGAGAAGAGGGAGAGCTCTACCCTCTCCTGTGGGAGAAGCTTGGGTGGTTTGCTCCAATGATTCTCATCGTGTAGAGGGATTTAGTAGCAAAGGGGCAAGGGCTCCAGGCTTCACATAGCCATTCTGTTTTTCCCTCTGTTGTCTTCAGAGCAGGAAGAAACAACAGAACATGCCCTTGTGGACCACATATACGTGCGCTTAGTTTGTATATGTGCAAAGTTGCCAATGTGCTTTTTGAGAGGATCCAATTCACCCTCCATTTTTACCATGAAGAATTTCTTACTTTTAGAAGAAATGGAACACAAATTCTTGTATCATTTCTATTGCTGCTGTAACAAGTTACTGCCAACAATGGCTTAAAAGCCACAAATTTATTATTCTGCAGCTCTGAAGGTCCCAAATGGGTGGGCATAATTATCTTCTCTCTGGAGGCTCTGGGGAGAATCTGTTCCATTGCCTTCAAGCTTATAAGGTTGTCTGCACTCCTTGGCTCATGGAGTTCAAGCCTCCCATTGGCATCTCCTAGTCTCTTTCTGACTTTTAGCCTCCTGTCCGTCCCCCTCTCATAAAGATTGTTATGATTACATTAGGCCCACCCAGATGAGCCAGAATAATCTTTCCATCTTATGTTTCTTTCTCCTCCCCACCCCCACCAATATTATTACCATATCTAACTGCAAGGAAGGCTGGCAATTATAGCCTAGCTGTATATCCAGGGGAATAAATGGGTTTGTTGAACAGCTAACCAGTTCTGCCAAATGTATGGCCTAGTTGTAGTCAGTTTCCTGTTTGATGTTTACTTTTTGAATTATTTTTCTTCACTTCTGCTCACCAAAATTTTCCCCCAATTAACAGTAAGTATTTGGCTTGTTGTTTTTCACAAGTGAGTTAGATTAAGTATCTCACGGTAAATTTTCAATTTGCATCATCTTCAATACATAAGTATATATTGCATAACAATCACCCTGAATTTAATGGTTTAAAACAAAATAAGATTTTATCATCTCACACAGTTTCTGTGAGTCAGGAATTTGGCTGTATGGTTTGGGGTCAGGGGTCAGGGTCTTTTACCAGGCTACAGTCAGATTTTCGCTGGGGCTGCAGCATTTTTTTCGCCCAGTTTATCTAGAGTACAAAAAAAAAAAAAAAAAAATGCTGCAGCTCCCGCCAAAAACAAGATTTTTAACTATCATATCTGCTGAGTCCCTTTATCATGGAAGGGTAACATATTCACAGGTTCTAGGAATTAGGACATGGGCATATTGGGGGGGGGGCATTATTCACCTACCACATTGCTGGTTATTTTTATTGGACTTCCTTGTCAGAATAATAAGTTGGAGACCTACGTTAGCTCGAGTGTTTTTTTTTTCACTTTTTTTTTTAACGTTTATTATTTTTGAGACAGAGAGAGACAGAGCATGAACGGGGGAGGGGCAGAGAGAGAGGGAGACACAGAATCCGAAGCAGGCTCCAGGCTCTGAGCCATCAGCCCAGAGCCCGACGCGGGGCTCGAACTCATGGACCGCGAGATCGTGACCTGAGCTGAAGTTGACGCTTAACCGACTGAGCCCCACCCAGGTGCCCCTTTTCACTTGTTTTTTTTAAGTTTTACTCTCCATGAAATCCAAAAAATCAGGTTACTACTGTTATGAGCCCTGGAGCTGAGCATGTGCTTGGAGAAGAAAGAGACTGGCCAACCAGAGAGGAGCTGTCTGGTGGCCACTCAAAAAGGAAAGGATACTAAAGATTACGGTTTTTATTCAGCTTTCATTCATCACAGTATTTATCACAGCACAACCAGAGACTTTCATCCATTATTTTGTTGGTGCTCAGCACTATGGAGATGCAAGAAAGATAAATATGATTCCCAAAAGGCTCCGAGAAGCCAGAGCAGAGAGCACCTAAGGACCAGTGAACGACCTAGAGCAGGGTGATCCCTTTATGTTCGATTGTGAATGCAGAGCCTAGCTTTTATCACTCTTTATCCTGGCTACAGCCGGACAAAGAGCAGTATACCACCCAAAACAAGGGAAACATCGCTAGCAGCATTTTGGTGATGGGTACTCAAGAGCTGAACGTCAGTGGAAACAGAACGCATGCATGGCATGCACCTTGGAACTGCAATAATGTTTTGGCAACCAGAAGAGGGATCAAAACAAACCAGGGTTACTGAAACGGTTTTCATAAATATGGGTTTAAAAAGGGATCAACCATGCTTCTTTCTACATGGCTATCATCCAAGGAGAGCATACAAAGGGAATTTTTTTTAAAGATACTATACCCAAATAAATATAAAAGTGGCTTTTTTTTTAATTGATGACTTTTTTTGCAATGACGAATCTATGGCAAAGCTCTGAAAGCCTAGTTGAGTTTTGCTCTCAAGCTGTTACTGCACATGGAATCTACAGGAACAGCCAGAAGTCTTAGCTCACCTGACTAGTGCTATATACCCGGGAGTAGATTCTGTGGCTCAGCCACTAGAGAGGGTCTCATCTCAGCTCAGAGCTGTGTCAGGATGGGCCCCATCCAGCTCGTTTCTGCAGGGACCTTAACAACCCAACAGAGCAAGAAGCATACATCACCCCACAGTGTAGCACCTGTGTGTGAAAAATAATTCGTCTTACTCCCCTTCCTTTCCACTTGTGCTACGTCAGCAAATGCTATGACAGGCATAAAGAGCATGATCCAGTCATGATAACAGCTCATATTTATTAAGAACCTACTGCAGAGCAGGCAGCGTTCTAAGTGCTTCACCTGTATTAGGTCGCTTAGTCGTCTGGCAGTCTTATGAAACAGATAGCATGATTATAATGTCCCGTGTTTTACTGATGCAAAACTGCAGCATAGAGAACTTAAGTTGTTTGCCATCTTAGTAAGTTGCAGAGTTGAAATCTGCACTTAATAGTGGAAACCATACTCTCAATCATAACACTTGATCACCTTGCTTTACAGACAGGGTCCTGTGGCCAAGAGCAAGGCTTCGGCCTGGGGTGTGGAGTGGAGTGGCTCCTTAGAGAAGCAATCTGAGTCAACGGAAAACAGTCCTGGAGTTGGAGCCACACAGATCCATCCAAGCCATGAGCTCCTTAAAAGCTTAGTAGAATTAACTACAACGTTCACGCAATGGTTTTTCAGGCTGCTCTCATCGGGCCTGGAGTGTGGCAGCAGGGAGGGTACCTCCGCCCTCTGGATGGAGCTTCCAAAAGTTCATCTTCAGTGGAAGAACTCAGCTGAAGTCCACGGTGAGGACTGCTTTCTCATTTCTACGGATCGCAGAACTGGAGAACTGCTTCCAATCCCAAAAATAAAATCAAAGCAAGCTATAGACATTCTGATACAAGAGAGGGCTTCTTCTGCAGTGAGTACTGCAGATCACTTACCCAGTGAATGGGTAAGTTTCCAGTTTGCCACGATCTGCCCAGAAGGGTCACCAGGCTCTCATAAACTGCTCAGAAACCTCCATGGGTGTTGATTATGCCCTTGGAATCCAATGACAAGCAGAAGGAAAGGCTTTTCCGAAAGTCTTCAGACATCTGTTCAATTGGGAACCAAAAACAAACAAAAATTTTCATTCATCTGTCAAAATTGTCAGTTAATTCCCCATATCACCACCATTCTGTTGCAATACTCTGTTAATATCTTCTATTAAGATGCTTGCTTGGTTAAATAATTAAAAACACAACTACATAGCATGTATATTCCAGACCCAAGAAATAAAGACCACCTTCTTGTCCATGCAGATACTTGCTATTGCACTCGTCTCTTAGCGATCTTTCATGGGTGACCTCACTTTATATGGTTTTCACCACAGAAAAGTGTCACGAAAATCTGACACTCTTATAGCTTACAGTGATTAATGACCAAAAAGCCACTGATATTTTCATTAAACTCAACCACCGCAGTGAACTCCAGGGCAAACCGCATGAACGCTATCATGAAAGATCTATAGAGCTGACATGGGGAGTCATCCATCACCATTAACGACCTAATGGATATCGTTCCCATAGACCAAATAACTTGCAGTTTGTGTTTTTGGGTTTCTTAACAAACGATCAAGCAGGTGCCAGAACTAATTCTAAATTTCCTTTTAATGTATTCATAGAGAAAGTATTGATTCGTTAGAGAGTTTCTAAGTCAAAACTGCATCTTCATTGCTATTAGATTTCCAATCATGTGTGTGTCTGTGTGTGTGTGTGTGTGTGCATTTTGAAAAGTATTCAGAACGCCTGAAGTCATTCAAATGGTTCTATAGTTGAAGAAAATATGTTTTGTCTGATGGTTACGTATTTGAAGAAAAAGAGCCAAACCTTCATTTAAACTACCACCAAAATAGAATGGGAAAAGACCCTTAACGTAAATGTTAGTACACTATTTATTGCTTTCATTCACTAAGAGCCAAGAGACTAAAAAAGGTCATCTGTATGTTAGGGCATAAGGTGTGTGTGCATGTGTGCATGTGTGTGTGATTCAGAACATTTGATGGGTTTCACTCATATAAAAATCAGAGAAGCATAGGAGAAGAGATGGCGATACAGGAGATTGGTCTAGAAGCACAAAAAGTAGCCATGAGTCTATAGGGAGGGTATGTAAAGCACAACTGTGCTGTCCTCAGTGGGAAGAATGGGGACATGTCAAGAATATGGCCCTGAGAAACTATCTGTCAGGCTGGACCCATGGAACTGGCCCCGAATGCTACCTGGCCTCTGTGTTCTGAGACAGATCGACCGTGGCCCTGACAGAGGAAGAGATGGCAGAGCCTCTGTTCCTTCTAGCTACTTCCTTCGCTCTCCGTTTCTGCAGGAGCACGCTCTAGCTCTACACAAGCTTTGCTTCCATGGCCATGCGTTTCAGGCAGCCAGGTCTTTACAGAGATCCGCCTTGTCTTGGAGCATGCACGTAAATCTGCTGAGCTGCTCCGGGGACCAACAGCAACCAGCAAGCATTCCTCCTTCATTTCTGTTTGGAGGGACACACAGAATCACTAAGTGGCCACATGAAAGAGTACTAAACCTTTCACACCATTTGATAGAACACTTGCTGCTACAGATTGCATCAGCGCCTGCCAGAAACAGAGAACAGTACTGGCGACATCGAAGAGCACACAAATGATGAGACATACACCCAGTACACAAGATGATTGCAACTTTTTTGGGGGGGGGCTGAAATATTTACATTGAAACCCAAACAAGCTGTGAGTAAACTCCAAAGGATATCTACTGGGAGCCATCAACGTCGAGTTGGCAACAGAAGTTGCAGTGGGTTTTGCTGAGAGTAGTCAGAAGGACATTCACGTTCCAGCCTTGCTGACCTCCCCCCAGCTCCTCCCGCCGGCAACCTCACTCAAACCTCCAGGCCTTCGCAGACCCCTTCCCGCAGTCCTGGCTAATGTTAGACTTTCTTTCTTTTTTTTTTTTAAACGTTTATTATTTTTGAGACAGAGAGAGACAGAGCATGAACGGGGAGGGGCAGAGAGAGAGGGAGACACAGAATCGGAAGCAGGCTCCAGGCTGAGCCATCAGCCCAGGCTCGAACTCACGGACCGCGAGATCGTGACCTAAGCTAAAGTCGGACGCTTAACCGACTGAGCCACCCAGGCGCCCCTGTTAGACTTATTTCTTACAGAAAGTGTTTTCTGGTTCCTCCAATGTGTTCCTAACCCCTGCTGCATTTCTCCTCCCAGACCGTTTATCACACGGCATTGTAATTGCTTATTAAATCGCCCCCACAATTAGACCAGAGCATTGCAGATGAGAAACTACACACATAACATAAGGTTAAGCTGACTTTCGTCCTGGCTGTACACTTGATTAGCTGTGTGATATTGGATGAGATTCTTAACCTGTAATGTCTAAGCTTCCATTCTTCAGGAATAATAAGTGTACCTAACTTTAGGGAGTTGCCAACTGATAAAATGCATGGAAACGCTGGCATGTGCCTGAAAAGGGTCTGGAAATGCTGAAAAGGTAGGTAGGCTGTTATAATTGTATTCCCAGTTGTTACAATTTTTTTTTTAAAGTTTATTTATTTGAGGAGGTGGGGAGGGGGGGAAGAAAGGGAGGGAGAAGAGAAATCCCAAGCAGGCTCTGCATTGTCAGCACGGAGTCCAATGCAGGGCTCAAACTCACCAACTGTGAGATCATGACCTGAGCTGAAACCAAGAGTCGGATGCTTAACCGATGGAGCCACCCAGGCGCCCCCAGTTGTTACAATTTTATTCTAGGTTCCATAAAGGCTTTCATTCACTTGCTCCTAAATTGTGAAAACTCATATTTGTTGCATTTTAAGGTCATGATAAGGTTTCCATACACTCTACACTCCAATGTTCATTAAATAAGTAAATGAAAAAATGAAAGGTTTATTCCTGAGACTCGGACAGACCAGGGAACACTGTGTCACAGCTCCACTAATTCTGCATTTCGAGCTAATCTGTATTAGGAATCAGTGTGTGTGTGTGTGTATGTGTGTGTGTGTGTGTGTGTAAACATATATATGGACAACACGTAAACTGGTCAAGTTCTTACTCAGGAAATAGTCCATGACTTAAATAGTTCATAAATAGCAACTGCCCCTTCAAAAACAGCCCTAAATCCTTAGTTAACTTCAAATTTAGATCCACTCATCAGTGGTCACAAGTCTAGAAAAGCCTATCATAGAATACCAGACTGTGATCCATAGTTTTTCCTGCCTCACAGCCCATCTTACAATCATCTTCCTGTATTCTGCCTCTGCTTATGCTCTCACTTCCCAGAGTTTTTATCTTGTCATATTATTTACGAGCCCGACCTATAAATACACTGAAATGGGGAACATTCATTGGTTGGTACAATTTAAATTGCTTTTCAGCATCATATATATTTACAACGTCTTATAATATTTAAAATTATCATGACAATGGCTCCACTGACTCAAATAAATTCTGTATTTGTATAGGGATGATTGCCAAGTTGATAACCTAGAAAATTGGAAAACCCCGTCAAACTGGTGGACCTGTCAGTCCCAAAGGAATATTTTTCTAATTACTGGAAGAGCCTGAGCATTGACTGTCTTAGAAGTTGATCTTAATAGATAAACAATCTGAATTTTACCTCTTTGGAAGAAGATAAGTAAAAGAAATACTTTCTGCTGAAGAATTTGCCTCATTGGACTGTATTGCTTTAAAAAGCCAGAAAGTTTTCCAGTTCTTTGACAGTGTGTAAAGAAAAAAAAAATCACAAAATCATGAAGTGACTGCCATGCTGGGAATGGAGAGTTCTAGGCATGATGGGGAGAGGAACAGATGTGTGAGGGCACACAAGCAAAGAATGCTGCAGAGGCATCATGGGAGCCCTTGGGAAAGACCCTTGAATGCCACCTAAGGAGTTTGGAATTCATGCCACAGGGCAGTGGTTCTCCAAGCGTGACCCCTGAAACCCAGCAGGTATCAATATCACTTGGGAGCTTATTAGAAATGCAAATTCTCAGCCAGACCTATGGAATCAGAAACTTAGAGGCTGGGGCACAGTAATCTATGTTTCCATAAGCCCTCCAGGTGACTCTGATACATACTGAGTTTGAGAAGCTCTGCCATATGGAAGTTTCTATCGTACTTGAATGATAGGAGCGGGTCTGGGCATGCTGCTGGCAATGTGAAAAATGGAATTTTTCTATTGTATTGATTTCCAAAGTATTGGGTCTTTTTTTTTTTTTTTTTTTTACTTTTTTGGAAAAGTTTTATTTATTTATTTTTGAGAGAAGGTGGGGGATGGACAGAGAGGGAGGGAGAGAGACAGAATCCTAAGCAGGCTCTGCACACTGTCAGCACAGAGCCCTATGTAGGGCTCGAACCATGAGATCATGACCTGAGCTGAATCCAGAATCAGACACTTAACCAACCTAGCCATCCATGCACCTGAAAGTATTGGTTCAGTAGGGAGTTTTGCACTCAATCTTTTTCTAGGACTCTTGCGAGTCTAAGATACAATCAATATTAGTCATAGTATTATTTTACTTTCCTCGAGAACGAAAAATTCTACCAATTAAATGATAACACAGTGTCCCTTGTCACTTGGAATTTTTATTTTATACTTCTGGAAGGCTCTTTTATACTGATACTGACAGATTTTTATCACTTATCACCCCTGTCTGTATATAAAAAGGAAAATACAAGCTCAATAATTTGGTTAAGGTATTCCTAGCACTTTTTCCCATTCAGAGTCTGACTTTTCTGAAACACTGCTCCACTCAAAAGCTATGTGGAGTGTTAATGATGCAGCACCTTTTAAGAATGTTCCCCCTTATTGCTTCTGGGGTTTCCAAGTGACTAGAGCCCATTCTGCAAGTTTGGATGCATGTGCACAGGCTGTGCTTTTGACCTCATGATTGCCGCCTGGCCACAGAAACTCGGAGATGCATCCTGATTTGAGAAATGTTAAATGAGAAAGTGGTATGCATGCTAAAATCGATGAATTCCCAAGGAGAGCTAATCCAGGCTTCAGTGAGGGCAGTAGCAGGAATAATAGGAAGGAGTAGACAGAGACAAAGAACAGTTGAGAGATGGATTCTGAAGGAGCGCGATCAGTTATGTAGATGTTGGAGGAGAGGAGAGGCAGATGACTCTGAAGTTTCTTTATTTTATTTTGTTTATTTATTTTTGAGAGAGAGAGTGTGTGTGTGTGTGTGCACACACGGGGAGAGGTAGAGAGAGTGAGACAGAGGATCCAAAGCGGGCTCCATGCTGACAGCAGCCAGCCCAATATGGGGCTCAAACTCATGAACCACAAGATCATGACCTGAGTTGAAGTCGGATGCCTAAGCGACTGAGCCACCTAGGCGCCCTGGCTCTGAAGTTTCTAATCTGAGTAACTAAATGGATGGCGTGCCCTTAACCAATACAAGAAATTCAATAGAAAGAGTGGGTTTTAAGAAAAGAAGGGAAGAAGTGAATGAGAGCAAAAGACATTTAGTTTCAAACTTTTTGAATTTGGGGATCTTGAGGAATATCCAGGTAGAGATGACTGGGAGGCACATGTGAATGCAAATCTATAAGTCAAGATGGAGAGATTGGGGGGGGAAGGAGTCATGATTAAAGATGCATAATTTTTAACCAAAACATGTAATTGAAAGCACGGGAATGAGTACTATTTTCCAAGGAAAGTACAGTAGTCTCCCTTTATCCACAGGGGATACATTCCAAGACCCCCAGTGGATGCCTGAAACCACAGAGAATACTGAACTCTATACATACATATATGCTATGTTCTTTTCTATACATACTTACTTACAATAAAGTTTAATTTACAGCTTAGGCACAACAATAACTAATAATAAAATGGGACAATTGTAACAGTATACTGTAAGAAGGGTTATGTGAATGTGGTCTCTCTCTCTCTCTCTCTCTCTCTCTCTAAATATCCTGTTGTACCATAACTCACCTTTCTTGTGATGATGTGAGATGATAAAATGACCAGACGAGGTGAGGTGAATGATGTAGGCACTGGGATGTAGCCTTAAGTGACTACTGAGCTGATACATCAGGAAAAGGATCATCTGCTTCCAAACTATAGTTTACCACAGAGAGCTGAAACCACCGGAAAGCAAAACCACGGATAAGGGGGGACTGTTGTATACAAAATATTTGAAGAAAGTTGGTGATAGAACAAAAACAAAATTGAAGAAGTGACTAGAATTAGAAAGGACTAGAAATTGTTAGATTATGTTTACATATCTTGTGAGCTCATCAAAGACAAAAGCTGTCTTGTTAATCTCCTGAGTCCCCAGGGCAATGCTTAGCCCAGTAATTTTGGTTGAACTAACATGGAAATGGTGGCTCAAAAGCCAAAAAAAGGTGAACATTTTAAGAAGGAGGAAGTGATCGGTAATACCAATTGTTACAGTTGATCATTTTAGATCAAAGGGCCACTGGATTTAGCAAATCTAGTTTAAGTTGCACCACTATCAGGAGGCCCAGAAACTTGAACAGACAAGGCCAAGGCCAACAGCTGGCTGATGAGTGAGTCAGAGGCAGGACTCTGGACTCTGGACTCTTGTCCAGGGGCTGTTTCTTCTACACTGAGCTTTTCCTTTCAAAGGACGGTTATGCCCACTGCTAGTAAACCCCTGGATTCAAGCAACTTCAGACAGGCTCAAATCCACCCATAAAAACTAACTCCACTAACATGGCCACATCACTCTACAGAGCAGGAGAAGAGAGCTCTAGAAAACAGAGCAAGTCTAGAGTCAGACAGGCATTCCAGGACTTGCGTTAACATCTGTACATTGATTGCCTGAGCTTCCCCATAAAAGAAAAGATTCATATGACTTGAATCTCTGGGTCATATCTTGAGCCAGAACTTTCTCTAATTCTCGTTACTTATAACAAGGCAGGAAAGATGCTACAAGCAGGCGGGGGAAAAAAAAAAAACTTCTCTGCTGTGATATGGGGTCATTAAACAGGAAGCTTATATCAGTTTCTGTACGTAGATGACGAAAATTTGAATTCAGTGAAGTCAAAAGAAAGATACTGACATCATCTTCTTTAATGATAATGAAGTGATATTGCTATTCACAGAGCTGATGACATCCGGAGAAAATGAGTGATTTCTCAAGAGCAGTGAGTGATTCTCAAACATCAGAGCACTCCACAATTACCTGGGGAGATCTCCTTCAGAGACTCTGGGGTAGCCTAAATGGCCTCAGCCATTGAAGTTCAAAATTCTCTGGAAATTTATTCCAAGAGAAATGGTAAACATGAAATTTTCCACATTTTAAAACTCAAAGGTTTCAAAGATCCAGCTCCACAACTCATTTCCCTCTTTGCGATCCTTGCAGAGCCAGAGGGTCTGTAGGATGAGACACTTGTGGTCACAACCCCTGTGGCTTCAGTGTTTTCATCAATAAAGACATGTACAGCAGCTCAGAGATTTCCAGAAGCCCCCATCTGGCAGAGATGACTAATGGGGCTTTCCCACTGACATCCTAGCAAAGGTGCCAGAAGTATATTGGTTCCAGATCACAGCCCTAATAGGGCAGTTCCTCCAGGGACATTGCCCTGATGTATGACCTGTCTTCCTTTTACAGCCTACATGCCTCCCACACTGTGCTACCGACCTATCCACAGTGGTGGCCCCAGAAATGCATATCTGATCTGCTCTTCTCAACTGACTCCTTCATAGCAAAGGTCAGCCTCGCTGTAAACAAGTAATAGGGCAGCTTTTCTTCCACTATGCAGGTCACAATTGTCACTCACTTTTTTATACCATGGCCACCAAAACTAAAGGCAGAGATGGTCTAGCTAGAATCCTAATCAATTCAAGGGTTCCAAGGGGGTGCAAAGGCAGGTGAAACTCATGCAGTTATTATTGGCCAGTTGCTGAGAATCATCAAAGGCTTTTTTTAATAAAGGAGAGGCAAGAAATTGAGTAATGGCTGACTTATTCACTGAAGGCCCTATCCCGTCAGAACTCGTAAAAACATGTTGAGCTACAAAATACAGAATACATTTACTCAAATCCCACCTTCACAAAGATAGGCAAGATCTCAAACTAGAGATAAAGCCCATGTTACCATTGATATAATCCTAGTCCATTAATAATTGCTTTCTTCCCCTTCAGTATGTGAAGAAAAGATGAACCAACAGCCTTAATGAGAAGTAGGTATTGTACTATTAACTGAGTGGCCTTGGAAAAGCCTTGTAACCTGTCTGGACTTCAGTTTCCTCATAAGCGAAACAAGGAGCTTGACTTACAGAATCGCTAAGGTCCCTTCCACCTCTGAAGTTCTGGGTCTGTAACAGGGAACACTGGCTATTGATGAGTTTCGCAGACATGAAGCACGGGTGAGATATGCCTTAGAATACAAAATAATTAATCTTTCAACAAGGACAAGAACACAAGTAAGCATGTAGAAGCAGGAACAGAATTTGAAGAATCGTAAGGGCACCAGAGGTCCTGGAACACCACATCCAGATGTGAGGTCTATGTCTCCAAGGAGGCCAAACTGTATTTTCTAACTAGCATCTGGCAGAATGGAAGCCCTACTGGACATTAAAGGTTTGCTATATGAACAAAATTAAGTTCTTTTACCACAAGATGCCTCAGAGCCCTTCCTGCACCTGTTTAATAGAACTTTCTGCAATGAGGAAAATGTTCTATATATGCACTTCCCAATATGGCAGCACTGCCACACGTGGCTATGAAGCACTTGAAATGTAGCTAGTATGACTGAGGAACTAAATTTTTATTTTATTAAAATTAGTTTCTATTGAGTAGCCACATGGGGCTACTATGTATGCATGAGACCGCAATAGCTTACGCCGTGCACATTCCAGCATTAACCCTAAGGGGAAGACAACGCATGCAGCATTTCCCAAACTTGTTGATCCATGGAGCTCTGTTTTCAGAGGACTGAAATTCCTTGCAAAACGATTTGGGAAGTCTATGAGCCATCTTGCTGAGTAATTGAAACCCCAAGAGAGCCTCTTAAGCCTTCGACCTTCTAACTAACCCTCAAGCGCATCAGTCACCACCCGGTGACAGACCAGGATGTCCTCTGTTCTCTACGTGTCATAATGTCACCCCACAATACGATCATATCACAACTTGCCAAGTCCTGACAGACCACGTTGCCTCCCAGTACAGATCCAGTCAGTGGGATGCTACCTGCTGTTCCTTTCCTCCAGATTGCTACCAGGCTTTGAATCTGGCCTTGCACCGTTACATACACTGGGATGCATCATTATTTCAACAACCCCGGTAAGATAAGTGGTATTCCTTTTATAGGTGAGAAATTGGGGCTCAGACAGACGGAAGGAACTTCGTATTTAAATTATGCCTCATCAAACATTCTAACAATATTATTCTGAGTTGACCTTTTCCTCAAATGTCCAGAAGTCCATTAAAAAGGTGTTGAATGAACACATTCCAAAATACCAAAAAAATCACACACACCTGAGAAGAAGCAGTTTGTTTACAGGGTTTGCTCGTATGCACCTTGAGAATCGTGATAAATGCAAGAAATATTTAATAATCATGGCACAAAAGGCCGACGTGATTATTTACCAACATGTATAATTCGCAGCCTCCAAGAAAGCCTCCACTGGACCTGGAATAATCATGTACTTCTCAACTGAAAATCCACATTGCTGTGTAAATAAACAGTTACAAATTTCATTTGCCCAATTATTTCTCCTCTCCTGAGTATGTGATCAATTTGGTGCTTCTAAGTGCCATTACTCAGACCGCAAGAGTGCACACAACTGCTCATTTTTGCATCTAATTCAGGCTTGGCTCCTCAAGTGGTAGCATGTGGGCCAAAGTCCTTGAATCAATTTGTCGTCACATCAGATATGAGTGCCTTTGACTTTGACCTACACAATTATGGAAATCAAGGGTTTTTTTTCAGTGAAATATTGCTTCTTGAACCATCCTTTGGCCTTGTAGGAAATTGACTGGGGTCCTGAAGTTACACTATGACCCAGAATTCCAAATCAGGCATTGCCCAGAGAAGACAATGCAGGCCCTGAAGCAGAATTTCAATGAGGTGACCCTTTACAAATTTACGGCATGGCCAGCTATTGGCAGGGCTCATTACACTCATTTTGGCTCTCTAGATTAAAATACAATCACTTTCAGTCAGATACATAGCAGTCATTATTTCACCTGCAATAAATCCTTATACATTTAATATAATATTGGACTTTATTATGACATACTATGAAAACAATTCATCCTACAGTTCAGCTTTCATTACAATGTGGCATACAGATATGCCTTTGGGTTCATCCCAATGGTCCTGAGGAACGTAAAGGAAAGGAAAAGGGGGTTAAAAAGTAATGAGTGAAGAACAGAGGGTCAGCTGGAGGGAGATATAAAGGGGTTCAAAGGTGAAGTCTGGGTCATCGGGAAGAAACCTTGAACAAAGGGATCAGGTGCACTGAGAGCCTGGAAAATCTCAGAGAGAGGAGGATTTAAGTAGCCATCACTCTGAAAGGCATAGTGCAGGAGACAGGGAGGGCTGTGGAAAGGGGTTAAAAAGGGGAGACTGAGGGAGAAGAGGAGAACAAAACAGCCCCATGCACAAATCCATTCATCCAGCTGCAAAAGCTCAGAAGGTCCTTGGGAGCTGGGGGTGCTTTGGTACACCATTTCTGAGTCTTACCACATGAGACACTTGTTAATATTGTAGATTCCTGGTCTCCATGACAAAGGCCCAGGAATCTGTATTTTTAACAAGCACCCCTGATGATTCTCATTGTAGGCAAGTTTGGGAGCCTGCTCGTGGAGAAGGACATGATTGAAGGCTAACAGGCTGAAGTTTAGATCCTGGCCCATCCACCTGCCAGCTCTGTGAACTTGGGAGAGACACGTAACTCTCTGAGCCTTGGTTTTCTTGTCTATAAAAAGAAAAAAATAAATAAATAAAACAATTATGGTCCATTAAAATCCTGCAAGTATAATGCCCATTTTACAGATTAGGGAGCCAAGGCCCAAAGCGATTGGTTGAGTGTTTTGCCCAAAGCCACGCTGCTGGTAAATGCAGGATGGTTTCAAACCAGAGGCCACATGGCTCCAGGTGCCAGGCTTTTAAGAAAAAATTTTTTTAATATTTCTTAGTTTTGAGAGACAGAGAGAGACAGAGCACGAGCGGGGGTCAGGCAGAGAGAGACGGAGACACAGAATCTGAAACAGGCCTCCAGGCTCTGAGCTGTCAGCACAGAGTCCAATGCGGGGCTCAAATCCATGAATCATGAGATCATGACCTGAGCGGATGTCAGACGCTTAAACCGACTGAGCCACCCAGGCACCCCAAGGTGCCAGGCTCTTAGCCCCAGTGATGTTCTGCCTCTCCTTCCAGAAGGAGCACTGCACTGAGAGAGACAGAGGGAAAAGCTTTCCAGAGAGGCAATTTATGTTCATTCTCATTCACGTCAGATGATAACTTGATGTTCCGTTACGTAAGTTACTCTGTAAACTGGTGAAGTTCACTCAAATTATTTTTGAATCAAGCTTTCTTCTTCCTCAAGATTAATAATTTATAGAATCAAGTCATGGTGCCACCTGGGAAATGGCTCAGGCATATTAATGCTTCAACAAACTTCATAGCTAATAATAATACCACAAGTGGTAGAGATGAATATAAATAAGGTGCCAAGGCTCCCCCCCACACACACACACATAATGGACAGCACAGGTGTAGATTGGGGTCTAGGCGAACAGAATTCACCAACGTGAGACCACCTGCCCAAGTGGGTTCACTTCTACACTGCTTTACACGGGCATATAGTCTCTGCAGCATATTCCTTGGCTGGAAATTTGCATTCCTCTTTCAAATCAGGCCTTACTGGCTCATTTCTGAAGACGCTGCAGTATATATCAAAATGAAGATCTAATCACCCGCTGTTTCTGACAGAGAAGATTTATTTTACTAGGATGTGTGAAATGATTGTTTCTCATTTGTCATTCATGCTCTGCACTCTGAGTTGAAAGGAAGATGCATCCTCAAAGATAGGATCTGACACCAGAAACTAATTCGAATTTTCTGGTTAAAAATACATGTATATATATTGCAGAAGACAGAGTCTATTGGGGGCAGTTTTTTTTTAAAGCACTACTCAAAGTTCCTAGGACAAACAAATATACAGAGAAGAAAGACAACAGCCAAACTTTGCGGACAAAAGAATTATAAATTTGTTCAAGCAAAGCAAAGCAGAGATCAACAAAATTATTGAGAAAAAGGGAGGATTCTGTGTGACAACAACAAAATAAATGATTCTAGAGCAGACCTAAGGGGGTGCCTGGGTGGCTCAGTTGGTTGGGCATCTGACTCCTGATTTTGGTTCAGGTCATTATCTCTGGATGGAGTTCCCCAATCACACTCTGTGCTGATAGTGTGGAGCCTGCTTGGGATTCTCTTTTCTCCTTCTGTCTGACTCTCCAAATAAATAAACCTAAAAAACTTTTTTTAAATACCCCAAAACTAAGGGCAGCAGATAGGAACCTATGAGGTAAGAATTTAAAGGGCCCTGGTCTTGAGAAGGGCTAATATCTCCCAGCTAGATAATTATTGCCCTCTTTGGCTTCAGGCTATATGCCTCTAGAAGGTATCCTAATGTTTGCCATTGCTCACATACTTCTTAGAGAATCCGTCTTCCCATCTAATCATGTGATCTTGTGCCCTAAGCTGTAGCTGATTGGAGCAGGACTACATATGTGATCTATGGAAAACCAACCCACAGACTGGGTTGAGCTAGGCTGAATCTTTTCCTCTAGACTTACAAGACTAAGAGGCATGGAGAAGCTAATTCTTCAGATGGGAGTTGAAAGATAAACTCAGGTAGAGCCAGGATTGGAGGTGGTGAGAGATGGTGACATGGCCAGCCAAACTCTATGGGGAAGAGGTTATAAGTAGGGTAGTGTGGAGCTAATCTGAGAAAGAGTAGAGGAATAAAGACAAGTAGAGGAAAAGACCATGTGCCCTAATAATCCTAGTTCTGGAAGTTTCAGGTTCAGCTTCCGTGATCAGCCTATACTTTGTTTCTGGCTCATGAGATGGACCATTGTATTCTTACCCTATATCTCCTTTTTACTTAAGTTGGTCTCATGGGGTTTTATATTCCTTGTCACCAGAGAAACCTGATTAAGGATAAATAAATGTAGCAGATTTTGACGCTGGTGGGGAACTTACACCTAGCACCAAAGCCAATTCCTAAATCTTCACATTTCCTCAAGGATTATCTGGCCATACTGAACCAAAGAATGCTTTCCTTTCATTTCTTCACACTAGCAGATGTTCTGCCTTCCAGAGGTTTTATACCATTCTGCTTAAAATATTTAAGGAGGCTGTCATGTTCTAGAGCTCTAGGTAGTGAGTTCTGTGTCATAAGAGATATTCAGAGATATTCAGGCCAAGGTTAGTTGATAATCTGGCAGAGATAGGTAGAAGATAATTCAAACACCAGAGAGGTGTTTAAACTAGATCAGATTCTAAGATGATTCTGGCCTCTTTAGTCAGGTTGCAAATGCCCAAAATTCCATCATTTCTCCCACGATACTGTCTTCATATTTTTTCACCCTTATCTGAATGTGCCTCATTTACCAATGTCCCCCCTTAAAGGATCCTAAGAACAGACACACGTGATCTGACGAATGCAGAACATCCTGGGATCACCACCTCTTTAAACTGCACTCACTTCTGTACTTGCTGCCCAGGAGAGCTCATCCTATTGTGGGCACTAGCCTCACCAGTAGCTCCAATTGAACTTGGGGTCTCCTCCAGTGTTTAAAGTAGTGTCAACTTGGACATAGATTTTGATAGGAGGCTGGGGAAGGAAGGAGGCCATCTGTGCAATGGGCTTGCACACCATTGCAACCCCATTGGCTTTTGGAAATGCACCATTACCTTGGGAAATAGCTTCCAGTAGAGGGGAAGGGAGGTGAGAAACTTTCCAGAGGTAAATTTCATTTGACAATTTTGCCTCTCTGTGGCCCTGGGAATCAGGACCATGGAAACAGCCATCCAAAACCTCCAGAAGAAAGTTTTCACCTGCCTTGAACCTATATAATATCAAGAAGCATCCCCCCCAACACTTCTCCATATCTACACCTTAAGGTTTTACTGTCTGAACGTACTTGGATCCTGGATGTCTAAAGGTTCCACTGTAGAAGCATTTTATGATTCAGAATACATAGTCAGAGAAAAGGGTGTTTGACGTGGTGGAATAATGGAATGATGGAAGCTTCCTTCAAGTGAGCTGTGTGCTGCTTCACTGCAAAACAGTGATTGGACCCAATTTCCCACTCCTCCCGCCACACATACACAAATATTCATACTCATATTTCATATTGTCTCTTGAGCGTTAGGGCAGACAAGGAACCTCTGCAGATTTATGATTCCCGTGTTAAATTCAACATATCAACCAGGGACGATTGGCGAAGTAATTGTCTTGAAATTATCCATGAGGATTCTACAAGGGGTCCTTCCTTCACTTCAGCCCTAGGACTTCCTCAAGCCAGTCGGTTTCCATGTGCACAAATCACAGGTGTACACTCAAAAAATTCCAAAGAATTGATCTCTTTGGCCGTCATGTCAAAACTAACTCTGCATCTACTACAGGCTTTCCCTCCAAGAACTTACTCTGTAGCCAGGGTCACAAGACGTCTCTGTACTAAACTGTTCAGTATAACACAATAGTTGGCAATTGACTTGTAAAACCCTAACATATTGTAGCAGCTTAAGGGAGAGGAAAGATAAGGGTTCACCAGCTACAACCTCCTAAAACCAGGGCATCTGAGCTGGGTTGCAGAGATTCAATCTAAGAATGAGATCACAGGAGAATGGAGGAGTCTGGCTGCCATTTCGACTGCCAGCCTGGAAGGTTGCAGGGAATCGTGATCATCATTGCAAGCCTGAAGAATTATGTCTTGAGTATTCCCGGCAAGTCAATTTACAGCATGCAAATTTTCCGCGGAGTTGACTTCTCGGCTTCGGGAGCCACGCACACGCTCCTTTGGGCTTTTTGCACGAGGAAAACATTGTTGGGAAAGGAGCCTGAGGACCAACCACTGGAAAGTGCACTCAATAGCACTTTGGTTGAGATAATTGCTGCGTTTTTTTTTTTTTTTAAATGTAGGCTTCGGAGGTGACCAAGGCAAAAATTTGTGACAGACATTTGACACTGAGAAACTGCCGTGTATGGGTGAAATTTTTCACAGCCCTCCCCCCCCCACCCCCCCACCAGGACTGGTTATTGACTAACAAAGGAAAATGATGTAAAACCACTGGAGGACCTTAGCCAAGTCTTCTCTTTTGTCGTAATGCTCTTTCACTAGGCACCAGGAGTTCTCCTCCTTACGGTCACGCAGACTCTCATCCAGGCAAGTCCATTCAGTCTGCTGCTCGGGTGACACACTGCAGCCCGTGTGCAGTGTAGCCTGCTCCTATGTAAGCTCACACGTGCAGACTGCAGCGGGACCCCTCACCCATCCTGGGCGCAAGGGACTTTAGAGCCCTGCTCAGTTCCTACAGAGCTGTCTCCTTAGCCTCTGGGCCAGACGCCGTCCTGTATCCTTTCTGCCTGGAGCAAGCACTGTCTGGAAGAAAGTTTGCCCCGTGACGGTGCAAAGGACACAAGTCCATCAGATAGAAAAAAAGCACAACCCAGGGAAAAGAAAGACAGAGCTTGCAGAGGCGTCTCCCTGCCCACAGTAGCAGGATCCCGTGATGTCAGTTCACATAACAAGATATAATCAGAAGAACAAGGGGAGAGTTTTAGGGAGACACTTGAGTGGCACGTCTCCAGCCCCAGCTGGGGCCATGGGTCCAGGCCAGCGGGTGAGAGCGGGCCAACAGCTAGCATAGTTATTCCCCGAGGCACACCCAACATGTTCCGGGGCTCCTTACATCGACTTCCTAAGCAGGCTTCCGTCCCAGGACAAGGAAGCATCCCTGCCTCCTACCCTTGACGATCCTACTTCTCACTGTACAGATGGCATGCCATTTCCTGGCTTTGGGGGTACCCCAGGGAAACTATCTGTGTCTTAGTGCCACCACATAAAAAATTCGAATGATATTTGTCTTCTTGGGTCTTGGGAAGATTCAATAAGACAGCGCAGGTGAAAGGGTCTAATACGGCATCTAGTACACAGTTTGCCCTATGTGAGAGTTAACGAATATACAAACTACCTTCACAAATCAATCAGAAAGCATTGCTGGGGTGTCTTCTGGGTGTTAAACAATGAGGATGACAAAAATGAACAAAGTATTTTTTTTCTCCCGCAGGGAACTTACAGACTAGTTGAGGAGACGATACAAAGGCAAAGATGAATTAAAAAACAGAGAACAAGCACCCAAAATGGATGTGTGCTGTGTTTGCCACGGGAATCTTGAAGGAGAGGCTAGCACAAGCAGGAAACTTAAACAAAAGAAGGATTTTAGCAGCCCCACAAAGGCTGAGGAAGACTTCGGTAAGTCTAGAGGAGGTCCCAGATGAAGAAAGGCTTTTGGGAAAACATTAGGCTCCCGTGAGTTGACCACAATACAAGTTGGTCTTTCCAAGAGCCCCTACTGCACTGAAATTAATTACTAAAACTCAAGACCAAGCCCCATGTATAAAGAAAGAAAGGTATCTACTTACTGTCTCCTCCATGAGGCTGTCTTTGATTCAGTACAGGAGAAAGTATATCTATGCTTTTCCAATCCCAGAAAGAGAACAGAGGCAAGAAAAAGACAAGAGAAAATAAAGCACGCAGAGAGATAACCATCTGTGTTTGCTGGTTTAGTCTTCCTTCAAATGTGTAATTATGACTCCAAGGGCTGAGTTGGCCATTTGGAGAGATGAGAGTCCAGGTCAAGCAAATAACCCACAGAGGAGGCAATGAACCTACGGACAATAGCCTGTATGTGCAGGGTTTTTCCCTTAAAGGAGATTTGTGTTTGCCAACCAAACACAAGATACTTCCTTAAAACATTTTAATTTAGTAGGAAACACCAAATTCACAAGTCTTCAGCAAAGTCTAAAGTGGTACCAACCACCTCATCCCTAGAATAAAACATAGACTGTATATTTTCATTTTGTATGAAACATCAAAGTTCAGGGCTGGAAAATTGTGTGTGGGCTGATGCCTGATAGTGCAGCCAGTGATTATATAGTGAATCACGATAAATTTCCAGGGCCCACCACACCTTAAAGTCAAAACTCACTCAGGCCAGACAGTAACTATTAGCAGAGATATTTTTGTAACCATAATTTCTAGTCTTTTAACTAATTTTTTTTGTGTGTGTTTTTTAAACGTGCTTCATGGCCAGTTTTCTAAAAGTCGTAGAGCTCTCTTTTCTGGCATCAGGGTCTCGGGATAATTACCCTTTTAAAAAACAATACAAAATAAAAACATACCCATGGGGTATTTTAAGGAATTTTTTCAACTGACCAGCTTGGTCAACCAGCATAATCCTGGAGCACTGGCTCCGTCGTGTCAGCCAGCCCCGGCTCCTCACCACAAGGAAGATTCAGGGCAGGACTCCTGCGGTTGTGGCCATGTCTACCCCAGGTACACAAAAGGAAGTCTCTCCATGGCGAGGCCAGGCAGGAGAGGGCACCATGCGGGAAGGGCTGCTGACGAGACATGAGAGCTCTCAGAGAGGTTTCCGTTGCAGAGTGGAAGCTGACAGGCTTTGTCCTCATCCAAAATAAAGCAGCTACTAACATACTCCTACCTCAGGTAAAGCCCTCATCCCGGGGTCCGTGTCCGGTTTCAGTCACCTGCCTTCACACCTTTCACAATTCCACATGGAACCCATGAGGAAGTCATATCATGTCTGTGCCCAAAGGGCCCAGCGTTGGAAGCTCCTGTTTATTTATTTATTTTTTACTGTTATCTTTTTTTTTCCCCATGTTTATTTATTTTTGAGAGGCAGGAAGAGGGCAGAGAGAGAGGGAGACACAGAATCCGAAGCAGGCTCCGGGCTCTGAGCTGTCAGCACAGAGCCCGACGTGGGGCTCGAACTCACACCTCGTGAGATCATGACCTGAGCCAAAGTTGGACGCTCAACTGACTGAGCCACCCAGGCGCCCCATGGAAGCACCCGTGTAACATCAGTATGTGTCCGAGAACCTTGGAAGAGCCACAGGACAGACGCAGGCTCAAGGTCTCTATGTAGCAACTGAATTGACCAGCTTTTCTTCATGTATTTTTAATTCTCTTCATGACAGACTGTCAGGTTCAGTGATGGAGAGAGTTCTCCTGGGCTACTTTGGCAAGACCTTGGGCTGTTTCTGAGCTGAGTTTCACACAACGTGTCTGCTGTTAAACCGGAATGAATGGAACAGAAATAATGTACGTGTGTTGCCCACTTAGTCCCATCTCTGACACCACTGTGAGGACCTCAAACATGTTACAAAGCTCTTTCCTAGTGTGATATCTCCCACTCTTTTTACACACCGAATTAATGGGGTGAATGATTGGTTTTTGGCCTCCACAAAGTCTCCCTGTTCGGGGAGTTGAGGGAAGACCTTGACGGTGTGGAGGCCAGCCGAGGCCTCCTGCCCATGGTCAGCCTGAGGAACCACATCTGGCAAGGCAGAGGTTGGGAACAGGAGACAGGGGGAGGATGCTGACCACTGAAGACAGCTCGGAGTTTTTTCCTGGTTAGGAACACAAGCTGTGCGCACACCTCAGTCGTTGGCCCTTGAAAAGGGGAATCTGATGGAGGGGGCTCGAAGGCCATGGACAAAGCAGAAAGGTGAAGGCAGAAGCCCTATCTATCTCTTCATTCTTTTGTCCTGGCACTGTGGATTAAAGGCCAGAGGTGGTTGAGGGAATGGAGTGTAGATTATAGGGAGATGGATGGAAGGTACCAGCCTCCCGGCCAACGGTATCTAGACAGAGGGGTAAGCCAGGCTCCCGTGTTCTCTGTGTGCTCTTCCTGTCCAAATGTCAATTGTGGCTAGGGCTGGTCAGCGCAGGAGACCTCGCTATGGTAGGAAACCCCACACTTCTCATCATGTTTCTTCGGATCCCTGACCTCTGTGCCCTATGTGGGTCAGGACCTAAGGTCTGGGGGTCTCCCTAAAAGTCTAGCATTCCTTGCCTTCCTTGCACACCTTGAGGGCAGCTTCTGGCTAGGAAACAGTTTTCACTCACCTCTTTTTCGTCCTCCTATGAAACCACTTCCTCTCCTATTCCATCTTCCTAAGCCACCCCCATGCTGTGCCCCCAGTGACAGTTTCAGTGTTTCTGTTCCAATCCATATTAGGATTTAGGGGTCCCTTCATAACATGACGCACAGAAAGAACAAGATTCTAATCTCACATCAGTCCTCCTCTTCACATCTGCTTTGCCTTATACACTCATCTCTGCACCTTCTTCCCCTGTCCCTCCTCCCACCCCACACAGCCTCACTACGACTGTGTGGGCCTGAGTCAGAAGCGCCACAGCTTTGGCCCAGAGGTGGCAAGCTCAGGGGTTCCCTGTCCTGCCCTCCTTACCTTGAATTTCTAGAAAGCCTACCTGTTCTACAGAAGCTTTCAGTTGCACAGACCACACACATTGTGTCCTTCATCTATGGGGCCTTTTCTCTTGCTGTTTGTAGAATCTTGTACCCACTTACACTTTCTAACTGCTGCTTACCTTTTCCCCAAGGCAGGGAGGAAGTGTGGTCTGATGACTGGAGAAGTTGCCTGGAAATTGGGAGGCTGTGTGTACTAGGGAAAATTACTTCGACTCCCTGATAAATTGGTATTTCCGCAACTTTGGCCGAGGGAACAGAAAGCAGCCCAAGGGTCCAGGGAGGGCGTCCTCAGTTGCTGGTTCTTCCTGCAATACCTCCGGTTCCTATGTGGTTCCAAGGATAAGTAGGTGCCCTATTTCACGGCCCTATCCCTCTTCTCCCTCTCCCCAGTTTTGACTTTGGCTCCTCCAGCTTCGGTTGATCAAATAGTTGACTTATCGGGCAAAATCAATGCTTGCCCAATAAGTTTCATGAGCTGCTAACCTGGGTGTCCCCAAGTGCCAGGCAGCCATCATAAGTACCTTGGGCCTGGAATGGGTGGATATGTGCATAGAGCTTCCGGTCAAAAATCTTGATAAATGGCTTGCACTCCCGACTTCTATGCATAAGGGTGAGGACACTTTCAATTTCAAGTGGCAGAAATTCAACTTAAATCAGCTAAAGCCAAGAAAGAAATCCACGGACTTACATACTTGGGTGCATTTGACTTCAGCAAGGCTGAATATAAGATCTCAGGCAATGTCATCAGAAACTGTTATCAAAAAGCTAAACCATAACAGCTGTGGGTGAGGATGTGGTTGGACGAGGTGTTGGTAGGGAGGTAAATTGGTATAGCCACTAAGGAAAATAGCATGAAATAGTAAAAATTAAAAGATTAAAAATAGAGCTATATATAATATAGTATAATCCAGCAACCCCTATCCTAGGTATTTACCCAAAAGAAATAAAATAGGTACCTCTAAAATACATCTGTACCATTATGTTCATTATATAGCATTATTCATAATAGCCAAGATATAAAAACAGCCTGAGTGTCCATTGACAGATGAATGGATAAAGAAATTGTGTGATACATACATACATACAATGGAATATTATTTAGCCTGGAAAAAAAAGATCCTACTATTCACAACCACATGGATGAATCTATACACATTATATAAGTGAAAAAAGCCAGCCACAAAAAGAAAAGTACCACATGATCTTATTTATATGTGGAATCTGAAAATGTCAAATACACAGAAGCAGGGAGCAGAACAGTTGGGGAGGGGGTGGTGGGAGATTAGGGAGGTGGGGGGCATTAGGAGAGATTTTGGTCAAGGGGTATGAAGTTGCATTTATATAGGATGAATAATTCTAGAGATAGAATATACAACACGATGATTATAGGTCAACAATACTGTCTCAAATATTGTGAATTTGCTAAGAAAGTAGATGTCAGATACTCTCCCCACACACATAAAAAAAAAGAAAGGTAACTGTGTAGGGAGATATGTTAGCTTGACTATAGTAATCATTTCACTATATACATCAAGCCATCATGTTGTGTGTTATATATCTTAAATATATACGACTTGTATTAGAAATCAATTTAAAATAAAAATGTAAATGTCTTCAGAGCCCTGCCTCTGTCTCCACCTGCTGGACAGGTGTCCTCCAAAAGGTTGGAAGATGGTTGCCAGCGCAGAACCCCAGTGGAATGAAAGTATTTTCCAATAATTGCAGCAGAAACGTCCTGTTTGGGTCATGGACCCGTTCCCAAACTATTCCTGGACCATGTGGCTTCTTCTATTGCAGAGTAGACCTGGATCAGGTTGTGGAATATGTTCTCCGTCAAAGAGAAGTGTTCAGTTCCTAGAAGGATAGAAATGGATGGTGAACAAGCAAAAACATGCAATGTCTCGTGTACCACCTTGAGCCAGCCAGGAGCCCAAACTGCAGAAACTTGCAGCAAACTGGAATGCCCAGTGCACCTGGGTCTCAGTCTTCTAAATTTCACACGTTTCCAATAAAGGCAAAGAAAGAGCCGAGGCCCTGTGCTAGATATATACAGCCATAACAATATGGCAATCTTTTTTTTTTTTTTTCTATAGTTGGATAAGGCTCTTCCAGCTTGGTGAAGTTAAATACAAAGAGCCATCAGTTTTGCTGCATTCATCAAAATATTTCTATGACTCACAAGATAAATGAGAAAAATACACAGAACAGTCAAAGTAACACTGAAGTTAGATTGTAATCACACCCTTGAGTTCTGACAACCCACGGACAAAGTTTCCTGCTGAGAGCATATCACTGACTTATTTTTCTCCACAGAAAGTACTTGATTAGCCTAAAGCAGATTATCTTCTCTATGGATTATCTGAGATCCACGCAGGTTGCTATCCCACCCGCGATCCCCCATTGAGTTGCCAGCTGAAGGTAAACACTGACCCACTGAGCCATGAACCCATATTTGAAGCTATCAAATCATCTGCTGAAGAACAAATCAGCTTACAGGACATCATTCTCTCTTTAAACACTGACACTGAAGTCTCTTAAGTGGATGAGGACGATTTTCTACAGTAAGAGGATCAGGACTCTCTCTAGTATTGAGGACACCTTAACATCCCCCGATGGTCCACCAGGAAGTAGGGATTTCTAAGGTAGGCTTTCTATTTGGAAAAGAAAGACCTCAGACGCCCAGTGGGGTATATGAAGCCAAGCTCAACATGCAGAACTTTCCCTGCCTTGGGTTTTCTCACCCTCTCACTTCTGTATCTCCAAGAGGCCCACGTCTCAGTAGCGGCAAACCATCAACGTTCGTAGAGTGCCTGAGCGACAAGCATGGGACCACGAAGATAAACTGGAAGAGGCATTTCTGGGTAAGATGCTGCGATGAGCTCCAGTTCTGAGCTTTTCAACTCTACTCAGTGATATTTGAAACATTCAGTGATATGTGTCCTGTTTCAGAGGAGAACAGAGCTGCTAGATAATTTTAGATGTTGTTAGAATATACATGTATACAAAAACATGTGTAGATGAATTACCAAAAAAAAATTAGATACATAGTTTCCAAAGCAATGGAGAGAAAGGGGAGTTGGGGAAAAATAAAAATATACATATTTTTAAGATGTTAGCAATACATCCAAATGTCATAACAATATCACAAGGAGTGTCAACATATTAAATGCATTTATTTTTTTTCAACGTTTTTTTTTTTTTTTTTATTTGGGACAGAGAGAGACAGAGCATGAACGGGGGAGGGGCAGAGAGAGAGGGAGACACAGAATCGGAAACAGGCTCCAGGCTCCGAGCCATCAGCCCAGAGCCTGACGCGGGGCTCGAACTCACGGACCGCGAGATCGTGACCTGGCTGAAGTCGGACGCTTAACCGACTGCGCCACCCAGGTGCCCCTAAATGCATTTATTAAAAGACAAACTAACAGGTTGAGTTTGTTTTTAAGCTCACGTGTTTTAGAAAGTTTTCACTTTCTTGGCAAAAGGAGTGGAGGGAACAAAACCAGATGTCAGGGCATCAGGTAGAGAGCTGTGGCTCTTCCAGACAAGAGGAGGCAGGGGCCTCACCTGAGGAAGCCTTGGGATGGGACTGGGGGTAGATGGGGTATAAATACATGCAAGAGGGAGACGGGCATACAATCTAACCTGCTGAGCATGCCAGCTGATTAGAACAAGCTGAATTAGGGCCGCCTGCGTGGGTCAGTCAGTTGAGCGTCCGGCTCTTTTTTTTTTAATGTTTACTTATATTTGAGACAGAGGGAGACAGTGTGTGAGCAGGGGGAGGAACAGAGAAAGAGACAGAGACAAAGACAGAATCTGAAGCAAGCTCCAGGCTCTGAGCTGTCAGCACAGAGCTCGATGTGGGGCTCGAACCCACGAGCCATGAGACCATGACCTGAGCTGAAGTCAGACGCTTCATCGACTGAGCCACCCAGGTACCCTGAGCGTCTGACTCATGATTTCGGTTCAGATCATGATCGCAGCGTTGTGGGATTGGTCCCCACACCGGGCCTTGTGCTGAGCGTGGGGCCTGCTTGAGATTCTCTCACTTTCCCTCTGCCCCACTCCCCCACTCACACACTCTCTCTCTCTAAAATAAAATTAAAAAAAAAATTAGAACAAGCTGAATTCAAAGGACTTCCTGAGGAAGATCCGTGGTTTTATGCTGGGCATCATCTACATGTAGGCAGTAGTTAAAGGTGAAAGTACCAAATTGCCTAAAAAGATGGGAGAAAGGTAAGCATCAAGTCCTTGGCAACACCAATTCTTCACGGACACACAAAGAAAGAGAACCCAACAAAGGATCCTAAGACAGATAAGATCAATTTTGTTACACAGCCATTGAAAAACAGACTGTGCAGGAGGGTGTCACCAACATCAGATACTTTCTGGAGGTCAAAGCAGGAACCGAAAAGCAAGTGTTGGATTTGACAATAAGGTCACTGGAGAGCTTTGCCTTCATTAACCTAGTGGGTCTTGACTGAAGTGTCATATTGAATGCAAGCACTGATCCCTCCAGGTCCATCCACAGGGTCTCTCTAGGTGACCTTGGGTGTTAACCGGTTTAATGCCCCATAATAAAATGCCACCATCCACTAGCCAGAAATACCTTGGCTTCTCTTGAGGCTTCTTCAAATTCCACTAGTTTCCCAATACCGACCTTTTATCGCCTTCAAAGCAGCTGGCTTAGAGGACAGATCTTTGAGTTCCATTGTCTGACTTCTCTCTTCCCTTTTCAGGACTTTCTCACTTTTTCTCTTTCAAGGAAGGGATGAATCCTTCTTTCTTTTGGAAGGTGGAATGAATCAGCCATCCTGCTTTTTATATTCAGAACAACCAGTATTTACCAAACAGCTTCTACGTGCCAACTGAACTAGGAGTGTTCACATATTTAATTTACTTCTTCCAAGCCTGTGGTGAGGCTGACAGTATCATCATATTCTGCAGAAGAAATTATCCAGCAAAAAATTTACAAATACTGTCTCTTCTGAGCTAAAGCTAAACGGGAATGCTCATTTCTGGGCCAAAACAGTTCTATGGCAGTCACATGACACACAGGTGGCATCCTATTGGTCCAGTGCCATGAGCCAAATGTTGGAATCATCAATAATTTTTTAAACATCTTTGGTATTGTGTAGTGAGTGGAACTGCTCAAGGAAGTTGGCTTGGGAAGGGAACTATCTAATCTACTCAGGCTGCTGTAACAAAATACCATAGACTGGGTGGCTTAACCAACAAACATGTATCTGTCACAGTCCTAGAGATTGAAAGTCCAAGATCAGGGTACTGGCATGATTGAATTCTAGTGAAGATCCATTTCTTGGCTTATAGACAGCTACCTGCTCACTGTATCCTCACATGGCCAAACGAGAGCTCTGGTCCCCTCATCCCCTTACATGGAAACCAATGTCATCATGGGGGTTCTGCCCCCATGGCCTCATCCAAATCTGACTACCTCCCCAAGACCCCACCTCCAAAACCACCACGTGGGGATTAGGGCCTCAACACGTGACCTTCAGCAGAAAACAAATACAAGGTCTATAGTAGGAGGGAAAGAGGAAGGAAGAAAGAAGGAGGGGGAGAAAAGGACAAAAAGAAAAAAAGAGCTTGCAGGAGCAGCGGAAAAGACTCTGGTACACCAGGGACTTGGGCCAGAAATGCTCAGCCACCACAGGAAATTATCCTCAGGGCCTAGGCAGCGTCCCAGCCAGGAAGAGGAGACAGCTCACACCTGGCTTCAATAAAGAGCTCCTGCAAACCCTGCCTCGGTCTTGCAATGGTCATGAAATGCTGGGTTTTTTAAAACCCTAAATGCAACTTGCCTGGCACGCTGCCACTTGAACTACAATCTCTGTATTTTTTGGAAGCAGTGGATTTATTTCTCTTCCACTCATTAAAATCTGTTTGAGGAAAAAAAAACTTGTCTGCTGTTTAAGACGACCAAATTGAAATGCCCTTTTCCAAAGAAGAGAGTGCAGGTAGAAAAGCTCATTGATCACTTATTTCTCCTCGATACCCAACGTGTTAATTTTTCAGTGGGCTTTCAAGTTGGACGAACTTCCCACCGTCCGACGTTCTGCTGACACGGGCCCTTGGTGGGCGACGCTTGAATGGCGTTTCTACGCCCTCCCTCCCGGCGGCTCTGTCATCAATACCATTTGAATATTCTCTGTTTTATTGTCTATTTTATTTTTATGGACTCGAGCAAAAGCCACTTTTATACTGGTCACTTATGGTTTCCTTAACTTTGTGATTAAGCCAGAAAAATTCGGTTTGAAACGGCATATAATTTAAGGCTTTAAGATCCAACCATGTATTTCCACTTGCCTGTGGTCCAAAATGATTTCAGTATTTCAACTCTTCTTCGAAGCTCCCCGAATCAGTAGACGTGACCTCCCACTGCCCCACAGCAGCAGCCTAAGGAAACCGAGAAGGACTTTTTCCACCTAAGACCACAATTTCTGAAACTGCTTCCTCTCCTCTCTCTCCATGAACTTTCTTCAGCATGAGGCCCCATTAACCACACCCTCCGTGAAACCCTCTCTTTGCGTGTGTGTGCATGTATGTGCATAAGAGCAAAGATTTTGCATCAATAAATTAGGTTGATTATGAATTGTAGTATGGCACTTCCTTTTTTAAAAAAATTTTTAACGTTTATTTATTTTTGAGAGAGAGAGAGAGAGAGAGTGCGAGCAGGGGAGGGGCAGAGAGAGAGGGAGACACAGAATCTGAAGCAGGCTCCAGGCTCCGAGCTGTCAGCACAGAGCCCGATGTGGGGCTCGAACTCAAGAACCGCGAGATTATGACCCGAGCTGAAGTCGGAAGCTTAACCGACTGAGCCACCCAGGCACCCCAAGACATTGAAGAAATTGCTTAAAAACTCTGAGCTTCTGTTCTTACATCCATAAGGGAGGGATGAAAATCACTACTTCATAAGAGTTATGGTGAGGACTCCATCAGCTGCTTGTAAAGTGTTTACAAAGGTTCACAGTCTCCATGAGACCACGACAGGCTGGAGTTCCCCACCTCACATTTGTGTCTCCTTTGCTGGCTCCTAAGTAACGACTTCACCCAAGCTGCTTCAGACCTTAGCCGCCTGCCCATCCCTTTCTTCCCTTGGTCAGACCCCCACCCACCACCCTCCCAGACTTTACCTGGCGTATCATCTTATACTCACAAAGTGTCCTTTGGAGAAATGGCTTCACCTCTAGGTCTGTTTCCATGTGTATAAAATGAGATGCCGAGTAGGTGAATGATAAGGCAAGGTTCCCTCTTGTCCCTTCCTAAGTAAGTGATTTCCCCTGCCGCTTCCCCAGTTCTCCCCTTGTCCCCTCCTTCTCCCTCCCTCCCACAGCTCCCTCATTTTTGAGGCCTGGATTAGAATTTGGATAGTGTACCAGATTACAATAGTTTAGGTTGGAAAATGCTAGTATAAGGTTCTGCCTCTTACCTCCCAACGCCTAGCATACCTATGGCTTTGGAGATGCAGAATAACTTGGATACTTCTGATAAGAAATGGCTTTGAGAACTTTCTTAAGAACTCTGGATTAGTGAAGGGCATAAAATTCATGAGGATACTGAGGTGTTTCCTTCCTCATGAAGCTGAGCTACATATGTTAATAAATAATTTCCACGAGAGAGTAAGTTTGTGCAGCCATTCTGGAAAGCAATTGGCACTATTTAAGCCAACTGACCAGCTAGTTATACTCTACCCTACAGCAGTTCCACTGCAGGTACAAGTGTATTAAGCTGTATGAGAATAGGCACCATGGCAGAAATTTGGAAGAAGTCTTAGTGTCCACTGGGTGAACAGACAGATAAATTAGATGATACACATCCCGGGATACTAGTCAACATGTGGAAGATAAGAGCTAGAGGTGCGTATAGTGGTATGAATAGATCTGAAAAACAGTTCTGAAAAAGGAATAAACAGAATGCGATATTTGGCACAGTACCATTTACATAATTAATAATACATGCCCACATAATTGGGTCACCATTGGATAATTCAAGGGAATCAACTCATTAGTTTTCAAAACTGGCAAACGAAAGGAAAGAATCAAGCATTTAGTCTGACTTTCCTCTATGAATTATACCATGGATAACCAAATAATGTGTCAGGGGAAGTTTCTTGTTCTAGAAGTGTTCCAGCTAATAAACAAGGGAAGAATGCGAGAATTAGAACATCGCCATTTTGCAACATCTAATTGTGGCAGACTCTAAGACAGACCCCAGTTAACCCTGGGACTCAGGCCCTTGTGTAATCCCCTCCCCTGGATTATGGGGCAGGGGGCGACCCGTGACTTTCTTCTAGCCAATGGAATGCGGTAATGGTGATAGGACATCTCCTCCATGTGACATTACATAAAACTGTACTTCCATTTGCTAGCTGACTCTACTGACTCTCTTGCTGTCTTTGATGACATAAGCTGCTATATGGAGAGACCCGGGTGGCAAGGAACTAAGAAAAGGTGGCCTCTAACCACCAGTCAGCAAGGAACTCAGACCCTCTGTCAGACAACCCCAATGATCTGATACCACCAATAACCACATAAACTTGGAAATGGATCCTTTCCCAGTCAAGCCTCAAATGATTTAAGCCCTGGCCAACACCTTGTTTTTAGACTTCTAAGAGACCCGGAATCTCAGGCCACAGCTAACTCATGCCTGGATTTCTAACTGTGAGAGAATGAATGTGTTTGGTTGCAAGCCACTAAGTTTGTGTCAGTATTGTTACACACCAATAGACCACTAATATACTAATGAGCTAACAGAATCCCAGGCTTTGGTCATCAATGGCCTCTAATATCACACACACAAAAGAGACAACCGAATATTATGTGCATCCTGATGGAAGGACTCAAGACAAACCATGAAATAGTCTTGTCATAAAAACATTTGATCAAGTCCTTCGATTCAACTACCGACTCAAAGGAACTACAGAAAACAGACGTACTTGTTAAACTACATCACAGAAATGCAATCAGCAAAATCACACCATGGTGAATTCTATGGACAAAAACCCGGTTCATCAACAAATAAGTTGCAAGGGGATTAAAAAACAGATTTAGGGGAAGCCTGTTGATTAAAAGAAAATTTTAAAAATGTCACTTACATATGTATACTTATGTATTCACTTATTTGAATCCTGATTCATATACACAAAGTGGAAAGAAATAACATTTATGAGAGAATTAAAAATTTGAGCACTGGTTATTTGATGAGATTAAGGAAATATTATTCTTTTTAAGCTATTGATAAGGATATTGTGCTTATATTACCTTGTAGAGATGTACACTAAAATATCTATGGATGAAATGATCCAATGCCTGGGAGGAGGGATGTGGAGGGGGTGTGGATAGGGTAAGATTGGCCATGGGCTGATGGTGGTTGAAGCTGAATGATGGGCACAGAAAGTGTATTATACTATTTCACCTCAAATTCCCTATAATACATTTTTTTAAATTACACACAGACAAGAAAATAAGAGTTTCGTAAGAAAACTTGCAAGCAAAAGGATATAACATTAGAGTGGTTTCATATGGAGAAGGAAACAAGATTGGAGAATGGGGATAAAAAGAAATGAGTAAAGCAATCCCGGCCTTGGGTAAATAACAGAAGGAAATGAAATCAAGATTTCAAAGACATACCTGCACCCCCATGGTCATGGCGGCGTTATTGACAAAAGCCAAGATACGGAAACCACCTAAGTGTCCACTGACGGATGAATGGATAAATAAGATGTGATAGTATATACAATGGAATATTATTCAGCCGTAAAAAAGAAGGAAATCTTATCGTTTGTGACAACATGGATGAACCTTGAGGCATTATGCTAAGTGAAATAAGTCAGACCGTAAAAGACCACATACTTACCTTCTCATTTGTAGGTGGAATCTAAAAAAGCCAAACTCATAAAAAAACAGGAATTAGTTGGTGGTTACCAGGGGCTGGGGGTATGGGGGAAGGAGGAGAAAGTTGGTCAAAGAGTACAAATTTCCAGTGATAAAATGAAACAGTTCTGGGGATCTAATGTACAGCACAATGACTGTAGTTAATAATACTATGTTGTATACTTGGAAGTGGCTAAGAGAGTCAATCTTAAATCTTCCTACCACACACACAGATACACACAACACAAGCAAAACACACACACACACACACACACAACACAAGCAAAAAACAACTATGTGGGGAGATGGCTGTGTTAACTAACCTTATTGTGGTAACCACTCCACAATACACACATGTACCAAATCATCACTTGTATGTCATAAAGCTACACACTGTTAATGTCAATTATGTCTTAATAAATCGGGGGGGGGGTGAGCAAATAAGTAAATGAACAAATAAAATGAATGAGGGCGCTACCAGCACCAACGATGACAGTGGGTTGTGAACAGAAGAATATGATTAATTGTTTACTCATTAAGGCCCAAAAGGGAAAAAAAAAAAGTTTCCCCAGAGTTTTCCCTGTTGGCCGTTTCCAATCCTTCCCTTCTCCGGAGCCTGACCCTAGGACTGTATTTCTCTCAGTCCTATCCAGTTTCCTTCAGCATCTCTCAGATCCATCCCCACCCACCTTTCCACCGCCAACTGCCCACTGCCACACTCTAGAACAGTCTTGCATCACCCCGGTCCTTCAGCGGTCTCCCGTCCTCTTGCCAAACATTCTCTCCCCGCGATCCTCCTCAGCCCCCACCACCCACTGACTGGATAATCATCATTCAATACAACCACATCACTGCTTTGCTCAAAATCCAACAATGGCTTCCAGATAGCCTACAAAATACCGTTAACATTCTCTTCCCAATATTCAAGGGCTTCAACTACCAGCTGCAACCGTTTCTCTATTGCTAGCTCCCACTATTTCTCAGTATGGACTCAATCCCATGTCCCTTGCTGCCTGGCACACCACTGCTCCCCAGCTCAGCCCAGCCAAACCAACCCACCCACCCACCTGCCCAGAAGGGATAGCACGTGGTGCTTCCCCTTTGACTTCTTTTTGTAATATATATATTTTTATATATTTATATGTATTAAATACATATATAAAATATAGTATGCATGTATTATATACATATAATATATAAATATATTTATCTTTATTAAATATAAATTTATATATATATATAGATATATAGATGTTTATTTTTATTTTTGAGAAAGAGAGAGACAGGGTGTGTGCAGGGCAGGGGCAGAGAGAGAGGGAGACACAGAATCCGAAGCAGGCTCCAGGCTCCGGGCTGCAGGGCTGGAACTCACCAACCCTGAGATCATGACCTCAGCCGAGGTCTGAGGCTTAACCGACTAAACCACCCAGGTGCCCCCTTTCCCCGTGACTTCTAACCATCTCTTTAGCTGGGGACACAAACCCCTTTAGCTCCGCCCCAAGAGTGGGGGCTGCTGATCTGATTGGGTTACATCATCAATGCCAGTCCTAGAAGCGTGGTCTATGGTCCTATGCCGAGTCTCTGATGGTGTGGCTTCCCATTGGCTGAAGTCAGCAGAATCTGGAGCTGTCACCCCGGGGGCAGCCCGAGTCCCAAACTTGCAGTCTTGAGGTTTTTGCTCATCTCTCACCCTTGAGACAGCAAGGTAAACTGAACTAGGACTGCCCTGCTCTGGGCTGACCCAACCATCTCTCTGTCCTCTCTCCTGTGAAGGAACAATTTCATTCAGGCTGTGAGCCAGGACAGGTCAGTGCTGCCAGGACCAGAGAACCCCGCAGGTAATGAAACAGCCTGATTTTGGATGACATAGACTGATGGTAAAGCCTAGGTCAGCAATACAACGAAAATTACGAATTGTCAAAATTACCCTTGAAACTTTCTTAGACTGTCCCTAGAATAATGCCCAGAATAAAAAGCTCTGTGTATACGATCTTGTGGCCATTCTCCCAATTCTTGGTTGGTCCCAGCTTCTCTATGACCTTCAATTAATTCTTCGATTTATTCATGGAGGGTGCCAAGTCTTCTGTCATCACCCTCAGCCAATTCTCCTGAGCAAAGTGCTTCCCTTCTTGGTTGGAGGCTGGAAAATCATTAAAAGCCATTTACAAGAAGGAGAAGGGGAAAGTGGAGTGGGGTAGGGGAGATGGGGGCACAAGGGGAGCTTCTGGGGTTCTCAGGGTGTTCACCTGGGGCGGTGGTTACTCAGGTTGTTCACTCTGTCATAGTTCATCAGACTGGATGCTTGTGATTGGTGCACTTTTCTGTGTGCATATTATACTTCAGTTGTGTGTGTGTTCAGTTATTTAAAAAATTTTTTTAATGTTTATTTAATTTTGAGAGAGGGAGACAGAGCGCGAGCAGGGGAGGGGCCAAGAGAGAGACACACACACAGAATCCAAAGGAGGCTCCAGGCTCTGAGCTGTCAGCACAGAGCCCGCCACGGGGCTCGAACCCACGAACCGTGAGGTCGTGACCTGAGCTGTAGTCGGACGCTTTGCCGACTGAGCCACCCAGGCACCCCTGTTCAGTTGTTTTTTAAATACACATCCTTTCTTTGAATTTTCCAGCAGGTCTTGAGTATTTTAGGCTTGGTTCCCAGGACCCACCGCGTTCAGCAGAACAGGTGAAGCTCCTTCTCTCAGTCTCTCTCTCTGTTTCTCTCCCCACCCCTCTCCCAGCCTCCCTTTCTCTTTTTTCTTTTACCTAATAGTTGAATTCTGGTCAGTTAAGGATTGGATGAGAGTCAGTTAGGAAGAAGTTCCATCACTTGACTTGCTATGAGTTCTGGCAAACTTTGCTTAACCTCTCACACCACACCAGTTTCTTGTCTGCAGAGTGAAGGCTACAACATAACCTGCTACGTACTACGTCACAGAGCTGTTCAAAGAGGATTAAATGGCATGTGGGTAAATTACTTAGAAGAGTGCCTGACACATAGCCGTCAGTGATTTTAAGATTTTTGTTTTGTTTGAAGTTTATTTATTTTGAGAGAGAGAGTGGGGGAGGGACAGAGAGAAAGGGAGAGATCATCCCAAGCAGGCTCCACACTGTCTGCAGGGAGCCTGATGTGGGGTTCAGACCCACGAACCATGAGACCGTGACCTGAACCAAAGTCAGATGCTTAGCCAACCGAGCCACCCAGGCGCCCTTATTCTGTTTTAATTGCCCATTTGTCACTTTTCCCTGAGCATATATTTCCATCAGAAACCTCATCAGGAGGAAGAATGCAGCATCCGGATCAGTCATGCCACTGGATCACTTGAGTCAAGACTATCAAATAGGACCCAAACCTTAAGAACCCTTCCAACACCCTTTTCCCACCCAAACACCCCTCATCCTCTAGGCCCTGCTCCCATATACCTCTTCAGGAAAGTTTCCCTGAAACTTTCCAGACCCTGGGCTTTGTCCTTCCTCAGAATGCTCACTGGATCATTGGGAACCAGACCTCTACGGCTCAACGGCTCTGTTGGAGCTGAGCCCTGGGGCAGTAGCGTTCCACCTGTGGCGGCATTCTGTGTCCTGTAGGAGCCAAAGACTAAGTGAACTTCAGTGACTTCAGTCAGCAGTTTGCCTCTGGTCCCAGCTTCTTTCCTGAATCCTTTCCCTCCTTCTCAGCCTCCGACTTCCCCCTTCCTGAACTTCCGGGAAACTTCCTCCATTTTCTCCCTCCTACCAGACCAGCAAGCTCTGTCGCCACTCACTCGCACTTGCTGGCTGTCTGCTTAAACCCTGACCGACGTTTAGTCACACTTTCTGGGCACCTCAGCCAGATGTTCGTGTTTGGAGCCATTGCTATTTGTACTTGAAGTCATTTAACTCTATCTGTAGAACGGTAGCTTTCTCCTCCTTTAAGAAATTTCAGACATCAGTAGAGTTAATGAATTATTTGGAAGAATCCCTGAAAGTGATCTATCCCATCGGTGGACATCCTGAACTAAAAATAATTTGTATTTTGTTGAGAACTTACTATGTGCCATTCCTGTGATGCTTTGTATGCATTAACTCACTTAATTCTCAGTGAGATGATTGTTATTCCAATTTTATTGATGAGAAGACTGAGACTTGGGGACTAAGTTACAATGACCAAACCATACAGTCATAGATTGTGTGTCTGATGGGATGAGACCAGAACTATCTAACCCCTACAGCTACCCTTTTTGAGTGACTTCTGTGGAGGGCAACACAAGGCTTCTCCTTCCCATCGTATCCCCTGATATCTCTTGTCTCCCTGGAGACCCTCCTGGAGTGCCAGCATTGGGCACTTGACTTGCTTCCCTTGACTTCCTGGGAAGCCCTGGGCATATAGCCCAAACTTTTTCTACCAACCCACTTCCCACCACTTTTCACCATTCCCCAAATGTGCTGTGCCCTTTCATTCATTTATCTATTCCATCAGCATTTATTGAAAATCTACTATGTGTCAGATAGTAGCACTGAGTTAGTAAGACAGATGCGGTCGTTGCCTCGTGGTAACCATGGTCTGGTGCTTTCCATGACTCTATGCAATTCCCTCCCTAGGGAGCATTTTATCGTGCTTTGCTTTATCGCACTTTGCAAACACTGCACTTTTCATAAGTTGAAGTTTTGTGGCAACCTTGTACCAAGACAGTCCGTTGATGCCATTTTTCCAAAACACTTGTTCACTTCTTTTTTCTGTGTCATGTTTTGGTAATTGTAGCAAAATTGCAAACATTTTCGTCATCATCATATTTGTTATGGTGCTCTGTGACCCGTGATCTTTGACGTTACTGTTGTGATCACTTCGGCGTTCCACAATCACACCCACATAAGACGCAAACTTAACCTGTAAATGTTGTGTGTGTTCTGACTACCCCACTGACAAGGTTTCCCCCATCTCTCCTCCTCTCCTTGGGCCTCCCTATTCCCTGAGACACAACAATATTGAAACTGGGCCAACGAATAACCCTATGATGGCTTCTAAGTGTGCGAGTGAAAGGAAGATCCAATCGATGTGCCAAGCTTCACTGTCGTCTTATTATAGGAAACTGCCACAACCAGCCCAGCCTTCAGCAGACACCACGCTGATCAGTCAGCGGCCATCAACAGCAGACAAGATCCTCTGCCAGCAAAGAGATTACAACTGACTGAAAGCCCATCAGAGGATTAGCATTTTTTAGCAAAAAAGTATTTTTTAATCAAGGTATGCACTTTGGTTTTTAGACATCATGCTATTGCACACTTAATAGACCATGGTAGAGTGTAAACGTTACTTTTACCTGCACTGGGGAGACAAAAAAACTTCATTTTACTCATTTTTACAGTGTTCTGGAACCAAACCCCCATTATCTCAAAGGAATGCCTGTATTCATAATGTTCTGCTCTTCCTCCCCAACCTGTTCCCAGCCAGTCAAACTCTACTGACCCACAAGATCCGGTTCACAATCTTACCTCTCCTTCCGCCTTCCCCACTTCCCCAGGGGTGATACACAAAATCAAACTTAGCAACTAGTTTAGCCATCCTAATGGATACCAGCTGTGAACTGCCAGTCTACCATATGTCCGAGCCAAATATCTTCCCTGCCACAACCCTGGTCAGAGTCAGTCACCCTGCCCATGGGCGTCCTCAGCACCTGGTCCACACAAATATTGAGGTACTGGGCTTTATCTTTTCCCGTGAGGTGTCTCCTACTTCACGTTCCACCAACCCTCCCCCTTGCAGTCACACCCACAAACATGCACACATGTGCCTGTGAGCTTCCAAAAGGAAGGAATCATTTCTTTCTTTAGCCAGCAGACGAGCACAACCCAAATATGTGATAGGACCTCGATAAATTTGTATTTAAGCAATCGGTTGAGGCAGGAAGTAATCTGGCCTTCACCCTGGCGAATTGCCTAAAATATCACCCCTGTTCAGATCAACAACAATTCTTACTTTGAGACTTGAAACACAACTTAATGTGTATTAGGCTCGTTTTCCTTTATTTTAGTTAGCATTTAAATATATATCGCTTTTTAGTCTACAGCCCTTATATATTCCCTTGGAATGCATTTCTATGCTTCTTATATTTCTACCTCCGTTTATCAAGTTATAATAAGAGGGTACTGTAAGGAGCTGAATTCCGTCCCCTCCCAAATTCATATGTTGAAGTACATCAGAATGTGACTACATGGGCAGACAGGATCTTTAAAGAGGTATTAATTACATTAAAATGAGGTCATTAGGGTGGGCCCTAATCCAATCTGACTTGTGCCCTTATACAAAGAGGAGATTTGGACAAAGACACAGAGGGAAGGTCATTTGAAAACACAGGGGAAAGACATCTGTAAGCCAGAGAGTGACCTCAAAAGAAATCAACTCTACTGACAACCTGACCCTGAATTTCTAGCCTCCAGAACTATAAGAATATAAATTCTTGTTGTTTATGCCATCCAGTCTTCGGCATTTTGTTACAGCAGCCCTAGAAAACTAATGTAGATATGATCTCCCTTGCAAATGAACTATTACTATAACAAATAACACAACTTTTCATTGTATATGTACTATTTCCAAGTAAATTGGAAACTTGATGGCAGTGAATATGACTTTCATTCTTAGAATCTCGTATAAAACATAGCACCATTTATATACATAATAGATGCTCAGCAAAATATTAAGAGCCATTTCCTACGCCACAGAATATATGAAAATATTTCTTTGTCTTCATCTATTCCAGGTCTTTTCAAACTCAGCCTCAGTGACATCTGGGACTAGATAATTCTTAGCTGTGGAGGGCTGTCCTGTGCACTGTGGACCTTTAGTAGCATCCCTGGTCTGTACCCACTAGATCCCAGTAGCATGTTGTGACAACCAAAAATGTCTCCACACACTGTCAAACGTCCACTAGGATTCAAGACACTCCTGGTGGAGAACTACTGATATGTTACGAAACTATCTTTCTCTTCGTCTTGGGTATTTTGTTCAAGTACTATACACATCTGGGAATTCCCTAGAGAAATGTGCTGTGCGTCCCAAGCATCAGAAGGATAACAAGAAATGGGGCCACGTTTATTGGTGGGGGGCAGCTGGCGCACCTCAGAATATGAGCTGGTAGAGATAGTTTATCAAATTCAGCCTGGAGGAATAAGAGCCTCTGCAGTAGGACAGGACCAAAGAAGAGGCTAAAAATGTCCGACGGTGGTTTCTGCTGAGTCAGAAGCCCAGCCCTCCATTCCCAAGATTTCACCTCCTGGTCACTGGTCACTCGCTAGGATCAACATAGACAGGGAGTTATTTCTATCTGCAGTAGGATCGACTATTTTAAATGAATTTGCGGTTCCAGGCCATTTCTTAGTGGACAAATCCCCACATCACAAAAACCACCAGAGAAATTGCCACTAATCAGCATGCTTGTTAACGAGCTTAGGAAAGAAGGCAGTGGCTGACAGGGCTGGGGCCCCAGAGCTGTGGTCTCCCCTCTGAGGCTGGCCTGGCATGCTGGGGCTGCAGCTGGAACTGAGCAGACAGCACAGTCTCTTCCTTCCTAAACAACCTCTTTCTTGGAGAACCAACTCAGGGTCTCAGAATTGTCCTCCGGACCCCATCAGAGACTCTCATGGGCATAGGAACAAAATGATGGTGGGGAAGCTCATGGGGCCAGTCTTATTTACTAAGAATCTGAAGGAATTGGTGGGTCATGCTCTGTGGCCAAAAATCCAGTCTGATGGCTCCAATGCCTTTACCATCTGAGATGGCGGCAGAAGGCAGAGACTGGAAATAAGGCAGCCTGGAGACTATGAAGGGCCTCTTGTGCCAAAACCAAGGAATTTAAATTATTTCCAGAATTATCATCATTTTGTCTGATATTGCTAGGTGAACCATGGACAGTATTTAAGACGCAACGTCCCTGCAGTCCCTCTGCTACTAGAATTCTCAGCAATACACTTATCTAAATAACTATAACATAAGACAATAAAAAGCTACCTGGAGAGGAGAAGGATCCAGGCTGGATACTCTCTCTAGAAGCACTTTTTGATGCAAACCCTAACAGCAGACACAGCAACACTTTCCATTTCTGCTTTCTGAATGACTCACGGAGCTATTTACCATCCCAGATGTACCAAGGGTATCGGTGAAACAAAAATGAACCTGCAGTTGACTTCAAAGGAAGTCTGTGTTGTATTCTTACTGTGGCCTGTCACACCTGCTGCCTTTTGCTGGGCTCAACCCTGAGTGACAGATGCAAATCTCCTTCCGATCTGAATAAAGGGCACCCATGCATCTGGAGTTTGAGTGAATAGCCACAGGCCACAGACTGTGTCGGGGGGACTTTCACGGGGGTCCCACGGCTTCTCTATTCCCCTTCAGGAGGAGCAGGACGCACAGGGTTCCCATCTGTGGGATGCAGTTTGGGGGTTTGATAAATGCAAGAGAGTGTGTCTCTTTAGAAAAGGGTAGGGCTGGCTGCCGTCAACCATATGGTCAGTACAAACCACCCTTATTTACAGTTTGCATTGTCCCCTATGCCATTTTCCATGGCACATTGAATTCCCAATGCAAAAGTCATTCTTCCCATGGAGTTATTTCCCTGTTGTCCAACTTCACTAGAGAAACAAGTCAAGAAGGGCCATTTTACTTAGTGCTTACCGTAGCTTTACTATTTTTGTGCCAGGTTATAAAAGCCATAGCACAGTCATTTTAATTGCATTTCACAAACAACAGGGAAAAAAATGAAAAGAAACGAAGACTGTTGTTGTAAATGCTGAGGACACAAGATATGCTACAAGGATCCGTGACAGGAAGTGGAGGTTTGCCCACCACGTTGGAAAAGAGCGCTAGAGAAGTTATTTATTTATTTATCTTTTCATTTTAGAGAGAGCAGGAGAGAGTGCACATGATCAGGGCAAAGGGGCAGATGGAGAGAGAGAGAGAACCCCAAGCAGGCTCCATACTCAGCGCAGAGTCTGACGCAGGGCTCGATCTGATGACCATGGGATCATAACATGAGCTGAAATCAAGAATTCCACGCTCCGCCGAATGAGTCACCTGCTCCACGGACTGAGTCACCCAGGCACTCCAAGAAGTCATCTTTCTTCCTTTCTTTTTAATTAAAAAAAAAAAAATTTTTTTTAATGTTTATTTATTTTTGAGAGAGAGGGGAGGAGCTGGGGAGGGGCAGAGAGAGAAGGAGACACAGAATCTGAAACAGGCTCCAGGCTCTGAGCTGTCAGCACAGAGCCCCAGGTGGGGCTCGAACTCATGAACTGCGAGATCATGACCAGAATTTTAAGTCTGAAGCTTAACTGCGTGAGCTACTCAGGCACCCCCTAATTCACTTTTTAAGTGTACCCTCCTACCTTTGGCTCCACCGTTCCCCAAGATGTTGCTCTCATCTGCAACACCTCTTCTCCAGCCCACCCTGCAGGAAGGGTAAAAGAGAGCACAGGCCACGGCTGCTTTCCAAACATCCCATTGACTAGAATGTAATCACGTACCTAGCTTCAGTGGAGCCTAGGCAAAGGGGTCTGTGTGTCCAGTGGGAACTTGGGAGAATCTATTACTGACAGGATGAGGGGGAAATAGATATAATTAGGGGACTGTGCCTTGGCATCAAATCTTAATGAAATTTCAGGATTGGGTTGTTTTCCAATATCTTTTAACAAATAAGAGTGTAGTAGTGAAACACAATTTGCAGATCATCAACAGAGCAAAGAGTTTGTGCAGCAATATCCACCTCTGGCCTCCTTGCTTGTTGCTATTTCTTTGCCTATCGCTTACTTCCATTTTTTCCAAAGATCTGAATCCATCAAAAGCATGACGTTTTCTGTCAAACACGAGAGACTGTTACCACACGGTGTCTTTGTTATCTTCCGTTAGCACAATCTGAAATTCACTTCCAATGACTCTGGCAATCGGAAAATGAAGACATCTGTGTAGCAAGAGACCTTTCAAGTCCAAAGCAGTTCTGCGATACTTGGCAAGTGTCTGTATATAGTTCAGAGTTATCTGGTGACAACACGAAAAATATCCTGTCCTATTTTCTGAATCATAGGTTTCCTATGCTATCGGCTATGACTCTGATCTGATCTTAATTTCCCATGACAATTATACAAATGCAAGAAGGATGAAGTTCTGCAGAATGTCAATATGCCTTTGGGTAGTCGTTTTTGTTGAAAACATGACTAGCTGTTGACGGAGAAAACCTTGAGTAAAGGAAAATAAAAGACGCTATCGGTGTGTTAATGAAGAGATTTTTTTGTTTTCGTGTGTCTATGGAATAAATATACGATGATGTCAATTCCAAATTATCAAAGCAGTAGTTGATAGCTGATGTTTTATCTGTTCAGAAAATGTCAATGCCTAGGGACGGGAACTGCTCAAGTCCATTGGCATCATGTGCTGTACTGAGTGGATGGCTTACCAGAAGGGGGTTTCCTTTCAGCCTCAAAAGTAGTAAGAACAGAAACAATCACATCAGTAACTATAGTAGCTATAATTTATTTAGCTTTACTATTTGTTGCCACTATGCAATAATATTGCCAGGTAAATATAATGGGCATTATTCTCACTTAGCTCCTCCTGTAGTTGTGATGGTGAAAGTAGTAACTAACATTCCTTGAGTGCGTCTGTGCCAGACCATGTTCTTTTTTTTTTTTTTTTGTAAGTTTACTTATTTATTTTGAGAAACAGAGACAGTGCAAGTGGGGGGGGGTGGGTGGAGAGAACCCCAAGCAGGCTGCGTGCTGCCAGCGCAGGGCCTGACACGGGGCCCAACTCTTGAAAGCTCGAGATCGTGACCTGAGGCGAAACCAAGAGTCAAGACGCTTAACCAACTGAGCCACCCAGGCGCCCCTAGGCCATGTTCTAAGCACAGTGAAGCCGAATTCGTACCCATGGCATCCTTGCGTGGTCCCTCACCAGGTGAGACCTCTGTGATCAGACAGAAGCCAGACGTGTCACAAACCACAGGCTTCAGCCTGCTGTATGCAGCCACTCAAGTTGCCTCAGAAAGCGTAGGTTCTGAGCATCCCAGTAAGCCTAGCAGTAATGTGGCCTTCGGAAAAGATCTCTGACCCACTGAGCACTTACGTCTGCAATGCGTCGCACGTGGTTGCAGCGGGGGGTGGCCAGCCTATCAGCAGCTGTGCTTTAATTCTCATCCCCCGAATTTGTCTGAAGCAGAGACACATAATTGTCATCAGAATGGTATCCCCTACATCCTCAACTACCTGAAAGCGAAAAAACATTTAAAGGAAGCGGATTCCAGTCAAGCGTTATGAAGAGGGATTCCTGTCATTTTGGAATTCATTCTGTACATAGCACAGTGCCTCTCCCATCGCTGGCGCTTCGTCATGGTCAGGAAAGAGATGTGATCGGTGCGTGAGGGGAAAACTGCATGGACCAGGCAGCTCCCTCGAGAGTCTCTCTCTGCTGTTTTGGATTTTAAACAATCGGATTTATGACTAGTAAATTTCACACAGAGATTTGGTTGGCTGATGAAAACACCGAGATGATGGTACCTACAAAAAAAGCGAAATGGCAGGTTTTCCGTTATGACTGTCTTCCACTAAATAGAAGTAAAGTCTTTCTTGCGGACCAATTGTTTTCATTGCAAGAGCCTACATTCAGTCATCTAAAATGTAAGCTTCTGTCTGTAGACCATATTTTATGTTTTATTTATTTTTTGAAAGTTTATTGATGTGTTTTGAGAGAGGGGCAGAAAAAGAGGGAGAGGGAGAATCCCAAACAGGCTGCCGGTGCAGAGCCTGATGCAGGGCTCAAAATCATGAACCAGGAGATCATGACCAGAGCCGAGATCAAGAGTTGGATGCTTAACTGACTGAGCCACCCTGTAACAATATTTTAATAGTTTTTAGAAAAGGATGATACGTGGCTAGTTGAAGACATAAAATAGTCACAAATTACACTTACTGTTAATTATTTTGGATATGACTAAATTTAAAATAAACGTGTCAAGTTTTATTACTTATTATTACTTTTAGCAGTAGTTGTATTTACCTGAATCCTAACACTCTTTGTCTTTATTCTAAAAAAAAAAAATTTTTTTAACCCACAGTTGGTTTTTGTAAATTTTTCTTTTAACATTTATTCTTTTCTGAGAGGCAGAGTGTGAGTAGGGGAGGGGCAGAGAGAGAGGGAGACCCAGAATCTGAAGGAGGCTCCAGGCTCTGAGCTGTCAGCACAGAGCCTGACGTGGGCCTCAGACCCATGAACTGTGAGGTCATAACCTGAGCTGAAGTCAGACTCCCAACCGTCGGATCCACCCAGGTGCCCCAACCCACAGAAGTTTTTAATAGTTAAAATGGCTGTTACAATGTCGTCTTTCTCCCACAGAAGGAGATTTTGAAGGGTAGGGTCTCAGTCTTGCAAGAACACACCCTACCCCAGCCCCAGTCAATTCCCACAAGTCTTTCTAAAGACAAATAATCTCCTTAATTTGTCAATTCCTTGAAGGGAAGGATTTTGTAGTTTGTTTTCCAGCAGTGACTACTAAGCTGCTTCTTCAGGTTGAATGTTCGATCACTAACTTTGATAAAAAAGAAACAGAAACCAAAGTGAACATGTTAGTCATCACTGCATTGATACGCAAACCGAAGTGCTAAAATACCAACAAAGGCAAATATTTAGGTGTTTTACATTTGCAGCCACTCACAGTTTTTCAAGAATACATCTACTGATACGGTGAGCTGCACCCAGCTTTATCTCCAGGGTCCATTGTTGGCACACAGGCCACAGTCACATAAGTGTGCCTTTGAAGTTGGTGAAGAAGTTCACATTGATTCTGTTCATATTTACTGAGCACCTACTAAGCCTGGCACTACCTTGGGCACTGTGAGAAATATAGAAAAACAATACAATTCTATGAAGAAGAAGTTACTAACAATTCAAGGTAATTAACCCCTAAATTAATAGTATACATGGTCTTGTTTTCTGTGACTTTTTCAAATTTTCATCTCAGGATCCCTTTACACTCTTAAAAATTATTGAAGACCTCAACCAGCTTTATTTAGATGTATCAATAATTACCAAATTAGAATTCAAAAGTAAAAAAATATTTAATATGTATTAATTCGTTTAAAAATATTAAAAACAACCCATTGCATATTCATATAAATCATATGGTCTTAAGAAAAATAACTGTATTTTTCAAACAAAGAAAATCAGTGAAAAAGTGACACTGTTTCACATTTTTGCACACCTCTTTTATGTCTGGCTTCATAGAGAAGAGTTGGATTCTTAAATCCATCTGTGTATCCAATCTGTTTTAATGTGTGCTTTTGATTGAAGTGTGTGAAGAGAATTCCGCCTCGCATAGCTATGTAACTGCAAAATGACTATTTTAATTGCTATTTTAGATCACCGTGGCTATTCTTCGATACTACACCGGACGTTAACAAGCGAGAGTTTCTTAGCTTCAATGTGAAATCTAAAACCAGTATATGAAAATCCATCAATCTTTCTTGCAATTCAAATTTTGTAACACTATGAATTGGCCTTTTGAAAATTATCAGCGGATCTTTGAAATGCTGACAGCGCAATTATACAATACAAAAAAAAATCTTAACATTTGTCCATATCACTACTGATCTCACTGGAAAAGTCTTTAAGTATTTAAATGCTGTTGAAATCATTAACTGTTGAACTGGTTTTCATTTAAAAGCTCAAATTTTTATCATTGACCCTAAGTACTGTCGGCTGTTTCCTTTGAAGAGTCAGGCTCAAGTTCCTCTTTTTTCGAGAAAAATGTTTGCATGTCGGTCATTCTTTCAAATAAATATGGTGTTCCGTGGAAAAAGCAGCTAGTTGCTTGGAACTCAATTGCAAAAGTGCTCAAGCTCCTCAAGAGCCTGCGTTTATTCATCTAAAGTGTAAACTTCTGTTTGTAAAATGTGTTTTAATAATGGCGAGCAAGCTGTGACAGGTGGGTCAGGGCAAGGTATGAGGATAATCACTACCTGGGAGGGAAGAATGAGATGACTTTGGTACAGTTTGGTCCCACTGCCTTGACTGGTCCTCAGGTTTGAGCAACTTCATCCGCCACCAGTGCAAATATCAACCTAGCGAAATGGGCAAAGTATGTCCTTAAAACATTATGGAAACGGATTTTACCTTGCAGTCCAACTGGAAAGGTATCAGGACCCCACCTTGAAAACCGCTGAGGGAAGCAGAATCTATTAAACCCAACACAGCTTGAGGATTTAGGGTTTTAATGTCCCCTGACTTCATCAGTTGCACCAGTGACTGTTAGCTCAAGTATAGAAAGTGATGTAGTTAGTATCTTCTGATTACAGAGCCGTGCTTCTGTACCATTAAAATCACAGGGGTTTCAGCACCAGATGTTGTATGAAAGGGTTGAATCACTATATGGTACACATGAAACTAATGGAACACTGTATGTTAACTAACTGGAATTAAAGTAAAAACTTAACAAATAGTCAAAAATCAAAAAAAATCAAATAAAATCACAGAGGTTTCTTTTGTAACTGGCCACAGCAGCTACTGTTAGATGAAAAAAAAAAAAAAAAAATCCCATAACCAATTCTCTTTGGTCCTTAAAGGTAAAAGCATTTTCTGACCTTCTTTCTCCAAATTACCTCTGAAGGATAGCTGGCAAGACTAGTTAGGCTGCCTGATTTCAGCAAGCTCTGCAGAAGCAATCAAAAGGGAGGAAGAGGGTTAAATGTCACCAACCCCACTTAATAAGATCAAAAGGTCCAGAGCCCCAGCAATTCAAAACTTCTTTTCAAAACCTTTTATCAAGTATGCCCAGTGTGCTTGCCATAGACTAATTTAAAAGCAGGAGTGTTAGAAAATGGGCCAGAGATTTATAGCAATGCCAGAAAGAGATTCCGACTTGGTTTTTTAGCCCTGTTACTCTTTTCTTTATACTGCAAAATATACCCAATACAAGTATTTGGGGACATTTTATATTAAAGAAGATAGTATATTCTATTGACAAATATTTTACTGCATAGGAACAAAAGAGCTTGAGCATTCTAAGAATTTGACAGGAACGACATAGGCTAAGAGACTTATAGGAAAGGTTATGAAAGGGGCTCAGTTCATAACAGGATGAGGGAGTTCAACCTGCCTGCTGCCAGTTCAGCCCCTTCTGTATCTTCCTGCACCTTGTTACATCTCTAGAAAAGCAACACTTGGTGATAAATGAGTGGGTCAAATTAATAGACTTTGTATTTTTTAGAACATTTTAGATCCATAGGAAACTTGAGCAGAGAACGTAGAGAATTCTCACATACTGCCTCCCCCCAACACACACACAAGCTTCCCCGATTACAAACATCTTGCGTTGGTGTGGTACAATTGTTACAGTTAACAATCCAATATTGATGAACTGTCATAACCTAAAGCTCACAGTTTACATGAATGAAGGTTTTCCCAGATAGTTCTATGGGTTTTGATAGATGCATGATGTCATGTATCCACCACTATAGTATCAGACAGAATAGTTTCACCACCTGAAAATCTCCTCTTCTTCACCTATTCGTCCCACCCTCTTCAACCCCTGACAACATACATCAAAGCCAATAATATACCTTCTTTTCACAGCCCGATGAGACACTTGGTAATTTTCTTTTTTTAAAAAAAAAAAACAAATTTTTTTTCAACGTTTATTTATTTTTGGGACAGAGAGAGACAGAGCATGAACGGGGGAGGGGCAGAGAGACAGGGAGACACAGAATCGGAAACAGGCTCCAGGCTCTGAGCCATCAGCCCAGAGCCCGACGCGGGGCTCGAACTCACGGACCGCGAGATCGTGACCTGGCTGAAGTCGGACGCTTAACCGACTGCGCCACCCAGGCGCCCCGACACTTGGTAATTTTCTAACCACAACACATTGACATAAACTGACAATAAAATAAGGTTTGAAAAATATCTTCTTGAAAATGAAAACTTGATCTATAAATAGTTCTTTGGTCAAAGGGAAACTAAAACTTGAATTACACATTATTTAAGGATTAAGGACCATAAAGAAACAAAACAAACAAGCAAAGGGGAAAAAAAAAAGAGAGAAGCAAAACAAGAAACAGATTCAACTGTAGAGAACAAAATGATGGTCACCAGAGGGGAGGTGGGTGGGGCGATGGGTCAAATAGGTGATGGGGACTAAAGAGTACACTTGTGAGGAGCACTGATTAACGTACAAAATTGTTGAATCACTATATTGTGCACCTGAAACTAATATAACACTGTATGTTAACTAACTGGAATTAAAATAAAAACTATAAATTAATGAATGAATTAATTAAAGATGAAGAGATGCCCTTGGATAACTGACGAAACCTCCAAATATTAATTTTAAAAAGTATTTTTGGGGGGAAAAAAAAAGACTTTGATCCTGCTATAAAAGACTGAAATAGTTCTGTTAGAAATTTTTTGTTCTGAAAACTAGCATGGAATTTTCATTATAATCTTAATTGTATTAAATCTAAGATTAATTAACTTACAAAAAAGAATTAACGACAATATAAATACTCCATAGAAAACTCAAAAGATACAGCCAATGTCATTTTCAGTAGACAATCCATAGCCTTAGACATTATTACTAATACATAAGAAAAATTTCAATTAAATGGATAAAGCATTCAACTTAAGAAGCTTAAAAAAGCATAATAAACCAAAAGTAGTTTTGGTAAAGAATGAGGAAATATTAAATCAGAAGTGAATAATTTAGAAAGAAAATAAAAGTATTAGAATGAATAAGATTTATCAGTAACAGATGCCAGAAAACTAACCTGTGAGAAAGCACAACTATAGAATACTAGAAAAAAAAAGTTAAGAGTTTATAAATCATAGGTATAAATCAAAATTTTTGTAAAGAAACACTATGTAAAAAACTTATAATTGTTATGACTGTTTTCTAGAGAAATTGAAATTAACAGAGTTTACCTCCACCAAAAAAAAAAAACCAAACCCAGGTTTTTAAATTGAAAACACAGTTAAAGATTTATCCCCAGAAAGTAGATAAGACCTGATTAATTTTATAGATAAGTTACAGCGAACCTTCAAGGAATAGATAAGACAATTCCTTTGGTATGTATTCATTTCAAACAAACAAAAAGTCTGGAAGGTTTCCATTTCTCTAGACTTTTTTTTTTTTCCATTTCTCTAGACTCTAGATCAGCATGGCCCTGATCCCAAAATCCAACCATGACTATAAACAGAAATAACTGAGGAAATCTATTTACAAAATTGTCTTAGTCCTTTTGGGGTGCTATAACAAAATATCATAGAATGGGTGGTTTATAACCAGCAGAAAAATCAGTTCTCACGATCCTGGAGTCTGGGAACTCCAAGATCAGGTACCAGTATTTTCGGTGGTCAGTGAGGGTCCACTTCCTGGTTTACGGCTTTCTTTCTGCTGTGTCCTCACTTGACAGAAGAGGCAAGGAAGAGGTTAGGTGGGTCTCTCTGGGGTCTCTTTCATAAAGGCACTAATACCATTTGTGAGGGGCTCCCTCTCATGACCTCAACACCTTCAGAAGGCCCCATCTCCAAATACCATCACACTGGGCATTAGGATTTCAACATATGAATTTTGGAGTAACACAAACCTTCTGTCTATACCAAAAAGTTACCAGGTAAAGTGGTCATGAGGGAAATATTTATTATATCATCTCTATGGATTCCAAAAAAGACTTTTGATAACTGTTCCTACTGATCAAAATAGTAAAGTAGAAATAGATGGGTACTTCCTTGTCATACTGCTTATATTTTTCTCTCCCCACCATGTGTGTGTGTGTGTGTGTGTGTGTGTGTGTGTGTAATCTAGAGCAAAATAAAAGATGTGTTCCAAATTAGGAACTAGAAAGGTGTCTTTGGTCAACATTTATATTTAATATTGAACAATCCAGTTAATATTTTCTTACACCAGCAAGGCTGTGACTTCACTTGCCCAAAATCAGGTCCTGCTAACTTGACTAAGGATCCTGCCCTTCCCAACTCCTCTACAGACAAGGAAGGCAGTGGAAGATGGGGGTCCCTCTCCTGGTGCTCACACTCCAGGGCATATCCTGTTCTTACCCGCCCATCTATGGACATCCCACTGGCCCTCATCTGAAGCTTTTCACACAGATTCATGTTAGCCTGTCTCCAAATCCTTTTCCCAGCCCTTTGTGTACTGGTCAGGGAAGAAGAAGCACTGTGAGCATTAAGAAATAAGGAACTTGGGGCACCTGGGTGGCGCAGTCGGTTAAGCGTCCGACTTCAGCCAGGTCACGATCTCGCGGTCCGTGAGTTCGAGCCCCGCGTCAGGCTCTGGGCTGATGGCTCAGAGCCTGGAGCCTGTTTCTGATTCTGTGTCTCCCTCTCTCTGCCCCTCCCCCATTCATGCTCTGTCTCTCTCTGTCCCAAAAATAAATAAACGTTGAAAAAAAAAAATTTTTAAAAGAAATAAGGAACTTATTGTTCCAGTTAGACCTTGGAGAGTTGTGAGGTGAGCTAGGAAAGTAAAGTTCCTGAAAGGATTAGAGAAAACTCACTAGCCAGCCCTGCGGTAGGTAACCGAGTCTGGGCTGGCAGGAAGTTAGGCTCATCCAGCAGCTGCATGGCTGAGACTGGTGTATATGTGCATGGAAAATCGATGGCTCCTCATAGCTGCCACCTGTGTGAGCTGCGGCGAAGAATCTGGTGGTGCACATGGAGTTACTGTTAGTGGTCAGCAACGAGAGAGGACATGTGGTGTCGAGAGAAGCAAGGACAACGCGGAACCCGCCAGCACCTCTGCATCAGTCTCTCACCACCTCAGACCAAAGATGACCTTCAGAACACAATAGCTGCTGATTCATCTCTGACTCCCAAACCTCATGCAAATTTCTCCTGTGGCCAATCCTAACCTGGGTCAACAGGGGAAAGAATTCTCAGAAACACAGGTCCTAATTAGCTACCATGACAAAGAACAAAACATCAGTTCGCCAAATGGCCAGAAATACACTTCATCAGTGATACATTGAATTTGTATGTGAAAAATTCTGAAATGCAAAACATTACTGAGAGATATAAAACAGAAGGTGAATACATAAGAGGTACTGATGGATAAAAAGAATCAATATTATGGAGATATCAGTTCTAAATTAATCTATAAATTTAGTGCAATCCAAATCAAAATTATAGTCCATTAAGAATGCTTCTAAAAGACTGCTGGCAGACAGACATGAGAAAATACCTAATCTGAAAAATAAGAAAAATCAGAGGTGGGATTAATAAATACAGAGTTGGTCCCCACAGATATTTAAAAACACTATGTTAGTAAATTTATGTGTGTCACTAGCCCAGGAAAGGATAAACTGATAAATAGAATACAAACAATAAACAATCTAATAATAAGTCCAAATATATGTAGAAAATAAAGATCACTTTTAGAATTAATTGAGAAATATGATCTATTTAAGAAAGATACTGGAGGGGCACCTGGGTGGCTTAGTTGGTTAGGCGTCCAACTCTTGATTTCAGCTCAGGTCATGATCTTTTGGTTTGTGGGATCTATCTCCAGGTCAGGCTCTGTACTGATAGCATGGAGCCTGCTTGGGATTCTCTCTCTCCCTCTTCCTCTGCCCCTCCCCCCACTCACGCTTTCACTCTCTCTATCAAATTAATAAATAAACATTTTAAAAAGAGATAAAAAGAAAACTAAATCAGTATTCAGAGTGGGAAAAGAAATACAGCAAGCCCCCTGCCTCTTCCTTTATATCAAAAGAGGTTCCAGATGTCTCAAAGACTTAAAGATTTGAAAAATAAAATTATATAAAGTACCATAAAATTATTTGGTATAATATTTCTATAGAAAAGCAAACATTTCAAGACAGAGACAGAGAAATAAAAAGCCTGATAAATTTAAATATCTAAAGTTTGAGGCTTCCATTTAAAAAATACACCATGAAAAAGAATTGGAAAGAATTGACCTAGAGAAAAATATTTATATTACATGTGGAAGACAATAAGGAATTTGTATTCCCAGTGAGGGTGTGGGGAAAAGGTACTCACGTATCACTGTGGAACTATAAATTCATAAATATGTAGCAAGTATGAATTTAGATAATATTATTTCAAAATGTAAAATGGCCCAATAACCAAACTTCTTAGGAATTTACCTAAAGTAACTATCTCCCAGGTGAATGAGTATTTACCCAAAGATGTTTGTTACCGCATTGCTTATACCACCAATCAAAAGGAAACTCTTTGGGGTGCCTGGCTGGCTCAGTTCAGAAGAGCATGTGACTCTGGATCTTGGGGACATGGGCTCCAGCCCCACCTTGGGTGTAGCGATTACTAAAAAAAATAAACTTTAAAGAAAAAGGAGACTCTCAGGAGTAAATTACTGAATGATGAAATATTATGTATCCATTAACAATAATGATAAAGACTTGATCTTTTGACAATAGAAACCTAAGACATATCATTGAGTAAAAATGCAAATTACACAACCCCATTTATGTGAAGTTATATATGTATACCTAAATTATATAAATGCATAGGAAATTGCCTGGAAAGATGTTTATCACTTTGTTCAGAGCCGTTATCTCTAAAAATTTGGATATCAGGTTCCTACCCCCTCTTTTTTGATTAATGAAATTTTTACTTAAGCATGCATAATCTAAAATGTAAGATTTTTCCAAACACGGCATTTCTTTCACCTCCAGGATAATCCCTCTCCAGGATGGCTGCCTTCTTAGTCACTTGGAGACTCCTACTCAAACTCATTTCCATCTAGAGATACAGTATTTTCCTCCAAGTTCTTCCTCTGATGATCTCCTTCTTTTTTTTTTTTTTTCCAGAGAGAGAGAGAGAGAGAGAGAAAGAGAGAGAGAGAGAGAATTTTAAGCAGGGCCCATACTCAGCATGGAGCCCAATGCAGGACTCAATCTCAAGACCATGAGATCATGACCTGATAAGAGTTGGACACTTGACTGACTGAGTCACCCAAGTGCCCTGATGATGAACTCCTTTTAAACATCTGATAATACTCATAACACACGTTGATTGGAAAACATTTTTCAAACACATACTCACCAAATATCGTTAGGGATCACCTCAGTTCAGTGTCTCATTGCAATGTTCCCCTCCCTGTACCCAGACATTTCTTTCCAAATTTCAGATTATGAAATTTGAGAAATGTATCCAGGAAATCATATCATGCAGTTCAGCAGCCCCTTTGTAGAGAGGCCTCGCTGTGGTTTATGCAACAGGGCCTTCCGGACAGCTGCCTTGGGGGACAGTCTCTGGGTGGAAAATCCTGCAGCAATAAGTTTGTTGATATAGACCCGACTGCCTTTTCTGGAGCTTTGTCCTGGGTCTGGATCCTATATTACTTTAGGAGCTGGTACCTGTAATCACAGTGCTTCACTAATGGGACATTGTTCCACTTGTATAATGGTCATATCTCATTGGGAATATGGAAGCATCCGTCACTGAGGGTTCTTTTCTGTGTCTGGAAACATTTGCATGAAGAGAGATGAGATTTGACTTGAGGGAGAAGTATTTAACCAGTATCAGCTGCTTCCCTGGAAATTAGGCCAGAACTTCCTAGACAATCTAAATGTCTGAGGCAAGGATAATTTGCTATTCTTAAAGAGCTGAAAGAAAAGGAACGGGAAAGGTAAAAATGCAGTAGGAACAAAATAATCGGAGTGTTTACCACATGCCAGCTGTTTTACTGGTGTTTTCAGATGGTCAGAGACACATATACAACCTCTTGTGAGATTGATACTGTTATCCTTGTTTTACAGAAGACACATAGGACCAGAGAGGTGAAGAAACATGTCCTGAGGTCACACAATTAGAATTGGGATGGCCTAGAAGTTTTCAAAGACCAGGACAAATCAAAATGTTTGCCCCCCTCTAGTCTAATTATGTAATTTCTTTTGTATGAGTCACCTGATTTGAACAGACGAATCCGGGTGAAAAAGGCATCCAGAGAAAATGATCTAATTCTTTGATTTTTGATAAGGCTGGATTATAACACAGGTGCAGCTGAATTCCGTTCAATATATTATTTATTGCTGGTATCTATACACAGGGCAATGTGCTTTCTAATCTTGAAGAGAATAAAATTGAACACAGTTAATTAAAAAAATTTTTTTTAACTTTATTTATTTTTGAGACACAGAGAGAGAGAGAGAGAGAGAGAGCAAGCAGGGTAGGCACAGAGAGAGAGGAAGACAGAATCTCAAGCAGGCTCCAGGCTCATAACCCAACACGGGGCTTGAACTCACAAACTGCGAGATCATGATCTGAGCTTAACTGACTGAGCCACCCAGGTGCCCCTGAACACAGTTAATTAAGATACATATCAGAATATTATGGGGGACCTAAATTACCACAATGGAAGGCACCTGGAAATAGCAATTTTTATGTCCAATTTTTTCAAAATATAATTCATTGTCAAGTTTTCTAACATACAGTGTATACTATGTGCTCTTGGCTTTGGGAGTAGATTCCCATGATTCATCACTTACATACAACACCCAGTGCTCATCCCAACAAGGGCCCTCCTCAATGCCCACCATCCATTTTCCCTTCCCCCCCCCCCCCCCCCCCCCCCATCAACCCTTAGATTGTTCTCTGTATTTAAGAGTCTCTTATGGTTTGCCTCCCTCCCTGGAACTATTTCTTCCTCTTCCCTTCCCCCATGGTCTTCTGTTAAGTTTCTCAAGTTCTACACATGAGTGAAAACATACGATATCTGTCTTTCTCTGACTGACTTATTTCTCTTAGCATAATACCCTCCAGTTCCATCCACTTTGTTGCAAATGGCAGGATTTTATTCTTTCTCATCGCCAAGTAGTATTCCATTGTATATATGAAGCACATCTTCTTTATCCATTCACCAGTTGATGGAAATTGGGCTCTTTCCATAATTTGGCTATTGTTGAAAGCCCTGCTGTAAACATTGGGGTACATGTGCCCCTGTGAATCAGCACTTCCATATTCTTTGGATAAATTCCTAGTGGTGCTATTGCTGGGTCATAGGGTAGTTCTATTTTTAATTTTTTGAGGAAACTCCACACTGTTTTCCAGAGCAGCTGCACCAGTTTGCATTCCCACCAACAGTGCAAGAGGGTTCCCGTTTCTCCACATCCTCGCCAGCATCTGTTGTTTCCTGAGTTATTAATTTTAGCCACTGTGACTGGGGTGAGGTGGTATCTCAATGTGGTTTTGATTTGTATTTCCCTAATGATGAGTAATGTTGAATATCTTTTCATGTGTCTGTTGGCCATCTGGGTGTCTTCTTTGGAAAAGTTTCAATTTTTATCAAGACTTCCAGCCTACTTATCAAGCTTTAAAAAGATGATGAAGAAGAAGATGTTTACTTGGCTTTTCTCCTTCTTATGATTAAAAGAATATCAACCTTCAATGGTCTTATATTTGCTTCTCATCTGCTTTTGTAGACTCATGTCTAGACATGTCTTTCTAAACCATTGACTTAACACATTCAACTAACATGCCACCTTCTAATACAATAGATTTTCATTCTGATCAATACTAACCAATCTGAGGTAGCTGGGAGGGGAAGATTGCCATCCATTATAACAACAGGAAGGGCAATATTGACAGAAATGAGAAGCTAATGTATTTCATTTTATAATTATCACTATTAATGACAATGAAAATGACCCAGCATGGACATAGGGCCCTGCTTTTGGCACAAGTGGTCACTTGGGTTTACAGAAGCCACTGCAATATTGCTTCATTTATAGATAAAGAAACAGTGATCTGAAGAGTTAAGATGTCTAATACCCTTTCCAGCTCTAAGGCGCCAAGATGGTAAATTCCTGTAATTGTTTGGAGCCAGCACTCGACATGGTTATGCATTATATTTATTCAGTGTTTAATTTATCAGCCAAAATACTTGGGGAAAGAAAAAAACTTTTCCAAAACTCTTCTAGAGGCTGCCTGCCTTTCCTCCATGTTTCTGCATTTTCAGTAACCTGAGCTGTCTTCACTTCATGCTCATCTGCTGGGGCTCATCTTCGGACAGTAGCTGGGTGGGCTACTGATTTGTTACTCCAACTACTTGTTACTTGTCTTTCTGATAAAGCAGGAAGTTAGGTTTCTAAAATTACTCCCATCCTGTCTTCCAATTTTGCTCCCACGTAGATTCTAATTTTCAGTTCAATTTCTCAAACATCTACTAAATGCCAACCCACAAGGCAGGCAAAGGCACAATGCCTTGGAATTCGAAGAATAAACAACTCAGTCCCTATTCCGGACACTGTTGTTACCAGCAAATAATTGGTCACACATATTGAGTACTTACCGGGCATCATTCTAAGGACTTTATATGTATTACTTCTTTAATCACCACAACTTGTCAACTAAGTGTTATTACTATCCCTGTTTCACAGATAAGGTGAAGAAAATTACTTAAGATGACTCAGCCACCAGGTGGCAGAGCCAGAATTCAGATGCAGGAACCCCCTGACACCACCTGTGGGGAGAAACCAACAGGGAAGCAAATAAATTCCACATCCGTAGGCTTCTTCTCCATGCCTGTGGGAGTTGTAAAATTCCACCCCAACCTCTGAATCAAAATCTTTAGCCATTGGCCCAGGCATCATTCTATGTTAGAAGTTGCACAGGTGACTCTGAAGCAGGGGTCCAGTTGAAAAGCAGCATCACACAGAGAACCCAGTAGACATAGAATCAGAAGCATGGTGGGGGCACCAGAGTGGTTCACTAAGGAGTTCGGGGAAGAGGGTCCAGGGGGATGACTCGTGAGCCGAATCCTTGAGTGAGGAGGAATTTGCCCAGAGGACAAGGAGAGGAGGAGCAAGAGGGTTGTGTGTGCAAAGGCACAGAGGCGCGCATGTGAGGACGCTCTGGTCTAGCTGAATGTGATGCCAGGGGCCAGCAGAGAGCTAAATCGGAGGCAGGTCACAGCAGGCTTGGGGCACTGTGGCAAGAGCTTGACTTTAGCCCGTGGACTAAGGGTCTCTTAAGCAAGAAAAGATTGGGATCAGATTTGCAGCTTAGAAAAAATGTCTTTGACCTCTGCATGGGAGGAAGGTTGGAGGTGGACAATCGGAGTCCATCAGAAGCCAGAGAGAAAGGTGATGCGGGCTGACCCGAGGCAGCGGTACCGGGGAGGGTAAGGGAAGGGCAGTTCCAGAGTCGAGTTGGAATCAATGTGACTTAGTGACGGGCTGGAGGTGAGGGGGAAGGAATGAGTCTAAGAGGACTCTGCAGCCTCTGGCTGTGGTGAGTGGATGACTGGAGGTGCTGTTAACCAGAAGGGGGACAGGGGGAGGGAGAGGGGGGCGGGGGGGGGGGGGAGGAGGAGGAGGAGGAGGAGGAGGAGGAGAAAGAGAAGGAGAAGGAGAAAGAAGGAGAAGGAGAAGGAGAAGGAGAAGAGGAAGGGAAATGCCCAGCACCTGGGGGAGCCCCTGGAGAGCTCAGTGTCGTGCATGCTGACTGGCGAGCACCTGTGCAGTGCCCAGGCGGGACTGTGCAGCAGGCAGCCAGCACAGAAGTCTGACTCACGGGAGAGTACAGGGCAACAAGTTTTTAGTACACATTATGTGACATGATGGGGTGTGGGTGACCCTTCCAGCAGACACAGAGACACCTAAGGAACCTGGGGTCTACTCTCAGCAAACCTCACTATCCACCCATCTGTTAGAGAGGATCTGGACACGTCTCCTCCATGTATAGAGGCATCAGGGCTAACAACAATCCTTAGCTCAAAACGAAAAGCCTAATGCTCAATGACCACCCGTGGATTATGGAATCAAGTTCATAACCATTAATCTAGCAGGTCCAACCTCATTTCCCAGTCTCAACTTCTTCTACTCCCCTTAGAGAACCTGTTCGTTTCTCCTTCCTCCAAACCAACCCTACTCTTTCATGCTTCTCTATCTTTGAACTGATTCCCCAACACCTAATACCGTCACAAAGCAGGAGCCCCAAAAGTGTGTGAAGAATAAATGGTGAGTGAATGAATGAATGAATGAATGAATGGAAATCCTCCCCCTCAAGGGCCTCATTTTGCCTTCTACAAGTGGTAGAGTCCTCAAAGTCCTGAAAGAAGTGAGCAGCAGCTTTTTACCTGGAGAAGCACAGAGAGGGAAGCCTCCTCTGGGAAAAACAAAAGGGAAAGGCTTGGGCAGAGTGATAAAAGCCCATGGCACTGGGGTCAAAGATGATCTGACAAATTACTGCCTGAAACGTTCAGGGTAAAGTGGGTAGAAATGTTTGCCCCCCTGTCGTCTATTCTCAACCTAACAGCCAGAGTGATCCTGTTAGAACACAAGCCAGATCCCCGCACACCTCTGCTAAAACCCTCCATTGGCCCATCTCTTGCTCAGAGAAGCCAAGTCCTTATGATGACACTTCAGGCCCTCCAGGATAGGGTTCCCTATCCCCATCTGACTTCCTCTCCCCCTCTTGTCCTCCTCTTATTACTCTCCCCTCCACTATCATTACTATTCATCACTCCAGCCACACTGGTCTCCTTGCTGTTCATTCGAGTTCATCACATATGCTCCTACCCCAGGGCCTTTGTACTGGCTGTTCCTTCTGCCTGCACGGAACACTCTTCCTCTTAACAGCCCCCCAAACCACTCTTCTGCCCCCAAACTCAACTATTCCAGGAAAATGTGGTGAGGGAGGTTTGAGGGGCCTCCTTCTTCCTGAGACATGGTAGCTTCGTTCGTTTTATTTAATTTTTGATTTGGGAACAACGGGCTCATATGGCTGACTGCTGTGGATGGCAGATGATGCATTTTAGGTTCTCTCTCTTTCCTAAAACACTCGACATTGTAAAATAATCTCAATCCATTAGAAGGCGGAGCATCTTTGGCCAGCTACACGGTGGCTTCTGTCTTAACGCCGGACTCTTTCACCGGGGCCTACCTTGGCCTTATCTGAAGACACACTGGACCGACTTGTTCGTGGTAGCGGGACCGCGGGCTCTGCCTCTCAAATCCTCCATTTGCCTATGTTCATTGAGCAACTAGGATGTAGCCCCACACCTGGCACACTTAGCACAGTATCTGCAGGAACACCTGACACCTCGCTCCTCACTAGAGCGCAGGTGCAGGTGTATGAGGAAGGACGGGCTGCAGTGTGGGGGCACACGGACCTCGCGCCGCCCCCCTCACTTCTCCATCCCTCTGCTCCCATCATGATCATCTCCTTGGTATTCCCAGACCGCACCGGCCCCACTCCTGCCTGGGGTCTTTGTACTTACTGCTCCCTCTGTCCGGAACCCTCTTCCCGGTGTATGAACATAGCCAACTTTTTTCCTTCTGCCAGTCTTGGCGTTTGAAAAGTCTTCTCATCAAAATAACGCGTGCATACACACACCATCTCCTTCCATTGCTCCCTACCCCCTTATCCTGGTTTATTTTCTTCCCAGAACTTAGCAGCATTAGATATATTATATAGAGATATAGATATAGATGATATAGATATAGATATAGATATAGATATAGATATAGATATAGATATACATATACATATACATATATAATTAATTTTTAAATTTCTGTCTTCCCTTCCCCTATTTCATAATGAATATTCCATGAAAGCAGGGACTATTTTGGTCGTAACTATTGGGAGGTGAATACTTGTTGAATAAATGAATAACAAATTAATACATCCCTGAAGCAGCTTCAGGCACCACGTCCATATTCAAAGCAGAAAGAAGGGGAAAGAGTTGTTCTAGCAATCGCTACAGGAAATTCTCAACTTTTAATGTTTGTGGGCCCTGCTCCTGGGCTCCCAGGGAAGCTCTACTTTTTACCGAGGTCAGAATGAGTCAGCAAAACCTCAAAGCATGGGCTCTATTTCTGCTCCAAGCACTGGACATTGTATTTCTGCTTCGTTAAAAAATAAAATAACAAAAAAAAAAAAAAAAAAAAAAGAACATTCCAAACAAAAAGATAAGAAAAACAAGAAAACCTCCCTGGTTCCCATAAGAAAAAAGTCATACGGCCTTGCACATACTAAAACCATAAGATAAAGTCTGTAACTTTCTGGAATGTCCTTCCTCATGATGATTTGTAACTCTTTATGCAAAAAGCATGTATAACCCTGCATCAAATGTTCCTTTCCCAGAGCGCTCCCTTCTTTGTGAAGAGTGGGTATCCTGGACAGTTGTCCTAACTCGGACTCGAATCAAACTCTTTCCCTTTCCCTTTAATTTTTTAGAAACGGGTTGCTCAGTTCGCATCAGCACAATGTTTGTACTTGTGTCAGGAAAGCAAAATTTTGCCGGGCCCCTGACTTCCATTTACGTCCCTTTGGCCAGAATGCGAGGAAACCCCCCCCCCCCCCCCCCCACCCTAGCAAGGACAGCAAACAAGGGAGGGGTGGCGAGGAAAGCAAATATTTAGCTTTTACCACCTGCTAATGGAGGCACCCAAGGGAGAAGGGTTAGGAATGGTGCTGGATTAGCCAAAACAGTGTGGCCACAAGAGACGACACTAATAGCAACAAACACAGAAGGATCACTACATATTTAAAAGAGATCAATTCCATAAAAACACCTAAAATGTCTATAGGGTTTAAACTACATATGTACCTACTTTTTCCCACCACTGTCCAGGACTGGTATACTGGTCGTAAAATAAGCCAATGGGCCAAATAATCCAAACTGTTTCTCTACTGCTATGAGGATATATATTTGCCAATTAAGAAAGACATCAAAAAGTGGGCTGGAGACATAGATTTGGGGGAACTTAGGGAGCACGTGGCCAAACACTCTCATTTTTTCACTGAGGAAACAGGAGCCAAATGGTTATGCAACTGACTCAAAGCCACCCAACTAAATTGGCTGTATATAAACAATGAAAAAGTTTAAATCTTACTCCAAGGGCGCGAGTGAGTGTATTGGTTTCCTATCACCACCGTAACGAATGACCTGAGACCGGGGAGCTTCGGACAAATTTACGGTCTCACGCGTCAGGAAGCCAGAAGTCCAAAATCAGCTTCACTGGGCCGAAATCAAGGTATCAGAGCGGTGCTCCCTCCAGAGGCAGGAGTATCTCTTCTGCCTTCCGGTGGCCTCCAGCATTCCTTGGCTTGTGGCCCCACTGCTCTGATCTCTGCCCTTAAGGTCACACTGCCTCTTCCTCTTCTGTGTGAAATCTCCCTCTGACTTCCTTTCATAATAACACATGTGATTGTATTCAGGGCCCATTTGGATAATCCAGGATAATTTCTTCATCTCAAAATCCTTAATTAGTCACTTCTGCAATCATCATTGTTTTGCTGTATAAGGTAACATTCACAGATTCCAGGGATTAGGACGTGCGTGTTTTTGTGGGACCATTTTTCAGCCTGACACAGAGTGAGTGGAGAGAATAACCGAGTGTTACAAATTCGTTAGTAGAGTTAGTGGCAGAACTGGGATTAGAGTGTTTGGCTTCAGACCCCCATGGGGTTCAGTGGCCCTTGCAGCCTCTCACAAAGGCTTATCTAACGGATTAAGAAGGGACACACATTTGAAATGTTTACAATAATTGTAAGGAAATATACCTTCATGGATTCACAGTTTTAGCAATCTTCAAGTCTATGCTAGCAGTTTATGTATGTTGCTTAATTTAACAACTGTTCTCAAGGTTATACTAAGATGACCAAGGCTGTAGCTTCTATGAATTCAGATGTGTGCAGCCCCATCTGACAATTGGTGGGGCAGGACCCAAATGGGTTCATTTGCATGAGGGTCAATGAACCTCTTGGGAATGACAAGGAGACCTGGTGGGGATGATTTGGGGCCCCTGAAGGTCATTATTGACATTTTCCGTTTCCTCCTTAACTACTTGCGGTTCCTCACCAAACCACACCACTGCATTTCCTTTATACACGCATACACACATATATCACTTTTTACCATGGCTCCCACTCTTACTTCAAAATTTGGCTCAGGTATGGCTTTTGTCTGGATTGTTTGCCTGCCGGGTGCCCTGTTACCGTATTATAATTTCTCTGTCACCTTATCTAATTCCTTTGGGGTGGGGGCACCTGGGTGGCTCAGTCGGTTAAGCGGTTAAGTGTCCAACTCTTGTTTTCGGCTCAGGTCATGATCTCACACTTCATGAGTCCAAGCCCCTCGTAGGGTTCTATGATGGCAGCGCGGAGTCTAATTAGGATTCTCTCTCTCTCTCTCTCTGCCCCTCCCCCCCTCACATTGTATCTGTCTCTCTCAAATAAATAAGCTTAAAAAAAAATAAATCCTTTGGGGGCTGGGACCTTATTTTTTCTGTCTGTATCTCCAGCTTCTAATGCATTGAACGAGCACCCAGTAAATGACAAATGGTATGGATAGATGGATCTAGAGAAAGTGAGAAGTTATAACTCTTACACCAGAGATAACAGCTAAGAATAGGAAGTTAGTGGGACGCCTAGGTGGCTCAGTCAGTTAAGTATCCGACTCTCGGTTTCAGCTTAGGTCATGATCTTGCGGCTTTGTGGGTTTGAGCCCCACATAGGGCTCTCCGCTGACAGAGTGAGCCTACTTGGGATTGTCTCTCTCTTCCCCTCCCCGACTTTCACTGTCTCTGTCTCTCTCAAAATGAATAAATAAACTTAAAACAAAAGAATAGGAAGTTAGCATTTGCTGCATAACAAACAGCTCCAAAACTTAATGACTTAAACCATTTTATTTATTGTTTGTTTGTTTTTAAGATAATTTTTAAATGTTTATTTATTTATTTTGAGAGAGAGAGAGAGCTAGTGGGGGAAAGGCAGAGAGGAAATCTCAAGGAGGCTCCGCACTGTCAGTGCAGAGCCGGACTCAGGGCTCGATCCAACGAATCATGAGATCATGACCTGAGCTGAAATCAGGAGTCAGACGCTTAACCGACTGAGCCACCCAGGCGCCCCCAAACCAATCATGTATTTAGTTTGTGGTTCTTCAGGTCACAATTAGGGCTGGACTGAGCTGCATCATTTTTCTGATCTGATATGGGATCAGATGATCTTGACTGGGTTTGTTTCTGCTTCTACTGACAGCTGGTGAGTTGACTGAGGCTGGCTAGTTTATGATAGCCTTGCTAGGCTAGTTGGGACAACTGGAGCATCTCTCCATATGGCTGTTATCCGCCAACAGCCTGCCCAGGTATGCTTACTCAGTAGATTCAGAGTTCCCAGCAGTAACAGCAGAAGCTACATGATTTCTTGAGACCTAGGATCAGAACTTCCCCAAAGAAACTTGATCCAAGAAAGTCACAAAATGAAATACAAAGGATGGGAAAATAGACTTCAACTCTCACTAAAAAGAGTTGCGGAATACTGTGGCCATTTTGGAAATTGACCTTAGAAGAGGATGAAGGGAATAACCGAGTTCTACTTTTCCACCTGCACTCAGACTGTTCCTTTAATTTTTAGGTATCTCTTTATCTCCAATCTCCGCTCTCATTCCTCTCCCCTGGCCAAACTACCCTGATTTGTACATCTTTTTGTTTGTATACCTTCCTACAAAATGTATACGGGTATTTGTGTGTATGTTTCTATTTTATGTAAAATTTCATTTGTGTATATCTCTCTATTGTTTTACTCAGCTTTATGATGCCTTTAAGATCAATCTGTGATACTATGATCCATCTAATGCCATTCTCGTGTTTATGGATCTACCCCATTCAATCATAATGTGTTTATAAAGCGATTGTCAGATTCAGTTAGCTAACATTTTAGCTAAGGATTGTGCATTTATTACATTCAACAGTGAAATGGGCCCATGATGAGCACTGGGTGTTGTATGTAAGTGATGAATCACTAAATTCCACTCCTGAAACCAATATTCCACTATATGTTAACTAACTGGAATTTAAATAAAAACTTGAAATAATATAAATAAATAAATAAATACAAAAATAAATACAAAAATAAGTGAAATATGACGATTGCTTTAATATGAAAAAATAAAAAGAAATGAGCTGATATTGTTTCATAGCTGTAGAACATAGTCTACATGCTACGCATTCTTTGATATTTCTAGAGGCTTTCTTTGTGGCTTAATAAATGGTCTGTTTTCTTTGTGGAACTTCTCCTGTGTCCCTCTTACAATAAGTCTATGTATGGAGCTTTCTATGTTTTGATATGGGTTGTTTAACCTATTCTTCCACCTGTAATTCTAGGAAATTGAATGCTGGTTCCTTGGTTTCTCCAAACATTTCTTCTTCTTCTTCTTCTTCTTCTTCTTCTTCTTCTTCTTCTTCTTTTCCTTCTTCTTCTTCTTCTTTTCCTTCTTCCTCTTCTCCTTCTCCTTCTCCTCCTTCTCCTTCTCCTTTTCCTTCTCCTTCTTCTTCTTCTTCTTCTTCTTCTTCTTCTTCTTCTTCTCCTTTTTAATATTTTCCTCTTTCTGGGATTCCTACCAGATGAATAATGGCACTTATTCTCATATCTTCTGGGTCCTTGGCTTTTATTGTAATGTTCTATCTCTTGACCCTTTCCTTCTAGGAGAGAGTTCCTCATCTGATATTCTAACTCACAAGCTTAGTCTCAGCCAGATTCTTCCAAGTATTCACCCCTTCACCATGTTACTGAGCTCAACTACTAAATTTTTCACACCTGCTTCCATTTTGTTCTTTTTTACTTCTTGGCCTTTCTTTGCAACACTTGTTTCGTAGCGTCCCTTATCTCTCTAGGTGTATGTAATCATGTGCCAGTGCCAGCTTCACGCTGTCTGACTTGTTGTCTTGAAGGCAGTTACGGGGACTCAGAGCTCATTTCCCCTGGGGGCACGAGGTCCTTTGTCAGGGCATGTGTTTTGGGGAAGAGCCAGGAGCCCTAGTGTGTGTCACTGTGGATGAGGGGAAGGGGGATGCAGCCCTACTGGGGAGCCCCAGGCCCCACAGAAGCTTTGTTGGTTGCTCCCATTTGGTGCTTCTTCACCAAGTCCCTACTCCAGCCAGAGCTATACACTTAAATGCTTAGGGATGCACCAAGCAGAAAAGACACAGTCTTCTCACTTCACAACCTAGAAGGAGAGAGGAGGCTGCAAGTCAGCAAGTCGTCTGCACCTGTTTCCTGACTCCTGAGTCCAGCAGGGCTCTTGCGTTGCCCTGAGGTCACACGGGGGGCAAGGCACACCACTGTATAGTCTCCTACTGCTGCTGTAACAAATTACCACAAACTTCATGGCTTACAAGCACAGAAATTCATTCTCTTATAGTTCTGGAGGTCAGAAATCCTCAATCGGTTTCACTAGGCTAACGTGTCAAGGTGTCAGGAGGACTGGTTCCTTCTGGGGACTCCGGGGCAGAATCCATTTCCTTGACTTTTTCAGCTTCTAATGGCCCCTTCTACCTTCAAATCTTTTTTTTTTTTTCTTTTAATGTTTGTTTTTGAGAGAGAGAAAGAGTGTGATCAGGGGAGGGGCAGAGGGAGAGGGAGACACCGAATCCGAAGCAGGCTCCAGACTGTCAGCCCAGAGCCCGATGCGGGGCTCGAACCCACAAACGGTGAGATCATGACCTGAGCCAAAGTTGGACGCTTAACCGACTGAGCCACACAGGCTCCCCAACCCCTTCTATCTTCAAAGTACATCCTACTTCTGCTTCTGGGGCTACATCACCTTCTCTTGACTGACTCCTCCTGTGTCCCTCTTAAAGGGAGGGTTGTGATTCCATCAGGCCCCCCAGATAATCTGAGATGATCTCCTCACCTCAAGATTCTTAACTCCATCACATCTGCGAAGTCCTCTAGCTATATAAAGGTCATATTTACAAGGTCCAGGGATGAGGATATGGACATACTGGGGAGCCTTTCATCCACCTACCACAACCACTCAGGCTCATTCAAGCTGAGGAAAGTTAGATCACACAAACATTCTTGAAACACCTACTAAGTACAGAGTGTTACGCTAAGTGGGGGAGGGGTGTTGGGAAGCACGGAATTTACACATGTAAATGAGGCTGCATGTCTCCCTAGAAAGTCACAGTACAGACGTAGTAGGGAAGACAGATATGTTGAAAAATAGGATGTGGGCTGCCTGTGAAATGAAGCTGCTTCAAGCTTCCAGAGTATCATATTGCAACGTGCTTGGTGGGGTGGCCAGGCTAGAAGGACCTTCAGATTCTCGAGAATCGGTGCTCCCTTGGAGGTGATGTGAGGCAGGGGGCACTCTTCTTGAGTCGTCAGTCTCCCTGACTGGGCAGGTTGTGTGCACCTGGCTGTCAGAAGTGGGGAGGTGGGGTAAAAATGGATATGCAGCTCAGCTCGTGTCCTCGTGGGAGTTCAGGCCGGCGAGAGAGACAGCCGCACAACAAATGGTGGAGAGTAACACGGTGTGCTGGGACACAGCTGTCGCCAGGGTCAGGGAGGTCTGGCTAACCACCAGGCGCCCAGTACCAGTGAAAGCTCCAGCGGTTCCTGGATGAGAAAGGAGATAAGGGCGGCCCGGGTGGGAGAACCGCAACCGCACGGAGGTCTGAAGGGGCAGATGCATCCTGCAAACGGTGAGCAGGCAGGTGCTCTGGGCCCTTTTAGAGCCTCTCTCTCTTCCTTCTGAGCTCTGAAGAAGAGATCAGCATCAAAGCCCTCCTTGGCCACCCCCTCTGACCTTCCCTCTCTCTCTCCCTTCTTCTCTCCCAGAGACGTTACAGGTGATCACAGTACCTTTCCACACCACCCCGGGAACCCAAGCCCTTACGTTACAACAAACCGAATGCCCAAGGGCTTGGCAAGGCACATAGGAAAATCAGTTGTACTGATGCTGTCAGCCCTCAAAAGGCCTCCTGACCATCATTCATCTCCAGAAACTTTTATCTCATGTTCTTACAGCACCTGCCTTCAAAGGCCTGAGTGCCTCCCAGATGCCTTATGGCACCTGAATGTAGGCGGGGTTCAGCCCCCTGATCTTCCCTCACTGATGAGAAAGGGGGCCAGCAGGACACCAGACCTCCTATGCAGGCCCTTCCTGGAGCTGCCCAGTGCTCAGACCCAGAAACCCACTGCTTCTGGGCTCGGTGTAGCCAGATTACAGAGGACGCCTAGGCTACAGCTTTGTTGTTACAAGACAGAATCAGAAAATAATAAAGATTCTCCAAGCTGACTTTGGCTGGGGCCTTGATTTTTCCCCCCACCCGATCCTGCCGCTCCAACGGAAAGAAAGACTGAAAAAGCACCACCTCTCTCCATCTTCCTGCATGGTATTATTTCCACGGCATCACAGAGGAAAACACATAAAAATTGCCCAAGCATGGGAAAATAGAAAATGACTATTGTATGATAGAAATTGGACCAGATACCTCACTAGATATCTGAGACCATGAAGAGTGTGTCTCCTTCATAAACACTGAATCAGGAAATCCACAAAGACCAAACTGACGTCATAGTTCCCTTCTGGCTAATAATCATTCCTTAACTTGACAGAAATAAACAGCACCCAACGCCTGATGCCGAGGGAGTGTGCAACCCCCTCACTGGGAGGGCCCTGGGAGACTATGTGGGCAGCTCTATAGACCGCTTACTTTGTGCACTGATCGAGGGTGAGCAAGCATCTGCCCAGATATATGGGCGGTATTCGCCGTGGGGGACATCACAGCAAGGCTACCCTTGCTCTGTAGGGGGGCTGGGGGCCAGGGGCCGGGGGCCACGTGGATTACCCTAAACAACGCTGGCAGTCGGGTCAGGGAATGACAACACGTTGGCTGTGATTCAAGCCCAGTTCCGAAACACAGCTACGGAGAAGGGGACTCTGGCAGATCTCCCATTGTGGACTGACTGGTGGCATTCAGAAAACCACCATCACGAAGTTGTTATGGTCGTTTATTCATAATTTCCGTGGCTTGCTTGAATGGGTTATATTTGCTCCATGAGTAACACAGAAGGCACTGCCATGTTTTTACCCCAGATGTGGAATTAAATCATCCTACTCTTTCAATTATCTATTTCCTAAGTTTGAAAACAAAAAGTGGGTTGTATCTCATCGGATAATCCTGCAGCTTCTAAGGAGTCTGTAATTCTTCGGCATTTGATCTGGACACATTTGTAGCATCTAAGGAAATACCCAGACCAGATAATGTGAGAATCTCTAAGGGCATTGATGTTTTTGTAGTGCATATTTTGCAAATCGTAAGAAAGCAAATTCAATGATTTTTTGGCCATCGGCTTACAGTAAATTAGGGAAAAAAGAATTCAAATAAAAACTAATTTGTACCCTCTGTGAGGACAAAAAACCACTCCAAACTTCAATTCCCTTGCATCTCTTAATGTACTTAACATAAAGGATTATGGACTCTCTGACTTCTTTGGTATCAACTTTTCCTACTAAATGGTTGAGGGCTGGGGCTGGGGCCTGAGGCTGGGGCTGAGGCTAGGGACAAGGGACCGGGGCTGGGGACCGGGGGCCTGGGGTAGAGCTGGGGGCTGGGACCCTGGGGTAGGGCTGGGGGCTGAGGGGGCTGGGGTAGGGCTGGGGGCTGGGGGCCTGGGGTAGGGCTGGGGGTTGGGGGCCTGGGGTAGGGCTGGAGCCAGGGGTAGGGCATGGATTGGAACTTAGCAGGGAGGCAGTTGGTTTCCTACAGCCCTTTACAAATCTGTTGAAAAATAGGCTATTGCTTCTATTGCCAAATCTTCTTTCAAGAACCTCTGAATAATTTCTTTTTCTCCATACTGCGCAAATATATTTTTAAAATCTGCATTTCCAACAATGCACGGTAGTTCTGTTAGTTGTATGAATCAAACCCTATCAGTCGAGTGAAATAACCCTAACTCAAAATCTTTAGGGAGAAAAGGGGAACTTACTTGCTCCCATGATTGGGACATCTAGGAGGTCATGTGCATCATATGCATCAGGCACACTGGATCCCTGAAGTTCACAAGCTGCCTTCAGGATGCCAGCTCTTTTTCCCAAACTTTCAGCTCTGCCCTCCTCCCTCCTGGCTTCATTCTTGGCAAGCTCATTCCACATGGTGGCAAAGATAGACTCCTACAGCCCCAGGTCTTTATGATTTTTTAGCCCTCCGATCTCAGGAATAAAACTGGCCTGAGAGACACAGTGGGGACTCCAGAAATGTGATGAGGTCATTCTCTCTCTGTACCCACCCCCAGCAATCTCAGCTCTGCAGGTCTCTGTATGTCAGCCTCACTCTCCTGCTGTCAGTTGCACTTCCCCCCAGGCGCAGAGAGAAGGGGCACGCGGGGTCATAGATAGCTTCAATCTTGCATCATCCCCGCTCAGCAACTCTGGGGAAAAGACAGAGATTATCATTTCCATGTTCATATAAAATCCCCAGAGAGGTCCCTGATTGCTTTGACTCAAGTACTACACCAACAGCCCATTACCTTGGCCTGGGGGTAGAATACCATGACTGCCAGACCTGAGTCCTGTACCCATGACTGTAGTTGGGGCGAGGGATGGTTAACTGCAGTTAGCGACCCCATCAAATTCGAATGCACCCCTTCCCCACCCCCAAAGGATTTGCACTGCTCTTTGGGAAGTGACCCAAACTTTTCACAGTCCCATCTCAGTTACCCACACCCAAGTGCAACCTTCAAGTGCTGGCAGCCTCCTGCAGCTCTGGCTGCCATGGACGATGCAGCTGTAAACCTGTGGCCTGGCCTCTCTTTTACACTGAGGAGTGCAAAACATTTGCTTAAATAAGCAAGTACGGTATTAGCTTACTATTGCTGCTCTGCAAATTACCGTAAACTTAGTGACTGAAAATAATAGAATCTTCTTATCTTAGAGTTCTGGAAGCCAGAAGTCCAAAATGGGCTCCACTGGGCAGAAACAAAGATACAGTCAGGGCCACACTCCCTCCAGAGGCTCTAGAAGAGAGTGTGTTCCTTTGTCTTTCCCGGCTTCTAGTGCTGCAGTCCTTGCCCACGGCACCTTCCTCCACCTTCAAAGCCAGATCATAGCATGTTCAAACCTGTCTCTGCTGCCATCATCACATTGCCTTCTGCTTTTTGTGTCAAATCCCTCTCTGCCTCCCTCTCCTGATTACGGTTAGGGCTCATCCAGATAATCAGGGATAATCTCCCCATTTCAAGATCTTTAACCTTATCAGCAAAATCCCTTGTACCATATAAGGTAACAATCACAGGTTTGAGGGATTCGGACCTGGATATCTTTGGGACCGTTATTTAGTTTACCACCAACGTGTTAGAGGTAGAATAAGCATTTTGAAGAAGAAGGCAGGTCCTTACGGCTGCAAGGCCAGTGAGATGGAAGGGTAGAGAGAGGGGAAGGGTGGCTGAGGTGAGGCCAGAAGGGCAAGCAAGAAACGGACCTTCCAGAGCCTGTGCCCTGAGGAAGATTTGGTTCTTTTTCCTAGGGCATTGTAAACCCATTTTGGGTGGGAAAGAGGAATGCATTTCCATTTTTTTTTAATATTTATTAATTTTTGAGAGAGAAAGAGAGGTTGAGCAGGGGAGGGGCCGAGAGAGAGGGAGACAGAGAATCCAAAGCACACTCTACCCTGTCAGCGCAGAGCCCGAGGAACCCATGAACTGTGAGCTGAAGTTGGTGTCTCTACTGACTGAGCCACCCAGGAGGCCCTATGTTTGCATTTCATAAGAGATCACTCCTTCAGTAGTGTGGAAGGAGCCTGGAGGAGGAGGGCCAGGGAAGATGGAGGAAGACCAAGTTAGGAAGCCAACACGGCAGTCTCAGTGAGAGGTGGTGACGGCCTGCATGGCGACAGGGCAGTAGAAATGGAAAGAGGGAGACAGGAGAACAAATTAGTGAGAACGCTGGTAAGACTTGGTAATGAATGAATCTAGAGGAAGAGTGCCAGAGAGGGCAGTATAAAAGATAATTCCTGGACTTCTGGCTTACATAAATAATGGGCATTCAGGACAACTAGAAGAAAACCGGGAGGGGATATTGGGAGAAGAGTGGTCAGCATGCGCTTAGCTTAGAACCTAAATTCATGGTGCCCTGGGGAGCTGAAGACCTGAATTTAGAACTCATCAGTATAGAAGTAGCCACTGAAGCCCTTGTCTTAGATGGTGATGCACTGGAAGGAAGAAGGAATGAAAAGAGAGGGGGTGGAGGATCTAGCTTGAAGAAATACCAACACTTAATGGCTGGATACAAAGGGGAAATTTTTCAAAAGAGGCTGAAAAGGAGTAGCCACAAAGAGAGGGTCGCCTTACAAAAGCCTGGGAAGAGTGTTTCAAGAAGGAAGTGCTCAGCAGGGTCAAATGGTGGGGAGCAATTCAATAGGATAAGGACTAAAAGCCACCCATAGGATGTAAATGCAGCATCTAAGTACAGTACATTTACAACCTCTTCATCACCACCAATCACACACACACACACACACACACACACACACACACACACCACAGCAACTTGCACGTAGCATGTATTCACTAAATATTGATACATCCATCACCTTAATAATCTGCACTGCATCATAGGAGGTGTAGGGGAAAGAGCATGACTTTAAATCCCAGACCATCCACTTGCCAACTGTAGTGTTTGGAACAAGTCCTCTCTGAGTCTTAATCTCCTCACCAGTAAAATGCATCTGGTAATGATGAGTTTAGCAGGGACCCCAAGAAACGATGACTATACATAGTACTTTATTCCTCAAGGTGTTCTCTTGTGAATGATATCGTTTGATCCCAAGCACAACCCAATGATTTTGGCAAATAATAGGCTAGCAAGGTATCCAAGGACCCAGCTCTGGCCAGTTGCCAAACCAAATGCCAGTCTAGTGCTCTTGGAAGGAAAATGCTCTCAGGATCTCAGAGTTGTTGCTGTTTACCCTTATAGATGGATGGGTCAACAGTCATTCCTGGGCACCTGACATGACAGATTCTGAGTGTGGGGCTAGAGATATAAAGATGAGGGAGATATAGTTCCTGCCCTCTAGGGAGTCACGGTCCCAGGAAGGAGACAGGTACTATAAATAGATAACTATAATATCACATGACAAACTCTCCAATGGGGAGCCTTAAGGACAAAGCACCGTGGGAATACAGTGGAAGGAAAAGTGAACTCTGGAACATGGGGGAAGGAAAAGAGAAACCTGAAAAGCCTTGGTAAGTAAGAAAAAGGCTTTAAAAATATCCCGACTTAAGCTATGATTTTCTTTTCCTTTCATTAGAATCATAGAATTTCAGAGCCAGAACAGACCTTTTAAATTATCACCTTCTTACACCAAAGATGGCAAATTTGAAGACCAGAGAGGTGAGGTAACATCCCAAGGACAACAGTGGGAAAAATATCCAGGAGTCCCAATGTCCAGTCCAAAGTTCTTCAAGCACGGCTGAAAGTCAGGAATGGAGTCAGCTAGCACAAAGCGCTCTCCTGAGCACTCAGATGGGCTGGCCAGGGGGTTCGGGCAGGAATGGACTGCCGTAATCTGAAAGAGCCCCTCAAATCATGAAGACCAGACCCTGGAGGCATTGTTGGGCATTCACTGGAAGGTAGTTAAGAGACAAACAGTGGTTTCTCCCTTCCAGTAGGTTATATAGCTGGCATTAGAAAAGATGGAAAAAACAGCAGAACAGAGAGTCTTCATAGAACCCTCAGTAACACTGGGACAAGGGCATGCTGGGAATAGGGAGAAAATGGCTACTTACTCTGTATAGATTCGAGGAGGAACTATTGCAAAGTTTCCACGTTAAAAAAACAAGACTGAAGCCCCATAATTTCTAGCATATTTGATACAGTAAATTCAGACAATGAAGTACTAAAATATGAACCTCAGTAATCTAGACCCATTTAAGGAATGACAGAAAATTAGAAAATCGGACGTGGAAAAACAAAATAAAATCAATCATTTCAAGTAGATGAACAGATTGTTGTCAAGTAAAGCCTTTGGAAGTTAAATAAAAAGAGTAGATAGATCAGTAATGTCAGATACCACACACTGTTTGTTTGTGAACAGACACCTGTACCAAAACTTGATGATACTTTAGAAGTTTGTTTCCTGAAAATTTAACCGAAGTCTTTCACTTTGTAAACCCTGTCTTTATAGATGGTAAAAAACATAAGCTTCTCTCAGCCCCTTTTGGAACTGCGAATTCCATGTGGAGCTCAAATAAATTAATTTGGAAAGTCCCTTGAATTCTTTGGAAAGGAATCAGACCTGTGGGTCGTTTTTCTGAGTCTCGCTATGGCCACTGTCAATATTTTATAGTGATGCTTTCTTAAACAACTTGAACAAGGAGGGAACAGTCTAATCCAAGATAGTTAATGTAGTGATAAGCAAACAGATCTGTCTGAAGACAGCATTTTTAAAGTAAGGGTATATGGTTAAGAAGACTAAATACAGTAAGGTTTCATTTATCCAGCATTGCTAAGTGATGAGTTTGACTGTATACGTGCATTTTCCAAATAACAGCTGATTTCCCCTTGATGAAGATTATTTTAATATGTGCTAAACACTTCCCCACTAGATTACATGAGCCAGTCTATTATGTCTTTCCTAAGCCCTTGTGTTAACAATTTGCAGTAGTAAAATGCATTCACAGGGTTGTGGAGTCCCTAGGGTTTCCACTGTGGACCCAACTGCGACACTTTCTTAATTCTTATGTGGCCCTCTTCACTGCTTGGCCCCTCTTCTCACAATTGTTGGTATGCCTTCCTCCCGCGGTCTTTTCCCCCTTTTAATTTGATACATTTAACAGTATGTCCTATTATTTCCCGTTTTCAATTATGAAAATAACACAGGCTTAGTCCATAAAACTTAAAAAGCCATGAACATAATTTCAAGTTAATGGAAAATTTTAAAATATTCACCTGCTCATACACAGATGTTCCTTTCTTGTCTTCTTTTTTAAAACTCATGGATCTGGTGCTCGCTTCGGCAGCACATATACTAAAACTCATGGATCTGTTTGAAAGTATATTCAGAAAGCACCAGATGCCATAATGACTGATAAAAGGTGTAATCTGTTTTTTTGCGCTTAATATAACAAATTTTTTGTTATATATATATTTAAAATTTTTTCAAAAGAGAGATTTTTTTCACTAACAACAATTCTCCTTGTACCTCACACATGGGCAATCTCTGGTTTTTCTATACCACCTTGAGGATGGATGCAATACTTCATATCACATCCCCAAAGTAACTCCACCTCACAAAGCACAAGTGGCAAAATACAGATTGCACTGAAGAGTTTATGGAAACAAGGGAAGAATTTACTTCCAAAATTAAAATTTGATACTATCCACCAAGATGAAATGTATTACAATAATCATGGGTACATTGTTTGTAACGGGAAGGAGATATAATATTCCACTGGATTTATATATAAAAGACGAAATACTATGTTGTCATTTAAAATAGTTATATAGTCCATGTTGCAGATATGAAATGATTGCTAAGATATGTTATAAAGTAGAACTGTAAGGTGCAAAATGATTCATAGAAGTATGTATGTATAAGGACACATGCACATATACATATTTCAGATTCAGAGAAAAGAAGGCACAGTTATTTAGATTTATATATAAATATATACATATATATTTATATATACTTTATATATAATATGTTTTTTATTTTATTTTATTATATGTTATAATACTTTATTATTATATATTATATACTTTATATATCACATATTTTTCATTTTATATATAATATATAAATTTATATTTTATAATATATAATATATAAGATATAATATACAAATCTAGAAACTCCACCTGATTCTGGAAGGACACACAAGAAATGTCACAGTGAAGGCCTCAGGCTGGGGAGGCGCTGGATGACTGGGGATGGGAGAGTTTCAATTACTGTTCGCTCTCTATTTGTTGCTTTGCTGTGTGTATGTATTGTTCTTTTCAGTTCTTTCAACACCAGTGTGAATAATTCATTTAGTTTTTAAAACACAATAACAATAGCAAAAACTTATTATGTACTCTGTGCCAGGCAATAAAGGCTTTTACGTGTATAATTTCATTTATTCCTCACGATAACCCTGAAAAATACCTACTATTATTATCTCCATTCTACAGAAAAAGAAACTAAGCAGCAGGAGAGTCAAGTACTTTGCCCATTGTCCAATGTCTGGGAGGCAGCAGAGCTTGGTTCAAACCCAGGCAGGGTAGCCCACAGGCCTGCATTCTTAAGCCCCTAAACATACAGGCTATGAGCACAAGACAAAAATAAAAGGCATAAAGTCATTTACAAAGTCAAAACAGATTTACACAAATAAATTATTCATTTTTGGGGGGAAAAAATTCCACACAGGTTTAAGGTTACCTGTGCGTATTGTTTCCTACATCTTCTAAAAAGCTCAGAACTGGAAGTGACAGAGCACTGGTGAGAATAGCTGCCTTCCCCCTGCAGAGAATTATGCCCAATATCTTTAATGTATGTATAAAGTGCATTTTATGCCGTTACCACAGAGTAACAGAAAACACTCTTCTAATGTGGAAGCCCCAAACAGTGTCACTCCTACGTCCCCTCTCTTTCCTCTTCCCACATTTAGCTCCAAGTGCTGCCTGGTCATCTGAGGGACCCTGAGGATATGCCCTACTCCTGTGCTCTGCCATCCCCGAGCCATTCTTACACCTGTATATTCCTGCCAGCCACAGGCCTACCTATCTTCAAGGTCACAATCAAATCCACCTGCCGTAAGACTCTCCTGATCATCACCTTGAAAGCCCACCTGTCTGTCCTTCCTTTGGAGCTTTCCTAACACTCCACTCAATAGAAATACAAGCAGACATAAATAATGCAAAAGAAATGTAAATTATGAAAAAAATGTATCCACCTGCCCCTTGCAGCTTGGGTCTCTGGAGAGCAAGAACTAAATCTTTCCATTATTTACACTGCCACCCTCACACTGTCTGGCACAATATTTGACTAATTATTCAGTGAAGGTTTGCAAGAAATGGGACACGGGGAATGGCATGAGTCATCAAGAAAAACCAGGCAGATGGAAACACCGGGTGTATGCTGGGTCACCACTGGGCTCCGGGATGTTCGTTATCCTTGCTCTCTCCAAGGAGATGAAGGTGCCCTTCTCATGAGAAGCATGCACTTCCTGCCAAAGGAAGTGCATGCTTTGAAAGAAACAGGGCACATGCATCCTGCTTTAGGGAAGCCTGTGTCATGCTGGTCCCCAAACTACATACAGCTGGGAATTCTCAAGACTACTGAAGAATTGCTAATGGAGTCAGAGGAGCCTCCATTCACACTCTCCCAACCTCACTCCCCGTTCGTGTGTGGTGTGTGTTAGGCTGCAAAGGTAGTAGCAGCATACACATCAACTTCCAAATTACCAAGAGGGCTTATGCTGTTTGGGAGAGAGGTGGGGGGGGGGGGTGGTGGCACACGTGTGTGTGTGTGTGTGTGTGTGTGTGTGTGTGCAAGCCAGGGGGAGGGGCTGGGGAAGGGCAGAGGGAGAGAGAGAGAGAGAGAGAGAGAGAATCCCAAGCAGGCTCCCTGCTCAGCATGGAGCCAACACAGAGCTCAATCCCACGACCCCGGGATCATGACCTGAGCCAAAATCAAAAGTTGGACGCTTAACCGACTGAGCCACCCAGGCGCCAGTTTTTGTTATTTTAAATCTTGTGTGTACTTGGCTTGGGAGAAGGTTAAGGCTCTAGAGTCAATGGAGGCTATCCACATGCAAACAAGAAGAGAGACTGCCCTCTTTGCAGGAGGAGGCAGAATGCTGAGGTGAGAGGTAGAAGGGGATAATGGACAAAGGGCCAAGAGGAAAGGGAACTTCTGAGAGCCCGTGCAAGGTCGGCTTCCCTTGTCCAAAGGAAACCCAAGAGGAGCCCCCAGAGACATGCCTGCACCACCCTCTGCCTGTAGGTGTGCTCCCATTTGGCCGTGAGGGGGAAGGGCCCCCCTTTTGATGAGGAACCAAGCCAACCCGTGAGTTGTGGCAATCATTGCAGGTTGGGACCCAGTAGCCAGGCCTCAGCATTTCAAGGTTTAAAACGCCAGGCTTCACTGAAGACTAGAAACTGCTTTCATGTTTGGTAGCGTTCTAGACGCTAACAATTTAGGAGGAAGAAATGGATGAGGGGGTAGCGTGGAATCGCACTGTGACCTCCCAGAGGAAGGGAATGAAGGAGGTGACCGCAAGGTCAGCGCTGGGTGGCCGGAAGCCCAGCTGAGCATCCGCAGGGAACACACAGGAAAGTACCTTCTCAGTGGGGGACAGGCCTGGAGAGGAACTGGCCGGAGGGAAGGGAGGGCAGCACAGTGCAGCCTGGGGCCAGAAGAGAGGGCCCAGGAAAGAGGTGGGGAGGCAGCTCCAGGGCAGAAACCCTGGGTCGCCATCCTAAAGACAAGACCCGTAGCTCCACCTAGCGCTTTGCAAATCCACAAAGACGCACAAAAATCTTTTTTTTTTTTTATCTTTATTTGTGTTTGCGCCCCTGTGAGAGTCGCATCCCGGTCGTAATGCGATTGTTGGTTTATTTGCATGGATTCTGCTATCAACGTGCAATCATCGTTGTACACCTTTAGGAGTTTTATGAGTTTGAAGGAGAAAAACAAGGAAACCCTTATCAGCAGTTTCCTCAGCTGTACAACGAGGCGGTGCGTCTACCTCAGAATGTCATTATGAAAATGTCATTGAGTTGAGTGGGAGGATTTTTCTCAACTAGACACCACTCAACAGATGTAAGTCGCCTTACTGCCGTGGTCCACGTCACCTTTATCATCGGGATTCCAGACCTGGAGTGGAAGCTCAAAGGAAAGCTACCCACCCACCCATCCCAAGACACAGATAGTTACACAGATTGTCGGAGTTGCTGGAGTTAGGGGTTGTTGGAGTCGTCGAAGTGTGTTGGCACACCCTTGCATTCGATTATTTCAGATGCAGTTCTTTTTTCCTCTTGACTTCAGGAGCGAAATTACAAATTCCTCCCAGGTGGCAGCAAGAGAATTAAAAGTAGAGCCCATCTGCACTCTTGCCTCAAATGGAAAAAAAACAAAAAAAAAACAAAAAAAAACCAGACAGCAATCCCATTTCAAATGAATCTCCGCCATAAACGCAAGCCCAGCAACAGATGGGGAAAAGCCCTGAGAGACAATATACAACATCCCCGATCCCCAATAAAGATAATCAATAGTGGCTTAAGCACTAAAAACCACAAGTGCTTCCAGAATGGCGTTGAGCGTGCCAAGAATCGTACCTGGAGGACAGCTCCTGCTGACAGGGTAGCCTGCCAGAGGGAGATTACCTGGAGGCAGTCCTTACAAGTCCTCAGCAGAACTGAGGGAGGACGTGTACTGGGGGGGTGGGGGGGGATAGGGGGAGGGACATTTGGGTAAAGAGGAGGAAGAATAATCCAAATGGATAATATGGGGGGTGTACATAATAATAAGCAAGCAATTCCTGACATCAGACACTCAGCAGTTTAAAAATGCCATAATGTCAAGGAAGACATGCAATTTGTTGTTACCACGGATTAGAAACACTACTAGAAGCATTTTGCAAAGGTGAACAGATGTTCAGCCACAGCAGAGGAGCCAAGGCAAATCTAGAAACCAAGGAAGAGCCAAGAAAAGCAGGAGCCAGTTACCTTCATGGCAGGATGGTTCTGTGTGCTGTTGTGTTTTGTCTTCACTGTAGAATGTTAAGAATTTGATGTGTCTATACAGCATGCCCTTCCCACAGTGACAGGCTTTTAATCTAATCCAGTTATAAAGGGTGGATGGCAGTGACCAAGGTAGTTGGAAGAAATGTTTCCCCATGTGTGTGCAAGTCTTCATGGACACACACACACACACACACACACACCACACCTGCATACACACAGACACGCACTCAATACCCTGTACGAACACAAAGTCAATTCTTTCTCATTTCCATAGCACGGGCCTACCCACAGCCCAGTTTTTCCCTCACACAACCCCTCTCTGAAGAACACCTCTACCCTACTCCACAGCCAGCCCCCTGTGTTTGTTGTCCAAGGTCTTTTCTGACCGTCTCTCTCATGGAAGTCACCAGAAAGTCCCAGCAAGCAGCTGAGATGGCTCCAGAACCTCTGACAGGGACGGGACGAGCTCAGGGCACCCAGCATCATACCTGTGGCCCAGGAGCCCTGCAGCTCCCAGGAAAATGCTTCATTGATGACTCTCCTCAGATGAGTCCTGGTCTCTTGACTGGGTTTGAATAACTGCCTTTTTGTGCATGCCCTGGCTATAGATGCTACAGAATAAACTGAAGAGACTTTGAAGACACAAGTTATTCTATGAGGTATTTTTTTTTTAATGGCTTTGTCCCCTATCCACCAATAAGCAGGCCAGTTGGAAATTTCTGGTTTTGATGGATGAGAACAGTAAATATTGAATTTTAGCATGTGTTGGAGCCTGTTGAAAATGTGGATTCTTGGAGCATCTTTCAGTGGAAGAAGGCCCCAGAGTGCTGAAGGAACCCCGCAACAATGGGGATATATCAAAGGGATATGGGAGTCGACTGAAAGAACTCCCCGTGGACAAAGCTGGAGTGATTTGATTAAAAGTAGTATTAGCTTACAACCCAAAATCCATGAGTTCATACTGATATAAACAAATGATTGAATAGATAAATAAATGGAAAGAGTAGACAAATTTCCCATGCAGAAGAATTCCTAATTGTTGTACAGCTACTCTCCCCCTCATGGTGGACAATACCTCCCCACTCCTTTTGTGTGGACTGCCCACAGTGATATGCTTGCAAAGAGTACAGTGTGCAAAGGTGGGAAAAAAAGAGTAAATTTACAGTGGAGAAACCTGTCAAAACCACCTCAGACAGGGAATCAAGGTTACCATCAACAATGAGTCATGGTGATAGTACATCCCCCTGATGTGATGTGACAAGAAGGGCACTTTACCTCTGTGGTCTTCCTTCCAGAAAGCCATAACCCCAGTCTGACCATGAGAAAAACGTCAAACAAATCCTAATTGAGAAACATTCTAAAAAAAACCCTCTCCCGGACTCCTCAAACCTCTTAAAGGTCATCAAAAACAAGGATCCTCTGAGAAACTACCACAGCAAAGAGAAGTCTAAGGAGATATTTACATGACAATTAAATGCAAGGTGGTATCCTGGATAGGACCCTGTGATAGAAAAAGGGCATAATGTGAATAATGTGTGGACTTTAGTTAATAATGTGTCAGTATTGGTTCATTAACTGTAACAAATGTACCATACTCATATAAGATATTAATCAAGAAAATTGGGTGTGGCGGGGACGGGACCTCTCTGTACTGTCTTTGCAACTTTTCTGTAAATCTAAAACTACTCTCAAATTAAAAGTTTATGTAAAGCAATTGGGATTCCTGCCTACCCCATCCCCAGAGGTTGTGACTCAGCAGGTCCGGTGGGAGACTCACTAACCTGCTAGAGCGAGCTAAGCAGGTGCCATCATTGCAGGTGCCTGCGTAGTCTGTTAAAAGGCTACAATCCAGGTACATCTGTTTAAGCAGAAAGACAAATGGCTCCTGAAATGTCTACCCCCTCTATACTGGAGTGCCACTGGCTTCCAGGACAAAATTAACTGCTTCACATCTGCCTGGCATGGGTAGCATCGCCTGTACTAGGCCACTCTGAAAATGCTGTCATATTATTCCGTGGCCCTTCACCAAAGGCCACGTTTCCTCGGGTTTTGACAACCCTCCGTACAATCACCTCCACAAAGATAAGCTTTAAATGGTGATGATGATAACAGACTGTGCCATGGCCTCTGCGAGCTAGCAAAATAAAGGAAATAAAAGGGGGAATAAAAGACATTGCTTCCAGCAGCTCTCAAACTGAACATAGTGTTACATGGACAAAAGCTATTCATTCAGCAGGAGGGGAGCAGGGGAGGGGATTCAACATGTGCATCTTCAAAGCTAGAGCCAACTGTGCTCAGTCGTTCATGAGCTACTGCTATTTTCCAAAACTCTAAGATATTTTGTCTATGTTTAGTCAACTAAAAGAAACATAATTTTAATGAATGAGTGGTCTCCAGTTTTAAACAAGAGGCTTGGGGCTATTAAAATGGTTTATTTGAAGAGGATAAACATAGATGGCTTAAGGTTGTTATAGGTTATTATGAAATAGTTGGATTGTGTCTCTACCATTTTCTCCGTGGGTAGTTAATGCCTTGATCTCTTCATTAATATAGGCTTTTTGGCGGCCATGTTATTCATGTCCTGTGACTATGCATTTTCATAGTGAGAGGACGGTCGGTTGCTCCCAGGCGATATCGTTTGTCTTCACTCACAGACTTTCTTGAAGCATCAGGAAAAACTTAACTTTGCATGCATGTGCGTGTGCATGTGCTTGTGTGTGTGTGTGTGTGTGTGTGTGTGTGTGTGTGTTTAACCAACCAGCCATGCTGTCTGCCGAAGACAGCTCTGTGAGCGGGGCTATGGATATGAACACACGCTGTCTTCAATTACCAGACCATCAGCACTTTCTCACTGGTCACACACACCATGCCCCAGCATGGGGGTCAGACTAACGAGCTCGGCCTATGTACCAGGCAACAGTCTCCACTGACAACAACACTGTCATGACTAATTCACTTTCTGGCTCCTGGGAATAAACGGTGACACTCTGTTTTTGACTAAAATGTAATGCGTTCTGAGCCTTGCCAACCTCAGAGAAGGGCTGACTGTGGTATCCGACAGGCTAGCAGTCTTTCGGAGGGCCCGTGTGTAGATTTGCCTTTGGAAGACAGCCTAGGATTGGAGATTTTTGGTCTGAAGTAGAGAGCCATGGAAAAAAAATTCATTGAAGAAATTTAGCCCAAATCCACGTTGCCAACCTCAAATTATTAGTTTCCATATAGAAAACAAAAATAAAGACAAGGACAAGGTAAAGTTTATTCCCCGGGCTGCTCTGCTACATGAATCATCCCAACCAAGTAACCAGGATATTTCCGTCCACAATACCTCAAAACAGACTCAAATGGCATTGCAATCAATTGTATTTCCCCATTTCTAATGGCACAAAGTTCATTTCAGTTAAGCAAATGACATCATACCGGGAAAAATAACCGGCAACATTTAGCTACATATAACCATGGTGGACAACTACAGTATGTTGGACCTATAATAACCATTGAACCACAACAGATCCCACAAATGTCAAAGCCATTGCTGCAGCAAAGCAACTGATCAGGATCCCAAATCCTGTGCCAGGGTAATTTGTTTCAGAGGCAAATTATTTCTGATATTTTAAAAAGTACTTCTAATCAGAGCCACTAATTCATCCTCACAGTGCCCTGTAGTGATAGATATAAACATGTACCTCCTTACACAAGCATGGTGAAAGAAACTAGAGGGAAGCTAAGTCAATCATGCAGCAAATCAGAGGAGAACCACAAGTTCAGATGAAGAATTTGTCTCCCGATTCTAAGCTCAACCCATGTACCCTCTGCATTACTGGGAAATCACCACCGAGATAAGAAATAGGCCAGACAGAAATGCTGGAATTCTTCTTGGTATTTGGGTTTGACTCTGAGGCTGCCTTTTGGTTTCTAAACCTTTTTGATGTCTTTTCTGCTCTGGAAATGCTAACTGGCCCTGTGCAAGAGAGGTAAGGTAGGGCAACAGATACTGGTCAAAAGGGAAAAGGCCAGTCGTTGCATCTTGTTACCTTTTCGACCACAGTTTCTAGTTCCTGCAGGACAATTGTTCGAGACAAACTTGCCATCTTGTTGTGCCTTGTCAAAGCACCCTCTAGGGTCAGGAACATCAAATGCGTGCTCTACAAACACATACTGAGCATGTGCCAGTCTCTCTGCTGGGTGCTGAGGATATAAAGACCTTTAGGACACCTTCTCTTTCAGTCCGGTATAGGAAGACACGAGAAAACCTGGCCTTTCCTCCTGGAAGCCTCTCTCTAATGATTCTCATCACAGCTTGCCACTTGGTTGGAGAACTTTACATCACTGAAGTGACCGCTTTCTATCCTTCAGTGATGCTCCATAGTAATGCTGACCAATAGAGGTATAGTGTGGGCCACAAATACATGCAGGGTAATTTAAATTTTCAAACAGTAACATTTTTTTAAAAGTTAAAAAAAGAACAGGTGAATACATTTTAATTGTATATTTCATTTAAATCCATGTATCCAAAATAGTACCATTTCGACATGTAATCGAATGAATGAATTATTAATGAGATTTTTGTTCATACCACATCATCGAAATCTGTGTGCACTCTATACTTAGAGCACATCTCGACTTGAACTGGTCACATTTCAAGTGCTCAAGTGGCCACATGTGGCTGGTGGCTCAGCTCTAGACTCCTGGCCTGGCGTCTCTTTTACTCTGGGGAACTCAAAAGTTTTCATTCAAACAAGAAAGTAATGTATCAGTTTCCTATTGTTGCTGTAACAAATTACTACACATTTAGTGGCGTAACACAACACAAATTTTATCATCTTACAGTTCTGTAGACCGGAAGTCTGACGTTGGTCTCACGAGGCTAAAATCAGTATCCTCAGGACCACATACATCCCTTTTGAAGACCCCAAGGGAGAATCCATTTCCTTGCCTTTTCCAGCTGCTACAGGCTTCCTGCTTTCATGGGCTCTTGGCCCCTTCCTCCACCTTCAAAGCCAGCTACGTGGCCTCTCTTTGACTCTCTCTGATCATGTCTTCCTCTGACTACAGCTGTGAAAGATTCTCCCACTTTAAGAAGATTAGATTGGGCCCACCTGGATAATCCGAAGTAATCTCCCCATCTCAAGGTCCTTAACTTTATCATGTCTACAAAGTCCCTTTTGCCATGTAAGGGAAAACATTCACAGGGTCTAAGGATAGGGACTTGGACATATTTGAAGGGTCATTATTCTGCCTACCACAGGTATCACGTTTTCTTGTTTGCTTTTTATTATAAAGAGACAAGAATAGACATTTAAAGTTGGGGGACTTGAAAGGCAATGCCTTTTGCCCTCAAGCTCATTTGGATTACCTCTCTTGGATAAGAAAGGGCCACTTTCATGAATTTCTACCTAGGTCTCAGGACATGAGTTTTTTCTCTCACATGCCATTGACCACTCATTCAAAAAAATATTTTAAGGTTTTATAGATACCAGACATGTACCAATCCCACAAAACAATGACAACCAAGTACCAAGAAGAAAATTATGGCATAACATGATAGTTCTTTTTTAAAAATAAGGGGTATTATTATTATTATTATTTTGAAACCTACTTACCATGTTTGAAGCACACTAAGAGCGTGGCATTGTTCCCAAAATAAAGTTACTGATTTTCCAAAATTGGGAACCTGAAGCTGTGTCTGATATAGAATATTCTCAACTCTAGACAACTGGAAATTACTAATGGGAAGAAATAACAGGAAGATCCCAAAAGAAGAACAATAATTTAAGAAAAAAAAAACTTTGTCAAAAAAATTCAGAATCATCAATACAAAGAGCCAGAGACCAAAATGGGAATATAAGCAAAGACCAATACATACAAGATTTTCTTAGGAAAATGATCTTTTAAAGACTTTATGATGCAATTATGTGTTTATTCGCGTGTAATAAATGCATCCTTTGAAGCTAGGTTAATATTTGCAACAGTTTCCTGCTACAAATGCATGTTGTTTATCACCTGGTTTATGGTGTTGGCCCTTTTATAAGCTTAATCATGAAACCAAAACTGTCAGGGCAGGAAAGAACTTCAGATCATTAAGTCCAGCCCACTCATTTTCAGATTAGGAAACAGGCCACACACTGGGAGATCAAGTAGCTTGCTCAAAGTCCTATAAGTGACTAGTGGGTCAACTCTAGACGGCAAACTCTCAGTTCACTGCTTCAAACCCCGGCCTGCCGGGGAGGGGTAAATCCTTATCACATCCATCCACCCATCCATCCATTCATTCAACAAACACTTGCCGCGTGTCCACTATATGCCAGATCCCGTGTTCTAGGGCTGAGGACACAATACAGGACAAAACTGGCAAAGTCCCAGCTCTAAGGAAGCTTACATCCTAGGGGGTAAAGAGGTAATAAATACATGCTTATCTCAGATGGGAAAGGGGCTAAGAAGGAAAATAAAGCAATGATGCAATAATATAATGTAAGAGGATAATAAGTGATGGAAGGTAGTTGCTATTTCCGGGAAGATTGTATTGATAGGGGGACATTTTGAACACAGACTGAATTCAGAGTAAAATTTAGAGGACACTTAGGATAAAAGCTAATTATGAGTGGTGAGGACAGGATGAAATGCTAATAGAAAAATCCAAAAAACCTACTGAGGAGTGACGGAGACGGGTGGGAATGGGTCAGTTTTATTTTACCCATTTCCCTCCCAAGGAAAGGGGAGGCTTGAACACAGGAAGAATGCAGGTGGTGGCCATCTGCACATGCTCACCTGAGCACCTGAGCAGGCTGTGACCCGAGGTTCCCCATGGCCGTACCTCTCCTGTGTGCCTGGCACTGTCTCGGTGGTGCCCGCGAAGACAGGTCCCATGACCACAGGGCAGCAGTTCTGACCTGAAACTGAGGGGTGAATCTGAGCAGAAGTGACCAAAGCATTGAGAAAATGGTCCAGGTTCTGGCTGGGGATGGAAGTGGATGGACCAGTAAGAAGAGACCTTGCAAGTCAGACTAGATATTAGGAGCCAGCCAGGCTGAAACAGGGCATGCCCGCCAGAGACCGAGAAATTGTTCAAGCAGTCAGGCTAATCGTGCCTAAGGAAGCTTTTTGCAAAGTTTACTTGGGTTTTTTCCGCAAGCCGTAGACTGTGCTGCTGTACCACCTTGAGGCTCAAAGTAACACTGCAGCTTTAAGAGAGCAGAGTGGATCCTCCGTGTACCTGGCTTCCCAGACTCCCTCATTGTAATAAAATGCTATATGCCCCTGGGTTGTTTTGAGCACTGCTCTGTTGTGAACCCCGTGGGAAAGGCTGTAGTAGCATCTGCGGAAGGGCAGTGCGTCTGGCCCTGCAGCTCTGTGGCCAGGCCAGCTGGCTTGGGGGGTGCACGGGTACCCACCTTAGCCCACACGGGGCTCAAGCATCTCAGTTCCTATTTCTTCAGCCTGAATCACAGGGCAGCGTCCCGGGAAGCCAGCATTTCCCCACTCTTGGCTGAGGACCACACTGGCTGTGCTACAGCTTTGCCCTTTTCAACATCCCCTGGCTAAATGGAGTCCTGGAGGCTCTGGTGTGAAGTGTCCTCCTCTATCTCCTTCCCTCCTCTGCCCACCTGCCTCCAGCATGTTCTTCTGACCCAGTCCCTTTGTAGGGCGACAGACACTCCTTATTGCAACATCCCCTATAAGGGTAAATAATGAAGCTTCATTATCAGGAGGTGGGGAGGGAATCCACATGTAGGAATACAGACTAGGAGATTCAAGAAAGACATAGAGATAAGACAGGCGATGGTAATAGCTTCCCTTTGATTACCTCCAAGGACAGCAGTCTCCTCCCTCACCCCCACCCACCCCAACTTTAAGAGGTTGACAAACAGAAAACCCAGGTAATGTTTACCTTTTCCAGGGGGAAATTCAGGAAACAAAAAAGTGCTCGGACTGGTTTTTTCCTTAATTTTCAGTTGTGCTCGAACATTTTTCTTCAAAGTTTTTTTTTTTTTTTTTGCAAAATTCTTAGAAACCACCTAGTTAATGCATTCTGCAGCCTTCTTTGAATAAATTTTGTTGAGTAATTTATTTTATTTTAAATGTTTATTTTGAGAGAGAGAGAGAGAGAGAGAAAGAGAGAGCAGGGGAGGGGCAGAGAGAGAGGGAGAGAATCTCAAGCAGGGTCTGTGCTTTCAGCACAGAGCCCAAAGCAGGGCTTGATCTCATAAACCATGAATACAGAACCTGAGCTGAAATCAAGAGTCTGATGCTTAACCAACTGAGTTACCCAGGCACCCCAAGTAATTTATTTTAAATGCATTTTTCCATTGTGAAGTATACTTCACATTAAAAATATTATATAAGGGGGCGCCTGGGTGGCTCAATCGGTTGAGTGTCCAACTTCGGCTCAGGTCATGATCTCGCAGTTTGTGAGTTCCAGCCCCGCATCGGGCTCTGTGCTGACAGCTCAGGGCCTGGACCCTGCTTCAGATTCTGTGTCTCCCTCTCTCTCTGCCCCTTCCCCGCTCATACTCTATCTCTCTCTGTCTCCCAAAAATGAATAAACGTTAAAAACATTTTTTTAAAAAATATTATATAATGGATGTGTCTAATTTGAAGAAAATGAGTTGAACTCCAGGGACTCACCATTCATAAGTAGAATATTACTGGTACTTCGGAAGTCTCTCCTGTGTCCTCTTCCTTTCTCTCCTCTCCACAAGCAATTGCTTGTCTTGAATTTTGTATTACTTATTCCTTATATTTTTATAGTTATGTATATGTATATATATGTGTGTATATATATACATATATGTGTGCATATATATACATATATATGACTATGAAGGGATATGTATATATATACATATTTGCATTTGTGTATATATAATAACACGGTGAATTATTTTGCCTATTTTTGAACTTTAGCTAAATAGACTCTTCCTTGTATTCTTCTGTGACTTGCTCCTTTTGCTATTATGTTTTTGCAATGCATCCATGTTGATGCATGTGGCTATGGCCCTTTTCTGCTGTTGTATAAAATTCCATTGGTTGCATATAACATGATTTATTCATCCAGTCTACTATTGATGAGCATTGTACATACCTCCTGGAGTATATATGGCAGATTATGTCTAGAGTTTATGTCTAACAGTAAAACTGTTGTGACATATGACACACAGAAGTCCAATTTAAGTAGGTACTACTCAATCCTTTCCCAGAGCAGTTGTACCAATTTCACAGATCAGGTTGCCCTGGAAACAGATTCAAATATTCTCATATAGGAAATTTATTGGGGGATGCTCTTGGGAACACCCATAAGGGATGAGGGAAGTAGGATTTAGATCTACAGTCTTATTTGGTGCTTCCTAGTTTTTGGTCCAGTTGTGTCTCTTTTTCTATTTTTTTTTTTTTTCTTTTTGAGAGAGAGAGAGAGAGCACATGCGAGCAGAGGGAGAGCAAATCTTTTTTCAAAACAATGTTTATTTTTGAGAGAGCAAGTGTGCATGAGAGCTGAGGGGCAGAGAGAGAGGTGGACAGCTGATCCAAAGCGAGCTCTGTGCTAACAGCAGAGAGCCTGATGAGGGGCTCGAACTCTCAAACCGTGAGATCATGACCTGAGACAAAGTCAGATGCTTAACTAAATCTTAAGCAGTCTCTTCGCCCAGCATAGAGCCCAACACGGGGCTCCGTCTCACCAACCGAGAGATCATGACTAGAGCTGCAATCAAGTTGGACACTTAACCAACTGAGCGAGCCACCCAGGCTACCTTTTTTTAACTTCTATTTTTTTCTCTACTAGTTTGAATATATGCAATTTATTTATATTCTCTTACTGATTGCACTGGAAATTTTAGCTTGCTTATTCAATAATCTAGAAAAGTAGACAAATATGTGTACAACTCTTCCTAGAAAATCTAACGTGTATTGTTTTTGCCTGAGGGTTGTTGGGTTTCTTGAAAACTGTGGATGGTTCTTCTATCATTTCTGGAAAATTTCCAGCGAATTTCTTTTCAAATACTAATTCTATACTGTCTTCTCCCTCTTCTCCTTCTGTAACTATTGGACATGTGTCAGCTCTCCTTTCCCTCAATGTCACTTAACCTCTCTCTCATACGTCCCATCTTTGTTTTTCTACACTGTATTCTGGAGAATTTTTTCCAAGTCACTAATTCTCTCTCAGGTATGTCTAATCTGCTGTTAAACTTACCCACTGAGTGTTCTCATTTCAATTATTTTAGTTTTCCTTTTTAGAAGTTTGTTTTTAAAGTGTATTTTCGGGCGCCTGGGTGGCGCAGTCGGTTAAGCGTCCGACTTCAGCCAGGTCACAATCTCGCGGTCCGTGAGTTCGAGCCCCGCGTCAGGCTCTGGGCTTATGGCTCAGAGCCTGGAGCCTGTTTCCGATTCTGTGTCTCCCTCTCTCTCTGCCCCTCCCCAATTCATGCTCTGTCTCTCTCTGTCCCAAAAATAAATAAAGTGTATTTTCGTTCTCTGTTGATATTTTTATAAGACTTACTGAAGTATAATTTCCATAGCCCCAAATTCACCCTTTTTAAATGTGCAATTCAATGGATTTTAGTATCTTCAGAGACTTGTACAATCATTAACATGTTTATCACCCGAAAGGAAACTCATACGCATAAAGCAGTCGCTTGCCTTTTTTTTCAGTCTCCAGTCTACTAATCTACTTTCTGTCACTATGGATCTGCTTATTCTGGGTATTATGTATAAATGGAATCATATAATATGTGGCCTCTAGTGTCTGCTGTCTTACACAGCACAGTTTTTAAGGTTCATCTGTGTTGTAGGTTCATCTGTATTCCTTTTAATGGCTAAACAATTTTCTATTATATGGATAAACCACATCTTGTATATCTACCAGTTGATTGACATTTGGGTCATTTCCACTTTGGGGTTATTATGAGTAATGCCACGAACATTCATGTATAAGTTTTTGTGCAGATATGTTTTCATTTCTCTTGGGTATATATATCCTTAGAAGTGGAATTGTTGGATCACATGGCAACTCTGTCTCACTTTTTTGAGGAACTGTCAAACTGTTTTAAAAATGGCTGCATTTTTATTTTTTTTTTAATTTTTTTTTCAACGTTTATTTTTTTATTTTTGGGACAGAGAGAGACAGAGCATGAACGGGGGAGGAGCAGAGAGAGAGGGAGACACAGAATCGGAAACAGGCTCCAGGCTCTGAGCCATCAGCCCAGAGCCTGACGCGGGGCTCGAACTCCCGGACTGCGAGATCGTGACCTGGCTGAAGTCGGACGCTTAACCGACTGCGCCACCCAGGCGCCCCAAAAATGGCTGCATTTTTAATTCCCACCAATAGAGTATGAGGGTCCCAATTTCTTCACATCCTTGTTATTGTCCATCTTTTTGTTTGTTTGTTATACTATCCTAGTGGATGTGGACAGGTCCCCTATTCATATTTAAGCTTCCATTTATGTCTTAAAAATATCTAACACAACTACTTTTTTTTAAACTTTTTTCAACACTTATTTATTTTTGAGAGAGAAAAACCGAGCATGAGCAGGGGAGGGGCAGAGAGAGAGGGAGACAGAATCTGAAGCAGGCTCCAGGCTCTGAGCTGAGCTGTCAGCACAGAGCCTGACCTGGGGCTCGAACTCACGAAGCATGAGGTCATGAACTGAGCCGAAGTCAGACACTTAACCAACTGAGCCATCCAGGCGCCCTCTAACACAACTACTTTTTATTCTGTTTGATAACACTAACATAGAGCATCTTTGAACTGATTTCCACTCTGTCATTTCTGCTGCTTCCTGCTCATGGTCTTGTAATTTGTTTCTTTTATCTAAGCTTCTTATTGTTTGGGGGAATTTAAATTGGAAATAATTGAAACCTAGGATGGAGGGGGACTTTCAAGAGGATTCCTGTTTGCCTCTGATAAGTGCATAGAAGCATTAACAAAAAATGTTAAACTAAATTCTCAGCTTGGGGTTTTGAGACCACCCAGGCAGGATGAATTTAGACTACAAAAACTCACATGAAAATCAGTTTATCAAGTCTCAGAAAAAAATTTTTCCCCTTGATTCACTGCCAAAGGTTTGAACAGAGAAGTTTTCTTCCAATCCGCAGGGTGGGAGAGTCGTGGGTTTTTTCCCCCTCCCAACTTCACTTTCATACTGTGGGAATGGTCCTTTGGGGTCTTCACTTTGGCCAGGCCCAAAAGCTCGGTGTGATGGTTAAATTTCTGTGCCAACTTTGCTAGGCCACAGCGTCAGACACTTTTAACATTTCACTTTCTTTCCCCAATCCCCCAGGAGAGGACTATTTTTTCCCCTAACACCTGCCATCTCTTCTTCCTGTCCAGTATCACGCTCTCCTACTTCTGTTGGAGACAGGCATCAGAGCAGAGAGGGAAAGGTCAAAGATAACTGACTTCTCAAAGGTGTTCAACCCGAATGACTAGAACAACGTATGGGAGAGTGTACCCAGGAGGAGATGCCTGCCTGCTGGGGCAAGACGAACTCAACTTGAAATGCTTACCTTGTAAAGACGGTCAACTTTCTAACTAAGGCTCAAAGCGGCACCACATAACAGGAATGCAAAGAAAATACAACATTATACACATCAGTCAAACCGAAGAGTTCGGGTCAAGGTATCTCCAGCCAAGAGTGGCAAGATTCATCAACCACCGAACTTGAAAAGCCCAAAGGTGAATGTGGAAATTTTGAAGAGACGTTTGGGCAAACAGGAAATAAAAGAAATCCCAGTTGTATAACATAAACGTGTGGGAGAAAAACGTGCCAGTGTAAATAGCTGTTGTCTCTATGTATTGTGACAGGTGATTCTGTCACCTTTTGGCTTTTGGTTTTTCAATATGGTGACACAGTGTAATGTAATGAGAGCAGGAGCCTGGCAGACCCGGGCATTACCTCTATGCCCACTGGGTAAGACACTTCACTTCTTTGAACCCAAGTTTTCTCACGTGAAAAACAGGAACAATAATGACAAGGTTGGTATCTGCATTCAATAACCCAAAGGGCCTGCCATAGACAGTAAGTAGAAATTATAAGAACAGTATTGCGTTGGGGTGGTTGCTCCTTCTCGCTTTCATTTTCTATGTTAATTGTTATTTGAAACACTGCTTCTTCACTGTTTCCATAGCATTCAATACCCTTCTTATGAAAGTAGTATATTCATGGGGCACCCAGGTGGCTCAGTCGGTAAAGCGTCAGCTCAGGTCACGATCTCATGGTCTGTGGGTTCAAGCCCCGCGTCAGGCTCTATCCTGACAGCTCAGAGCCTGGAGCCTGCTTCGGATTCTGTGTCTCCCTCTCTCTGCCCCTCCCCCACTCACACTCTGTCCCTCTCTCTCTCTCTCTCTGTCTCTCTCAAAAATAAATAAATAAATAAACATTAAAAAAATTTTTAAAAAAGAAAGCTAAGCAGTTTTTCTCAGCACAGGTAAGTAAACTGTAAATTCTTTTGGTCTATTAGAAATTACCTTGATTTTATGTTCACTCCTGAGGAATAGTTTATAAGCACATGCCATTCTAGATCTGACTTTAACCAGCACTGGAAGATATCATTCTTTTATCTCTGGACTTCTGTCACAACAGCGAACTGCTGTGAGTCAAACTGCCGCTTTACAGGTAATCCACCTGTTCTCTGGTTGTTTTTGAGATGATCGCTTTGCAGTTGTTTCTATAAACGGCGTGGTGCGTGTGTGCACACACATATGCATTAAATGCAACGTATATACAGAATTGCATAGATCTACACCAACAATTTAACCACCATTCAAGGCAAGAAACAGAGGACTATTGACACCACATTAGCCTCCTGTATATCATACGTCTGTCTGCCCCAGGAGTAATCACTAACCCGACTTTTATGGTAACCGTTTCCTGGCTTTTGACCCTTTCAGACCGACGTCTAACAGTAACTTACAAGAACTAATCCAAGCTTGGAAACATCTTACTTTCACACAATTGCTGTATATAGCATAAACTGGTAATGTGGCAGTCTCTAGGAGGGCTGCTTGGTGGCTGGAGAGCAGTAAGGACTTGTTACCATATGTCCTTATGCCTTTTAGAATTGCATCATCATTTGCATGTATGGCCCTTTGAAAAAAGATAAATAACAATACAGAAATAAAAGGGGTGTCAAGGATACAGCACATGGAGGACAGCAAGACAAAAAAAAATTTTTTTAAGTATTACGTGTAAATTATTATGAGTAGTTGCCTGGGAGGAGAAATTGGATGGAATATCAAAACATCCTCTTGAACGCATCAAACAGCTTATATATAGATTATTGAGGAATCAATGGATCAAAATCTAACAAAAGTGAAGAACCCCAGCAGGTAAACTCAGCACTTAATGCCACTTTTTTGTCGTAGGAATGTTTGCCAAACCTGAAGAAAAAACCGTGATACAGACTAGTGTTTTGGCCGCCTCATCAGCGTTAGAAAAGCAAAAGTCATTTCTCTCCACCCGTTCTAACAAAGGGATTCTCAAAAACCACCCCCTTTTAGCTGGAACCCTGAGGGGCTGCACCCTTCATACGTGGGCCCCGCCCCAACGTGCAGCACAATTTCCAGCCACCTGACTTATTCAGAAAACTTTGAGGCTTGAATTTAAATTAAGGAGCTCCAAAACTAGTTGTGTGCCCAGGCACCTGGCAGACGCAGAGGAAAGTCCCCCCCCACCCCCCGCCAGAGGAAAATACCACCATCCCAGGCCTTCCCTCTCTAGACAATACAGATAGGTTAAAAGTGGCAGAGTTGTGATTTTAAATCAAGCTCTTTTGACCCTAGAGCCTACGTTCTTCAACTTTACTAAACTGCCATGGAAGAAATTAGGGATATATGGGAAAGCAGGTCGCCTAATCCAAAGTTAGGAGGTGTTGAAATTTCTTACAAAACTTGCAGAAGTGATCAGCCAGCACGACAGATGTGTCCAAGGACAAGCACAGTCTTGTTCGTGGAAAGGGTCTAGTCCCTTTTTATACACGGTCAATTTGGGGAGAGCAAGCTGAAATCTGCTGCTAATTTCTACCTCACTGATCCTTACCTGGTCCTCTAGGGCCACAAGTGTCCATCTGTCTCCACTGACAGACCTTTGTATGTTTAAGGATGGTTTTGAGGTCATCCCTCCCTCCCCTGCCTCGCCTTCTCCAGGCCAAGCGGCCTTTTGTCTTTGGGTGAAAACTCAATTAAATCGTTGTTATTTTTAGCTCCTTCAGCATTAGACAGTCACGAATGTGGATGGTTCAGTTTATCTATGTCCTTTGTAAAATGGTATCTGGGATTAAACCTAAAACTCTAGGCATGGTCTATAAAGCACAGGGTCAAGTAAGACTATCACTCACCATGCCACAAGTTTAAAACCAACTGCTACAGTAGAAAAAACCCGAATTACTGCAGTACAGACAACTATAAACACTTTCTTTAAGCATCTGAGTGAGAGCTATCTAAGATGCCTACATATTTTTCAAGATGTGTCACAACTCCTCAGGTTCTAGCCAAACTGGTCTTTGGTTCTTCAAATAAGCCACGAGCTTATCTGATAGAGAGGAAGCCTTCTCAAGGCGTGTTTGCTCTACTGAAAAAGCTCTCTACCTCCCTGAACCACCCTGACTCCCTTTGCCTGGTTGGTTCCCACTGGGCTCAACCCTAGCTTATGCCTCAGCATCACATTTTTAGGGAAGCCCAATTAGGCTCCTCTGTTTTAGGTTCCCATCACCCTTGCAACAGTAAATATTTTTATAATTACTCATTTAATGACTCTTCTTCACTAAACAATAAACTCCATAGAGGCAAGGACTAATATTAGAGCATTTCCCCCCCCCCCCCCCAAACATATTCCACTCCCAAAAGGGCACTGGCAATGGCATACTTTCTCTCCCTGCAGACTTTTAGGACTCTGATATAAGCCTTAAAGGTCTCTCACCTCCCACTACCCTGTACTTACTTACAGAGAACTAATTGGGGCACCTGGGTGGCTCAGTCGGTTAAGCGTCCAACTTCAGCTCAGGTCATGATCTCACGGTTTGTGAGTTCGAGTCCCGCATCGGGATCTGTGCTGACAGCTCAGAGCCTGAAGCCTGCCTCGGATTCTGTGTCTCCCTCTCTCTGTTCCTCCCCCACTCGTACTCTGTCTCTCTTTCTCTCAAAAATAAATCAAGATTTAAAAAATTTAAAAACTAATATTCACCTCCTGCCTTACTAGAGCACTTAGCCATTTGGGTCTACTGGGGCATTACTGGATCAGACTCGTTCAACATACTGACTCTATCTCCCCAGCTCTGTATCCATTGCAGACTCTGCCATTTAACCAGGAAACACTTCTGGAAGCCACAGCTTCTTAGGGTTCAAGGCAGTGAAGAGGTCAGCTGGCTTGCCCAAACTTAGGCAACTTAAGTTTGCCCAACATTTGCCACAATGCTTCTGAGGTGATTCGAAGACATATAGGTTGGAAAAGCTATTGTAACATTTTAGTCTCCCCAGAATCCACATGCCCCACAACTACCCATATTGTTATAAACAGAAAAAGAGATGAGGTTGATTTCACACCTAAGGAATTCTGGCAGCTTCTTCCTTTTTTTTTTTTAAAGCTTTGCTCTGACTCTTCAGAAGTCTACATCATTGTCAGCCCCTATGGGATCTCTAAGCACCAATTCCTGTGTTCATAGGATTTACGTAACAGGGAGAAAACTAAGTTAATATCAAGAAAGTCATAAAAAAAAATTATTTGGAGGAAACCATTTGAGCCCAAAATATTCAATTTGTAGAAGTATGAAAACAGAACCTCCCCACATTTAGAGGAAAATGTCAAGTCATGGTTCAGTCACAAGGATGACCAAGGGGGGAAAAAAACAGGTTCAGAAGTTCCTTGTCCTAGTTTATTGCAATTGTTTGAATACCATCCTTGGAAATGGAATTGTTACTGTGTAATGCTTCACAATGCTCGTAGACACCCCTGGTTTGTATATTCCAACACAATCTTCACCCAAGGCGGTATAAAACAGCTCTACATCCAATGGCCTGTGGTACATCATGTGCTGACCCTCTAGACAAACACTGACCTACCTATTTAACAAGTCTTTGGCAACACATTCGCAAAATGTCAAGAAGCCACAATTGTTCATTCCTTTGTCCATATAAAATGCCTTGTTAAAATACAGATACTAGGTTTCTGGTATTCTAATAGCCAGTTGCATAATTCTATTGAAAAAAAGAAATGGACATCTGATACAATCTTTCGGTAAACCTGTGATCTCTCCCCTTCTTTCTTGTCTACATAAAAAAACAAAGCAGAACTGTGCTTTTAAACAACTAGGATTTGTCTTTTGCTCAGGAGCAATAAACTCAAGTTTATAATTTCTAGAACCTTTCTCTCCTCTTTGAGCAATCCTGGAGAATGGAAGAGTTGCTAGAGTATTGTCCAGTGTTGCTAAGCATGTTATCTCCCCTGCTTTAAGTCAGAGGTTGCATCACAAACACTGACAGGGTCCCAATGGGCAACAGAAACGCGCCCAGTGCAGCAGGTCATGCTGGAGGCAAAAAACCCTAAGCCCAGACTAAAGTGGCCATCATTCGGCTCCTGACAAACTGTCACCACAAAGTCCAATGGGTGTTTCCAGAGCTTCAGAGCTTTCCAGAGCTAAATTTCAAGAGAAGCTGACATACAAAACATACCCAAATGTGACATCTCCTTATTTTTAAGTGTTAATAATTAGCTCTCACATTGGGCCAAACCATTTCAATGGGCAGATATCGTACACAGGATCGTTTAAACCCTCACTCTAAGCTAACAAGTCTATTTAGGTGTCTGTTTAAAGGGCGGGGGGGGGGGGGGAGTACCAAAAAGTCAAATTTGGAGCTCTGATTCTCTCTTGAAAAAACGTTTATTTTTATCTCTTCCCAATCTAAAATATTACCCTCCTTGCCCTAGAGCACAAAAGTAAAAGGAGGTGATTACAAGCCTACCAAGGAAGGAAAAAAGAATGTAACCACCACTCCCAAGGAGTAAGCTTCACACATTCTTTGCTCCTGCTGTAAACACAATGCTGCGAAAAGCTCTTAGATTTTCTCTTACCCTTTTTGCACAATAGCATTCCTCCTTGGGTATGTGACCTCTTTCCACCTTTCACAATTTGAAAAATCTGCACTCACTCTTCAGGTCCCATCCCTCACCCTCCTCCCTGTCCCAGCCAAGACAGACTGCAAATGAGCCCAATGTGCAAAACTGAGCCCTTTCTCCTTTTTGGAATTACAGGCTAAGGAATCTTGCTTACTTTTTCTCAGCATTTTCTGAATTGCTTTTTTGGTGACCGGGATCCACTCATGCCCAAGTCATTATCTGCTATCGTCACCTCCTAGCATTTTGCAACATTCATACAAAGCTAGAAAATCACTCCCTACTTTCTGGTCTTTATATACCTAAGTCAAATTCCATTAGCAACAAACAGCATCTAACTTTTAAGCGCCTGATGCTACATGGCATGACAAATATGCTCTCTATATCCTACAGATGGAGTGCTGGATCCGGGTCAGAAGAATTCCCTACCACGAAAGCATAATACTCTACGGGGCACTCAAATACAGAACAGACTGGGCCAACAGCCTTTGAAGTCACTTATGTCAGCATCAGAGGCACCTGAATATGTAGCTAGAATCTAGTGTCCGACTAAAAATACCTAGCCTCTCTCGTTCTTGGAAACCATGTTAGAAGCATAAGGATCGTGCAATGAGTCTTCTATCGTGGAAGTTCCACTTGTATGCCTTTGTTTAGTTCAAACAGAGAAGTTAACAAGATATTACAGAATGGAAACGAAGGCCAGGCATCTCTTAAGTTTATTGGAGAATTCTTAGTTGGGAGAGGAAAGATCACAGACAAATAATTCATAAAAGATAAAAAGAACAATTAATTGCAAATTATTACAAAAGTAATTTCTGAAATGTTTATTTTGAGCCACTGCAAAAACAAAATTATAGTGCATCCTGAAGTTCATATTTTGATAAATGAACATATTAAATGACTGAAAAGCCAAAAAAAGTCACCGTTATACAAGATCTTAATGTAGTAATTCTGCACAAATAAACAGCTACGATTACTCAAAGCTGCTTTTACTATATATATATTAAACAAGAATGTGAATTACTTCAAACACTGCACAAGTAACCAAAGTTAGCAAATCCAGCAATATTAAAACCTGATATTAAATAGTATTCAAACATTACAGCAAAAACAAAACAATGAACTTCTAGAACTACAATCCTACCCATGTGAAAGGAATGTACAGGGATGGAAAAAACAATAATAAATAAATAAAGTGACAAGAGTGACCAACACTGCATCTGCGTCTTCAGAGCAGGAATCCAGTAAGTGAGTAAATGTGTGCAGGGTCTTTTGCTAAAAATGGAAACAAAAATGCATTTCACTTTTCGCTTTAGTATAATTACGTAATTCCCACTGATGCTCTAACTGTCTTGTGCTGGTGACAGGTGGGCAGGGTTTTCAGTGGAAAGCATTTTCCCTACACCCTGAGTGTGGATGCATTAATATTTTTTTTTAAAACTGTGGAAAGTTTCTTTTGAGAAATATAAAATTTAAAGCAATATACTGATGGGAAAGTGATAGTTATTTGTGAAAGAATACTACTAGCTAAATAATTAACTAAGAAGACATCTGACTCTGGACTCTGATGATGAGTCAGGGTTAAGGTCTGCGACTGGGAAATGTGCACTGATGTCAAAGCCATGTGAGTAAATGATCTTTCACTTTATACATGGTACATTTAATAAGTAATTAAATTCTCCTGCCAGCAACATAAAACCCTTATTTAAGCAAAATGGAAGTATTATGAATTGAATTAATTCACGTCAAATATCTGAAAGGGTAAGTGGAACATTTTTCAAAGTATAAAGATGTTATCACGTATATTCACCAAGTGAATACTCTCAGAGGTTTTATTACTTCATTAAATTCTATCAACCATCCCAATAGATATTTTAATTTTCTTCTGTGATTTACAAATGAATCATTCATTTTGTATAAATCAGGAAGTATTTTCAAAATCAACATTAATAACATCCAAAATATAAATGTAGTTTAAACGTGGCTTGGGAAAAGACTATCAAAGAATTGCTACATTTCGGTCTAAAATAATGTTCTAAAAAAAAAAAACAACCTATCAGAAGGCCTCGTCCACTTTCTTCCCACAGATCCTTCAAGGGTTCTGAAATTGATAAACAGAATTCAACTCAATGCACATCACAACTTAACAGTTCTGAATAAGACATGGTAATTTCGTAAGAGCCAAAATGCACAGAATGGCAAGATCACAATGTTATATAATACAAATAGGTCAAGTAGATCTGTAATAAAATAAGACGGGTAGTCCTCAACAAACAGAGCTGTTCTGAAGACTGGGCAACCAAACAGACGGAACATGTCTTTGGAATAATCACAAAGTGCCTTTAAAGAATGTGAGTTTAGACTGCACTTGATTAAAAGATACTTCTCTCCCTACAAGGAGCTTTAACTCACGCTTCTTTTCACATCTGCCAATACTTAATATTTTTCTCTGTGCCCCTGCGTGAAACTGATACAGGGGTAGAGTTCCACCAGGATTCTTACCATGCATGCTAACTAACACCTAAAGACTGGTCTGTCCTTACGTCGTGGCTAAATCAGGGAACTCTGAATCCAGCAAAGCTCCAGGTAAATGCAGAGAAAACAGAGACAGGAGGAAAATCTTCAAAATGATTTCTACCATAATAGAAATAAACATAAACACTTTCAAGCACAGAAAGTTTTAACGAAACTAATATATTTTCACTTTAGCTGAAAAGAAAGTCAGAACACAATTTGGCTGTTAATCACACCCATACATATATCCAAGTTACTAAACACAACTTGATAGTTATATACTTGTAAAAATTCAATCCAAGCTTAATAAGCAGTAAATCCGTGTTATCATCAACAACCCAGGTGCCAGCATGTATAAACCCAGTCCAGTGCTGCTAAATCTCAAGTTCTGAGAAGCAAAAGACAGAAACAATTCTGGTTATATACAATTCCTGCATTTCTCCACCTTAAAAAATACTTGAAGAAACTTTAGGCAAATTTATTTTTAAGGCTCACTCCATTTCTGTATCTTAAGTTGAGAAAAACCAAAGCTTACAATGTAATCTCAAAATATTTAAGTGGCTTTTGGTATTTTTCTTAAAAAGCAAATTTTACTCTCTCATTACAAAATACATTTCTCTACCATAATTATTAATTCAAATTAATGTAAGTGCCCTTATTCCTTGCCCCTTGGTGGGTGCTATGTCTTCTACACTTTGTGCAGCTTCCAGAACAGTCAGTGCTCAGGGAAAAAGAAAATGCAATGGCAGGAAAAAAGAAAATGTAATGGAGTAAAACCAAAGCCCCCAACAAAAGGTGATTTACTCTCAATTATAAAATCCATTAATGGAAGAACCAAAAACTCACACGCACATACCCTCACGTACAATACCAAGACACAAGCGCTATTCGAGTCAACTTGCAGTTTCTAAAGACAAGGAAGTAAAAAAACACAGAGCCCAGAAAAATCATGTCAGTCAACTTTACAAAACAGTGCAGATACTATTTTATCGGGGAGAGGGAGCCTGGGCATCCCTTCTTTTTCTAGAAAAAGCTCATCCTTGCTAAGAAGAGAGTTGTTTGTTTTTCAAAAATCCAACAATGAAAATCATTATTGGGCTTCTCTAAATGCATTTCCATATTAACATTAATTTTTAAAATTTTAACATGTTTTGCACCTTTATTTTCATTTATAGGATAAATTAGGGATGCAAAATAGTTAAAAAAAAAAACCAAGAAATAAAAATTCTTACTGCACAATCTTTATAGACATTTTATTTTAAAGCACCTTTTAAATGTCAACAGTGGGTTTCTAACCAAGAAAACAGTAAAATAAAAAAGGGCACAAACCCACTAGGCAAGTCAAAAGTATTCCTCTACATACACATACACACACACACACACACACACACACACACACACACACACACTTTCATGCCAGATGGATTGGCAACATTAGCAAATAATGTCATTTAATGAAAGGCTGGGGAAACTATCATTTACGGTATTTAGAGAAACCTAGAATACTAACGTTTCTAAGAAATTAAATAGTTTGGGGGGGATTCAAAAAGCTACCAATAGCTGAGCTATGAAAATAAAAATGACTTTTAAAAATAAGAAAAAAATTCTATTGAGGGAAGAAAAACCATTAGCCTCAAAGCTATTTTGTCAGATTAGTTCTTAACAGGATAGCATTTGTCTGCAACGTCCTTGGCCGCCTGGGTGCGGTTCATAGCAGCACTAACTTGGATGCAAAAAGAATGCTGTCAGTCAGTGTCCCTGAAAACGTCATGGTCAGACCTTCCGTCAAATCAGTGTTCTTAGGATCTTAACACACTATGCACGTGTCTAGAAGAATAAATGAAGATCATATTTGACAGAGATTACAAAAGTATGAACTATATATATACAACGTGGGATGACGGAATGCGCTTTTAAAAAGCTCTATCTACTTCCCTCCCAGTTCACGGTAAGTGTTAACAGTTTACCCTATGCATCCTTATCTGTTACTTCCTCTCCCCAAACAATAAAATGGACCGGCTGCGAGTTTGTTCTATGCGTTTTCCAAGAGCCAGTCAAACAGTGACTTGCACCTCTCCTCTCCAGGCGCCTTCTCCCGCATGTCATAGTACCGCAGCACAGCCTGCAGGAGGTCCCCCACCTTCCATCCCTTTCCTTGTAGTCGTTTTGAAAGCTAGGAAGAAAGAAAAGCATGTCCAACATTAACCAAAGACAATTTTCTAACACTCAAGTTTTCATTTTTATTTTCAATATCAGATAACTGTAAGAATCCTGCTGCCTGTGGTTAAAATATTATTCCCCAGTTTTATAATGAAGTCTCTTCTCCACTAAATCACCACCCCTCTTGCTTCCTGCCTTTGACAAACACATCTCCTTCACAGAATGACACTTTGGGATTGTTGGGAGACAGAACTCCACAAACCTCACCCACCAGATAGTCTGTGTGGGAGTCTAGTCTCCATTTCTACACCAAATTCTTGACCTAACTAAATACATCTGCCACACCCTCAATCAGGAACATAAAATAATAAAGATAATGTCAATCTTAATAGAAGGATGTGGATTTTTCCTTTCACAACATGCAGTGTGGCTTTTTTCTGGAATACACACTCTGGCCTCAATGGAAACATGGCTTTCTAAGTTAAGAAATGTTAGTGTTTCGACAAAAAACAATCAAAGTAAATAAATATTGTGGTGATCATTTCACAATATATACAAATATCAAATCATTATGCTGTATACCTGAAACTAATATAATGTTATATTTCAATTACACCTCAATTTTTTTAAAAAATACAGGTTTAAATAAACTCTATTGTCACCAGAATCAGAACACGTCTTCACTCATTTTTTTTTTGTCTTTAGTCCTGTAAAAACTAATTTTGTAATATAAATATGCTTAACCTTTTTAAAAAGTATCCTTTCAGAGATATAATTCACAGAGCATACACTTCATCCACTTAAAGTGTACTAGTCAATGGTTTTTAGTATACTCCCCCCGTTGAATGCAACTCTTACCACAATCGATGTTAAAACATGTTTCATTCACTACAACCAAAAGGAAAGCTCTACTTATTAGTAAACACGCCCCATTTGTCACAAACCACTCGACTCTAGGCAATCACTAATCTACTCCAGTCTCTATAGATTTGCCCATTTTGGCCATTTCATGTAAATGTAACCATAAAACATATGCTCTCTGGCGACCAGTTTCTTTCACTTAACATGACTTCGAGGTCCCTCCATGGTGCAGCATACATGTACTTCCTTCCTCTTTACTGACAGATAATATTCCACTGCATATATTACCACATTTTATTTATCCATTCCAGGATGTTTCCACTTTGGGCCTATTATGAATAATGTTGCCGTGGACATGTGTTTTCACTCCCCTTGGGTATATAGCTAGGAGTGGAATTGCTGGGTTATAGGATAATGCTAGGTTTAACTTTTTGAGGAACTTCCAGAAAGTTTTCCTAGGTTACTTGGGGAAGAGGTCCCTTGCCCCAAGCACTAACATGCTCACGCTCAGTTCTACTGAAGGCCTTCCTTAGCCCTCAGTTTATCCATGACTAAATGACTTGAAAATGTTTGCCACTCTACAGTCAGTTCTGACACTTTTCCTACCCATTCCTTCTCCCTGACAATTCATTCCTTGAGCATCTCTTTCTGTCTTATTTTCTCCTTCTGCTCACAAACAGAAACCTAAACTAGAAAACTCCACAAAGTCCAAGTAAAAACAAATTACAAAATGCCAAAAAAAATTATTTTTACCAAATGCCTTTTTCACATACTTCTTTCTTTTTTTTTTTTTTTTTTTTTAATTTTTTTTTTTTTTTCAACGTTTATTCATTTTTGGGACAGAGAGAGACAGAGCATGAACGGGGGAGGGGCAGAGAGAGAGGGAGACACAGAATCGGAAACAGGCTCCAGGCTCCAAGCCATCAGCCCAGAGCCCGACGCGGGGCTCGAACTCACGGACCGCGAGATCGTGACCTGGCTGAAGTCGGACGCTTAACCGACTGCGCCACCCAGGCGCCCCTTCACATACTTCTTTCAATAATATCTTTGTAAATCCTAAACCAGGAATCAAGAGTAACTGGATTGTTCCTTTTTTGTTATTACAGATCAATATATACTGGTTACTCATTTGACTATTCTATACCTATAGGAAGATTAAACTAAAATTCTGGTAAGGAAAATTCTGGGCCAAAAACCTTAACACTATAAACCAAAACTCTTGACTAACAAGGTGCCTGGCAAACAGTTAAGTAAGTTCTCAATAAAGACATCCTATTAATGCATCGAATCTGACTGTTCTATTATTAGAGCCCTATTAAGTCCTCAAAGTGGTTCATGATCCCTTATGAGATGTTTAAACCTTTACTGGCTTTTGAGTATGCTAGTGTCTCCCACTAGAGAGGCTAGATTAACAGAGTAGGAGACATACTAATTACAAGGCACAATTATGAATCAATTTAAAACAAAGAATAACTCAGTTTTTGCATACGAACACATGTTTATTAACGGCACCTAACTTGGAGTACTTAGGATGTGCCAGACACTAGATTAAGCATCTTTTTACATCCTCACAAAAGCTCTGTGAGGTAAACTCCATAGTCATTTTCACAGTGCAGTTAAGGACACGGAGACTGGGGAGCCTGCCTGTGGTTATGGCACAGCGGACATCTGGACCCAACTATGAGACTCTACCACCTAAACGTTTACGCCCTCTGCTATCAAGGGGCATCTTACTAGACCAACCACGTGACACAGAGCAGCCTGTACGGAGAAACGTATCCTCACAAACACTCTGTACGGCAGGTCCTTACTTGTATAAAGTCCTTCTTCGCAGAGTCATGAAGACAAAGTTCTGCCACTTCAGCCTCCGAAGCGACGAGCCACTGAAGGATAATCCTTAGCTGGGGGTCTACTGTGCACGGCTCCATGTCGATATTTGTAATGAGCAGAATCTTTCGGTCTTGCTCCAAACCTAATATTGACATTTAAGCAATATAAAGTAAAACTCATCAATTCGATTCTCAACACCTCTGGTTTCCCAGGACAGGTACTTTCCATTTCTTAAGATTCCAGCCAATGCTGGAAAAAAATCCGTCCTTTCTTACTCCTATGTTGACATCAACTAAAACATTTATTTGAAAGGGCAAAACAATTCTACAACAAAGGAGTAACACCGATCGTCTACTGAGAGCACAGATGTAAAACTCTACTTTGAGGCACTGAATTCAGATCCTTTATAAATGCCATAATTTGTGTCCAAATACAATACACAGGTAAAGAAAGAGAAACCAAACTATAAAGCTATAATTACCACCAAAATAGAAGTGAAACACAAAAATACAATCTCAAATAAATAAACCTATTAAATGGACTTTAAGAAAGCTGCTTGAACTGAGAGAAGGAAGCAGCAAGCCCTTGTATCACACGTATTACATCATAAGTAACGTTTTAAGCTCTTCTGCTATACAAACTCTTGGAATCCTCACACCCACCCTATAAGGTGGGAACTACGTGAGAGATGTGAGGCGAAGAGAGATCCAGAGTATGACGGTGGGGAGGTGGCTGAACCAGGATGAACACAGGAAGTCTGGCTCCATGCTCTGTGTAATCACTTCATTCTTTAGGCAGAATGGGGGAAAAAATGCCATATGCAGCCACTTAATATCCCAAGCGCCAGACTGGGGAATTTTCTGGCACACTCCTTGATAAATAAAATACTGCTCTCAAGTTTCCTTTTTTAATGAAAAGTATGTTTTCAACATAAGGAAGGATGAATCGCTGTTGATGATAAAACTAATGACCTGTGGACCCATATCAAGTGTTTACCCACTCCTGCTTAACGATGGCTGAGCAAAAAGCCGAGCTGAGACAAGGGCCCTCCCACGCAAGAGATGCACGGTGGGCACGCTGGAAGACATCACGCCAGTTTGTACCAGCAATGGAAATTTGGTGGTGGATGGCCCTGATTCTTCTTGAGGGCATTCTAGACTACCACTGATCATTTTTAGGATGTGTTGGTTCCTAATTTTTTCATTTAAAAAAATGGATCCGTGTCACGCTTTAAGATAAACGTACTGCCTTTTTCCTCCTCTCCCCCCACTGACTCTCAATCAAAAACGGGTCTAGTGCACTATGATACCAGGCGTGGCCTCAGGGCCATTCAGTGAATCCTGCAGAGGTCATGGGGTCGGAAGCTAAGTCACCTCAAGACTTCTCTGTATTACTGGCTTTCTCAGCTCAGAGCTCCTGGCTCTTTGGAGAGGTTACTAAACTCCTGCGAAAAGGGAAGGAGCTGACCTACTGCAACTATAAACAACAATGAAAAGTAGGATTTCCATAATTTTGAATCTTTCTATAAATTCGTTTCAATCCATCTCCTAATTTACCAATTCCTAATTTAACAAAATTGAAAGTTGGCCACAATTTTCTACATGATGAGAAGACTGGGATCTCAAAGGTGAGTGATGGCATGGCATATATCCACATGTAATTCTTCTGATTTCTATCTACTCACAAAAGAAACCCTAAAGAGCTTGCTAGTGCCAAAAGTAAACTTTGAAAATGAATTTCATTATTTATATTCACCTGTATCTTCTTTTCTCTTGTTCATTCCTCAGTAAAGTCAGTTAAGTAATGACTAGTTCATTAGAGAAAATACCACACGCATTTACACCATGTACTGCCTTTGGAATAACTTTGCTCACAGGCATGACTTGGGAAAAAGGATACAATTTTTCTAGACAAGGTCAACACTCTTTAAGTCAACAAAAATAAAGCAAATTATTACCCAGCCTATCTGTGACTCTAAAAGTATTGTCCTACTCCTACTTCACATCTGATGACAAAAACTTACTTCTAGAAGCCCGATATGAAGAATGTCTATTTAGCAGAAGCATTGGCACTAAAAAATAATCACCTCAGTTTGGAGGATTTTATCTCAAAAACCAGTACATGACCTCCCTAAATAAGGAAGGCATAATTGGTGACAAAACTGATTGGAAACTCAGGTGTTATGAAAGTACATTTCAAGAAATTCATTTGGGAAATTTTCTCAGTTTGTCTACTTGCAAAGAAAGGATGAAAAAAATCACTAGTTCAAAAACAGTATCTCAAACAGTATGAATATTTTTAGGTGTCACTAGAGATTGTTGGTATTTTCATAATTAAAAAAAATAAAGATTTTTGGAAAATAAATCAATAGCCATCTAATCACAATGAAAATTCAGCTTCGGCACGGAAAGTTTCTATGTTCGCTCAGATATTCTAATATATTTGAATTAAGCATTATAAATGATGGTCCAGAACTCTGTGACCAATGGTGTCCAGTATTTACATATTTAGAACTATATTCATCAAAGAAAGAATTGAGTATTTTCTTCAAATATGTATATGTGTGAGTTTAGGAATAGAATTGAGAGAGGGAAGAATTTATTTTAAAATATCTTTTAATTTTTATTTATTGATTTATGAAAGATCAACATTAAAACACTAATTCTAGAAGCTACTAGTTTGGGAGGAAAAAACTAGGGCATATGCCATAATTATAATAAATGATATCTTATAATGTAAGGGTTTTGTGTTTTTAAAAAGATAATTATACAGAGAGATTATCATAAATTTCCCTCTCCAATAATTAAATAATTCTTTTAAGGCATGTCAGCCTTTACACCAATGGGCAGGCACTTCATTAGTTTAGCAATCAAACAGTACAAATTGTTTAACAAAGGACCTGACATTGGATACATTAGTACAAGAATATCCTGATTTGTAATGTAAATACCCCGATTTATAATAAAACTGGAGACTGACAAAAATGGACAGGTTAAAGACTCTTCTAGAACCTTATACAAAAAACACGCAAACACTTTGAAAAACAAATTGTCAATTACCTTCTACATCATCCTCATGATCTTCATCTTTATCATCTGGCCCATCACTTTTCAAATAAAAAGAGCAGAAGCAGTTAAAAAAAATGGCTTTAGTTAATAATAGTATTAAAACTAATTCTTAAAACGTGGTAAAGAATGAATGTTACGATGATATGTGACACTTAAAAAGGGAAGAAATGCCAATAAAAAAAGGAAGCTTTGCTTCTCACACCATTTCATGTTAAAATCTGAATTGTAAATGATGCCTAGATAGGTCATCGGTAACTAAGAGGTTTTACCTTACCGTGATACAGAACACCAAGTAATTTCATGATAAAACTTATTTTAAAATAACTTAAAGCTGAAATATTCTACTAATTTGGTTTTAGATAACACAGCATTTGAATTATCAAAGAATGCCATGAATAATTATTAATGCTTCTGCTGATCCCATGTACATATTTTTAACAGGGTAAAAAACACCTTTTTCCTACACTTTTCTTATATATGAAATAAAATTACATACAAAAACAAAATAAAACAATAAACCCAAACCCCAGAAATCCTGTAGGAAGCAAGCTCTTTTTAATGAAATAATAATTGGTAGAATGAAAAAGAACAAGCAGAGCAACACATGCATAGACGTAACACATTTTGCAATTAGATGTCAGTCATGTCTTAGCATAATTGAATTTTTTCATTAGATGTAAATTATCAAGCAAAATCACGTCCAAATATAGGAGAAAAGCAGATTGAAACATACTGGCACTGTAACCCACATTCTTTCAAGAATATGACATCATGCATTAGTGTGAAAGACTCATCAGTTTTTAAGTTTCTGGACTGGACCAACCTGTCTGTTGTTGGAAAGGATAAATTGTCCTCATACAAATCTCCTTCTAAACCAAGACTGCTCCAGCTACTGCTGTTACCATTACTGCCAGAAGAAGAAAAGAACAGAGCTGAACCAGAAAATGAATCGTAAAGAAGACCTTGGTTTTCCTTGGAACAGCTTCTGTCAGTGGTAACTGGGAGGTTCGGAAGCTGCCCCGGCGGAGTGGGGCATCCTTGGAGGGAGAGACCATCACTGCTACTGGAAAAGGTACTTGACAGCTTCGGACATTGAAAGTTTTCTTACTGGCCCTCAACAGATCAGGAAAATTATTCTAAACCTGTATTTATTTTACACATGAACATAACAGAAAGACTTTTAGGACAGCAAATGGATGCACAAAGTAAGAAGCTTCATGATTTAATTAACGTCTATGACAAATCTTGGGATATAATTTGTAAAAAGCCAATACCCTTCAGTTTGGGTAAAATTTTAAAAAGACCGTAGGTTAACATTCTCTCAGCTCTTTAGACAGCGCAAACACTGATGGGCTGGGGAGGTGGGGATGAAATGACAGGCACAAAAACATAGCCCCGAACAGACCTTTTGTACCTACTTGGAGAAAAGATGTTTTCTGATTTTAAAATACTCTTATTATGTCAATGACCTTCATTTCATACATTATGTATAATTCAGTAGGTGGCAAATATTATACACTTTCTTCAGAATATTGAATAACCAAGGCTCAATTAAGCAATGCACCTGTCTGGTGGGCCAGTCACCAGTGCCACACAGAGAACTTCTTGAACTACCTAACTAGAAGAAGAAAGCAACTAGATTCTCAAACTGCAGCAAAGCAATAAAACACAAAAAGCAACTGTGTTCAGAAACAAAATTAAATTAAAAATTTCAGATTAAAACCTAAACATGCAATTTAAAATTCTAAATCATTAAAATAATTAGTAAGCACATTAGTTCGCAGTGATAAGCGGCTTATATTTCCCCACATTATGCTAGGCAATTGTAAAGATTAATATTTATACAAACCAAAATTTTGGGTCTAAAAAGTGAATTAACACAAAATCATCCTCTGTGCATCAGTAGATGTTGACAAGGTTACCAACAAAGGGACAATTATTTAAACGTTATAAAGAGTTTCCAAGCAATTTCAACAATTTGCATATCCATCTTTACTCTGGCACTATCACACTGTCACACACTATAATGTCTTCGAAAATAAAAGCTAAAACTGAGTAGTGCCTTTTCAACCTACGTTCAAAAAAGTATAGCTCTATCATAAAACCATTAAAACAACCAGAGTTATGCCTATGTAGCCTGCTGTCAAACAAATCGAGAATGGAAAAACATGCAGATACCGAAGGGACAGACGGCTGTGAGCCAAAGAGAAAGAAAAAATTGATATCTCAAACACTGCATTTACATCTATCAATAGAACGATTTTTCTAAACAAAGAAAAATACTACAAAATTAAAATTCTTCCTCATTCCCTGACAACAATGACCCCTCCTTTTAATTAATAATAAAAACCCATCACCTAGATTTTAAGTGAACATGAAAAGAAATAACAGCTGAAGAATATAAAGACCAAAAATTCAAACTCCCTCTATTTAACCTCATTCCCTCACCTCTGCTGCCCCTCAAAATGGATCAGATTTAAAGTTAGTTATTTATAAAATGCCATTTCTAAATAGGGTGACCATAGAATTTTTCATCTAACCAGGACACTTTTGGAAATGAAAGAAGTCACCATTAATAACTATACCAGAACAGCAGGAGCAAACCAGGACTGTCCTGAGCAATGATCATCTGACATTAATCCAACACAAAACAACTTAATTTCTTCACTTAACAGTCTTCATATTTCATTCTTGAACACTGTCCTGTTTCCATAATTTTCTTTTACATCTTTTCCTATTTCCTATCTATTCCTATTTGTGTATTTTCCTTTTACATCTTTTCATATTTCCAATGTCTAGAACAGGCATACCTCCAACCAGTGGGAGTCTAGGGCTAAAATTCTTTATTGTTGTTTTCAGCCATATGAAGACGACTATCGACTTTGACATATCTCATAAAGATGATCTCAAAACTTCTGCAAGCCCGGCCCCACCTCTTACCTAATCCACTATATAACTACTAAGATTCACAGACTGCTTGAAGTACTTGAAGAAATGCATGTACCAGGTCTCTTCCTGAGCAAATAACTATACATTCCTCATAAACACTTGTGTACTTTGAAATTATTGTTTTTTTTTTAACTGTTGCCCTCTACTAAACTTCCTATTTAGAGTGAAAGCACGTAGAGTGTCCAAACTGGAGTCTTTTATCTCCTATCTGATCTCGGTACCAGAAAACAGCACATGTCATCAAAGACAAAACATGTGAAGTCATGTATTTTAAGCGTGGTCTCTGAAGCACCTGCATTAAAATCATCTGAGGTGCTTACCAAGCATGCAGATTCTTGGGACCTCCAATGACCTAATGAATCTTAATCTCTGGGAGGTGAGGCCCTGGAACCTGTATATTCAACATGCACTCTACCAACCCTGGACAGGCCCTAGTTTTTCTTTGTGCTTGAACCTTAATAACCACACAGCATAAGAGTTCTTATTAAAACTGTGCTCAGGGGCACCTGGGTGGCTCAGTCGGTTGGGCGGCCGACTTCGGCTCAGGTCATGATCTCGTGGTCCGTGAGTTCGAGCCCCGCGTCGGGCTCTGTGCTGACAGCTCAGAGCCTGGAGCCTGTTTCGGATTCTGTGTCTCCCTCTCTCTGACCCTCCCCCGTTCATGCTCTGTCTCTCTCTGTCTCAAAAATAAACGTTAAAAAAAAACAAAAAACAAAAAAAAAACTGTGCTCAATTAAAACTACAGGTGTGTTTCTGACAAAATGCTATCAAGCCAAGTTTTTCCCATCCCAAATTCAAACAGTTAATTTTCTGAGCCAAATGTATTTACCCATGTTAAACATAATCATTTTAGTCTCAGCCTGATTTGGTCTTTTTGAAACTTGGTTCTGTTAAAGAGATTTTTTTTTTAATTTTCGTTTTAAGTCATTCACACATAATGAGCACAGTAGTCCCTTCTTATCTGTGGAGGGACTGCATTCCAAGACCCCCAGTGGGTGCCTGAAACCACAGATAGTACTGAACCCCATACATACTATGGTTTTTTTCTTTATGTATATACCTACGATGAGGCTTAATTTATAAATTAGGCACACTAAGAGACTAACAAAATCTAACAATAAACTAGAATAATTACAACAATATATGGTAATAAAAGTTATGTGAATGTGGTCCCTGTCTCTCAAGACATCTTATTGTATGTACTCACTATTCTTGTGATGAGGTAAAAAGATAAATTGCCTACGTGTTGAGATGAAGTGCAGCCAATGATGCAGGCACAGTAACATAGTAACATAATGTTAGGCTACAATGACCTTCTGACAACATGTCAGAAGGAGGGCCATCTTCTTCTGGACCTTGACTGACTGCGGGTAACTGAAACCATGGAAAAGCAAAACCACAGATAAGGAAGTGGGGAAGGACTCCTTACTCTCCAACACTAATAAAATGCAAAAGAGGACAGAACCAAGGACAGAGCCATCAAATCGGACAATATCTTGCAGGGTTCTTCTACTGGCGACAGGCCCCTTAATGCCACGGGCCACTAACCCTGGTTCTCTCATTTTAACCCCAGGATTTCCAAAGCAACAACATCAACCCTCACGGAAATTCTAGAAACCCGTATTTCTCCAAGATGAGAGAAGAATTTTAGTGTTAACTTCCTATACCAGGTTAGAGTCATGGAAAAGGCCACATGATGTTTGTGATATTACCCCTACGTCCCACTACCACTTTTAAAGACTGCCTTTTGGGAACTCGATTTACACAGCATTTTAAGAAACTATGGTGGTTTACACAGCATTTTAAGAAACTATGACAGAACAGATGTTCTATAAAAATATTAATACTGGTTAATCCAAGCATCAAACAAAATGCTCTGAGATGATGTGTTCTAACAGGTGAAAAGCCATTTCTTTTCCTTCCTCCCCTCCTTCCATGGTCTTCTCGCCTCCCCCTCCTGCTCAGTCACTTCCAAGGGTTCTGTTCAACTGAAGCCTCACAGGGTCCCTTCCACAGCCTGAAACTAAGAACCCTTTCCTCTCCCTACACTCAGCTGTGGAGGGCATTTATTATTTCCAATTATCAATTAATGTGGGTCAGAATTTATGGCATTTTATAGTTTAGTCAGGAGTGCCTTTATAGAGTTAAGAATATAAGAAAAAAATGTACTGCAATTAATAAAATATTCAAAGGACTGTTATTATGAACAAAATCAACTAAGAAAAGTTATATATGAGGTTAAGTGCCTTCTGCTGTACAAAACCATATTTTTATGATGAGTTTATGTATTATTTCCAGTCAGTCACATATAAATGCTCTAGGTCATTTTGTTCCTCAAAAGAGGCTAAGTGAGAACTCCTTCTCCAGGAAGATATTACTTTAACTAATAACAAAAAAATTACAGGGTCATTTTGATACCTTTTACAGATAACTGTCCTTTACCCCAGACTAGAAAGAAAAAAAAAAAGTACCCTTTTTAAAGTAAGAAATACATTTTTTCCATCAAAAGTTCACAAAAGTCTGGGAAAATCCTCAGGGTATAAATCCAAATGTATGCAGTATTGTTCATATCAACTACTGGCACACCCAAAGAAAATTAGCTTGGCTTGTTACTGTATCTAATAAATGTGCAAAACCATTAGAACCGTACTATGGATAATAAAATACGTTTTGAAAACAATGGCAGAATTTTCAAATTCATAATTCTCAAACCCCCCGGTGTAAAGCTACTTCTGAGGTCTGAGGATCACACGTACAACTTCAGTTACCTTTCACTTAGGTGATGAAAACTGCTGCTCTCATCCTGGTGTTCATCTTCAAAACTTAAATTGGACCAGCTGCCAGTGCTGTCATCACCAATACTGAGGTTCAGCTGCTGGCTGCCCAGAGACTCAGTTGACTGAAAGTCTTCTATTTCTTTTGGACTAGAAGGAAGGAAGGGAGAGAGGGAGGGGAAAAAGAAAACCAATCCGAAAGCATCAGATTCTGAATTCTAAGGCTATCAATTTGACGATAAAGAGGACAAAAACACGACACAATATTCAGAGCCACACCAGTGGCCCATCCAACACTTTGTGTCTGCTAATGAAGAGACTTTGAAGGAGAGCATACTAATTTCAAAGTGAACTGAGCTCTATCTGTTATGGATCCACCCCAAGTGCTACATTTATCTAAACTGTCTTTAAAGCAGTTCATATTTTAACTGGGACCTCTATAGAGGAGCACAAGTTCCTAAGTTTACCACCTACTTTTAAGGCTGTACTTTTATTTGTACTGACAGGAAGCTCTTTCTGGCTTTAAGAACAAAAAAGCAGTTTGAGGAATTCAACTACTGTCAATCAAGCCTACAGTCAAACCAGCCAGATCTCTTTAAAATTTTGAGCACGGATCATAACCCTTCTCATTATTTTTTTCAATGAAGAAGAGACATTTACATTTTTATTCCATCTTCACAAGAAAGGCCATTCACTATTCAATTACTCTAACTGCCCACTCTATATTTTGTTCTCAACTTAACAGTTTAAAAATTCTATTTTTAAAGATGATGAGGAAAAATGTTAGTCTTTTGATCAAAACCTTCCGGTGGCCTCTCACTGATCAGAGTCCAGATCCTTATACTTGCTGGTATGATTCCCTCTCGTCATTCCCTCCATCTTGTTTCACCTCTTACTCTCCCCAGCTCACCAACGTCAGCCATGCAGCCTCTGTGCTATTTCCCCAACATGCACAATCCTACCCCTTTGTCTGGTACCCTCTGGTACCAATTCCCACTTGACTTCTTCTCTCTTCACCCTGGGCTCTTTGCTCAAATGTTACTCAGTGTTGCTTCCCTAACCACTGCCCACCATCCCCACCTGCTGCCACTGACCACCACCATCCATCGTCACCCCACCCCACCCCACCTCTACCCACCTCTCTTCTTTTAGTTTTCCTCCAAAGCCCTTATCACTCTGTGACATATTTCATATTTTACTTCTTTGTCTTATTCCATTGGAACATAAGCTCCAGAGAACACGTATCTTTGACCGTCTTACTTATTTCTGTATTCCCAGTGCCTGGGATAGATCCTGAACTGCCCACCCCCTTGGGGGCTATCCTCATTTTATATTTAAGATACAGCAACCAGAATTATAGTGGACAGGCACATTACAGTTTTGAGCCATAATGGAGCACTCCTTTGTTCTTTTTTTTTAACACTTCTCTGGAATGTGCCACAATCGAATGGTTTTTTGGCTGAAATGACCCACTAGATGAGGTCCAGAGAAGAGTTTTAATGACTGCTGAGTTATTCTGGCTCATAAATAACAGCTCAGAATACAGTTTAGATGTTTGCTCTTCTAAAAATGCACTACCATATAATTCCCCATTTAGTACTCACATACCACCCTTCTGTACATTATAGCTCTGTGAAATATTTATGGTTATTTTCATGAATCAAACATTTGCAAGAAAGGGGACACTAGTGAAAGAATCCAAACGATACCTTTAAAAATAATCCATCTGAATGAATCCCCCTTAAAGCTTCAAAGGCAAACCATTTTAACATCAGAAACAGAAACTGGGAAACAGCACACTATACACACTAGAGTCAACTTTTAACGATCAGCACTTATAGAACCCTAGCCCAGTTATTAAGAAGAGAAAAGGGAAAAGAAATACAAAGCAATATTCCACTGGCCTTGACAAAACGTTGGAATAGACAGCACCAGCTTATATGAACAAGTCCAAGGGCTGACTTACTCACCCAAGGGAGTAGGAAGGGAAAGTGAAAATACTGAGCTGTCAATAGCATTTGCCAGGCCCTCGAGGGATGTCTTAGAGACTCCAATCTAGAGGTGAGTCTCTTTTTCTCCCACAGGCCTGGGGAGGGGCACAGGGAGAAACATTTAAAATAGTCTGAGGCTAATTTTATTTGAGGAAGGTTGCTACAGGGGTAGAAAAGCCTAGTTTACTACAACTTATTTATCCATATATTTATTAACCACTTCTTATATGTCTATCATCATATTAAGAACTGATAGGTAATCACGAACAAAGAAAGTGCAGGTCTAGGACAAAAGTTGGCAAATTTTTACCGTAAAGGGCCAAAGAGCAAACACTTAGGCACTGTTGGCCACAGATCTCTATTCCAACTACTCAATTCTGCAACTAAAGCATAGAATCAGCCACAGACAATACATAAATGAATGAGCACAGCTGTGTCCCAACATAACTTTATTGAGAAACATAAAATTTGAATTTCATATAATTTTCACGTCACAAAATAGTATTCTTTTGATTTATCAACCACCGAGGAAATGTAAACACCAGTCTTAGCTCACAGATGATTACAAATAAAACAAAAGCAGTGGCCAGATCTGGCCCGTGGGTTATAGTGTGCCAACTCCTGCTCTAGGAGAAAGGAGGCTTCCTGGTAGGGACCGCCCAGAAACAGCTCAAGAGGACGCTATGGAACAACTGCAGTCCAAGGTCCTCACCAAACCATCTCCCTATTTTAAGATGGCTAAGAAGAGAGACAGACATTGCCACGGCTTTGACAAAAGCCACTAAAAAATCTGAGAAAATCCTGTGACTCCATTAAATCCCACCCCGACTCTAGGAACTTTCTCTTTTCAGTGGGACTAACAAAATCCTACCAACTAATAACAGTGATGATCCTGATGCTTCCCATGGAGGCAAAAAAGGTTAAAAGCGCAAATCTGAACTCAGGTGTCAGAGTCTCTGAGCACAAGACACAGCACAAGACCCTGTGAGGCTCTTAGAAATGTCCCCTTAGAGGGGCACCTGGGTGGCGCAGTCGGTTAAGCGTCCGACTTCAGCCAGGTCACGATCTCGCGCTCCGTGAGTTCGAGCCCCGCGTCGGGCTCTGGGCTGATGGCTCAGACCCTGGAGCCTGCTTCCGATTCTGTGTCTCCCTCTCTCTCTGCCCCTCCCCCGTCATGCTCTGTCTCTCTCTGTCCCAAAAATAAATAAACGTTGAAAAAAAAAAAATTAAAAAAAAAAAAAAAAAGAAATGTCCCCTTAGATAGGGGCCTATCAAGAGAAGGGAGGGGCACCTGGGTGGCTCAGTGGGTTAAGCGTCAACTTCAGCTCAGGTCATGATCTCGCGGTTTGTGAGTTGGAGACCCGTGTTGGGCTCTGTGCTGACAGCTCAGAGCCTGGAGCCTGCTTCAGATACTGTCTCTGTCTGTCTGTCTGTCTCTCTCTCCCCTCCCCTGCTCACTCTCTGTCTCCCCCCAACAAAAGTAAATACAATAAACATTAAAAAAAGAATCTTAAAAAAAAAAAAAAAAAAGAAGTGATAGCAGCAGTGAAAATCTTTGGAGAGTTTTTAAAGCTTTCTTCCTCACAGCAATTGGTTAAATTATGTTCTTTATAAGAACACTTACCTTTGTGAAGAGAAAAAAATAAAACACTATAAAAAAATTTAATCTCAGAGTAGTTGGTTATCATTTGCTTTATACATTTGCTGTATAAAACCCTCCAGCTGTTCCTTCAATCCAGCTTTACCTACTTCGTAGCTCTGTGAACGAGGCAAGGTGACCATCCTCCCTAAGCTTCTTTTTCCAGCTTGGGAGATGGTTAACACCTCCCCTCAGAGGGCTGCTGGGGAAAAAATGAGACAACACACACGAGGAGTAACGTACAGGATATGAAACAGTACACAAATGTAGTATGGAAAATTTTTTGTTAACTTAGGGGTTAAAAATAATTGTACCTTTCGGAACAGGACCTAAGACCCATATGATCAAGTTTAACGTTTCATTTTATCCTGAGACCCAAAAGAAATCTGAGACTCACCTGCTAACAGCACGTCCAACATTGGTCATCGCCGACGTCATTATTTCTGTGGTAAGGCTTTCAGCAAAGCTAACGCCATCCTGTCCAATCCCGCTATCAGCCACCAGACTGGTATTGCTCAGTTCCCTCTCTGCTTTTTCAATAGCTTCAGCAACTATCTTCTCAGCAAGCACTGTCTTCTTATCAAGACCAACATGAATTTGTGGGACATCAAGATGAAAAATTCTAGATTCCTGATAGATGTTGCTAAGTTTTGATTTAGAAGCTGGCTGACTAGTAGCAAGTGAATCCTGCCTGGAAACATGTTGAGATGAATTTCCAGTGCAATCATGCAGTTCTTTACGGTCACAATATCTGCAGGGTTGACTTATAAGAGGTGACAACTTTTCTGCATAAGTGACCCTATCAGCTGCTTTTGTGGACTCAGACGCATGGAAAACTGCAGATCCTAAACTGAGCTCTAAGGTATCATCCACTACTTTTCTCGCATACTGTTCTATAGCTTGAGCCACGCTCTCTCCATAACCAAACCCATTTAAGCTGCCTGTACTGTGGTAAAATCTGTGATTTTGCGGGGAAGGCTGAAGAGCCTGAGGAAATTCTGGCTCAGCGGGCAACCTGGTTTCTTCATCACGTCCAGACTTTTCATAAAGGCAAGAATCTGTTAAGGATTTTGGCAAGCCAACTGTAGACACTGTCAGCTCTTTTTTAACATCTCTTGTTATGCTGTGAGCAAGAGAGGCTGAAAAACTATACAGTTCAGAGCAGTCATTTTTGTATGTATCCAGCGTCCATTCACAAGTTTTATTTTTGCAAAGGTAAACTCCACTTCTTTTACTTTGTCGTTCGTGATCTACTTCTTGGTGGTGTTCTTTATTTAAGAATATTAAGAGGTCGTTCTTGGTTGTCACCTGTGAGCTCTGCACGGAGAACATTTTTGAGCTGCACTTCATTTGGGCTGCCTTCGCTGCTTCTCGTAATCCCGACTTAACAGATCGATAGGCAAGTCTATTGGCATACTGATCCATTATTAACTCACTATTACCACCTTCCTGTTTGAGCACTTGGATAATGTGACCCGCATATTCGTCTGTCACGCTTTCACAGCTGGGATACTTGTACGTCAGACCAGACACACAAGAACTTGGTGGTAATGAAAGACTGGACGGATCTACTTCTTTGGGGTCTGCCAGAGCCTCCATCTCCAACTTCTCTTCTGATCTATCGTCTCGGCCACCGTCCACGTAACAACTATTCGTCCTTTGCCTGAAAAGCACACAGCTTCTAACTTTTGCTATTTTCTCAGCCTCCGTAATGACTTCTGCTGCCAGGTCACCTGCAAAATTGCATAATATTTGTAAGTTTTCCTCTGAGTGACTTAAAGCAGTAGGTGACACACTTCTTTGACTCTTCACAGTTAAGCAAGGGCTTTTAACCTTGGGTTCCTGAGTTACTTTATTATCTAAATGGGAAGCTGCCATTTCTGTGGCCAGAGAAATGATGTGCGTAGCTAACGATTCCGCAAACTGAACTTTCTTCCCTGAGTGCTCTGACTTCACATCCACTTCCGGATGCTCTTCGTCTTCACTGCTTTCCACTTCTTCTGAAAGAGATCGCATGAGTTTCAACATGAACTCTTCTTTTTCTATAGTATTTTGTTCACTTTCAGACAAACTACCAACAGATGAGTTGTGAGGTGTAGAGGGTGGAGTAGCAGGTGCGAATTCTTTTGCCAATTCCCCCTTGAGCTTTTTGGTTAACTTCTTGATATCCCATTCAGAACTAGCCTGGGATGGTACTAGAGGAGTGGATGGAGGAGTATCGGGTATCACATTGCCGTCTCTAATCTTCTGTTTATCTTCCACGTGCAAACCATCTACACACGTAAGCACTGTAGAGGAGAAAGTATGTGAATGAGGACAAGGGTGGTCTTGACCAAAACACAAGGGCTCAAGTGCTGCATTATTCAAATTATCCTTTTTCATGGATTTGTCTTTAGCAACTTCCTTCAAATCAGGTTTCTGACCCACAACTGTCGGACAAGGTTGCGGTGTCTCTAAAGAAAACCCATGAGCTATAGAACCTTTACATTCTGGAACACAGTCCTTTCCTACTGAAAGTGAACAGGGGGTTAAGTGATCTTGAGCATCGAGAAATTTGGGGAACTTTTCCAAGGTCAACTGTGACTCTTCTCCAGGAACAAGCAAGTCTTCCTTGCGTTCAGCATTTTTATCTACATTTGAGATCGCCGATTTGCTTTTATCGATGGAATGTTTAATAATAGATTTAGATAATCGATCAGCAAACATATCCTTATTGCTAACTTCGCTCTGTTGCACTGTTGCTTGATCAGAACAGAAAGGAAGGGTTTCTCCCTTTACTGTTTTAGTTACACCATCTGTTTGTTCAACAACTGTTTTTGTACATTTGAATGATGTCATTGACTCTAAAGTTTCATTTACAATCGTATGCACCATTGCTGCAGAAAAGTTGTTAATAATCACAGGATCACTTGTTAATTTTGAAGAGCTCTGCACTTCAGCAGCATCATTAGTTGGTTTAAAATCATTCTGGTTACCTGGATTGTGGTCTGAGGGTAAACAAATATGTCTGAGACACGCTACTTTCTCGTCTTTGTTTTTTGTGGTAACACATGTCTGGATAGAATCGCCATTCAAATTACTATCATCCGATGACCGACGCGATTTTGACTGATATATATTAGACGAGATATGATATGGGAGAAGGGCACTTCCTGCCAAGGGTACTGGTATCGAAGTAACAATTCCAGAAGTACAAAACAAGGCCTGCTGTACTGTGTATTCCTTTTTATGTTCCTGCATGGGTTTTGTCTCCATAAGGGTCTGGTTGTTAAAAGCAGGGGAAAACGTGGAGGTCTGTGTCGGTGGCGCTAAATTTCCTGCACTGGCATCCTTTATGGTATCTGTGGAAACACTAACTGCTGCCTTGGTTGAGAAGGTCACGCCGGCTTGTGAAAGCTCGATGAACGCTTCCTGTAATACAGACTCAGACAGGTCTTTTGCATAGGACTTCACTGCTTTGTCTTCATAGTCAAACGGCCAACACTGTGGAGATGCGGGTGTTGGGGGACAGGAAAACTGACACACCTCCATGATGCCTTCAAAAACAAGCTCTTCAGCAAGATCCGCAGCAAACCGAGCGACTGTGTTTGTGAATATCTGCTTTTTTACATACTGTAAATCCCGGAAAGCATTTGATAAAGCTTCACTCACCAAAAAATTAGCCAGACCACTAACAGCACGTTCTCTCAGTGAAAACGCACACTGCCTTCTCAGTTCGTTAAATGCCATCTGAAAAACAGAGGATGTCAATTTGATAGCCAGGTGACACAACGCATTGGTACACGAAGAGACTCCTTTCTGTAAGTCTTTAAATGCACTGCCAAAACTTTTTTCCACAAGGTCTGAGGCAAATTTCTGAATAGTATCTTTAATCATCAAGGATTTATTTTTAGATTTACTTTTTTGATCAAGGCTTCCACTGTGAAGAGCTATGGTTTTATTTTCTCCCTTCTTAATGCTCTTAATGTTTGATGTAGCATTAGTATGTTGGGTATGAAGAACAGAGCCCAGAACCTTACATGAGATGCTATTTGCATAATCCTCATAGGTGTAATAAACAGAATCATGATCTTCATGAATCCTATCTCCACCGGTATCTGTTTGGCAAAAACATTCAGCAGGAGTACAACCTCCAAGAGGGCTAAAGGCAGAGGATCGAATAGGGCTAAACAAACCACTGTCCTCCCCTGACGCCTTCACTGGGCGAGGTGAATCCGGGGCATCACACAGGTTACTGTAAGGGGATTCTGGTTTACGAGGAGTTGGCTTTCTAACGTTAGCTGGGAGAGCTGGACGCTCAAACTTGAATTTTTGAGGATTCATAGTAGTAGTTACAGAACAAGATTTTTCATGTTTGTGTCCTTTCTTTTGCGACGGCTTCCCTACAACAGGATCTTTTAGAAATGGACAAGAAGTTTCTAAAGTTTGTTCTAACTCATCAAACTGATCAAAACTATCAAAAAATTCACTTACTTCTGAGTCTGAATCCTCTATATCATCTTTCGTCACGGGAATTTTAGGTAACTCAAGTTTTGCTTTTAAACTTTTTTGATATCCTTCTTCATCCAAGAAAATAACAGGACTTGGACTTGAGCATTCAGATTCAGAGGAATAGGCAGGAGAAGAAGAAAAAAACATTTTCTGTGTATCACTACCTTTATCTGAAGCATTAGATGATCTATAGAAACTCTTTTGGATCCAAGGCTCAGAAATTAATGTTGTGACTGAAGTTTTCACAGAAGGTAGTTCTTTATGTCCCAGCATATTTATTAAGGAAGTTGAAGGTTTAGCCAATGACTTCTGCCTCCCAGAGCTAACCAGAATTCTTAAATCATGGGTTTCTAGATGGTGACCAGAAGAAGTCTGTGAAGCAGCATCACACTGGCTCTTTAGTGCAGCAATGTTTATTCCTATAGGAAAAAGAATAAAGTGATCAAATTATTCTTGAACAGAATCTTTTAAAAATTAATTCACATCAATGGGAATAAGTAGACTTTAAGCATGAAATATTTATTTGTAACATAAACGACTTCTACACTCTGTGGTTTACCAGATTCCTCCCAAATGAATTTGAGAGCAAATACACCTTTCACTAACATAATTTCATTTTACCTCACACATGGGAATATCTGGGTCTACAAAATGCTTAGTTTCTTGTCGCTGTGTGTTAGAAACACTAATATCGTCCCTCTGCCAGCTAACCTTTCTCAAATTTGAACCCAGGCATGGTCCAAACACTTAATGTAATGAAGCAAACACTGCTTGAACAGTACTACCAAAATAAGAACAGAAATAGCAAAACTAAAAACCAGGTAACAATGAACTTAAAAATCATAAGAAAAATTCCTTGCACAATCAAAAAAACAAACAGGTAAAACGCTGAAACGGTATCAAATTTCAAAATAAATTTCAATGGAACAGGCAGCCTTAAAACTTTTAAAACCAAACATCAGACTTTAATTTCCTATTTCAAGAGAAAGTCTAGTAAAGAACAAACCATCAGTAAATGGCTTTAAAGGCTCTTCTTCCTCTAAGTGCTCAAAAGCAGTGACAAAGTCATCCTCTATGGAAGACACGGACTGGTTGGTGTCGTCATCATCTTCGTGAGCAGTCTCAAGTTGGCGCTTCTGATGCAAGTATGTGTCCAGGGTATATCTTATACCAGTAGCGTATTTACTTAGCAGGCTAAAGATAAAATCAATTCTGAGCCTTGGTAATGTAGGTGACACTCTCATGACACAGAGCATTCCAGAATGGTGACTCTTGGGGAAGATGAAAGATGATAAAAAATAATTTTAATTTCAACATGTATTATACAAAGCACAGTATCTGGAAAGTGAAGTCTAGAAATAACACAATCTCGGGAAAAAAAGAAATGCATGGATCCTGGAAGGCTCCCTGATTTTGTATTGTTTAATTCTTTTCTTCATTCTTTCTCTACATTTCTCACTTCCCAATCTCTTTTCCTCCCAATCTTTCTCCCATCTGGCATTCAAATTCCACCTGCTCTAGCTCCTTAAATGTTACAGAACTTACCACCCATACCCTTGGCAATTATGCTTTCCTATATTACTATAAGCCCTAGGAGTTCCCTTGCTCATTAACCTAGCTCACCAACTACACTGTAAACTGCATGAGGGCAAGAACCAGGTTCTGTTCTATTTTTGTATCCCATTTTACAGTGGCTTCCAGCATGATACCACCTTCTCTCCTATTATAAAAGAATCTTCCCCTCCTTTGACCTAAATTCCCCTAGTTTTACAATTTACCATGATGTTTACAGCTTTGATTAGGAATCTAAGTCATCAGATTTTTTCCATATATGTTATCTTAAAAAACGCAAATATTGACAAATGACTTATTGGAAAAGGTGGAAACTAAATAGCTAATCACCTCTTGTAACCCTAGCAAATAAAACAAAGTAAATATAAATGAAGAATATAATTAAGGAAATGAGGCAAGCAGTTCTATTATTATCTGTAGACCTCCATATGAACACTGTAGTTTTTTAATACTTGGAATAATAAGTAACTCAAATTTTAAACCCACTAACTCAATTTTTAGGAGGTAAAAAATGCAAAGCATTTATCTTTGATGTATTATTAACAAAATAATGCTTAGTAAAGAACTGAAAGCTGAAGGTTACAAAACTAACTACCTGTCTGAAATGGTGACATTTTTATTTACAAATAAAGAACATGTCTTCCAATGTCCACTTTACACTGAATTTTTTTAACCAGAAAACAAGTTAAAGTATGTTCTCTAAAACACAATATTTATATAAATTTGGAAATGGTCATAAAAGGGGAAAGTGCCTATAGTTTATACAAAGGTAGAAGAAATTCAAGAAACCCAGAAATGTATTTTCTAAAACAAATTAATATGTACTGGGCATTATCATTTAGGGAACTTCACACATGAAAAATCTAATTGAAAGCTATGTCCAAAGTTATTCAATCCTTCAGTAATTTCAAAGCTTCATGAGTTATGTTTCTTACAAATAGTATTTCCTTGAGACAGCATTTAAAAAAAAAGAAACTTGAAGCATTTAAAAGTTTAATACTCTCCATCAAATGTCATTGTAAAATTTGCCCTGAAAAACTCATTAGAAATTATATATAAAAGTTACCTGATTTGGAGAACCATTGTTTCCATCTGATGATTTATTTATATCCTTCATACAAATAATTTCATTTTCATTTAGACTGCAGAAGTGCAGTGAATTCAGAAGATCTGGAAGTTCCAAAGAAACTGCAGCTAAATCCTAATTTAAAACGATACAATAAGTAACACTTAAAAAAATTTTTTTTTTAAAGTTTATTCGAGAGAGAGAGAGAGCGCGCACGCAAAAGGGGCAGAGAGAGGGGGAGAGAGAGAGAATCCCAAGCAGGCTTTGTACTGTCAGTGCAAAGCCTGACTCAGGTCTCAAACTCATGAACCGTGCGATCATGACCAGAGCCAAAGTCAGACGCTTAACCGACTGAACCACCCAGCTGCCCCATAACACTTTTGTTAAGACTCCTATAATGTGGGCTTTGTCTGAAAATCATAAGGTCTACTGGTTAATATAATTTCCAGTTCAAAATAGTTAATATAGTTTATCATACACAATCAATTTAACTTCAAAATAAAATGTACTAAAATATTTTAATACCTGCTGTTTCTGCAGCCTTTTCAAGTACTGATATCAAGCTACAAAGCACTTTTACATGGTACCTCCTGAATCCATGACAATTAGGTTTTAAGAGTTTTTAGCTGCAAATATCAACCTGCAATCTTCAGGTTAACCATGGAATTTTCATACATATAGAGATTCTTCCCAATAGAATGTACTTCTTGGAGCTTAAGTTTTACCTTTGCAAAATACAAATCTATTTTTCGGCCTTTCCTCTCCAACATATTGTATTAGATTTTAACTGAAAAATTTATGAAGATATAAAGAAAATAGATTTTATTATTTTACTTATTTGTCCTTTTTATGCAAATATTTAACTCAGTGAAAGAATTATTGTCTTTGACCTCTCAAAGAGTACTTTCCTTCATAAACATGGCTTTATCAGTAACTCTTAAAGAGGAACTAGAGTACGAGACAAATACTTTAGGGGGCGCCTGGGTGGCTCAGTCGGTTAAGCATCTGACTTCAGCTCAGGTCATGATCTCACAGTTCGTGAGTTTGAGCCCCAAGTGCGGCTCTGTGCTGACACCTCAGATCCTGAAGCCTGCTTCGGATTCGGTGTCTCCCTCTCTCTCTCTACCCCTCCCCTGCTCATGTTCTGTCTCTCTCTGTCTCAAAAATAAATAAACATTAAAAAAAAAAATACTTCAGAACACTTCTCTTTTCAGCCTTATGTTCTCAGGAATATGTCTTCTCTTGCGCCTTCTGTCTAAGCTATTTCCTTCAGGGGCGCCTGGGTGGCTCAGTCAGTTAAGCGTCTGACTCTTGGTCTCAGCTCAGGTCATGATCTCACTCACAGTTGGTGTGTTCAAGCCCTCCATCAGGGCTGACAGTGTGAAGCCCGTTAGGGATTCTCTCTCTGCCCCTCCCCCACACGTGTGCACACATGTACACACACTCTCAAAACAAACACACTTTCAACAATTAAATAAAAATAAACTATTTCCTTCAGGCAAGGGCACAATCAAAACACAGGGCAGAATTTTCATTATCACCTGATATGCATTATTCATAAAGAAGTGAATGGTATTACCTCTTCTATTAGGAGACACTTTACTACCACAAAAGGAAACACGTGGCAACCACAAATATTAAGAAGCAGCATAAGGTATAAAAAAAAGTATGCCTACCACATCTGCAAGAGCTTCAACCCTCTTTATGTAACTGTGAAACTTTCCTTTGCTGATCACAATCTCAACTACCAGTCTCTCTCTAAATACCTGCCAAAATCAGGCTAAAATTTCTGCATTAGCTAATCATTAGTTTTTACAAATTTCGCCTTCCAAATTTAACACTATCTCAATTAAAAATATAATAATCTGAGGAAGTCAGATTTTAAGGCCATCCAAAATAAAAAAGAAGTCTTACTTTCTACGTTATGCACAGAATGGAAGGAAAGTTAGCCTGTGGCTTGCAGCCTTCTCAGATATATCACACTTGTGGTCTCCTAACCTAAAACTGCTCTCTGTAACAAGAATACTCTGAAAGTGCTAGAAGTGAAAATGCCCAAAGCACACTCAAAAGCAGATCTCAAAATGTCATCTTTTAGCTTCAAATAGGAATGATAACAGAAGAGCTGAATGTACATTTTAGGCAAATAAGGCAAATTTCATGGTCTCAAAATTTGTTCCAAATAATCTCTCATGGTCTTTTCCAGTTCAATAAATCAACCATACCTGTATGTGAGCGGCATCTGTTTCTTCATTAAAACCTAGAAATGTGACCTGAATAAAAAAGGAATAAATCTCCATTGAGTTTTTAAGTCTTATCTCAATTATTGACAGAGCTGAGAAATAGAAAAAAGCACATAAAATGTTAAAATGCTGACTGCTATATACAAATGTTGAATCATTCTGTAATATACCTGAAACTGATTACGCTACAGGTTGATTATACCTCAATTAAAAACATTTTTTAAATGCTGTCATGGACAAAATGATTCAAATTTTCAAAGATCACCACAAAGGATTTTTACCAAAGATGTGGCTCCGTAATGCAGCTCTTCAACCTTCCCCACGTCCACTCCATTCGCAAATTCAATCAGTTCTACTCCACACACCCATCTCCTATACGTCCGCTTCTCTCCACGCCCCTGCCACCACTTCCCTGCATGACTACAGTCCTGTCCCACCCGGTCTCAGGAATGATGTCACCTCCTTGTCAAAACCCTTCCACACCTCCCACTGCAAAGTCCTAACTGAGGCTCCAAGGTTCTGGGTTAACTGGTGCTTTCAGCCTTTCCTTGCTTACAGTCATACACATGGGTCCCCTTTCTGGGTCTAGAACATGCCTAAGGGCTTTGCAGTAATGCCCCCTCAACCTGGATCACTGCTCCTCGGATGTTTACATGCCTCGCTCCTCCTCATTCTTCAAGAGCGAACTTAAATGTCACCCCCTCAGAGAGCCCTTCCCTGGGTAGGCCCCCAAGACTCCTTACTGACTCCCTGTGATATTATCACTTATTTCCTTCAACACCCATATAATAGAGATTTCTCTGCAAAAGTTTATATAAATTAAATTCCTAAAGAATATCTAATGGCATGAGAAAATGTCACATTATGTAAAAAGGACAAGTTACAGAAAAGATGACACAGGTATATACACAATTTCAACCTTATTTTTAAAAACATACACATGAAAAACAATACTGGAAGGCGACACACCAAGTAAGCAGTGATTAACTCTAGATGGTAGAATTATAAGTGTTCTTATTTTTTGCTACTTTTTTTCACCATGTTTTTCTTTTCCCCTAATTTGTAAGATTAATTACAGGCATTCTTTTTCATGATTTCAGTATTTCTTAATTTTCTATAAGCATTACATACTACTTTTGTAACCCCCCAAAAGTATTATTTTTAAAATTTATATTATCTTTAGGTCTGCCACATCATAGGAAGGAAAATTTTCCATTTGAAGACAAAAATCTACTAAACAAGTACTATGACTAAAAATATGAAATACTTAAATGACAGCAATATGGATAATCAATTCTCAAGAATTATGGGAAAGCAGCATAGTTAAAACAGAAAGCAACACTCAATGTACTTTTGATCCCTTTCTGATGAGTTACAACCAAGTCACAATATTCTATTACCCCGGGATCCTTATTCTGATATGGTTATTACTTCCCAAAAGTGTTCAGTTAATTCCAGGTTTCTAGGTACACTGTTTGGCTCCAAGAGCCAGTCTCCTCATCTATAAAACTTAAAGCAATACAACTCCTCTTCCACGGTTGGGAGGGTTAATAAGACAATGTGGAGGAAAGTGCCTGACACAGCACAGGCACTCAGTAACAAAGAGACACTTAAAAACAAACTTCCTTTCTTCGAAAAAATACTTTGAGCTACGCACACCCTCAAGTGAGACAGAAATTCCTGCTATTCTTTCAAGTTTCCTTTTACTGTATACAAAAGAGAAAATAAGTTGACATGGGGTTTTGAAGATGCCAGTAGTTTTATATTTCCCATTGACCAAGGAAGGCCTTGCCAAGGAATGTGGGCTCGGAAAGGCACTACGTCAGCAGCTAGAGAAAACAGGCTGGAAAACTGAGGGCAGAAGGACACAGGAGACCTGTCACACTTGGCAACAACTGAAGAGATTAAGGGTGGCTGAGCTTTACTAAAGTAAAGCAGGAGGGATAACAAAGAAGATAACAGGCAAGAGCCACAGAAATTAGCAGACACAAATAGAAAAGGCTTGGGTCAGAGAACACTAGGCCTAAAAGGTATGCTCATCAGCCTGTGGAACTATCTCAAGTATAGTTTCTCAAGGAGTATGGAAGAAAAGCATTCCCCAAAATAAGAAAATCCATTTGACAATAAGTTATATATATATATATATATATATATATATATATATATACACATATATATGTATATATAAGAAAATCCCTATTTTTTATTAGATCCTTGGTTTCAAAAAAATTTTTTTTTAACTAACATACTTATCATCTTTGAGCTTGAATAACCTAATATCTTACTTCTCTCATTTGGTAACATTGGTAACATGAATGTGTTGATTAACTACAGCTGTAATGCAAGAAAAAATTTACTTCTTTTCACAGTAATAAATCCAAACAAAGACTGGAAACACTGATGTAGCACAGAAATAGGTGAGCAAGTAGTTAGTATATCTTTAGTATATATATTAATTTCAAAATAAATTTATCACTACTTTTTCATTTTGTATCAAAGTGCTGAATTTAAATAACCAAGAAAACTAACAATAGCCAAAAAAATGAATATACGAAAATAGTATATATTTCATGTTTCAGAGTACAGCAGGAATCATCTAACATAGTGCTGTATGTCCAATGAGTGATCAACAATGTCTATGCACTGAATTAAATGTGCTCGTTATAATACACTAAGATAATTATGTTGGTGGATATTTAAAACAGGTACTTCTCATACTGAATTAATATAGAGAGATTTTAAACAATTCAAAAATAGACGATGCAGCTTTACAAAGGATGAAAATACACAAAAGTACCATGTGTTTTATTATGAAAAGATATAGAAAGTATTACAAAATAGCATGAAAATACACTGTGTTTTATTAGGAAAAGATATAGAAAGTATTATGTCAAACCTCAGTCAAATTGGCATGTTCCTCCTGCTTTAAACAGTCCTCCGCTGATACACTGCATAGTTCCTTCTCACTCTGTAATAAAGACTTGACCGACTGGAACACATCTTCACTGAAACTCTGAAAATAAAAGATACTCTTAATTTAGTTAATTCTAAGACAAGGTAAAAGATCCTGGAGATATTCTACTTTTAAGTGTACAGTCACTAACTCTCCAATTAATATGCATTTGATATCTACAGAATATCTACAGAATTCAATAGAGCTAAGAGGAAGAAAGAACAAAAGGCTTATTTAAGTAGAGTTCCAAGTGATCAAAACACACACACACCATAGCCCAGGCATTCGACCTATTAAAAGCTCATGAGGCCCTCACAATGGGTACACTTACTCTTACCCTACACTAAAACCCAACAGACTACATGCCTGATTTCCTAGTCATTGGCAGAACAGAAGCAACAATTTATATAAGGAGTGAGATGATGTGGAAACTGTAATAAGGCATGCTAACAAAAGTGATTACTCTCATAACAAAGTTGGAGACGGAAAAGAGAGAGAGTAACCTGAACTAAGGCTTTTCAGGGTCTTAACACAACTAGATGATAAGGCTTTCCAGATTTGGTAGAAGAAAGGTCACAAGTGCAAAGGAACAGATGGAAGAAAAATTTATATAAGGAAAATAATGAGTAGGATAGTCAGACATAAAGAGAACGTTAATTTCCTTCTACCATATTCTCCTTCCACTGATTTGTTGATCTGCTCTTCTATCAGAAATGTCCTTACTCTCTAATCTTCCCCTGTAGAAATCCTACCCAGTCCAAGACCTATGAAGATTTTCCCACCCCTTAGTCATTATCAAAGTTTCTATTGTATTGTCTGCACACTGAGATCATGAAGTCCATATCATAACACATCACCATTACTGTCTCTACATGTACTTGTCTTTCCTACCATTAAACTAAATTATTAAGGTCAGAGACTACATTTTATTCAATGTTTCCTCAGATTTCAGTACCTCACGTACTATATGAACTCAATAAATGTTTGCTAATTTTAATAAATTAGAAATTAGTGGAAATCTTTGGTTTAAGAGATACACGTAATATGAAACCAAAGCAGTCAAGAAAATAACGTAATGTTAAATTTGAATACGAATTATCAATATGAACTCATGATTCTTTAAACACATGTACTACATTTTTCCATTAAAAGATCACAGAAGCAGGGTGCCTGGGTGGCTCAGTTGTTTAAGGGTCTGGTTCTTGGTTTCGGCTCAGGTCATGGTCTCGCAGATTTGTGGGTTCCAGCCCCACATTGGGCTCTAAGCTGGCAGTGAGGAGCCTGCTTGGGATTCTCTCTTTCCTCTCTCACTGCCCCTCCCAGACTCATGCCGTCCCTCTCTCTAAATAAATAAATTCATTAAAAAAGAAAAAAAGATCACAGAAGCAATGACCCTCAGTAGTAATGAGCATACCCAGCACCCAGATTTTGGTTTCTAAATACCATTTGCTAATAAAAGAACTAGAGCTCCTTAGGAAAATGGCTGGTTCCAAGCTGGAGGCAGAGAAAACATGATGTGTGGATGAAACATCTTAATTGTGACAGAAAGCAATGAAGACCTCAGGGACTAAATGGGTCATTTCAAAAGAACACAGAAGCAATAGGTGAAGGGGATTAAGAGCACACTTGTTGTGAGAAGCACTGAGTGATGTAAAGAATTGTTGAATCACTATATTGTGTACCCGAAACTAATATAACACTGTATGTTACTTTTTAATTCCTTTTTAATTCCAGTGTATGTACATACATACATACACTGGAATTAAAAAAAGAAAACAGAAGCCAACTTGAAGGAATTCCTACTGGCCAAACTTGGGCATCTAAAGAATAAAAATAGTTAATGGATCATAACAACTGGATTAAAAAAAAAATCTATGAATCCGTTAAAAGAGACAGATAAAAGGATGGGGGTTGGGGGAAAATATGTGTATATATAAGAATGCTGAATGACAAATATGGAAAGAATAACAAAATTTAAAAATGCCATTTGTAACTCCCAAAGTAATTAGTGATTTAGGGAAAAATTATCAATGTATCTTAATCACTGGGTTAAAAGCTACTGGAGGAGAACAGGATACTCTCTCTCAGCATCATCCTACAGATCACTTAACTGTACTAATTACAAAGGATACATGTCTTTATATTGGTGATATCTGGTGATATTGGGGGAAGACCAAAGAGACACAATACCCAAGTAAGTGTGAATCTTGACTGGATCCTACCTAGATGAAGAACAAAGTAAAAATATTAAGGATATCTGAGACAATTAGGGAAATTTGTATATGAACTGCATGTTAGATGATGCTACTGAATTAATAATTTTCTGAGGGGCTCTCATGATGCTGATGTTCCTAAGAGATGCCTGCAGCATACTCTCACATGGTTTCAAAAGGGAAGTACGTTTGTGTGTGCACGTGTATTTATATACACACACAAACAGAATGGGTTGGCAAAATGTTAACAGAGGGTGAACCTAAGTGAAGAGTATGTATAGTGTTCATTGTACCGAGTTTTTTTTCCTCAGCTTTTCTATGGGCTTAAAAATATTCTATGTGGCGCCCGGGTCGCTCAGTCGGTTAAGCATCCAACTCTTGATTTTGGCTCAGGTCATGATCTTGTGGTTTGTGAGATCGAGGCCCACATCAGGCTCTGCACTGGCAGTGTAGATTCTCTCTCTCTCGCTCTATCTGCCTCTCTCCTGCTCTCTCTTTCTCTCTCTCAAAATAAGTAAAAATAAACTTTAAAAAATATTCTAAGTTTTAAATGATTCTGTTCTCATTAATGAGTGGAGGTTTTCAGGATAATGTACAAACAACTCAAAAAAAAGGAAAAAATCTGAAATCTGAACCTGAACTATTGATATAAATTCATGACACTGAAAGGACAATGAGTACTCCTAGTACCCAGGGTACTTGGTTCCTAAATACTATTCAGGGTTTTTTGGGAAAATAGCCAATTTCAGGTCTGAGGAAGGGTAAGTAGATGGTGAAACTGGGTCAATCTGTTATACTAGAAAGTAGGGAAGCAATCAAAGAATTAAGAGCCTGAGACAAAATGACACAGGCACCAGCTTAGAGGGACTCCCAGGGACCAAGTTAGAGACCCTCTGAGCAACTTAAATTAATAAGTAAATGAATAAATGACTATAAATAAAAGATTGGAAAATAGAGAATTTTTAAATCCATGCATCGAACAATACAAATGAATGAATGAAGGAATGAGAATAAACTCACTTGCATATTATACCAAATCACTAATCTGAAAATTGGTAATTCAAGGGCATTTACCATGTCTTTTTAGGTGATACTGTAGTTCATTTAACCTTAATGAGAGAAAGCTTTTCTTTAAGAATTCTCGCTAACTGGGGAGCCTGGATGGCTCAGTCGGTTAAGCGACCGACTTCAGCTCAGATCATGATCTCACAGTTTGTGAGCTGGAGCCCCGCATCGGCTTCTCTGCTGACAGCTGAGCCTGGAGCCTGCTTCGGATTCTGTGTCTCCCTCTCTCTCTGCCCCTCCCCGCCTCATGCTCTGTCTCTCTCTCTCTCTCTCTCTCTCTCTCTCTCAAAAATAAATAATAAACATTTCAAAAAGTTAAAAAAAAAAATAAAAGAATTCTAGCTAATAAATGTAAAAGGAATGATAACATTAGGAAAATCATCATTTTGCAGCTTCCAGGAAATAAGATTCTGGAAAGGGTCATCAAGGATGCCAAATATATTAGACAAAAGGTTGCTGGAAAAAACAAGATACTTGCACAGAGCCAAGTATCACCCTCACAGATTATGTGATAACTAGAAAATATAAAATATACTTTTAAAATGGACAGTTCTGGCAGAGTGATTACCTTCATCAACTGATCAATTTTTGTATCACTGATCACAGGAAAACCTGAAATTCTGTCCTCACATCATTCTACAAATTATTCTTGCCAAAAATGTTTAACCTGAATCTAATCATGCATTTACACCTAACTTCTAGAATCTATGAAATGGAGAAGAAAGAGGAATAAGTTAAATACCACTGTGAGAAAACAACCAGACAGATCCAAAATGTGGGACATTGTATAAGAAACTGGTCCAGCCTGTTCAAGAAATCAGTCTTGAATTTTAATAAATCAAAAAAAAAAAAGAGGGGAAACTCTCAGACCAAAAGTAATATAAATAAGTCATAATTATCGAGTGCAACTTAAGGCCTAGAAGCCTAGACTGAATCCAAACTGGGGGTGAGGAGGACTGCAAAAGAGATTTCAAGGATAATAAAGGAAATCTGAGTACATCTGGGTATTGGATAGTAGGGAATTATACTGAATTTTCTTGAATGTGATCCTCGCACTACTTTTATACAATAACTGTATTATTGTTATGTGGGAGGATACTGTGATCCCTGGGAGAAGCACACTCAAGTATTCAGGAGTGAAGAGACATTAAGACCATAACTTTCAAGTTGGTTCTGCCACAAAGTAGACACGTGCGTGTACACGCAAACACACACACACACACACACACACACACACACACACACACACACAGAGTAAATAAAACAAAATACAACTGACCCTTGAACAACATGGTTTGAATTGCATGGGTACACTTACGTGTGGATTTTTTTCAATGAACATGGTACGATACCATATATGTATTTTCTCCTCCTTATGATTTTCTTAATATTTCCTTTTCCCTAGAATTTACTTTAAGAACACAGAATATAATACATATACAAAATATGGGTCAACCAACTGTTTAAGTTATTGTTAAGGCTTCACATCAAGAGTAGGCTGTTAGTGGTTAAGTTTCTGGGGAACCAAAATTTGTACATGATTTCTGACTGCACAGGGGTTGATGCTCCTAGCTCTGACATTGTTCAATGTCTACTTTATTAACAACTGTTGAATATGGTTGATTCGTATGAAAGTTTATGTGTAGGTGTGCTATGAATTTAACTCTTCTTTATGCTTGAAATTTTTCATAACAAAATGTTAGGGGGAAAAAAGGTCAAGAAATGGAAGAGTAACCAAACTGTCTTAAGAGGAAAAAGGAGGGTTCTTCCACCAACTACAAACAAAGGATCAGGAATCATATTTATTTTGCTCACTACTGATTATCCAATACCTAGCACAGCACCTGGAATATAATAAACACTCAAATTTACATTTGCTGAATGAATGAGTAAATGGTAATATTTTGGGGCAAAGGTAAAGGTACGTAAGAAAACTTATAGCTGATGTTTACGCTGCTAAAAGATGGAAGATCTTGAGAAAATAAAAAACAGAAAACTATCTGTTAAGAAGAAATGGGGAGGCATTGCAATCTCTGGGAAATAAAGTTGACTGTCTCCATTACCTCATAACACTATTTTCATATATGCCAATTCTGCAAGATTTTAATTTTACTAATTACAATATTGAGATTCGTTTAAAAATAAGAATATCATACAGCTGCTTAACGAGATTTTAAAAAATGATCAACATTTTTATTAAAACTATCACTAAAAGAAATCTAACACAGTGAACTTACTTTTCTGACAGATGCTCTAGTCTTCACGTGACTGTTTCTCGAAGTCTGGACGGCTGCCATAACTATATTGCTTTTCTGTGTAATCAATGAAGAATTAGTCCATAAAACACCTAAAGAAAACACATTAAAAGAAAACTACTGATTTCAGTGATTCAGGCAAGCATTTTGTCCTAAAATAAGGTCTTTAAATTCAGTCATTTAAAAAAATTAAAACATAAAACAAAAATTCTGAGACATAAACAATTATTATAAAGTAGTTTACCCTTATTTATTCAATCTCACTGCCTTTGTGAGGTTTTTTTTGTTTTTTTTATTTTTGTGTTTTTACAAATAAGAAAATACTTGAAAGTCTTAATAAGAAGTGTTTAGAAAACCTTTTAAAGTCTAAAATAGTGAAGATTACAAAAAAATCCGAGCCTTCTTATCTCCCAAAAGTCACTCTAACCCTACAGCAACCGTGAATGTGTGAATGTTTTTTACACCTTCTTATTTCTTGGGTAGAAATATTTGATAATATACAAATGAGAATATGAAATCTGTGTAGATAAAATAAAATCACATAAACAACAACAAATTCCTTATTTAGCCTTCTTAACAGCATACCAATGACTAGAGTTAAAAAAAACTCCAAGTTAAATGATTAAGAGTACTTACAACACATGTACACGTGTATACACATACACACACATACACACATACACACACACACACACACACACACACCCCTCTTGGAAGAAACTCTGAAACTAAAGGACTTAAACTTTTTATCAATGTTTTAAGGCAGTACCTTTGAAAGTTTAAATCAACTTGGGCATTAACCATTCAAAATTCACATCTGACCACACAGTACCTTGTTCATTTAAAATCTACTTGGACTCGATGCTATGGATACAGGGAAGAATAAAGCAATATGGCCCTTGGGTTCAGAGCGTTGGAAGAAAAACATTTTATTATAGTAAAGAATGAGAATAGGAAGTGAATTCTAAATCATTAAATAACTAAAAAATTTGAATCAATAAAGATTTAAGAAATGGTTAGTTTCAACCAAACTGGCCTTACCAAGAATTAACCTAGTTGAGGTTTTCAAGGCATCCGATCAATGTAAGTTTACACTATGAAAAGATTTATACGCAAAATCAAACATCAACTAGTTTCCATCAGAACTGCAAAAAAAAAAAACCCTAAATTTCAGTGGAGTTCTAATTTTATACTCTTTCACCGTAGAGATAAAACCAAAGTGTGTATGCATGCGCATAGATTCTAATTTTTTTTAAGTTTATTTATTTAGAGAGAGAGGGTGCGCAAGTGGGGGAGGGGTAGAGAGAGAGGGAGAAAGAGAATCTCCCAATCCGGGACTCGAACCCACAAACCATGAGATCATGATCTGAGCCAAAATCCCACGCTTAACCAACTTAGCCACCCAGGTGCCTCTAGGTTCTAATTTCTAATAAAGAATTATGATGCTATTCTATTCTGAACTAGGATAAATCCTAGTGGTCTCTTTAATAATAAAATGTGATTAATGACTAGAATTGAAGTAGGACTGTGAGAAAGGCAAGGGAGGTCTCAACAGTACAAGATAAAGAGCAACATACCAGGACTCAGAAGAGTACCATTTGTGTCCTTGTTCTTCCTCTCATTAGCTTTGTTTCCTCCAGGTAAATTGAAGTATCTTTGGATCTGTTTCCTCAATGTACATATCAACTTACTTACTGGAGAAGTTTATTGTAAGAATGAAATGGAAAATAATTTATAGGAGGCATTTTGGAAACTATAAATAATAGTTAAAAGAAAAATTAAAATATTTACTTACAGGCCAAAATGATCAAGGGGGCCAAATTCTCAAAACAAGGTATAAACATAAAAGTTTATGTGGCCAAGGCAAGACAATAATCCTTTTTACTCCTCTTTACCCATAGAGTTCTCTTCAACTGCCAGAAACCCTCAGAGGCAAGGGGACTTGCCTTAAGCACCATATAAAATACAAAGGCCAACACAAGGGTTCCAGAAAAGGAAAATTCTCAAACACGGCGCCTGAGTCAACTAGCATCTTTCTGGTGGGCAAAAGTGTAATGCAAATCTAAACTCTGAGAATATTCCTGTGCTATGATACAACAATTCTACTTTTGGGAACTCATCAAAGAAAACAATGGTCCTAGAGCATCTAGGGTCCTAGCGAGAGCTTCTAAGGCTCCAAGTGCTTTACTAAGAGATTTACATGAAGATCTCATTTAATCCTTAGGACTGGTACAGTAGTACTACTCCAGTTTTACAATGAGAAAAACTGAGGCAAGGATGAGTTAAGCAACTCGTGCAGGCCCACACAGTAAGCAGGAAAGCTGAGATTCAAATCCAAACCTTCAAACTCTAGCACCCCAGGTCTTAACCAGTATAAATGTTTGAAAAGGTGTTCAAACACCAGTATTAAGGTCTGAAAAGGTATTCAAACACACTTTATACTGGAGAGAAATAAGAAGCACTCTAGATGCCAGACAGGAGAGTGACTGAGTAACTGAGATGCATTCCCTGTTGATGCAATCATGTTAAAAATAACACTGAAGGGGGTGCCTGGATGGCTCAGTTGGTTAAGCGTCTGACTTCGGCTCAGGTCATGATCCCCCAGTTCACGGGTTCAAGCCCCACATCAGACTCTGCTGACAGCTCAGAGCCTGCTCTGGATTTTCTGTCTCCCTCTCTGCCACTCTCTCTCTCAAAAATAAACATTAAAAACAAAAGTGTAAAAAAAACCCACATCTCTTCCTAAATAACTACAACACTGAAAGACAGAGGAACAGCGCACAAGGCATGTTCCCCTTCTCTGACTCCTGAAAGGGCGGAGTTGGGGAAAGAGATGGGAAAAAGCAATCACCTTTGCAGCTGCTAACCAAAGTCAATAATGAGCAAAGATTACACACTCAGGAAACAGGGTGACTGGTTATCTAGATGAGCCGCTTACCGGAAGGTGCTGTGACATGCCAGGCCCCTGACAAGGAGGTTGGGGGAGGCCAGGGTGCTCTGAGACAACATCCCGGATTTGACACCTCTAATTACCCCAGTGCTCTACCTACAATACTCCTGAATAGCAGACTGGGGCAGAACACTCTTTTCACAGTGCAGTACTAAAGCAAATAGAATCCAGTATTTAACAGACCTATGAAGGAACATTAAAAACATAAAATAAAAAAGTAAAAATACACTAAAGACAAAAAAAAAAAAAAAATCCCAGACAAATATAATCATGTCACCCAAAACCCATATAATCTATTTTCACACCACTACCTCAGAATTTATATTAATAAAAAAGAAACCATATTTAGTTCTGTATCTTCACTCATTTTCTGAAACCTACTCCATCTCTTTGTGTTTAACGTAACACATGAGTAAAATATTATCTCACTAAGGGAAAAACCTATCAGAGAATAATCTTTGCAACAGCCTATCCAAGTGAATCCAACGTGAGACAGTGTGACTCATACCTCTGGTAAAGCAAAGAAAAAAAAACGTATCTTTGGAAATGATGTGAAGACAGATGGGGGGAAAAGCAACAGAGCACGGTTTCTTCACCACCTTATATAATTCGAGGGAATGCAGTTTTAGCCAGATTTCACAAGAGGAGCAAAACTACAATGTTTTCCCCTAAACACCTTTGTGTTATGATGATAAACTTTTCACTGAATGCTTTTTTGATTTGTGCCCTATCACAGGTAAATAAACAAGAGTCCTAAGCAGGGAATAACTAAGTGTGTTTCTCTACAAAGAAATTAGAGTGATCCAGATCATTTTTTGAAAGCAGATCAGAGAGAAGAAAAGTACAGACAGACAGGGCAGACAACTGAAAAGTAAGCTGCTACAGCTCACTGAGGACACAGGATATAAAGACAATATCATGAAATAATCAAAATCCCCTCAGAAGCAACCAAAAGGCAGAATGGATATTGCTAAAGACATCGGAACGCCGAGGGAATCTTAAGAAATATCACAGAATACAAACAGATGAAAGCATTGGAAAACAATTATGAAGTGTACAGAAAACACACATATGGGGCACTTTGAATAAATTACACTTATCTTAGGATCCTGTGATTCCCCTTCTTAAAATTTATCCTACATATACACTTGCACAAAATTCATAAATATATATGTGAAAGAATAGTCACTAAAACAAAAAAAAAAAACTAAAAATAATCTAGAAGCCCATCAATTCAAATAAATTATACTGCATTCATCTGACTGATTTTTACCAGCTGTTGGAATTAGATGAATACACACTGATGTGACAGCATTACCACAAAATATTAAGGGGAAAAGCAAATTGCAGAACAGTGTAAACAGTACGCTCTTTACTTGTCATTAAAAAAAAAATTACATGTGCCAACTCTGTGTGTATATTTGTACAGGCCTCGGAAATACCATAATGGATATAGACTAAACTCTTGATAGTGGTCATTCATGACAACTGGGACTTTTTTTTAATGTTATGAAATGTCACATACCTATAATATGGGAAGATGATACACTGTTAAGTAAAATAAGTTTCCACATGTTCACAGTATCCCATTTTTGGGTAAAATCTGTATAACTGCACGTGTGTTATTTGTATATGCGACATAAAAGAGAATATGTACTAGATGGGTACAAACATCGTTTTTTTACCTAAGTAGATGCAATTATGCTGGTTTTATTCTTCTGGATGTACAGAAGCTCTTTTATAATCAGAAAATAAGTACTTCCCACGTCTTTCTTCCTCTCCTCTGGCCTAAGAAATTTTCAAGTTGGCATCATCTATTTCCTGACCTTTTTATAGCATGAGTTAACCAAGCCAAGGAGTCTCTGAAACCCCTTCCTTGTCTTCTATCAACACTCTTGTCCCATCTTGACTCTCTTCCTATGGCACTGGTTCTCAAACTTCAGTACAGGTGTGGATCAGCTTATTTCTAACCCGTTCCACCCCGGAAGATCCAGATTCAGGAGGTCTACATGGAATCCTGAAATCTATACCTTTAACAAGTACCCTCTGTGATTTCTGAATGAGAACACTTCTCTCTCTCTAGGTACTACATTAGTCTCCTTCTCTAAATTTTTTCACAACTTGTTACTCAAACACTAATATTTCTAACCTTCATCCTTGTCCTTTGTGGTATTCAGTCTACCTAGTTTTCCAAGGATATTCAATCTCTACCTCTGATTTTAACTGTGCAAATTAGTCCCTAATGTCTATCTCCAGTTCAACTCCTGTACCTGTGTTTCAGTTCCTTGAGTCCAATTTTCTATTCAATACTTCTAACTAAATATCCCAGTTACTCCAAAATTGGTACGTCCAAAAACTGAATAAAACTTTCTCTCTAAACAATTTCTCTCCATAGAGCCAGTAAACCAACTGAGCCAGCAGGCTAAGCTGGAAACTGGCTTTTCCCTCAATCCCTATAGACTACCACATCTAGTCAGTCACCAAATCCTGACCTGTCACCCTCCTAAGCTTCCCTCAAACCTACCCTCTCTTCCATCAGCTAAACTGTCATTTACTCTTCATGCATCAGTTGAAGGACCTCCCTCCTTGAGGAAGACTTGGCTCATCTTACCAATCCCTCCTTGCCCAAACAGTAGCCACCACCTCTGTGCTCTCCCAAGGTGGGTTGTCCCAGTCCATTTTTTTCCTGCTTCCTTCCTTTTGTGAATTTCTGGAGGACAAAAATGTTTTATTGTATTTATATTCTAACACGGAAGGCAAATCAAACATCTGCTGAATAAATAAAAAGTCTTTGAAGAGGCAAGTATACCTTCAAATGTTTCAATGGGTACTTCTACATTTAATGAATCATTATCAGCTTCCAATAATTTCTAATTTTACAATATTTGATAACACAGTAAATGCTCCAAAAACACGTGTTGGCCAAATTCCAAATGGCCAAGTGTTAAAATTAATATTCTGTTAAATATAAATACAACAAAGCGGGGCAAAATACGTGAAACATTAGTTTTCAAACATTAGGCAACAGGTAACCCAAGCCTCTGACTGCCGAAAGAAGGGAAACACTGGCCGCTGGCTACTTTCAGGTCACAGCACAGACAGGAGAAAGCCAAGTGTTCCGATGGTCTCAGCAAGTTGCAGAGGCAGAGATGAGAGTCTGGGAAGGCCAAGGTGGCTAGAACGCTCAGGGTACAGCACTGGAGAGAGAGCTCACAAAGACTGAGAGCATCAGAGAGTTGCAGATGGGTTCTTCTAGGGACCTTGGTCAAATACTGATCTATGCCAAGTGTCAGAAGTTGGGGAAATAACCACCAAACAGCAGCAGGCCAAACAATACCTGGAGCCAGACAGGGCTTGGAATAATCTGCACCCCCACCAACCGGAGTGGAAAAAAAACTGTGTAATATATCAGGCAATGGATGGGCTCCTCAGACGGAATTTACCTTAGCTGGGGGACTAAGGGAGCACTACAGTGAGGCTTTTCTGCAGGCGCACTAACAAAGCTCAAAAGCAAGCCTCAAAATAATCTGACAGATTCCAAACAACCTAACCATGAACCCCACTAAACCCAACACTTAAAAAATACAACAAAACTGAAAAAAAAACCACACACACACACACAATAAAATCGAGCAAGCAATAGCATAAACCTGAACGGCCAGCACACAGTCAAAAATTACCCGTGGAGGAGAAAAATATGACCCCTAAGCAGGAGGAAACAAGGCAAGTAGTGCAGACCCAGAAATGACAAATGGAATGAACAGAAAAGATGTCAAAATTATACTACGAGCATGTTCCATATACTCAAAAGGGAAGAGGAAAACATGATCGTAAGGAGAGAACAGAAAATATAAGAGACCCAAACCAAACCTCTAGAGTTAAAAATAAATCTAAAATAAAACCATACTGGGTGCAATCAACAGCAGATTAAACACTGCAACAGAAAGTGGACTTCAAGACATAGCAAAAGAAGCAATCAAAACTGAAGCACAGAGAGAAGCCTAAAAACAAACAAGGCAGCATCAGTGACTCACTGTGAAAGGTGAGTAACTGGAATCCCCAAAAAGGTGGGGGACAGGAGTAATCTATGAAGATAAAATGGCTCAGAATTTCCAAAAGTTGATGAAAACCATAAACTGACAGATACAAGAGAGATCGACGAATCCTAAGAAAAATGAACATAAAGAAAACCACACCAAGGTACATCATAACCCAGTTTCTGAAAACTAGGGATAGAGAATTCTTAAAAGCAACCAGAGAGAAAAGTATATATTACATAAAGAGGAACAAAGAAAGACAGCAGACTTCTTGTCAGAAACTACGCGGAGCCATAAATAAAACCGAGCAACATCTAAAAAAATGTGTCAACTGAGATATCTATACCCACAGAAAGTATCTTTTAAAAAGTAAGGCAAAATAAGTTTATTTGAGCTAAAAAAAAAAAAAAAAAAAAAAAAAAAAAAGCTGTGAGAACTCACCACCCGCCAACCATCAGTAGAATAAACGTTAAAAGAAATTCTATGGGCAAAAAACAAAAAACAAAAAACAATACCAGATAGAAGTCTGAATCTAAACAACAAGTTTAGAATGCCTGAAAGGGTAAATATGAGGGTAATATAAAAGCTTTTTCAGAGCTATTTTCTTTTCGTTTAATCCCTTAAAAAAAAAACTATTTAAACTAAAAGTGATAACAATGTATGAATGGGGTTTACAACATACACAAGTAAAATGCATTACAAAATAAAACAGTGTGGCAGGCTGGAGTTAGAAAAATGCTGTTCCTTCAGTATACAAAAAGTGATACTGATAAGTTAAAGTTGTCTTGTAAACCCAGAGCAACCATTAAAAACAAAACAATAACACCTGACAGGCCAACAGTGGCATTAGGGTGAAGTATCTCTCCTTTCTGCAAAAATCAGGAAGCTAAGGCTAATCTTCACAAGATTCTCTAAGAGTGCAATTACATAATATATGTAAAAACAGTACCTAATATAGCAGGCATTGATATAGTGGGAATTCAAACGTTTGCTTCTTTCTTAGGAACAGACTTGCTGTTTAGCTTATAATATCTAAAAATACCACGGCTATCAGTTACTATTTTGTTTTTCCTTTCAAAACAATAATCAATCATACAAAAAGACCTAATTTGTGTTTGACCTAAATGATTATCTATTAAGATATTTGCTTCTCTAATTTCCTGCACACCAACAATAAATACAGCTAAAAAAAAAACCTAAAATCTTCAGGCTGTGCTTTCAGTGTGAATACACAGCTTAGAAGTTGAAGCAATATTCTTAATCTTCTACATAACCCCCATCTACAAGATTACTTTAACAAAAAATATGTTCAGAATTTTAACCTAGGAAAACATTTCTCTTTATCAGTGACATCTATTCTGCCATGACTCAAAGAGTCGTACTGCTGAAAAGACATTTATGTAGCTCTTGCAAATAGTGATAAAGCTCCACCCTAACCCACCAGTAGCAAAAATGAGTGAATGGATCTGCTTTACAAATGGCCCAGTGCTTGGCACGTAACGAGGCGTTCTAAAAGCCTGTGCAGAACCTATTAACCGATAGGATATATAAGGCATTACAAAAAAAAGAACGTGAAAGATAATTTTAAGGTTTCAAGCTTGGGGATGTGGAAGAAAAGTGGAGCCTTTGCCAATTACAGGGTAACCAGAAGACAGTGTTTATGTCAACGTAATATCCAAAGTCACCTAAAATATATACATTTAGTTGGGGAGGTCAGAACTAGTGATGTTACTCCAGGAGTCATCTATATATACAGAGCTTGAAAGCTGATCCTAGAGACTGGGAAAGCACAGAGAAGATCAAGAAAGAATCTTAGGGGGCAACCACGATAAAAGGTTGCCGGGCAGGTAAACAAAGAACCACAAACAAGTGGCAGTTTGAAAACGAGGCAAGGTAGAGATTTAGAAAAATTTAGTGTCACTGGAGTCAAGAGACAGTTTTATGTCTAGAGTGGTCAGCATTAAGCTTATACTAAACTCCTGAGGGTAGAAATGACACTCCTTTCATCTCTGAATGCTGCAGGAGTCCATATCGTGGCACCTGCCACACAGAATGCACTTAGTAGTAATCATACTACATCCTTACACTGTGCCCGTGAGGTACTGCTTAATTGCTGTTGAACAGAACTCACATTTCTCACAACAGAAGTTGCTGTTAATATACCCATCTTACATATAGAGAGACTGAGGCACGAAGCATTTACATAATTTGCCTTCATTCAGAAACCTAGAAGAATCCATCCTGAAAGAGACCGTTACTGGGAGCGAGTTCAATGCAGTACTAGAGGGGAAAATGCCAACTGCAGGATGTTAATGGACACCAGAGGTTCCCGTCATTCCTCCCTGTCCATCCCCTCTTTATTCGAGAACTTGCGGTACTCAGTCTAAGAAAGTACAAACTGTGAGACGCACCTAAGTCTCCTCCTCATCCATTTACCCATTCTCCTCTTCGCCGGTCCTCAGCCAACTGGACTACGAGTGCATACTCGACCCACAGGATTATCCTTCTAGAAATTCAGAATTAAGAGATGCAGATACTCGTTGAGACTCATGCTACAAAAGCAAAGTGAGTCTGGTGTTGGCACCACAGCAAACCAAAGTTTCATGCAAGCCAAAGTCAGAGGGAAGCAGAAACCAAGAGCCTTAAAGAGAGCCAATCGAAAAGGAATTGCTTCAAAAGACATAATAGTGTCCAGAGTGCCAAAGACCAGAGGAGCAGACACAGAAGACCATGTGTTCCCAGAGAAAAACTGGAAGAGTAACTGTCTGAAGATTTTCTAGTTCCCAGGACCCTAAGTTGGACTTCATGCAATGGGCTTCAGAAGCAACCCACCAAATGTGTTGACAAATACTTTTTTGTTTATTTATTTATTTTGAGAGAGACAGAGACAGTGCCAGTAGGGGAGGAGCAGAGAGAGACGGAGAGAGAGAATCCCAAGCAGGATCCGCACTGCCAGAGCACAGCCCCACACAGGGCTGGAACTCAGGAACCAGGAGATCGGGACCTGAGGCAAAAGGAAGAGTTGGAAGCTTAACCAACTGAGTCGCCCAGGCGCCCCTGACAAACGCCTTTTTTAACTAAGTTCATTCAAATGGGTTTGTGACCCTTGCAGCCAAATAACCCTCAAGCCATTAAAAGGGTCCAAGGAAAAACATTGACTAAGCAGCTACTATAAGCTTCAAAATAACCTTGAGGTATTTTGACTCTCACCATCAGGGATGAGGAAATAGAGACTCAGCTATATTAAGTAACAGATTTGCCTGACACCAAAACCCAAACTCTTTCTATTTTGCCTCACTTTCATTCTAGTTCCATCCAATCTGTTCCAGACCACCACACCATTTATTTACCTTACTTTTTCCCATGAAACATCCTCAGATTAAGCCAAAAATGTTAACCTTTCTCCTTTTAACCTGTTCAGTTTCTAATCTATTCATTTCAAACATCTTTACTCTAGTAAGTATTTAACAATAAAATGAACTTTCATATGCAAAGACGAGTGGCAGCATGAAGGCATTTGCATCTGTTTGGTCTGCTTCTGAACTGATACAGTATTTTTTTTTTTTCCTTTCCCAAATTTACCAGTTGGTACAGCCTTAAGTCAAGCCCAAGCTAAGTGTAGATCTCTTCCTGGACTCTTTCCACTTTCATTCCCTCCAAATGACTGACTCTATTAGTAAAATGCAGGCCACTTGACAGAAAAAGGACAAATTTGGCTTGCCTAAATAATTACCCTACCCAAAACTACTTCAATTATTTTTCAAAGGCAAGACAAAACAAATATCTACATCCTAAAAGCTTGAAACCCTTACCAAAAGGTTATAAAGACTAGGAAAAAAAAATTATTTTTCTGTCCTTGAAAACCAGTTTGCCAAGAGGAATGGGAGGTCTTTTAAAATCTAGACCAGTCTCGGGGCGCCTGGGTGGCTCCATCGGTTAAACATCCGACTTCGGCTCAGGTCATGATCTCTCAGTTTGTGAGTTCGAGCCCCGCGACTGGCTCTGTGCTGACAGCTCAGAGCCTGGAGCCTGCTTCCGATCCTGTGTCCCCCAGTCTCTCGGCCCTTCCCTTGCTCATGCTCTGTCTCTCTCTGTCTCTCAATAATAAATAAATGTTTTAAAAAAATGAAACAATAAAATAAAATCTAGACCAGTCTCTTTTGCCCATTAAGTTTTTCACATTTTCTCCAAGCATGGAACAGAACTCCACCGCTGATTTACAAGTGGAAATTTCCCTAAAAATGACCAAAATGTATCATCTGATTTGATCTGATTTCTTTTTCCAGACAGTATGTTCCTGGAATTAAAAAAAAAAAAAAAATAAGTGTACTATCCTTCTTCCAATCTCTAAAGGTAAAGGAGATTCTTCAGATTCTAGATTTATCCCAGGAATTTAGAAGCTAAAGAAGCTCTCACTGTGGTTCAGGGTCTTCAGGAGGTCCCCTATCCTCAACAACCGAGAAATATCACTAGCCCAGGAGTATACCTGTAGGCCCTCAGCAATAGTGCAGTTACTTAGGTATATACACTAATCACCAGTTACCAGTTCAGCCTGGGAATCCGTTTTTCTGACTGCCTTACATTCTTTGATCTCTCATAAACCGAGCTGTTACAGCCACAACCAACAGTGAAATTCCCGGTCAACCCTGGGTAGTTCTGCCAAAAAGAACATAAGAAAGTAAGAAAAACCATGTTATACTTGAAAAGGGGGCTAGGTGTTTAAAAAGATGCGTTAAATTGCACTATTTTAACTGACACTAATCGTGCTGGGAACTGTGCTGTCATTTACTCTAAAATCATAAACAAGACATTAAAATCACTTCTGCATTACTGAGTGCCTTATATTTTGAATACTCTGTATTTTCTATACATTTCCCTGACATTTAAAAATCACTACGGGGGCGCCTGGGTGGCGCAGTCGGTTGAGCGTCCGACTTCAGCCAGGTCACGATCTCGCGGTCCGGGAGTTCGAGCCCCGCGTCGGGCTCTGGGCTGATGGCTCAGAGCCTGGAGCCTGTTTCCGATTCTGTGTCTCCCTCTCTCTCCGCCCCTCCCCCGTTCATGCTCTGTCTCTCTCTGTCCCCCCAAAAAAATGGATAAACGTTGAAAAAAAAATTAAAAAAAAATAATAAAATAAAAATCACTATGAATCAATGGAACATCCCTAACAAGGTGGAAAGAAGCTAAGAAAAGCTTGTATGTTTTGCAAGGGACTGAATAATTATGATGCTGAAAAGAGAACCAAAATTTTTAATTCTGGTTTGCACTAATACCATCAGGTATGTGACAGCTGTATTTCTCATCCTGAACATCTTAAGCCTAAACCACTTCCAGTTTAATAAGGTTTTAGAGGAGAGGGAAAGCAGAACTGTTACCAAGCTGTACCGCGGTAGTGGTTTAGATTCTACTGCCACTGCCATTTTACCAACGTTTTTTAATACTTCGGTCACATCTACCTATTTTTGTGTAAAGCGAGGTAGGTGCCTGGAATTATAAAAGTACACCAAATCCATTCGCAATATGGATGGCCAGCATTTAAACCATCAACAAACAGCCTCGGAGAAATTTTGACAGCAAATCCAAACATCAACACTCCGAGGAGCTGCTTGACGCTTTCCGTTTCTGTCACAAGACTTGGGTTGCGCCTGGTTCCAACGCTCGGAGGTTCTGACAGTGAAGGATGCTGCTCGGGGACAAAGTGCAACGTCCTCCTCCTCCGGTATACGCTCCTGTGCGCGCACTACGAACACAAACTAAGCACACGCACCGCTACGCACCGAAAAGACCCGGCTGGGAAGACCATTCTGGGGATGGAAACTGAGCTTGTCATTCAAAGGGGCTGCACGCAACTCGGCCCCCACGCTCCGGACCCACAAGACCCGTCTCGAGCCCGAGGATGCCCCCTCCCCGCGAGGCCCGGTGCCAAGGGATTCCTCCCTCCGCCCCGCTCCTCCCGCTCTCCTCCCACCGCCGAGCGAAGGCGCAGCTCTGGGCAGCCCCGCAATCAGAGCAGGGACTGCAGACAGAGAGGCTGGGGCGCCCGAGCCGGGCCGCCCCATCCACCGCGGCCCCGCACCACGCCGCCACCCCTGCCAACGCGCGGCTTTTGCTGCGGGCGGATCCGCACCCGCCTCACCTGGGGGCCGCAGCCTCCGCAGCTCACAGGCATGTCACCGGCCCGCAACGACCAGTCGCGCGAGCCGCCGAGCAGGCGGGCGCCCCCTCCCGCACCAGCCCCCGGCCCTCCCCCCTCCCCGCCTTCCCGCCCCGCGGGCCCGCCCCCGCCCTGCCCACCCCCGGCTTCCGCCGCCGCAGTTCCAGTCCGCAACACCACCTAATCCCCACACCTCCCACTCACTCTCGCGAGAGGGTGCGGCGCCTCTCGCGAGAAGAACTCTGTGACCAAGCCCGCGCAAAAGTGGGTGGGCTTTTAAAAAATGAAAGAACGAACAGGAAAAACCTTCCCACGTGCTCTGGGGCGGCTAGCGGATCGGCCCCGCGCGTCTCGTGACGTCCAAGCGGCCGCTCTATTGGCCAGGATCCGCTCAGCCGTGGGAGCTTTAAACTCCAGGCTGACCTACGAACCTGCGGCGAACGTCTTGCGCGCTTCCTGATCCGTTACCATGGAAACGGTTTAACCCTTTCCTCTGGCAAAATACCCAAGCTGTGGCTGGCTCTGCAGGTTTGGTTTCAGGCCCTTACTCCTCTCTTTCGAACCCTTGGTCTTACCCCTGGGGTCAGCTGGGCTGCTTCTTCGCCACAGGCTAGCCTCGCTTTGTTCTGATTGCCGTGGTTCTTCCCAAAGCGGCAGCCCCACCAGATCTGACGGCCCAAGTAAGGCTCATCCTTTGGGGGTGGCTCCGCCCCTTCTCTCCAGCATCTCTGGGGAGGACCACTCACAGCGCTTCAGGCCCACGGCCTTATCCGAACCTCAACAATTGGCTTCAAGGGATCTCCGGGCCCTAGTGCTCACCCTTACCAATTTACGCGGCATCGGAATCAGGAAGTAAAGCATTGGTCACGGAGAAACCAAGCTCTAGATGAAAATCTAATGTGTGATTATTTACATTTGCAATCGGAAGGGCTGGTCCAGTCAAGTTGCACAGTCTCCTCATGGACATCTATTAAAAGGTGGAAATACCTGATAGATGAGAAAGGCATTTGGAAGTATATCCTCATTATGAGTTTTGGACTGTTTGGGAGAGGGGGACAGGGAACAAAGGGTGCATACATACTTTATTTCTTCCTTCAATAAGTTTTTGTTGAGCTAGTACAAATGTTAGACACTACTCCATCTGTCTTCTGAGCGGTGATGAAGACAAATGAGTCTAGGTTCTAGGGAGCTTATGGGGGGAGGCAGAAAGAAAAACTATTTGTTTGCCTTAAGCTCAATGCAAAGAAAATACAGTAAATGATGTGATGGTGATTGTGATTGGGTGGCTGCTTGAGGGGCCGACCTTTGGAGGAGATGGTAAGCAGTGATTTGCCTAAGAGGCAGGCAAACATCAGAGGGAAGAGCCTTCTAGGCAAAGGAAACAGCTAATTCAAAGGCCTTAAATTGGATTTGAGGGAAAAAGATGAGAAAGTAAGAAGAAATAAGGTCGGAGAAGTAAATAAATATGTGCCAGATCCTGTAAGATTTTGTAAGCTAGGAAAGTAATTGTTGGGAATTTAAATGCAATGGAAAGCGGTGGAGAATTCTAAAGAGGGAAGAGATACCTATGCTGTACTTTTGTCTTTAAAGCTCTTCCCTGCAGAGAACTGATTTTAGAATCCGAACTGATTTCAGAACCTTTTAGGTTTCAGAGGAAGCAAGGAGACTGAGACTTGTCCAAGACAGACACAATCCTGAAAGACTTCGTTCCCAATGACCTTGACATTATCCATATGGTCAGAGCATTGGTGCCATTTAATGCCTTCTGTTAAAAACATCTGGCTACATCTTCATTTACTGCTATTTAATGACAGTAAAAGAAATAAATGGAAATTTTTTGTTACTTGGGCACACGAATGTCCCAAAAAGAAAGTCACATTTGATTTTTTTTCTCATCCATTTATACCACACAGATAACCACCTCTTCTGTCTATTCCTAAAGTCAGATCTAAGAAAAACAAACAAAGTGATGTTCAATGTAGATATTTATTCCTGGGTATCAGATTTAAACAGGTAGAAGTTGAAGGCTAGAAAATGAAGGTATTTCACTAAAAAAACAGAAATCAGGAACAAGTTTGAACTGGAAGTCCTCTCATTAACTGCTAAAGCAACCAAATCAAGGTTCCTTATCATTCTTGAGTCTCAACTTCCTCATACATAAAACAAGGCAATTTAACTAGCCTACACACAAAGTGGTTAAGCCTGAATTACACTTTGGCATGCACGCACCAGTAACACGGAAGCTGGAAAGGGAAATGTGATAAATTTGTATAAAATCTAAGAGGGTCCGTAGCACAAGACAAATGAAATTGGATTTGTGTGCGCATACACCACACACACACACACACACACACACACACACACACACACCCCCACCAGCTGAGGAGCTATGAAACTGATTAATACAGATACCAGGAATGCTTCCCTAAGAAATCTTGGCCTTCTCAGAGTGTGAAAACGGAAGCATTGCCACCTGCTCAACCTCATATTCCCTGTAGCTATTTTGAACCTATGTACTATTTAATAAATAATGGTTCACATGTACCTAATCAAGACTGAAGGAATGGAAAATATTTAAGAGATCTGAGGCAACATTTTAAAGTTAGGCTAACACTTTAATTTTAATGAAAATAAGATTTCAAGGAACATTACAGGGTTCTTTTTTAAAAGGAAAAATGCTAAAAAGAGAAAAGTTCTTATTTTAACAAATTAAGACCATTCTTTGAAAATGTTGAAAAAATGGAGCACTCTTGAGTGCTGTTTGCAGTCATGATGATTAACCAAACCAGCTGCGTAGTACTGCTAATTTAGATGAACAACGGGCTCAACTCTGTCATTCTAACATGTATTAATAGAGCCATAAATCCTCCCAACTCACCCTTAGCAAGACAGTCTTTGTGGTATCTTTTGCTAGCTACAATTAGAGTACAACGAACGTGAAGGGAGAAGAAATTTAGGATTGAGATCCATTTCTACAGATGTCCCTAGTTCCTGGATTCTTTTTAAAATTATTTTGCTTTAGCAGCTTTATTGAGATATAATCCACATGCCATACAATTCATCCACTTGACGAGTACAATTCAATATATTTCGGTATATTCCCAGAGCTGTGCAGTCATCACCAAAATCTAATTTTAGAACGATTTTGTCCCTGCTAAAAGAAACTCCACAGTCATTAGCAGTCGATCCCCACCTCCTCCCCAGCCCGAAGCAACCACTGATCTCCTTTATGTCCCTACCTTTGCCTGTTCTGGACACTTCGTATAAATGGAATTGTACAATATGTGGTCATTGGCGTCAGCTTCGTTCACTTAGCTAAATGTTTTCAAGGGTCATCCATGCTGTAGCCTGTATAAGTACTTCATTTCTTTCTGTTGCCAAATGATGATTCCATTGTATTCCGTTTATCAGTTAATAGACATGTGGGTTGTGTCCACTTTGGGACTCTTGGGAATAGTGCTATTTTGAGCATTTGTGTCTAAGTTTTGTGTGGACATTCGTTATTCTTTCTTAATACTTTAAAAGATAAAACGTACCCAGTTTACAAAGTCTATATTTCTTTTCCTAGCACGGTTACTTGGCTCCTGGCTTTGTCTTTCTTGCCTGCTGTTTGAACTGTGTGCTCTCTTCCCCCACAGGGCTGGCATTTCTACTCTGGCTGCTCAGATCTGACAGTGTCATCCCCCTGCTTAAAAGGCTTCAGTGGCTTCTTATGGTTCCACCAATGATCTTTCTTTCTTCTGTTGTTCTCTCTCTCTCAGAAAGTCTTTTTTTTTTTTCCACTTCCTCAAAATAGGGCCAGATCCTCTCTGCTTTGGAGCCTTCCCACGAGATCTTCCTTCAGCACTGAGTGTTCTCTGTCCACCCCTTAGCCTCTGCATGCCTGAGAATCCCTCAGCATTCAGCTGTACTCTCAAGAACTCAAGAACTCTTGTACTAATTCCCCAGACGAGGTAAGCTGCTCCCCATCTGGACTCTACTTTTTCTCCAGTGCATTTAGCAACTTAGAATGATTTTGATTTGAGTGATTATTTGGTCTTTCTCCTCTGTTAGACCGTAGAATCCATGAGCAGGAACCACATCTATTTTTACTTACACATGCCTGGCACATAGTAAGTGTTATTCATTACTCATTATCTATTCATTGAAAGGATGGAAGGAAGGAAGGAAGGAAGGAAGGAAGGAAAAAGAAGGGGAGGGGGGAAGGGAGGTATCCTCACAGCTTATTCTGTGTTCTATTTTTCCTTCCCTTGCTAGTGTTGAAATAAGTTTCTAGGCCCAAGATGGAGCTGCTCCCTCCCAGGATGCCACCTCAGCAAACCAAAGCTTAAATAACTTTTGTGTCTGTGTAAATGCTCCACTAGACCAAAAACACAGTATATCCAGTCAGCCAGTCCCCCCAAACCAAGCCAACTCTAGGCTCTATGCTTATTTGTTTCTTCTCACTCCAAACAAAGCTGGGGTGCCTGGGTGGCTCAGTCGGTTGAGCATGCGACTTCGGCTCAGGTCATGATCTCATGGTTTTGTGAGTTCGAGCCCCTCATCGGGCTCTGTGCTGACAGCTCAGAGCCTGGAGTCTGCTTTGGATTCTGTGTCTCCCTCTCTCTCTGCCCCTCCCCCACTCATGCTCTGTCTCTCTGCCTTGGAAATAAATAAACATTAAAAAATTAAAAACAAGCAAATAAAGTTGACAATGTGGCCCCAACCAATCAGATATTTCCCACTTTTCCTTTTCCCTGTTCTTTTTTCTTTAGTCTATAAAAGCTTCCCGACTTCTGCCCCATTTTGCAGTTCTCCAAAGGAAACTGTCCACTTAAGGAAGTGTGAAATAAAGTTTATTTGTATCACCTAAGTTGTTTCCTTTAATCATTTTTTAATACTAGGAATCTTCAGTAAAGTCTTGATAAATGGTATAAACCAAATCTGTCCTGTTATAAGAGGAATTAATGGAAAGCTTGTTCTATGCCTGGGATGGTGTAGGAGGGGCCACACGTGTCCCCTTCCCATGCTCCCTATACAAGATGATGTGGAGAGGGGAAGACCAGTACTAAGGAGCCAAGGCAGTGTGTGACCAGTCAGAGAACACAGGCTTTGTCTAAGTGCACCTAAGATTGTACCAAGGAGCAAGAAACGTCTCACGTGTCCCCAGGGGACATTTTAGTGGGCTAATTTCTAGTAATCAAGTTGGCAGTGTCTCCTCCAATGTAATTTTGCTATTTAACGGAAATGTTACTTTCATCTGTTTGCATAGTCTAACGGAGCCAAGACATTTGGATTATATGCACAGGAAAGAAATTTGGCCCAGCAAGTTCCAATGAACTGTTCTAGATCACATAGGGGCACTAAATGCCACCATTTAGACTAAAATTAGCTGGTTTAGTCTGGTTCCACCTATACAAAACTAGCCTCTCAGCTTAATGCCCCTAATGACCTTTAGACTACAAAGGCAGGCATCGGCTTTCCCCCGGAGCTTTACACTAGCAATCTCTGACAGCCAGAAGCAGATTCCATGTCGCTTCCTGTTTGAAAGCTTAGGTCTCCCTTTGGCCCACTTGCCGAATTCCTGTTTCCTGCCTGAGTGATGGCCCCAGCTGGCAGTTCTTGTAAGAGAGAGAAGTCAAGTCCTTTTCTTTTCACATTGCTCAGTTTTTGGATTTTGTTTTTTTTGTGGTAATAAATTAATATACACTCATTATGTAGAACACTGGAAAATACAGGAAAAGATAATGGAGCAGACCACCTCTTTTGGTGGGTGATTTACATACATTATTTAATAGTAGTTAATAAACCAATGTAAAACATACTGGAAGTGGAAAACTGTGGACATTATAAATTCATCAGCCATTTAAACTTATAAAAATGCTTTTCAAATTTGAAAGATAAAGTACCTTGGGGTGCCTGGCTGGCTCAGTTGGTTAAGCCTCCAATTCTTGATTTTGGCTCAGGTCATGGTCTCAGGGTTTGTGAGATCAAGCCCTGGGGTGGGTTGGGCTCTGCACTGACAGCAGAGATCCTGCTTGGGATTCTCTCTCCCTCTCTCTCTTCCCCTCCCCCCTCCCCTGCCCACCCACCCCTCCAACCCATCCCTGTGCACGCATGTTCTCTCTCTCTCTCAAATAAGCTTTAAAAAAAAAAAGCTAAAGTATCTCATCAAGCCTTTGTTTTAAAAGTATGTATATTATACCACAATCTGATATGCCTTTTAACTTACATACTTACCTAATTCTTTTGTAGTGAATCTCTTGAAGAACAGAAACACATCTGAACCATTATAACATAATACCTAGTAATGGCTTCATATATTGTAGGTCTTCATTAAATGCCCAATGACTTCTAAAATCATGACTATAATTATTAGCAAATAGTACAGATGATAATTTAGAAGTACCACTCCAAATTGGACTTCTGAATGAGCAAAATAAAGTTGACTGCTATTATATATTGTACTAGAGTAAAATGAGTCTTCCTTTCTTTTTTAAGATTATTTATTTATTTTTGGAGAGAGAGAGAGAGAGCACATGAGTGAAGGAGAGGCAGAGAATCCTCAGCAGGATCCACACGGTCAGCACAGAGCCCAGCACCAGGTTGGAACTCAAGAACCATGAGATCATGACCTGAGCTGAAACCAAGAGTCAGACGCTTAACCAGCTGAGCCACCCAGGCGCCCTTGAGTCTTCTGATTTAAATCATCATTGTCATAACTAAATTACTGACTCAACTTCCAATAAATAAAATACTACTTCTGTACTATCTTTTAGGAAAATGTAATACGTTTTTGTCTGAAATTCAAAAACAAATAATCACTCATAAATGTAATTACTTCATAAGAAAGTCTTAAAGATACCATTGCCCGACTGATTTTAAATGGTTGATACAGAGTTAATTATAAAATAGAAGCACAAAGTTTTATAAAAAGCTTTCATTATAGGGGTGCCTGGCTGGTTCAGTCGGAGGAGTATGTGACTTGATCTTGGGGTCATGAGTTTGAGCCCCACATTGGGTGTAAAGATTACTTAAATAAATAACTTTTTTTTTTTTTAATTTTTTTTTCAACGTTTTTATTTATTTTTGGGACAGACAGAGACAGAGCATGAACGGGGGAGGGGCAGAGAGAGAGGGAGACACAGAATCGGAAACAGGCTCCAGGCTCCGAGCCATCAGCCCAGAGCCTGACGCGGGGCTCGAACTCACAGACCGTGAGATCGTGACCTGGCTGAAGTCGGACGCTTAACCGACTGCGCCACCCAGGCGCCCCTAAATAAATAACTTTTTTAAAAAGCTTATGTTTGACGTTTCTAACTCAAAGAAGCACAAATGTAATCAAACATTTCAAATGCACTTAGTATAAGTAAATGGAAAAATGCTTTAATTTGCAAAAAAACATTATACATAACTTTTCAGAAATGTCTTTTGCAAAGATGAAATACACTTCCTCTTCATGTGAGCCAACAGTATACATGCTAACTACTTAAAAAAAGATATTTGATAACTTCTCCTGGATTAGGTATCTAAAGGGCCAGGAAAGTCCTTTGAATAGTGTCATAAACTTATGACAAGATAAAGCAGATCCTAGAACAAGTTGTTCCTGGGTCTATCATTCCTTGTTGCTTGGCTGCTTTGCTTTTCAAAGGAAATATTAACATGCAGATAAGAACATCCTTATTTATTAGTTAACTCACACGAAATTCAGCCGAAATGTCTTTATGTGATTAGATCTTTAAAAGTAGGTAATACTCATGCATGCGAAGCATGAATATTGATTGCATGCCTATTTATGGTCCAGGAAGCATTAAACGTTGTGATAAAAATCTAGGCCCTAAAGTAGCAGGACTTTTAAGATACCTTAAATTCTTCCTAGGCTTTATTCTACTTGGGGTTTTAAGTCATTGAACCATGCTAGAGATGTCTAGTCTAGCCCCATACTAATGTTGATTCCTATTTGTTTTGGGTTTCCTGGGATCAACCTTGAACAAATTGGCTCCCCTTCCCCACAATGGAACTTGTGACCTCAGCCTTCTGCAGGACAGAGTGGGATTCCTCAGAGGCAATCCTCAAGAACTCCAAAGTAGCCCACTATCTCTGGTTTGGGCTAGACAAACCACTAAGACAAAAATGTCTTAGACTTTGGTTCTTCCAGAGGGAAGGGTGTGGATTTGGGTTCAAGTATAAAGGGGAAAATAATCAGTACTGCATTAGAACGGAAAGTGTTATCTTTATAAACAGTGGGTATCAAATTTCTTAGCATCTATGCAATTTATTTTTAACGTACCCTTTTTACGCCCAAATTTATAAAGTCCCAATCTCTTTCTTTTTCGTATTCTGCTCTTATCTCTAAATTGATTTTAAAATTCTTCCTTTTGAAGATGTGTCCTTATCTCACATTTGATTATACAGGTTGCCATCCTTATCAGTTGCTGTAATAAGATTCTTACCAAGATCTTGTTATCTTGAAACATCATGCCTATAGGCAGGGTATAATGGGCGTAACAAGATTCCTGCGGAGCTCCAATTTAACAGTTTAATGGCCTATAATTTTCTCTCTCTCTTTCAGCTGTTCAGTAGCTATTTTGAAATTGCCGAATAAACTCCTGATGAAAATAGGTGTGCAATAAAATGAAGTCTGATAAATTTTGTGGATGGCTTGAGGAAATGCCATTATTACTATTTTTTTTTTAACGTGTTTTCATTTTTGAGAGACAGGGAGAGACAGAGTGTGCATGGGTGGGGAGGGCAGAGGGGCAGAGAGAGAGAGGGAGACACAGAATCCGAAGGAGGCTCCAGGCTCCGAGCTATCAGCACAAAGCTGGACTCGGGGCTCAAACTCACAAAACGAGAGATCATGACCTGAGCTGAAGTGAGACGCTCAACCACTCAACTGACTGAGCCACCCAGGTGCTCAGGAAATGCCATTGTTTTATGGGAAACAGAAGTCAGCATTTTACATGGTGCTGATTGGATTTTGGTTTCAAACCCTGTGCCATTCAAACTTTAATATTTGCCTGCATTTTCAAAATGACTTTTAAAATTATCAGGAGCATTTCTTGTTCACTGAACTCTTTATGCAATTCTAAGAATTCTCAACAAGGTTCCAGGAGGAATTAAAGTGCTATAATTGAAAGCTGCTGAAATGTACATTACCCTATCCAAGTTTTATTGATTTATTGATTGATTGATTGATTTTATTTTTTAGTAATCTCTACACCCAATGTCAGGCTCAAACTTGTGACCTTGAGATCAAGAGTCTCACGCTCTTCCAACTGAGCCGGACAGGCACCCATATCCTATCTGATTCTTAATCATTATTACCTCTCCACACCAGCATCCACTGAAGTGCTTGCATTTTTAGCTCTATCCACTTATAAGGTCAACGCTGTTTTCTGCTATAGCAACCCCACATTAAAATATGACCAGACAATGCCATTTTGCAAATAGCTCTTTCTGCAGAAATAACACTTGCTTCTTAGATACTGTACAGAATCCATATGCCAGTCCCTTCTGCCAGTACCTGGCAAATGCTTCCCCTCCTTGTTTTCAACAATCTGATTCACCACCTCCATTGGGGACAGGGTTCTGTGACACCACAATGTTTCCTCTTCTGTTCTAGCTTGTATTGGACCTCTTGTCTCTCATCCTGAAATGTCAAATAATATGTGAAGAGACCAAGTAAATCCTCTACTTGGCCTCAGAAAGAAGTCTCTTGCAAATCACGTGCATGTCATAGAAAATTAACTTGAATTCTGCCCTCTGCTCGTTTGTTAGCTTCAGCCAACTTAAGGTTCTATTTACCTTAACTCATGACTTTTGATAACCGCGGGTCAAACAGTGAAACGATATACAACACATATGCAAGAACAAACACCTGCTGGGAGAGGCAAGCCAAAGACTTTTTGTGCCCACTGCCAAGCATTCAGTTTCCCTGGGCCACCTTCATAATGGATTTCCTCACTAAGCTCCCTGCCTTTCAGTAATATAAAACCAACTCCATGGCTGTTCCAATAACAAGTGGCTGGCTCACTTCCACTCATGCCAGGAGCCACTGGGATATTTTCATGTTGGTCATCTTTTACCTCCACAAAGCATCAACAACATTGCTCTGGTCTGGGGATCCCCCTGCTTTTATATTCAGGGTGACTTTATACCCTGTTTTTACCCAGTGTGATCACATACAATCCTGGCACACTCAAAGTTTTTGCCTATTGTTAGCGCCTCTTTTCTTTCTCAAAAATATCTCAGCGTAGAAAATAAATTATTAGGACATCTTATTTATATCCTGCCTTACACAGAATCTCTTCTTTACCTCCCGGGTCTAAAGGACCTGGCCCAAGATACCACCCAGACCACTAGCTGGGCAGAAATAACCAGCCAAACCTAAAGCTGTCTCTTCAGCTCCACTCTTCTTCCCACTACCAAGCTAACCAACTGATTGTTTCTCCTTCCCACCATCTAACTTGTTTCTTTAAATGTCATCTGCCCTTATCTCAGAACACCAAATGTACATGAGCTACATTTTCTAACTAAGGAACTTCCTGGGCTTTATTCTCTTTGTCAGTGTTTGTGGTCATAGAATAGGTTGAGGAATTCTAAGCCACAAAAGATCATTCTTGACAAGATCTCTCGAGGAAGCCCAAATGACCTTGAAACCATATGTCAGCAGGGGACCCCAGGACACCCCTAGCGGGATGTTACTAGTCTCCATAACATCTTCATAACTTCTCTTCCTACAAACTTTCAGCCAGCTGCATGGCACCCTTATCATCTTCTCAGCACTATAGCTGTCGTGTGGGTGACCTACAACTACAGCCCCTAAATGCTCTCAGAATCTACAGCTCTCAAATTCATCAGCCTCTCCTGTGTTTTGCCAAATTCAACTCCTACCCTTCGTGTTAACAAAGGCTATTCAGGAATACGCAGTTCATGGCATACTAAATTCATGGATGCACTGGAAACAACAGCAACAACAACACTCCAAAAAATGTAATGCAAGCAGAAGGGGACTGCCACCTCACCTCTGCTTGCCATTTGGAGACCATGGCTACCACCCTGCAGAGATGATGCAGAGGTCCATAATGCTGAGATTTCTATTGCCATCTGGTCCCTAGAAATCTTCGGTCCATTTAAAGGATGTGGCATCACCTCCTATCCCTAAGGATCTGACTCCCCCTGAGAATTCTTGAAAAAATATTTGGCAGGAAGCCTTCATAAGATAAATCTCTTTAGACTCTGACTCTGCCCGGCTCCTGTTTCACCTATCATTTTTTGCTTCTTTACGACCAGTTTGACAGCTATGCTACTTGAAGGTAGGCAGGGACGATGTCTTGTTTATTGCTGTCACAGAAAAAGAGTAGGTCTCAGATTTTGGCAATAGCATCAGTTATACAACAAACACGTTTCTGCTGCTCTGCTACATCTTTTCACTCTCTCTTTTCATATGTTTGCCTGAAGAATGGGCACCAAATAGCAGCGGAGGTCTGGAATCAGGGTCCATAGATTTGAAAATAATGGGGCTTCAGGTTGGGTACGGCTCAGTTGCTAAAGAAACTAAATTAGACATGAGCCGTAATAGTCTCTAAGAGGACAATAAACAGAGGGATCTTGGGGAGAAGCAAAAAGCCCACCTAGGTAGAGCCAGAAAGAAATCTTCAGACAGCAGAAGGGCCAAGCCGTTCAAAGGCAGAGGTATTCAGGAGACCTAAAGGAATTGCTTACAGATGTTGTATTTCACAAGGCAAGTAGCTTGGGAGCATGCCTTCCTGGGCACACACTTAAAAAAACTCACAATGCCCCAGTCATCTCTGAGACAAATGGTTATATTCCAAGAAGTACTTTATCTCTAGGCTGAGGAGTGAGTGAAAGAGAGACAGCTGTGTTCTAATAAGTGGATTTCTATTTTGAGGGTGTGGATCTCAAGAGTCTTTAATTTGATCAGTCTGACACAGGTTAGGAAGGAAGTCCGAAAGCTTAGCAAGTGCTGAGAGCTGTAAATTTTCATCACTCTTAGCTGGGCTATCTATTACCCTCCTCCACTAGATTGGGACAGGTTTTAGGCAATGGAGCTGAGTGGAAATCCAGTGGGAGCTCTGAGCTTCACATCCAAAGAATAGTTCATGAATGCAACAGGTGTCAAAAGATCCAATGCCAGGTATAAGAGGATCTCAGAGGAGATCCAAAAAGCTGATAAGATAAGACATCAAGGAATCTAGGCTCAACAGATACTCAACAACCCAGGCTGACATCTGGCAAGCACTAAGAAAGGGTATCAACAGATAAAATGGCCTCTATCCATATGGGTGCAGGAGTAGGACATCAGCTGGCAAAGAAAAATGGCCCAAACAAGGGAAGCTTCCAATCCCCAGTCGACACCATAGTTACTGAGAAACAAGGTTCAGTGAAGAACTACATTATATGAATAAAGAAACAAAGTTATTAGATTTGGGGCATAAGATCAGAGTCAACACTAGGATATTTTGTGCATCCTAAAGAAATTTTGAAATAAGGATAAATCCTAGAGCTGGGTTCCGGGTTGTTCTACAGAGAGAAGATGGAGGCACAGGTGGGAGTTGGTGGAGTAGAGTTTTAAATTATGAAACACTTAAAACAAACTGAAAATAATATAACATAGTTTTGAAGAAGCAAAATGTTCCAGGTACAGATAAAGCTTTATTCTCACTATCTTTTCTGTTTTCTTTCTCTCCATAGAAAACCACCATCCTGAAACTGATGCATATCATAACCATTCATGTCTTCATACTTTTACTACATAGGTATGAAACTGTAAATAATATATACTATTTGAGTGTATAAATTTTTACATAAATGTTATGTGGTGTATATATTTAGCAACTTGCCTATTCTTAATGTTTGTTTGTTTATTTATTTGTTGAGAGACACAGTATGAGTGGGGGAGGGGCAGAGAGAGAGGGAGACACAGAATCCGAAACAGGCTCCAGGCTCTGATCTGTCAGCACAGAGCCCAACACGGGGCTTGAACTGTGGAACGGTGAGGCCATGATGTGAGCCAAAGTTGGCCATTCAACCAACTGAGCCACCCAGGTACCCCATCAGTTGTCTATTCTTTTATTCAGCATTAAGAAATCCAACATACTGATCAATGCATTGATTCATTTCATTCAATTGTATTAATAAATGACTTTATTTATCCACTCTACTACTATTAAATGTCTCTATTTTATTTACTACAATCTTGCAGTAAACATCCTTATACATATCTCTTTGGGCCCATATGTATATATGAGTGGAACTGTTGGATCATAGAACAGACACGTCTTCAACTTACTAGGTATTACCAAATAGGTCTCCAAGAGGTTATACTGATTTATATTCCCACCTGCAGTGTGCACAAATTCCCATTTCTTTTAATCCTTATTAAAAACAGCTTTGCCAATCTGAGGGACCTAAAATAATATTTTATTTCCCTGCATTTCTCTGGCTACGGTACCATTGAACATATTTTTAGATATTTATTAACATTGATTATTCTGAATTCCTTTGATGGAAATAGCCTGTTCATATAATTTGCCCATTTTTCTAGTGGATTGTTTGGTTTTCAAAAATTGATTTGTATGAATTTATACAGATGGCCAAGAAGCACATGAAAAGATGCTGATAATGACTAATATCATTAGTCATTAAAGAAATGTAAAGTAAAACCACAGTGAGATAACCTTACCTACTAGAACTTACCTCTTAGAATTGCCTTAAAAACTGATAATAACAAGTATGGCAAGGATGGGAGCAACAGGAACAAATACTCATACGTCAATGATGGTAACAAAAATGCCACAGAACTTTGAAAAGTATTTGGCAGTTTCTTATAAATACATGAGTACATATCTTCCATATGACCCAGAAATCCTGTGTTGTTTAACTGAAAGAAAAATACATGTTCATATAAACACCTGTATGCAACTTTTTATAAAGGTTGCATTCATAATCACTCCCAACTGAAAACACCACAATGTTTTTGATTGGCAAGAGGACAAATAAACCGGAGTATCCATATAATGAAATCCTTCTCAGCAACTAAAAGGAAAAGCTACTGTTATAAACAATGAGATGGATAATTTCAAACTTTTTAAAGCTACATTAATTATATGAGACCTTAACTGCAGTGCTGATTACACAGCTCTATGCAGTTGTCAAAATGTATTGAACTGTACGAAAAGGGATGAATTTCCCTGCTGACGAATTGTAGTTCAATAAACCTGACTCTAAAAAATAAGTGATTTGTACAAGATATGTGTATATATTACATATACATGTGTGTGTATCATGTATACTAATCCATGGCGGTTTATTATTTTTTTAATTTTTTAAATCAGTTTTCTTTATTTTTGAGAGGCAGAGAGAAACAGAGCACGTGTAGAGGAGGGGCAGAGAGAGAGGGAGACACAGATTCCAAAGCAGGCTCCAGGCTCCGAGCTGTCAGCACAGAGCCCGATTCTGGGTCCGAACTCACGAACCGTGAGATCATGACCTGAGCCGAAGTCAGACACTCAACGACTGAGCCACCAGTCTCCCTCTAATCTAATCCATGGTGGTTTATATGCTTAAAAACATTTTTTTCAGTCTGTGGTCTGTCTTTTGACTTTTATATGTTATTTATTACTTAACAGAACACTTACATTTTTATTTAGTCAAATTTATGAATCTTTTTTTTAAAATGGGCTATGTTTTTAGTGCCTCACATAAAATAACTCTTCCTTAGCTCACTGACATAAAAATATTGTCTTATGTTTTCATTTTGACATTTGAAGTTTTGCTTTTCATATTTATGTCTTTTATTTATTAGAATTAATTTTGACTATGGGGTGAGGAAGGGATTTAATTTTTTCTTTTCAACATCTAATTATTCCAGCACCACTTACTGGACAGTTTTTTTTTCCCCCTTAATTATTAAGCATCAACCTTTTTTTTTTTAAGATTTTATTTTTAAGTAATCTCTACCCCAACATGGGACTCAAACTCACAACCCTGAAATCAAGAGTTACAGATTCTACTGACTAAGCCAGCCATGTGCCCCTAAGCATCAATTTTCTTTCTTAATGTCTAGGGAACATGACTGACACCACCCAGATTTTTCTACATACATTTTTCATCCTCTAAAATAACATGACATTCGGAGTATCTGGCTGGCTAAGTAAAGCGTGTTCCTCTTGATTTCAGGATTGTGAGTTTGAGCCCCGAGTTGGGTATACAGATTACTTACATAAAACCTTAAATAAACAAACAAACAACAAGCAAATAAAATAACATGACATTCTACAAGCCAAAAACGTTGTCACTTCTGAGAGATGACATTAATAACAAATCAAGTGTTTATTATATGCTCTTTTTTAGAATAAAAATTCTAAAAAAAAAAAAAAATAGAAATCAAAGTCTCCCCCAAAGTTAGTTTTTAACAATTATTATCCATTTAAAAAAAAGGAAAATCTGCATTCATGCTCGTAATATATAAACAAACTAAGAAGTATTCTAACTATATATTAAAAATTCAATATACAAAAGATGAATCTAATGCTGTGGTTAAAAATAAATACATTTCCTCAATAATATTACAGACCAGATTATTAAAATGAGGACAGTCTAAAATAAATCTAATGTGAGCCATGTACATAATTTAAAATTTTGTAGTTAACAATATTAAGAGTTAGGAGGAACATGCAAAATTAATTCCATAATATATTTTCTTTAACACAATATATCCACAATGTTATCATTTCAACACTTAACCAATGTAAGAATTATTATTGAGACATTTTACATTCTTTTTTCATATCAGGTTGCAAAATCTGATGTGTATATCTAAATTCAGACTAGCCCCATTTCAAGTGTTCAATAGCCACACATAACTAGTGGCTACCATATTGGGTAGTGAGATTTGGTCTTTCCTTCACAAATGACTAAAAGTGCTGGATAAAATCTAAATGAAGACAAGAGCCTAGAACGTTAAGCTTATCACTGAAACAGATTTTATTTGAGGGCATTTGCTAAAAGGGCTGAATTGAGCTCACAGGATCTCAGGAGGGAGATAGTCAAACCAGAACCCACCCTAGGTGGGGAATCTAACAGGAAAACCTCCTTCCTCCATTCAGCTAAAATACCAAAAGGTATTTTGACTTACTGGGGGAGAGTGTGAGGGTGAATCAAGGTAAGGGTGAATCAGAAATTAACCTGTCCCATGGGCCAGGACTAGACCATCTCCAGGGTAGAAAGCGACCTTTAAAACATTATTGATTCTTGTGAATAAAGTAAAAAAAAAATCATAAAGCAAACGACTAAATGCTTGAAATTGGATAATAATGAAACCACATGTTAAAAGTTGGGGGTTGCATGAGACCTTGCCCAGGTCTTGCAAGGGCCCAGTCTTTCCCATTCAGTCCTGAGCAGGGCATGGGCCTCTGCCCATTGGAGGGCTTATCATCTGGAATTAGTGTGCAATTACAAGTCTGGTGTCTGGGGGATTTGCTCTCCGGTCTGAACACCCATAGGATTTTTCCACTGAACTCCATCTCTCTGATTTAGAGACCTGTCCTGGGTTTCAGTCCATTGACTTCCCTTATGTGATTGAGCTTGTCCCTTGGATTTCTAGACAAACAGATGACTATCTTGCACCCATGAAAAGTGCCTAAAAAAAAAAAAGAAGAAAAGAAGAAAAAGAAAAGAAAAATTCTTTGTGGGAATGTACCTAAAGTAGTACTTAGAGGAAAACTGATAATTTTACATGCTTTTATTAAAAATAAAGATGATACACTAATCATCCAACCAAAGAAGTTAGAAAACTAAAACAGAAGAACCCCCCCCCCCCAACCAAATAGGAGGAAGTAATAAAGCTATGAGGAGACAGCTTTATAGATAATTCCTTCATACATTCAAAGAACAGCTCTATTCTTACACAAGTTCTTTTACAGAATAAGAAAGAAGAAATACTCCCTCAACTCATTTGAGTTACTGTAAACTTGAATCCCAAACTGGACAAGGACAGTGAAATATCACTTAAGAACATAGAGGTAAGAGTTCTAAACAAAATATTGGGTGTCTGGGTGGCTCGGTTAAGCATCCAACTCTTGATTTCTGCTTAGGTCATGATCTCAGGGTTTGCCTGAGCCCTCCATCAAGCCCCACGTTTGGGGGTGCTTCACGCTGACAGAGGGGAGCCTCTTTAGGATTTTCTCCCTCTCCCTCTCTCTGCCCCTCCCCTGCTTGGGTGCACACAGACTCTCTCTCTCTCTCCTTCTCTCTCAATCAATCAATCAATCAACTTTAAAAAAGAGTTCTAAACAAAATATTACAAGTAAGATATTCTCTTTATTCATACAACAGACATGTTTTGAAGACCAGCCAGAAGCCAAGCTTTGTGTAACACAATGGGAATGTGATGAATAATATATATTCTCTTGTTATTAAGAGAAAGCGAATTTGGTGGGAACAGAGCTGCATTAATAATTATGATGCAATATAATCGCTCTAGTCAAGATATGCAATGGGAACACAGGGTAATAAGAACAGAGACTAGAATGTCTAAGTTTGCCTTGGCAAATTTTAGAAGGTTCCACTGGGAGATTCCTTGAGCTGAGAATTGATGGATAAGCAGGAGTTTGACAGGTAGAGAAGAAGTGGTGTTGGTAGTAGAGATAGAGAGGAGAGTAGGGATGTATTTTAGGGTAGTTGTGTGTGTGTGTGTGTGTGTGTGTGCGCGCGCTCACACGTGTGTGTGTATGTGGAGGCAGGGAAGAATGGAACAGATGAGGACAAAAAAAACCCTAGCAATTCAGAGGAGGGCTTAGAAGTTTTCCTTTAATTTATACACAATACACAGGGGAAAGAAATGACTTTTGTTAGTATCTAAAATACTCTGTAAAGTTAACAGAGACTATACAACAAATATGAGTAGGTATAAAAATGAATATAGGTTAGGGGCGCCTGGGTGGCTCAGTTGGTTGAGCATCCGACTTTGGCTCAGGTCATGATCTCATGGTCCGTGAGTTCAAGCCCTGTGTCGGGCTCTGTGCTGACAGTTCGGACCTCGGAGCCTGGAGCCTGCTTCGGATTCTGTGTCTCCCTCTCTCTCTGCCCCTCCCCTGCTCATGCTCTGTCTCTGTCTCAAAAATAAATAAAAACATTTTTTAAAAATTTTAAGATGAATATAGGTTAATATTTAAGTTTACAGAATTTACAATGAATTAATCCACTAATCTTAGTGTTTAACTTTAAATTTTTGCTTAGGCTTGTTTTTGCTATTGTTTTTACTTCTATTATTTCAATATATTGAGGTCCATATAGAAAGTCTATGTCAAGATAACTTCTTTTCTTGATGAAAATAGAAACTGATTTTTACTTTTAAATTTAAAAATTACTTCAGGCCAAAAAAACTAAAAAACATATTGCCAGCATGCTATAATCACTTTCAAATCAGCTGATGTGCTTTAATAATTTGATTTCCAGTTGAAATGGCATAGTTCATCAAATTATAATTAGGCTAATTACAGTGTTCCATATTAGTGTTTCTTGTTGGTTGAAAAATTGTCATCATGTAATAATGAGCTTTTAGCCATTTATGCCTTTGGGCTGAATGAACTTTTAAAGTAGTCTTAAGATATTTAATATTCTTATTATCAGTTTAATGGCCATTGGCTTCTGTCCCTTAATTGGTTATCAGTGTTGCTGAATTTCTGCAGGGATATATATTGAACAAATTATAAGAGATACATTTTATATCCTGTTTCAGATTTCTTATTAATTTCCAACTCAACTGCACTTGGTGAGTTCCCAGTTTGTATGACTTGGGTTTTTGAAATTCAGGACAACTGCTCAGAGCCCAGATCTTAGCCTTCAAGCTTAACTTTAGTTTTGTTAAATGGCGGCTGTGGGTGAATGGAGAGGTTGGATCAGATCAGTGGTTCCTAAACTGGCTGCAGATAAGAATCCCCCAGGGAGGGTGATCCGAGGGTGCCCTGACCCCTCACCCAGAGACTGCAGCTCTGTAGGGCTGGAGTAGGTCCTGGACACTTTTACACATGCTTTCTGCATGATTCTCAAGCAGTCAACTGAGCACTGGAAATTGATGAACTAGTGTTGCATTTGAAAACTTGGGACCTGTGGGCGCTGACCTGTCAGTTCAGGGGTTGGGATGCGGTCTGTCTCTGTAAAGGACTTTATTGGAATATAGTCCTGCTCATCATTTATATATCATCTATGGCTGCTTTCCTGCTACAGTGGCGGAGTTGAGCGGACCTGCCAGGGACTGCATGGCTCACAAAACCAAAAATATTTACAGGCTGACCCTTTACAGAGAAAGTTTGCTTACCCTTTCACTACTGGGTTACAAAATCACTTCGATAGGTGGCAATCAGTATTAAAAAAAAATAAAACAGAAAATACCAATACTATTTAATGCATGTAAATACATGCTATGTTGTTAAATTTGCTATTATATACATGCATGTTTGTAAATGTGTATATGTATGTGTGTGTGTGTAAATATATATATATGTGTGTATATATATATATATATACACAGATATCTGTATATACACATACATTTATGCATAATGGGGAATATGTATTTCTAATTGTGGGTAGCCGCCAAAAAATTTTGAAAAAATCAAACTATAATCTGAGGTAGCTTTCATCTGTGGACTTTGAGCTGCCAGCGTGCTTTGGCAACATGGATGTGGGTGGGAGAGAGGAGGGAATGGGACAGGAGCTACGCAGACAATATGCTTTACCTGACTCACTCTATGCTTCTTGGGGGCTGCTTCCTACTTGGTAAGGCAGTGTCACTCCTTTAAGGAATGGTAGTGCTCAATGTCCGTGTTTGTTCAAAATGTCATTGCTAGAAATAGAACCAACTAAAGTTGTGTGCAGGGTGTGAGGGTGCTCTAATGGGGCAAATACTAAATTTGCAGGGTTGTCATAAGGATTAAATGTACATATAGTGCTTCAAACTGAGAGGTGCTATATGGTGCTGGGATGCTACTAGCTTTTATCTGCAGCCTCTCATTCTTACAGTTGTACCCACATCCCAGTCGTAAGTCTAGCTCCCAAATGTTACCAACCATAGCACTGATTGTCACGTTTTGTGAATGCACTAGTGGCGGTACAGGGACTAAGGGAGACAAACATTGGGGCCAGAGCTAGGGAAGGAAAGATGGGGTTCAAATTCTTGGACTGCTGGGACGATTCTTATTTCTAAAAATAATAATAATACAGAAAAATCTGTATTTAGACTTCCCGGTGAAAATTCTAATTTGCTAGCACTATGCTATGGTCTGCGTATTTGTTGGAATCCTAACCCCCAATGCTATTAGGAGGTGGGGACTTTTGGAGGTGATGAGGTCACGAGAGCACATCCCTCATTAATGGAATTAGTACTTTTTTTTTTTTTTTCAACGTTTATTTATTTTTGGGACAGAGAGAGACAGAGCATGAACGGGGGAGGGGCAGAGAGAGAGGGAGACACAGAATCGGAAACAGGCTCCAGGCTCTGAGCCATCAGCCCAGAGCCTGACGCGGGGCTCGAACTCCCGGACCGCGAGATCGTGACCTGGCTGAAGTCGGACGCTTAACCGACTGCGCCACCCAGGCGCCCCGAGGAATTAGTACTCTTACAAATGAGATGCCAGAGAGCTCTCTGGACCTTTCTGCCCCATGAGGACACAGAGAGAAGATGGTCTTCTGTGGCCAGAAAGTGGGCTTTCGCCAGACACTGAACTTCCTCGCGCCTTGATCTTGGGATTTCCCGGCCTCCAGAACAGTAAGAAATAAATTTCTGTTGTTTAAAATCCACTCAGTCTATAGCATTTCGTTAGAGCAACCCAAAAGGACAAAGACAGACTATAAACTGTTGGCTGCCAAGATTAGGAAATGGGCTTTCTGATTAATCAAGAATCGTAATTATGTAAACACACTGCTTGTTAAGAAAAGCAGAAAGAATTCGTATATAATAAAAGATAATTTGCAATGTAAAGTGTAAGTAATTTAATATGATTCAGAAAGCCCTTTGGAATCAAGCTGTGCCTCAGGGTCGCCATGGAGATGCATAAAAGTTTCGGTTGCTTTTAATGGGATGCTGAATGACAAGCTTTTTCAGAGTTTAAACTCAGGTTCCTTTGTTTCCTAATTTGGTTAGGGCCCTGGGTTTTTTCATTTATGTATAATCAATTGCAGGATTGATAAAGAGACACCAAGGTGTTCTGGTCTTCTGATCCGATGCTTGAATCACTTCTGACTCAGTCAACAAATAGATATTGTGCATGACCATGTGCCAAGTACTTTTCCATACACTGGGTCATACTAGTGAAAACATTTTCTTCTCACGTGGAGTTCACGTTCTTGCAGCCTGTGTTTGAACACTTTTCTCAAAAGGGAACACATTCTGTGACACAGCCCAGTGCATCTTTAGACGTTGCAGTTTTTCTTGCCAATTTCACTTGCTTCTCACATTTAGAACGAATGCAAAACCAATCCTCTTTGATAGTCCTTCAAAGATTTGAAGACAATTCTTACATCCAACCTCCTATCCTCTTGTATCTACTCCCAATCTCCAACCTTGAAACACCCTCTACGCATTGTCTTCCTCTGTGCTCCCCACATATGTGGTGGCGTATTTTTTTCATCTCATGCCACTCTGTTACAATAAACTGTCTTCATCACTTGACGGTAATCTCAAAGCATTACTCACAGCTCATTACCACTGGGGACAACACCTGCCATGCATTAGGTAACAAGTGCTTGTTGGTGAACTTCAAGGACTCATTGCTATAAGGATAAACTAAACTATATTTTACCATTAAGAATTCCCCCTCCTGGGGCATGTGGGTGGCTCAGCTGGTTAAGCGTCCAACTTTAGCCCAGGTCGTGATCTCATGATTCGTGGGTTCAAGCCCCACGTTGGGCTCTGTGCTGACAGCTCAGAGCCTGGAGCCTGCTTCGGATTCTGGGTCTGCCTCTCTCCCTCTCTCTCTCTCTGCCCTTCCCCTGCTCATGCTCTTCCTCTGTCTCAAAAATAAGTAACGTTAAAAAAACAAAAAAAGAACTCCCCCACCAGATGGATCTTACTAAAAAATAAAAGAACTGAACTATCGTTACATGTAACGGTTTGGATGAAATCTCCACGGAATTGGGCTGGGGGGTGGGGGTGGGTGGGAATAAGTTGTATACTGTATGATCCATTAATATAAAATGAAATGACAAAATTATAGAAGTGGAGATAGGATGGAGGCAGGAGGGAAGTAGGTGTGGCTATAAAGGGCAGCTTAGGGGATCCTTGTATGGCCTTGGGGTGAAAGAACTGTCCAGCATCTGGACTCTGTCAGTGTCAACAGCCTGGTTGTGATATTGTACTATAGTTGTGCCGGATGTTATCATAGGGGGGGAAATGGGTGAAAGGTACACATGATCTCTCTCTGTACTATTTTGTACAACTGTATGTGAATCTACAATGATCTCACAATAAAAAGTTTAATTAAAAAAATAAGACTTTCTCCCAGAAAGAAAGTAGGCTTCACACATTCTCCAAATGCATTCTTTTTATTTTGAGAAGGACGATCTCAAGGCAGTGCCCTTTGGGAAAGGCATCTCTCATCATCATGTACATCGAGATCAACCATTACTCCCAGCAAAGTACAAAAATACACACATCAGTGACTTCCGTACAATAAATACATAATCATGCATCCCACAATAAAAGGCACGGAAAACTGGTCACTTAGTAGTCATAAAAATTACTAGCTACATTAACAAAGCCACCCAAATTATCTGTATAAGTAACTGTAACAATATATTCCAAAGGTGAAAACACATAAAACATCTTTAAAATAGTATGCAATAAATATCTCAATTGTATATATTTAAAAAATTATGCCATTGTAAACAGCATGTAAACAAACAAAACACATTTCCTTACCATTATTAAAAGTAATTAGAGCCAAAGTTATAACCTCTGCTCTGTCAGGTATATTTCACTGGCAAATGTGCTAAGCAGTTAAAAGTTTCACTCTTTTCTGCAGCAAACAGAGCCCGTTGTGTAATAATAAATAGACATGATCTGCATCTTTCAGATACAAGTAAAAGTTTCAAAACAGACTACCAAAATGTAGTAAATTCTTAACTATAAATAATATGGCAAAGGCTAGAGTAAAACTATCTTTTGCAATGTGAGGGACAAAAGGAGCTACACTGTCAGGTTTTCAACATGATAATAAACAGGAGGCAAATAATTATGATTATCTTTATGGGAAGGTAAATTAAGTGTCCAGCCAAGTCTCCTCCTTTTGTGGACCTTTTACAGTATCGAACAAAGAGTAAAATCGTATCAAACTAAAAATTTCTTTTCCTAGAGAACGAAGAAATGGTTGATACTTTATTTATATTGATGGGTAAGAATGACTTCAAAATATGCCTATCAAAAGGTAAAAATACACACACTTAATGTTTTTTCCATACTTACTGACAATATTTTTTTTTCCTTCTCATAAAGGAACCCTATTGCCTAACCATCAATAAATATGCAGAGAAGTTAATTTTTTATAAGTCAAATATTTTTGCTTTCTTTCATCAATATCAGTGCATTGTGGCATACAAATACTTGTAGTATATTTACTATATGCTCAGATAAGTATGCTACCTGTTAAATATTATTACTCTCTACTCCCATTAAAAATTAAAAATAATTGAGGTGGAAATATCAACCCATTAATTTCAAATGGAGTCTTTGAACTATACTAGAAAGCATTACTTTATAATTTTTTTCCTTCTGCTGTGGGTTTACAGCCATACCTCATATATTTTAGTGTATGGCATTAATAGGGATATATGCCTTTCTAAAATGGACTTGACATTGAATTCATGTTCTAGAAATCTATTAGCCACTTGGACCACACATAGCACCTATAGAGATGGGGTTCTACGGGATCGATGAAAGATATACTTGACGAGTGATGGTGAAAAATTATTTATGGCTGACCTGAAAGTGCAAAAACTGGACATAAAAATGGGATTAATATTTCATGACGCAAAGTTGATTTTTTGGGGTGGAATGAGATTATTCTAAAATAACCTGAGGAACATTTGGTTTAAACAGTGTCCCCCCAATTTCTCAGACTGTAGAAAATAATTCTGAAGACAGACTATTTTATTGTATAACCAGCATCTAATCAAGTGCCCCGTACAGAGCAGGTGGAAAAATGTCTCTTACATGAGCAAAGGAAGAGGGCATTTAATTTAATTACATGCATTTTTGATTACTATTTAACTTTAGGAATTATTAACTGTAAAGAATTTTTGTGTTGACCTCTATCACGATTTGGGGACGTGGCTGAAGTGTTTTATAGAATCAGAAAAGAACAAAACAAACGCTTAGGTAATAGATCTTAGTCTTTATGTTCTAGAAGGGGGAGACAACAGGCACAAACAAGCCATCTTACATTTGCATCATAAAAAATGAAATAATCCTTAGCTATAAATGACCTGAAATCACACCAATTCAGCCTAGATCTCTGGTTGGCTATTACTTTTGAGAAACTTTCACCTTCATTATTAGTTCTGATTCTTTCCCAAATATCCTTCCTTATTTTGTCTAGGTGATCAATGCATGTGTTTATATAGACTGTAGACACTAAATGTGTCTGCGAAACAGCAAGGTGGTCTTTAGGGCATATGCATGAATTACAAACAAGAATTTGACAGCGATTTGAAAATTTTGTAAGCCTCGTTTTTAGAAACAAGAATTCAGGTTTGGTCAGATTTGGTAAACACTTCTGACGAAAAACTAACAAATGATTATCCTTTTCGAAACAATCTTTCTTCCTTGATGTTTATCTCCTGTTGGCACGTGTGCCCAGAGTGCACACATGCTCACCTGCTCATGAATACACACATCCCTCGTGTGGCTCAGGGAAGTCTAAGCTTGCATTTGTGAAAGTATAAAATTATAGAGAAGTTTGGGTTCCATAGGACCTTCATTCTTTCAAAAACATTTATTGAAGTCTTATTATATGGTAGCTTCACACTGAGACTACAAAGATGGAGAAATTTGGTAGGGGGAGGAAAGGCAGGCACACACACACACACACACACACACACACATGAAATTACTGAAATATGATGTTATTTTAACAGAGAAAGTTTCAAGATGCTATGCAACATGAATGAAATACTTAACTTTGGGAAGTCAGGTAGAGCTCCACGGAAAGTTAAATCTGAACCGAGTTTTGAATGAGTTGATCTCTAGCAAGTGATTATGCTAAGGCAATGAATTACAAAAGGCCTCTAGAGGAAATGGCAGCTGAACATGGGAAGAGGCAAAGCCATAGAGACCCTTATCTATCACAGTAAGGGGTTAGGTTGCTATGCTCCAAAAAAAAAAAAAAAAAAAAAAAAAAAAAGAACCTACCTAAGAAATTGTAGCAAAGGAATGACAAAGAAAATGCATTTCAGAAAGACCACTCCCACTCCGTTCAACCATGTGGAAGATGAACTAGAGGTAGGAAACAATGTATGTAGGAAAACCGGTTGCTGAAAAACTACGGCAAAAGCACAGGAGAGAAAAATCACGAAGGTCTGTATCAGCAGAGGGCTGAGCTACGGCAATGGAATTATCACTTTACTGCATATAATTAGAAATGGAACATAAAATGCCAATGCAACTTTTGAGACGGACAAAAAATGAAATATGCAACTGCATAAATACTGAGAAAACTTTGATATATGGAATGCTTTTGCAAACACAATCCAAAAACAAGATTGGGGTTAAGCACTTGTTTTGTTCCATATTTTAGTTCAGGAGTTTCTTGGCAGAAGCAGGCAGTCACATCATGTTGCTATGAAAATTATGTCATCTCAAAAGCTTTTTGAAAGCTTTTCAAGTCAAAGAAGGAGAGGAAACAAAAGAACTGTCCAAGTTCGCAATTCATTCATCATTATGTATATTAAAAAATCGCTGCACAACAGATTTGTAAACAGGGTAGGCTCTAACAGAAGTTATAATTAATGTTAATTATACTAGGGCCGTCTGTATATCAGGTCATTGTGAGACACAAATACCCAGAAAAATAATTTCTTCCCGTCACTCTACCAAATCATTCTGGAATTGTTTAGAGACCCGTCTTCATGAAAACTAGGCTGTGTCATTAAGACAGATCCAAATCCCATGCAAACGAGTTCTGCTTTGGTCTTTTCTCTATATCATCCAGTTTACAGCCTTTTATAATTTCAACATTTTTAGGGGAAGGGGATGTAACAGGACTTTCAAGTTATCATATTATGCTATATTCAGGACAAAATTTTTAAGTTATCAGTTAGTGACTGAATTCAAATGTTAGGTAAAAATAGAAGGCAATATTCACTTACCTTCATCGATATTTAATGATTTTAACATGGTTATTCGAATTTTTTCCCCTAAATTCAGATTTCCATTATGGCAATAATTAAAATAATCTCCAGTTTAGTTTCTTTACAGGAAGTTTTGCAGGTACTTTTCATGAGGGAGTACCATTCCACAGCCAGGAAATGTAGCTAACGATCCATGCTTCAGATCAAACAGCAAGAAAACCATTCAGAATTCATTTAGTACAGAGAGCAAGCGATGTCACAGCATGAAACAAGTAAGTCCCGTATTTCATTTTTGTAACCACTGATTTAAAGTGACATTTTTCTCTTTTGGGTGTTAATCTAAGAAAAGACATGAAGGTCTTAATTAAAAAAAAAAATCAACCAATCTGCTACTATACAATGGTTGTTTGCGGTGAATGTAGAAAAAACAAAATGAATCTGAATTTCTGAAGATTTTAGAAATGAGAGTTTAGCCTGCCTTTAAATGAATAATATGAACCTGTAGTAAACAGGTGAAAATACCCATCCCCTACTCTGCTACAGAGAGGATTAATGTAACTTCACTTTCATTTCAAATGCAACATCAGGGATATTAATCTGGACTTGTAATCTTCATGCTATAGTTTTGGAAGTCTTTCTTTGTATATCAAATGACAGTGGGAAAGAACTGGTAAATTTAAGGGGCGCCTGAAGGGCTCAGTCGGTTGAGCGTCTGACCGGCTCCGGTCCTGATCTTGCAGCTTAGGAGCTGAAGCCCCTCATCAGGCTCTCTGCTGTCAGAGTGGAGCCTGTTTCAGATGTCTGCCCCTCTCCCACTCACTGTCTCTGTGCTCTCAAAACAAATACACTTAAAGAAAAAACAATTGGTAAATTTAAGTATGATTCACACTTACATCATTTTTTCGGTAAAAGAAGAATTACCAAGTACTTATAATTGATCATTTTGAGTGCTATGTCTCATTGGGAAAACTGCAACACCAAAACATACATAGTTTGTAGAAAAGGCATAGCGAGCCAGTGCCAGAGTCAGTTACAGAACCACCTAAATCTAAACCATATACCCATCTGCAGAATCATATAATTCAGCTATTTATAATATTGTAAATTCTAATAATCTTTTGTTGTTTCAAGTAAAAGGAAAATCTATCACTGCTAACAAATCTCAAGGCTTAGCAAGTTCATGAAAATCTCTTCAACTTGTGTGGTATGGTCTGATCCACATTTACAAATATTCTATAGGAACTAGCTAAGTCCTTCTGACTCATTCTCCTTCTGTCAATCACAAAGTTGACAAAGCACAGACATTCACTTTGTAATAAACACAAATGATGAGGTCATCCAAACTACCTGCCTAAATGACTTCTAAATTGCAACAGTGGGATGAGCTCCCTGAATTCATTGGCTATTTTGGTAACATACAGATACAGTCTCAGACATCATTTCGTAACTATTTTAGGTTTTGTGGTATTGTGCCTACTAGACACGGAACACATGTTCTGTGTTTCTACCGTACAAGGTGAAAGATATCTATGTTCAAACTATTCATTTCCAAATCTTTGGCAAATATCCAGCTCAAGCTCCATTTTCTTCTATAATGTTTCCATATTTCCATATAATGTTTCTCATATGTTTTTTTCTCCCTTTAATCATTGCTTATACAACAGTAAAATTAATATAAAACTCCATATCTTTAAAATTATAGTAAATTCTTAATCTCCTACTATTGTTCTTAAATAGTTCACAATTCACCTATTGTTCACACTGTAAAACAATAAAATGGTTGAATTTAGGGCTAGTTAAATTGTTTTCTTTGGTATGCAACATTGCCTCACCTTAAGTCAGAACATGTGATTTTATTCTGGTTGGTAGGTTATGCCCTTATGTTTTCAATTTCTAGCTTTTTAAAGAGTTGAACAGAGAATACTTTTTTAAAACAAACATAACTCAAAACTCAATTCAAGCCTCACTGACTTAATTGACAGAAACAAATAAAGCATTAACCATCATGGTTACTATTTGTAAAGTAGACAAGAGTCAAATGCAAACACGTGTTTAAAAATATTCACCCTGGAATCTAAAGCTGGCCCCTTGAAGTACGCGGTATTTTTGGGGTTTGAGAGTTTCAATGTTCAGTTTAGTGTTATATTGGCATACAATCACAGAGCTCTCTCTCTTTTAAAAGAAAAATGGAAAGTTTATCACAGAAGTTCTGACTTGAAGATAAAATATATATTGGCAAAATCTAGCACAGTGAATCCCTTGGTTACATTAAATTCTTAATATTGGTGATTTTATTTTGGCTTTATGCCTTTTTTCTATATGTATTTTAAATATGCAAATTATTTTTTAACAAAGTCCCTATTACTATTCAGTTACCTACGATGGTAAAAACAGAAAAATACCATTTTTTTTTAAGAAGGAAAAAAAACTGGGCATCTGTTTGACAGAAATGAGTACTTCAAGTACGTAAGTAAATCGTTAACAGAGCTATTATACCCTAAGCCACAGCAGTAACAAAGAAAAGAGCTAGAATATGCATTTTGTATAAAGATTAAATTTCACAACATAATAAATAAATGCACTGATTTATACAACTTGAGAAAACCTTCTACTGATGATCACAAGTAATACTGTCTTATTATTCAGTTTGTTGATATGAGCACTGCCTCACACAGAGATTCAAAGGTAGAATTCTCACCTCCAAAGCCACAAAATATACAAAGCTGGTTTGTTATTAAATATTTTGTCTGCCAAAATTCCTGCAAACTAAAATACATCTTGGCAGTTTGAATAACCAGCAGGATAATTATTTTGGTATCAAAAGATAAGAAAAATTTTAATATGAAAATTAATAAAACCAGTAAAAGGAGAAACCTGTTGTATAAATAGACATTTTAACACAAAAGTGAGACTTTTATCTCACTTAAGAGGAAGAAACAAATTTGATACAACTTACGTGAAGATTTGAAAATAATTATCATATCTTCCCAGCTCTAGATAAATATATTACTCCAATTTATTAATCATCTTCAATATACAATATATAACTCACAAAACTGGGAATGTTACAATACCAAAACCTTTCACAGCACTAGTTACCAGTTACCAGAACTGTAAGAAATCTTTAGCTACATATCAGCTTAATACTTAGAATATACAAAGAGATATGGCTAACCTGTGGTAAACAATAGTGCAAACAGTAAGGACCACAAAATATATTCTTTTTCTTTTTAGCTTGTTTATCTAACTGCATTATCCTACTTCAATAGCATCATCAATGGAATATGAAACTTATCTTAATGCATTTTAAAAGTATCCCTATGTTCTTTTAGGTACGGTTAATTTACTCTTGAAATGCAGTTCCTATGAAATACCCAGGCTATTTATAAATTCCTATACAATGAATAACTTGTAGCTAAAATGAAATATTTTAGGTGGAGTTTTTATAGCTTTTAAGTAGTGGCTTGGTTTCTATTTTTCCAACTTAAACTTGGATGTGCATAAGAAATTAAGAGAGAAGATATAAATATATGTAAATAGAAGATCTTAGTTACATAAGGGGAATCAATCTGTCCATCTACAGTAGTAATATGGGTCTTTATCTTAAACATTGTTACTGAGTTTAACGAAGTCTCAGTTACTGTTAAAGTTATTTTCCCGAAAATAACAGAAAGAAGTATAGAAATAGGTACAGTCCAGCTGTCTTTTATCTCTCTGTTCTCTGTAATGATAAACATTTACAGTTTTTTCTTCTAACAGAAATATCTCAAAACAAAATCTGGAGACAATAACAAAGAGGAACAATAATAAAGGTAAAGAATCCTTTGGGTATTATAAAAACCAATAATCTTTGCCTTTTTAAAGTTTTGCGTGTTTCTTTAAGAAGGCATCCGATTGCAGAGGCATTGTGTTACCCATCTGACACGGAGATTGCTACACAAAAGTCACCTGGGAGATGCCATAGCAGAGACGGGTTCCAGGCTCCATGGCCCTCGGCAAGGGGAAGCCAGAGGGGGAGAGGTGAGGCTACCGAGTGCTGTGGGAACTGCCCAGAGAGGTTATTCCATTGACCAATAGTTAGTATTTGAGGAATCTTCACTTTTCACTCTTTCCAACTGACTTTAAAAGCTTGGTGTTTTAAAACTGCCACTTGTGTTATTATCAAACTCTGAACCCATGGTTTTACCCAACTTGCATCTGAAAAATGCAGGATGAGTTCGTTTGGCAGGAAGAGGGCAGGAGAGATCCTAAATGTCAAGGTTGAGAGATGTAACATTTAAGGAACTTTAGTGAAAAACTATATCCATGTAGGATTCACATGTGTAGAACATGAGAGTCCACTGTGTTGTCAGTTCAGTCAGAAATAACAGATAATGTACTTTAGAAATGATGTATATATAAGTTTCCGCTGTAATTTTCTAAGTCATAGCTTTGCATGAATATTTTCTTTCTTGATGCCTGTTAAAAATAACTTCTATCAAGACTCAAGTGGTGCCCTCTTTATTCATTAAAATTAGCTAAAGAATCTGTAGCCAGTAATGTTTTGGTAAATGATATCAATATGTAAAAATTATTAAGTGAAGGATTACTGACAATATATCATTGGGAAAGATCTTATTACAGAATAAAATAATTTGTATTTTGAGGATCAAAATATATCTCAGGTACTATTTTAAGGAATTATTAACTGTCTGAAAATCAAGATAAATTAGCATTAAAAAAAAAAAAAAAGTCCAGCAAAACATGCCTTCCCGAGAGCTTTAATGACACATTCACTTTACTTGGAATCATTTTGGCTCTTTTTTTTTTTTTTTTCCATGCTTACTGGTTCATTTAATGTGTGTGTGCTGTTTGTATCCTCAAGCATGAACTACGTCAACAGGATAATCTGATGATAAGAGAAAGTGAAATGTACGAGCTGTAGGAGACTGACCTGGTCTTTACTTATCTCCTTACATATTCTTCTGAAATGTTCCCTGTGACTTAAGTTGTGAACAAATGTGAATGTGACATTAGGAAGAAACTGAGCAAACGTAGATTGTTAGTGACTTCAACATGAGGTAGGGAGCTGGAGAGAGGCCAGTTACGCCCGCTAGCCCATCCCCTTTCTATCTTAGCTACCCAAATACAACTCCTGGGTAGGCAGGGTTTATCTAGAACCAGAATTAGGAATAAGCATTCAGAAGAAAACTTAGCAAAGGTGATGAATGAGCTAAAGCTCCTTTCTGGGATTTCTAGGAAGTAGTGGGTTGGGGAGTGAGCTATTTGAGGGCTTTTTGAAGCATTCGGATCCTTAATATCTGGGAGCGATAAAATGTGGCTAGGCCAGTGCTAACCACCACCAAATCTTGTTTACAAAGAAGATTGAAATTCAGTAGGTCTGGAGGGGACCTGAAATTCTGCATTTCTATAAGCTCCCAGGTGGCATGGATGCTGCTGGCCCAGGGACCACGTTTGAGTAGCAATGATCTAGACCAGTGTTGGCCAGTACGATTTTTGCAATGATGGAAATGTTTAACACCTGCACTGTCTATTGTAGTTACTGCGCACTTGAAACGTGGCTGGTGCAATGGAGAAATTAACTTTCTAATTAAATTAATGTAAATTTAAACAGCCACATGTGGCTAAGTGCCTATAATACTGGACAGCAAGGGTCTCAACATTCACAGGTCATCTCTTCTCAGCCAGAGCAATCTATATCACGGTCCCGAAATCATCTAACCCATCCGTTCATTTAGATTAGCAAGTTTCCTTTTTTAAAATGTGAACTGTAAAATTCGTTTTCTTTAAATTGTTTTCTTCCTAGCACTTTGTTCAGAGGATCCGCAACAGGCACTCAAGCGGGGAGAGGTGAAAGCAGTCATTCTGTAGTATGGAAGTTGATGAAGAAAAGGTACCAAAGAGTAGTGAGAATCTGAGCAACCATCACTGCATTGGGCATGTGGGAAATGGGAGGCCAAAAGCTGGCAAGGAAACTCAGAAAGGGAGGTGGAATAACACTGAAGGGAAGAATTGAGTCCTTTGAAATTTTACTTAGGCCTGACCCTGTCCCTTTCCTTCTTGAAAAGCAAGTTTTGGAATGCCTGGCTGGCTCAGTCACTGTAGCATGTGACTCGGTCTCGGGGTTGTGAGTCAAGGCCCATGTTGCGTAGGGAGATTACTTAAAAATAAAATCTTAAAAAAAAAAAAAGGCAAGTTCTTCCTCACAGAAATAAGACTTGAAGGAAATGGATGCTGGCTGTGATTCCCCTTCACCTCTCCCAAATTATCCAGGTGTGGGAGAGCATAGCGGGGAGGAACAGTACAGTTACAGCTGACAGTCAAGAGTAGGCTTAAGCTTCTCACCTCAGCTTCTGAATGGATCAGGGTACAGAGGCCACAACTGCACTCCCCTGAGCTGGGATCACCTCCCAGAGAGAAGCTCTTTCTACTTTCTATTTATAGCTCCATCTACTGTAAGAAGCTGGCTCCTCTGTGAGGCTGACAGGGGCCTAAGGAGGCTCTGAGGATACCATCTTGGCAAACAGGTGTGGGCAAAGTCATGTGGATCCTACACAGCCATGCATAGACAAAGCATACAGGAAAGACTGCTCTAATTTAACGACAAAAAAAAAAAAAAAAAAGATACTGAAATTGTCATTTTAAAGGATTTTCCTCATCCAAAAGCCATCTGCAGGAAAACTCTAGTTAAGAGTCTATTAACTGAGGTTTTACAACATAAAGAGTTATTACCTAAGAGTAAAAAGATCAACATCAGCCAAAAAAATTTAATCATTTACATCTTACTCTCAAATTCTGAACATGTAATAGCTTAAGTCTCTTCTGTTGGCAAAGGGGTATTTTGGGTGAGTGAAAATCAACCCAAAATTCATTGGTGAGTCCCATGCCTCTCTGCACCTACATTTCTCTTTTTGGTAGAGCTGGACAGGTATCTGTGTCCTCAGCAGAATTCCGAGACTCTGCCATCTCTATTTTAATTTCACAGGGAAGTGCCTGGAAGAGAGCGGGACAACTTGCAGGGGACAGGGGGTGCGGATTATCAAGGGACTGGAAGAGAAGCCCTTTGATTTCATAGATGAGGGTAACAATACACTTACTAAGTGAGTGGTTTTTTACTCTTTCATGCTACTTGATATAATTTCCTTTGAAAATTTTCTATTTATTCACAACTTAGGTAGAATATATAGTCAGACATATTTGGTCAGGAACCCATCAGGCTCATTTATTTTTAAGATGTCTTAATTTTGTGATTTTACTAGTAAATATGCAATGTATAAATAAGAATAAAGTGTCAAATGTTTAAACTTCTTTGATACAATTAAATTGTGTCTGACAATAGTTCATTTTAAGTGCTTTCCCGTTAATATTTCTCATTAAGCATTTGGCAAATAATTGTCTAGAAAATATCAGTGAGAGTACATTTCAAGATTATGTGTGTTAAGCATGAATATACAAACACGGTATATGTGTATAGACACATATATGTGTATATGTGTATGTGTGTGTATTTGTATCTACAGAGCACCTGCTTAGAAGGCTACTTCATGAAAATTGTTACCACTGGGTCAATACCCTGTTTACTTCTCTTATATAGGAGATTTTGAAATATTACAATTAATTTTTGGTACATAACGCCTAAAGAAAGATCGTCTGAGGATATTTTGGTGACTTTTTAACAAGTGTGCCTTTGGCTTTCAAAGATTTGATAATTGTAATGTTGACTCGTACTGAGCTACACTGAAGTAGAGTGGTTTAGAAACAAGAAAATAATACCTGCCTGATATAAGAATTAGGTGAGATAATAGTAATAATGGTATAAGAATGAGATGAGATAAAAGCCCTTAAGAAAAAATGTAAATCTCTTGTTGGGAAGTTGTGTCAGTAGTCACTCTAGCTAGTGGATAAGTCTGGGTGACCAATCGGCATACGATCAGTATACAAACCCCAGCTGAGACCTTCAGAAAACTGGATGTCAACAGCCCACTATATTATAAATACAAACAGGTTATTGAATAAACACTAAATTAAAACCAAAGATAAGAACAAAATGTGGGAATTTTGGTTTGGGAAGCTATAAAAGTTTTGTTCGGCAATAGAACACATACTTTTATGGAAATATCCAGAAAATTTTCCTACTGTGCATACCTAGTGTTGATAATAGAGTGAAATAAAATTGGCTTGCATAAAATGTGTATCATTTGTTGATTATGGCACAGACACATGTTCACAAATTCTCAGATACAGAATATTTATCCAAAATCCCACATCAAAGAACAGAAAAGTGCCTTTAACCAACAAAAAGGTACTTAGGCAGTAATAAATTAAATTACATTAAAACTGACATGGAAGCCAGGTTTTAAGATATTACATGTGACATGCAAGAAAAAGAAAGACAATTCAGGCAGGAATGTCGTGCATTAAGATTTGCATTCATTCATAATATTTGAGGGGTTTTAACCATATTCTATGACCACTGAATGCTAGCAAAGTGAGGCGATACCCATCTAACATTCAAAACACAGCTTAATTTACATCTTAATCTCCTAACCAACTATTTTAAGGAAGAAGCCAATGCCTCCAATAGTGAAACCTAAGAGTTTTAGCCACATATTGTTATGCAGTCACAGAGTAAGAACATTCCATCTGACCAGGTTTAAGGAAAGTAAACATTTCCATCTTTTAGACAATGCAATTGTCTCAGATTCCTCCTACCTTCTTACTTATATGAGCATATTTTAACATGTCAAGTTTGCACAATAAGGAAATGGCTTTGTGGAATGTATTTTTTTGGCACGAAAATATTTTCTAATACCTCAAATCAAAATTTTCACCCACAGCAAAATATCAAGCCACAGAGGTGCTCAGTGGTGCTTACTTTTCTAGGCAGAAGACTACAGAAACAGACAACTGCTTCCAAGAGCTTTGTATTAAGTAGCAATTACTTCCCTTCCAAGGAATAGCACCAATGTGATTACACCTCAGACTGGGGAGTGCTCCTTCCAAGCTCTTTAATTCCCTGGAGAATTCGCTTCATATGGCCCACTTTCGTTATCCCCAGGTCCTGAAAGAAAAGGAAAGAAAAGAAAGAAAGAAAGAAAGAAAGAAAGAAAGAAAGAAAGAAAGAAAGAAAGAGGAAAAAAGGTGGAAAGAGAAAAAGAAAAAAGAAAGAGAAGGAAAAGAAAGAAGTTTATTGACCAGAGAAGACCGAGGTTTAAATATTTCACCAGCAAATAGTATAATTAGCATCCAGTTCATTAAGTTTAGTTTATAATCAATGATTTAGGAAGCAAAAACTATAAAAGTCAATTTATAAAGCAAAAATTGCCAACCAGTAAAAAAAAATCGCATCCTACACAAACTCTTAAACGTTAACACTATCATAAATTATACACAATACAATTCTTTAAGAGTCAAAATTGGTTTCTCCTATTCTTCTTCTTTTTAAAACACAGGTCCTTTTGGGATCTCTGAGAAAAGTGGCATGTGACATCAGGGCATCCACAGTTAGTCCTAAGGCAACCATGAACATCCTTCCTAAAGTAGTAAACTTAAAAGTAAAGCCTAATCCTAAAGAAAGATATTAGTGGCCACCACCTACATGTGGAATTTAAATGCATTTACAGTTACATTTAGAGTCTTTGATTTGAGTGGTCTATTTAAATATCCTTTCTACTTTGTAATGCAGAAGTATAAAAAAATTACATAAACATAGCTCTCTGTGGGTTGATGCTTTTCCTCAAAACACTCGTGGCTCCTTTGCCTCAGAACTCTCCTTGTTTCTTACAGAACTGTCTTTCTATAAAGAGCCAAGAATTCAATATTTAGCTTTCAGAAGTGGAGGATGGTTCCAGAGTGTGCAGCACACAGCAGGCACCTGGCAAAGAAATACTTGTTGTAGGAAGGAAGGAGATGCATACAAGACAGCCATGATGCTCACTACCTGAAAAACTAAAAGAAAGGGTGAAGGCCTCCAAACCCTGTAATTTCTTTTTTGTTTAATTAGCTTTTATTTTTTTTATTAAAAAATGTTTCTTTATCTTGAGAGAGACAGAGAGAGAGAGACAGAGAGCAAGCAGGGGAGGGGCACAGAGAGAGGGAGAGAGAATCCCAAGCAGGTCCCTCACTGTCAGCACAGAGCCCGATGTGGGGCTCGAACTCATGATACTTGAGATCATGATGACCTGAGCCGAAATCAAGAGTCGGATGCTAAACCGACTGAGCCAATCAGCCACCATCACCCACCGCCATAGTTAATTTAAGTGTAATGAGTATGATCAATTTGCTAACAGGTGAAGTCAAACAAATTCTGAGTAAAACAGAGGGTTTGGTATATTTGAAAATTAGCAAAAAGATGGCTCCCAAAGTAGCATCGAAAACAGGATTATGAGGTACCACAAAATCATGTGTCTGAGAAGATAAAGATTCCAAATATCCATTCTATTTTGTAGGCTAAGAACATTATTTATTTTTAAGCTTTAAATGAAATAGATCAGAGTATTTGAAGTGCGTGCACACATGTGCTCTCTCTTCCACACACTTTATGGGCTCTTTGAATTCTATAGCAGTAATGCTACTGACACTTTTTTTTTTCTGACAATTTTGAATCTTTCTAGAAAATACTTTTTCTACAGCAAGTACTCTTTTCCAGCCTGAGATCATTTCTAGGTCATGCTTCTACAATATGTAACTGACCCTGAAAAATATTTTCTCATATGACACCAGGTCATTCTTTTTTATTTTTATTTTTTTTAGTGTCTATTTTTGAGAGAGAGAGAAAGTCAGAGTGTGAGCAGGGGTGGGGAGTGGCAGAGAGAGAGAGGGAGACCCAGAATCTGAAGCAGGCTCCAGGCTCTGCACTGTCAGCGCAGAGCCCAGTGGAGGGCTCGAACTCACAAACTATGAGATCATGACCTGAGCCGAAGTCGGACACCTAGCCGACTGAGCCACCCAGGTGCCCCAACACTGGGTCATTCATAACCAGTCTTAAGGAAGTGTGTGCTAAAATAGCAAACTCAAAAGCAAGACCAAAACCTAAAGAAAGATAGCTGCTCCTGCTACCTAACTTTGAGATATAAATGCATTTACAGTTGCATTTTGATTCTTTTATTTGAGTGGGATATTTAAATATTCTTTCTGCTTTGCTAACATAATTATCTGATTAATAAATACACTTAATATTAAATATTTTATTTCAGGCCATATGCACATTGTATTCTTGAGAATAAAAACTTCTCTGGGAGAGGCAGACTCTCCTCAGAATTACCAATTTGGTGTAATGAGATGAATGTTTTCCATAGAGTTATACTAACTCCTAGCTGTATTTTCTTTATTTTGAGTTCAATACTCTCATGTCTTCTAGGAGTTAGGCTGTGATAAAGTTATGCCATGACATCTATTACACCTTTCTTATTTTTTCATATTCTTTATTAGTGGCCTTTTCTTTCTTTGGATGAATAGGCCTGATTTGGCAAAAACATACTTTGTAGACATTCAGTTACCTTTGAAGCCACACATATGCAACTTTCCAAATGGAAAAAAACAAAAACCAACCACACAAACAAAACCACTGGATCTTTACCATTTTCTTTGGTGTCCCTCACTTTTGCCTACTGTCTTCCTGGAGGTGAAATAACGTAATCAGTTTATATGTCTGCTAAAGCACCTTAGAAATATTTTTCCTTTCCCACCTTTACAGGGTCACATTGCTATCTCTAGTCGTCTTGCTAAGAAGAAAGTAACACTTGAGCCAAGATCTGAGCAGGAGTTAGCTAGGTGAGGAGGGGTAGTGAGGAGGGGCAGGGCTGGAGTGGGACAGCAGAATAGAGGTTTGGTTTTTGACACGTGAAGACTGACACCCCTGTGTGATAGGCAAGTTTCAAGTAGAGGTGGTGATATAATCCTAGAGCTCTCAAATGAGGTCAGGGCTGGAAATACAACCCTGTGAGCCACTGCCATATTCATGGACCATACCTGAAGCAATGGAAATGGGTAAGATTACCCAGGGAGTAGGTAATCCTTTACCAACGTTGGTAGACTTTATGCCAAAAAGTCTGCTCCCTCTTACAGCTACACCCAGAGAGCAAGGGGAGTTCATCTTCTACCTTCATGAAGGCTTTGTCCGACAGCTGGTTCTTTCCGTAAAATTATTTTCCTTTTCTCATTCCGTCAGACCGTGTTTTAGAACCAAAAGAGTTAAAAAGGACAGTGTCAATACAGATTTCCAAAAGACAAGTTATAAGGGAAAGAATGTAGTTTGTATTAAAAATAAAAACAAAGTAGGGGTGCTTGGGTAGCCAAGTCAGTTAAGTGTCTGACTTCAGCTCAGGTCATGACCTCACGGCCCGTGACTTCGAGACCCGCGTTGGGCTCTGTGCTGACAGCTCAGAGCCTGGAGCCTGCTTCAGATTCTGTGTCTCCCTCGCTTTCTGCCCCTCCCCACTCATGCTCTGTCTCTGTCTCTCAAAAATGAATAAACATTAAAAAAATTTTTAAAAATAATAAAAACAAAGTAGAACAAAAAGTTCCATGAAAAGCTAAAGAGAAAATTTACTAAAATAATTCTTAACCATTTCCTTTTTACTCTTACTTTTTTCTAGCCAAGTCCTATCACTCTAACTTTGACTTTGCATACGTTTGAGCTTTGTTTCTTCATTCTGCAAATATTTGCTTTGCTCACTGTGTATGTGTGTGTCTATTTGTATGCTTATAGGTGCATATACATATATATAACATACAGAGATATATTTATATATACATACACATACAGTCTTTTCCTTTAATATACGCTTACTCATGGCAAATGAAATGTAAAGAGAGACTGGCATAGCATATCAATCAGTAGCTAGTCAATAAATATTGCTGCCTGCCAAGGATATGAGAAGCTATCCTTAGATACAATGATGCCTTACATTTATTTTTTTGTGCACTCATTCCACGTTTTGAAGCCAATCTTTACTCTATGAACTTTAGCACTGTATATTTTGGTTTTTTCCAGATTTGGGACTCTCAACTGTGATAATTAATTAATCTACTTCTTTATTATTATTCTGGTTAAAAACATTTACATATAAATGGTGTCCACTTTTAATGTGCTAAAACTGTATGACTCTGCTTTATAAAATCCTACAGATTACCCATACATTGTTCAAAGATCTCTGCTACCGTATTTATAGATAAAGGCACAACAGTTCACAAATTTGTTAGGGATTTACCGTACCATAATTCCATGAGAATCAGAACCTGGCCTACTGGAAAAGGATCACTCCAAAATATATCAAAGGCTTTGTCATTTTCTTATTACTCAATCTTGGAATTTTAAAATGGCAGCGTTTGGTAAGAAAATATAAGATGACAAAATTCTACTCCCAACCTTAAGAAAGAATACTCTACTTTGGCCACTGGCAGTCTCCACCTGAAAAATCCAAGAGAACCACTGCTTACCGCTAATTAATGATATTCTTTCTGGTCATAAATGACAAAGGGGCTCTAAGCTGCATTCCAGCAAGAGTAAAGCATAATTTTTACTTCATTTACTAAAGAAAATAATACGTTTATTTTTGAGCATAATACAATTTTAACAGTAAATCATGGGAAGGGCATTTGAATTTATTGGTCTAGTTGTCCACGTGACTTCTGAAAGGGCAATCAGAAACACAACAAAATCAGAGGACTCTAAGTAGCCACTGCTGTGAGTCCCTTATTTAGTTCCATATATTAGGAAGACTTTGTTACTGGTATTTTCAATTGATTTTTAGTTGTTAACCTTTGGTTAGATTTTTAAGTCGTCTTCAGCAACAATTACCACCTTTCATGCCGACTCAATAAAGTGAGCTGATGGAAACATGAGCCATTTGGAAATATTAGCACAGGAACAGCCGTATGAATGGATGCAGAGAAAAATTACTAACTTCATGCTAAGCTTTAGCTACAATAATCAGAGAATGATTTTTGATAGGAAAATATTGCTGACATTCTTGTTTAAAAAGCAGAGGAACTCCAACCACAGGACAATGCATATTAGATTACTGCACATTTGCATAACATAAGCCAAGCTAGAAGCACATAACAAAAGAGGTGCAGGATAAAGGATTCTGTTTTGCCAGGAAATTTTCAAAAGCAGAAGAGTAGCACAAAGGAAATACCTTAAGATCTCGCCTTTCCAGATGCAAAAGTTCAGCCCCTCTGATGTCATGACGGATGAAGATTTCTTTGTACTCTCCCAAACTGAGCAGATCCAGCCAAGCAGCAACTTCCTCTGTGCCCCATTTTTGAACTACCAAAGTTAAGAGCAAAACCCCCTTAATTTCTACATGCTCAATGCATTACAAAGCAAAGGTTGGCCAAAGAAGATGCAAAACAGAGTACAGCGGGCAGTGCTAGCAAAGGGAAAGGTTAAAGGTGTTGTTTCAACAAAACTCCAATTTCGTTGTTCCCCATGCAGGTTACAGACCATCAATCAACACAAAGGTCTGACTAGGCAAAAACATTCACTGCTGGGCACCCAAACTACACAATAGGAATAAAAAATGTATTTCTCATGATTAGGATAAATAGTACAAGATCAAAATAAGCTCTGATGATTTCTTTAAGACCATATATGGCACTAATTTAATTTAATTAGCTACAAACGCTAATCAAAATATGAAATCTGAAACAGGGTACTGAATTTTACACAAACTTCTGTTTTGGGTCTTGCTGTCTTCAAGTATCGCCTTTATTGATTCTATTACTATTTATAATTATAATTATTGATAATTACAGCACCAAACGTGTTGTTAGATCATTTTAATGTCCTCTAAATGCCGTCAATGCTTCTAAGATTCGTTGGATTGTTATTTTCCAATGTAGATAATCGTGGTTGTATACATTTTATTCAACGTTGCTTAGCTGAATTAAAGATTATTTATTTGCCCTATTTGGTTTTAAAATGCCCTTCAATAGCTGCTCTACGATTGTCAAAAATAAGGTCATGTATCACTTTTTAAAAGGAGTTAGCTAACTCGGAAGAATTATAAAATGGCTTGATTATGAAAGGCACCTACTGTCCCATACACAGAACTTGAAGGTGTTTTAGCACCAGTGCAGCATTAACGTTAATTTCTAGGGGAAGGTGGAAAGGGAACAAGACAAACAACATCAAAGGCAGAGTTTAATCTTCGCTTGAGAATGCAAATGTCACAGTAGATTGTCATTACTGAGGGAATGAAATGGTGTAGTAAGTCTTTGAAACAGGAGAAAAAGAACAGGTAACTTTAGGTAGAAGATATATTTAGCAAGTTAAAAGATATATTTAGCAAGTTTCTATATTTCATTTATGAAAATCTCGATTTTGAACTCTGACGAGAAACAAGTTATCCACTGATGCCTTGAATTGTTAAGCAAGACAAAGGACCATCTAAACAGATGCACTGATGTCCACTGAAGAGAGTACAAGCAAACCTCGTTTTCTTGTGTGCATCATAACTACAGGCTCTTACTGGTTTTTGGACTTTGCTTGAGTATGATATGATTTACTTTATTATGGTAAAACGAACACAAAACTCTCCATTTTAGCCGGTTTATGGTATACAATTCAGCAGCATTTAGTACATGTGTAAAGTGCAATGGTCACCACTAATAGTTCCAGAACATTCTCATCACCTTGGTGACACTGCTTTAATAAGTTATTTTTTCCATAATGTAATACTTTCCCTTCCAGTGTGGATCACCTACCAGGCTGTGAACCTGTCTTCTGTTTCTGAACCTTTTCCTTTTTAAATTTTGGCACTATACGAAATACTGTGCTTCTGCTGTTTCTCTTGGTGCAATCCATGGGAGGTTCCTGTTCGGGTCGAGCAAGAAGAGAATTTTCTCAGGACATTAAGAGAAGAAAAACTCACTCTGATATTACAGACAATGCAGGAATAAATGCAAAACACTGCTGAAATGACAATGCAGGAATAAATGCAAAACACTCCTTAAAATAAAAGTGTACAATGTTATGTACTACCGAAGATGTACTGATTCCCCGAAGATACCTCTGTTCATAGGAAAGCCTTTTCTTGCTTGTTCAAGAACAGCACATTTGAAAGTAGCGTCCAGAATTCGTTTTCCCTGGAATGTCCCTTTTTCAAAAGATGATTTCAAATTCTATTGTCAGAAAGTCTACACTTACAAAGAAACAGGCCAGATTTTACATACCTCATCTTCGTTTGGATGTAAGATATAATAAAGCCAAGGAATCTCTGTTAACTTCTGCAACTCCACCTCCACAGAATGTAAGGCATTAGATACCCGCTCTTCATGTGGGGATTCTAAGTGCTATTTACCAGCAGGTTAAAAAACAAAACAAAACAAAACAAGTCTCAGTGACCAATCTCAAACAGAATAAACATATTTTATTTTTCTAGCAGACATCCTCAACTCTTACTAGGCTAGGTTATTGTTGTTGGTAATATAAAGGAATATAGAAAAGAGAACACATTATTTTATATTGAGCTCATTTAAAAAAAATCTGAATTGATTTATCTGTACTTCCCAAAGACAATATAAGTAGTCAGTGTGACTTTAATAATGTCACAGAAAAAAAAAGTATGGGTGGTGGTGTTGGTTTTTTTTTTTGTTTGTTTGTTTCCTATGTAAATTCTTTCCTCTCCCTCCCTTCCAAACCATGCATCCATCCATCTATTCTGCTGCATTCTGGTAAGTAATCTCACTATTCTACTTATTTGAGGCAGAAATCCTTCTGATTTCCATAGGTCACTACGTAACCAAATAATGCTATTTTAAAACTTGGTCAAAAACATGTCACATAATAAGAACTGGCTGGTACAGAAATCTCCTGGAGAAATAGAAGAATAAGTTTAAGGGGGGGGGGGGAACCCATGAATCTCAGAAAAATTTATGACAAAAAGCTGTTGTCAAAATAAGGGCAAAAGCTACATGGTTTGAAATCTGGAAGGGGTTTTGGAAACTTTATAGAGAATTTAACCAGTCACCTATTTCCCACTTATTTGAAACAGTTATTAAAAAGCATGTAGAAATTCAATGGTAAAGGTGAAATAAACACTGTTATGTGTAGGTCGGGAAGGGAGGTGACTACATTCCAGTTACTTGTTACTAACTATGCAACCAAAGGAAGGCTGGCTGATTTTAAGAGTCTTAGTTTCTTCCTAAAATAGTATAAAGATTATTTCTAAGGTCTATTCCAGCTAATCAATACTTCCATAAACCACTTTAAAATTGTAGAGTATCTACATATAGGCTTGCAGAATTTTACACTTAAAGTTCAGAGAAAATGTTACTGTTATTTATTATGGTCATTCTTCCCCCCCCCCCCCCGCCCTGTTATTCAAGGTATTTGCCATTTCTAGCAGTTAATAAAAATTTGGAGATTCTCCAGCTTGTCATGTAAAATTCACCATTTTCCTTTGAGTCTAAGAATATATGCCTTATAAAATTGATAAAATGGTATTATACATTTATTCAAGAAGCAAAATGAAGTGTAAACCTTAGTTGATCTCGAATATGAGTGACTCTGTATTTTCACATCAATGTTATCAAAGGTTATGGAAAAACTCACTGGTATACATTTTAAACCAAACACCCACATTTGACAATGACAGAAGCAGACTGAAATGATTAAAAGTCTGAGTGGGTGGTCCTTCTATATTAACATAATGTAATTATAAATATTAACCAACTAACACTCAGAGGGTACTTTCAAAGTAGAGAGCTAAAATACAGAATAACTTATGCTTCTAGTTCTCGTCAATCATAAGTTATCTTAATCATGTTTCAAATAAGGCAAAAAATACATGTCCTTGACCTAAACTTGGGACCAAAGTCACAGCTCATTGGATTTCATTGGACACATTTTAGAAAAGCAGCAAAAAGACTCCGGTTAATGACAGAAGTTCCAAGAATTGGCAAAATGTTCCATTGGTTTTATCATAAAAGATAACCAATGTTTCCCCCTAAAAGTTTTTCTTCACAGCCAAAGCATCAGCAGCCACCTGTGACCCAAGGAACTTATATTTCAGCTTCCTCTGGAGGTGGGTAAGAGCAATGGACACCATTCAACCTTTATATATTCACTCTTCTCAGAGTAGAAGATGTTCCCAGGATGCTCATCTGGACCCCAAGCAAACAGAAATTCCAACCACAGTCACTTAGTTGGCTAGCTAGCCTGTGACACACCTCCCATTTTCCCACTAGGCCAGATACTATGACTTTTACTACCACTTTTATTTAGGTGTGTATTTTCCAAAGCAAGAGATAATATTAGTCAAGAGAAATGTTTTAAGATCACCACCAATCAGTTAATCAGAATTGTTACAAGGAAGTTAAAAACAGCTAACACATTTAGGCTTTCTACACAGTTAGGACAGCACGTGTGAAAACCCACAAGTGAACACTAGGTGACGAGAAGACCCAATATTCTAGAACATTTGAAAAAGGGGAGAGAAGAAAGGCTGACCGGCCAGACTCTGGGCAAACCAAACAGGATGTCTGTGGAACAGTTCCACTGTAGCACTTATGCTTGAGGTCCATGGACTGTGGTTAGATTCACACCTGCCCTAAACTTGATTTCCAGGACCACTCTGAGTTAATCTAGGGATATGGCTAGTTCTTGAATTTAGTTCTTGAAACATCCAGTCTAGAAAGAGTTGCCCTTTAAGCAAATCGAAAAATCATACCAATCACATTTCAAAATATCATGTTTCAAATCTATCAAAGCTGACTGGGGACAGTAGAACTGCATAAAAACACGATGGCATATGCGAGGGGAAACTTCTCCTGTTAGTCTGAATCATTACTCCCTGGTTTAGCCATGTCCTTTCCTGAAGGCAAAAGCTAGGTACAGAGAAAGCTGTAAGGATGGAGGCCAGAAGGCTGATCCTGCCTTAGAATCTGATGAATGCATGCTCCTGACTGAAAGGGAGGCCCATACATTGATCATCATTCTTGTGTTATCAGTCGTTTCCTCCTTACCAAAGGAACCCTGCCAACTAGTAAAGATTCTGTTTCATTATACAGTGCCTTCACATTGATGGCTATTTCGGTGGCAGTGTCTCTCGTAAGACTCTAGAAAAAAACACAACAACACATCAAAGACAAGTAGTTCTGTATTAAATTGGGATTCAATCATCAGCAAATACCTTAAATTTTATTCTTCCAAGAAATTCACATCACAAATGTTTTTAAAAACCTACCAAATTTGTATTGCCATTGAATAACTTCACACTCATGTTTGTTAGTATGATTACTTCTTCTGACCTTTACAGCACAGAACCAAACAAATGCTCTGACTGTACTGATACACTCAGGACCATATCTCCTACATACAAACGTGTGCCTGCTCCCAACAACATACACATATTCCCACAAAAAAGTTAAGTCAAAGGAAACGATGCCTTAAAGGGGCATTATCAGATCATAGTCAGTTCTATCCACTGACTTTGACTCTCAGAAGTTCCAACCAGATTGCTTTTTTAGCACTTATCTATTAATTTAGGTGACTTCCATCCAGTAATTAAAAAGAATAAAATGATGCTATATCAGTTTTCTGTACCCTACAGTCTTGTACTGTGAATCACATTTCAAGAGAGTTATATTGTATCCCTTTTATTCACTATTAATGTGTACATTAAAAAGTTTACAGAAGTTAAAAAATTGTAGTCTCTACATTAAACATTACCAGTTTAGTAGAACAAAATGAAGTGAGAATAGCTTCTGTGTACAACTTCAACAATGAATAAACATCGCTAATAAAATACATAGTATCTACCTGTGCCCACATCAAGGTGTAGGGGACAAGGTGAAAGAGAGGACAAGGAGGAATGGTAGCAGCCTGAACAGAACGAGGGGAAGGAAGATGGCAAGGTGACAGATGACTGAGAGTGAAGTGGGGGGGGGGGGGGGGGCGGGAAGAAGAGAATTTAAGAGCAGGAATGGAAAAATGGCAGGAAAAGAAAAATCAGGAAAAATGTGGGCACAGATTTACCATAAGCTTCTGGCAGACACTCTTCTAGATGTATAATGTTTTTCAAAGGGCGTGGCACATTGTATAGCATCGAAATACATGTGTAATACCAAACAATCCGTAGAATAAGAATGTACCATGAGCTCCTCACCTCTGGGAACCGCGGGTTGGCTTTATTCAGTGCGTGGGAACACGCATTCACAGCGTGGGCCAGTTCTTGTTCCAAAAGACAATGGATGGTGGCTGCGTCACAGATCCTGAAAGCAAAAGTAAAGCAGACGAACCAAAAAAACTTTGAGCACTGCTGATTTTTCTCAAGTGCAGAAGTGGTACACTAAGGCAAGTAATAATAATAATAATAATAATAATAATAATAATGTCATTATGGAAAATTTTTTAATGAGTGCTCAATTACGAATAACAAAGGGTAAATTTAAAAACTTCAAACCCCATTGCGACAAAGAATACTAAACCAAAAATCTTAATAGGAAAAGTTAGGCTGAGCATCACAGATAAGCATATTGAAGTGCTATTTGGAAGAACAAAATATAAGAACACTTCATTTTGAAGTATCATTGTAAAGTGAGACAGGTCCCAAATGTCGGAAGCAGAAACTTAATCTTTTATTCATTGAAGCTTCGACTAGAAAGAAATAGAATGGATTAAGGGAAGAACATTGCTGTATTTGTCATCTATTGCTAAAGTTCTTTACAGACATTATCTAATTTAATATTCACAACTTAAAAGGTAGCTGTGATGAATTTTCTCTACTTTATAGACGGAGACCTTGAGGCTTGGAGAGACTCAGTATGCATACAAAGCTAATTAAGTAATAGAGCTAGGATTTGAATCTATGTCCATCAGTTCCAAAGCCTGTTGTGCCACAGTCCTCTAGAATCTCAACCTTCAAGAATGTCCTGAACAGACAGGATCCTGGAGGGCACTCAGGCCAAAGAAGAGAAAGGAGGAAAAGTTCCACCAATTGCTAGAAAACGATGGAAAGTTTGCAGATAAGCAAGAAAGCCAAACTATTCAAATCCTTTGTTTCTGGCATCTTCAAGGAGAACGAGCTACACACAAGAGAAGAGACTAGTCCTGTATGGTTGAACCAAAAGTAAAGGAAAAGAGTTTAAATCTTAAAGATGATACAATTGATATCCAAGCCACAAAGGAATTTGCAAATGTCGTCTCAGTATTGCTACCAATAATCTTGAGAAATGATGAAGAATGGGACATTTATCAGAAGGACAGAGGTGGGTAAAAGTTATTCTAACTTTCAAACAAAGGAAAAAAGGTAAATCGATTTCAGATGAATACTTCGACTGCCTACTAAATCTAGAAATTTCCAATGTAGTTTAAATTCTGTAAGTCCAACATAGACCCTGTCATTTTCCCCTCTCAAATCTCCTTTTCCTTCTGAATCCTATGGTTCCTTGAAAGGCTCCATAATCCATCCAGCCATTTGGTAGAAACCTTAGAGTCGCCCTGTCTCATAATTCAGGCCATTTAGCAAGTTTAGATCCTAATCTATCTTAAGTCTCTCTTCTTCCCATCTCTATTACCTCAATCAGCTGTTTCCTATCAGGGCCATTTCAAGAGTGTTCACCCTGCCCCTGCTTTGCTGTCTTGCAGACAACACTCCACATTGCTTCCAGAAACATTCTGATAAAGACTTGGCTCTTCTTCACCTCTCCATCCACGTATCCCACTCTATCACATATACCATGCCACCCTAGTTTCCTGAGATTTCCTAAAAATACTATGCACTCACACTCCTCTGGGCCTCTGCCCAGGCTTGTTCCCATGTTTAGAATGCTCCTTCTCTTACTCTCCACCCAAGACTTGGCTGGGAGATCACTTCTTCCAGGCAGCCCTCCCTTACTTTTGTGGCCTCCTCTGTTCATCCACAGTGCCCCACTGTGAGTCTTGTAAGTCCTTTGGCCACACTTTTCCCTACTACCCTGCCAGCAAATTAAGAAGAGGGACCACAACACAGCCATTTTGTCATCCCCAGGGCCTAATATGGAGGTTGGCATGTAGCAAAGACTCAAAATTATTTGCTGAATATTAAATGAGTAAGTTTTGAAAATAGATGAGTGAGCCTGATTTTCATCTTTTACAAAATTAAACAAACAGACTAGTGAATATATGGGGAACCAAACTAGGTTGACCAAAAGCAAGTCTGGCCAACCTTCACTTCCCTTTTTTTGATAAGGTTATTTGGTTAGTTGACAGGAAGTTAATATAGGAAGTATATTTGGTTTCAAGGGAGATAATATAGGAAGTATATTTTGGTCTCAAGAAAATGCTGTAGCTCTATTTTTGATTTTTTGAAAAACCACCATATTGTTTTCCATCATATGTTAATTAGCTTGATTATGGTAATTATTTTACACTGTATACATATATCAAATTATCACATGTATACCTTGTGTATATAAGTGATTTTATTTGTCACTTATCCCTCACCAACCTGGAAAAGAAAGAAAAACAACCCCATTGTAACGTGGAGTCCACAGAAGTTGTTTGTAGTACCCTAAAACTAATCTCTCTGTGAATAAGAAGCTGGGAGGTACAATAATGCAGTTCTGTGCATATAGCTGACTATTCATTTTCCTTTACCTTGCTTCTAAGCTACTTAGTATCTTGCAGTTATACTTTATTCTAATTCTGAATGTTGGTCTCCAGCTATAGGGAGAAATGCATATCTTTTCTCCTATATCTCCAACTTCTAGTACATTCTAGGTTTCTAACAAATATTTAAAGAGCTTTGCTTTCCTTCTTTTCTTTTTCAAGATTTTTATCAGTGACCAGATGAAGTGTGGGAAGAATATAATAGCTACCACTACCAGAACACTAAATAGGCCAGACATGATGCGACAAGACACGGTGGGTCTCATTAAACCTTCACAAAGACGTGCAAAGTTAGCTCTTATTATCCCCATTTGGTAGAGAAGATTTAGGTGAAGAGGTGGTAAGAAACTTGTCCATGGTTGCCCACCCCCCCTTCCTCCACTTGAAGTTTACTCCTGCTCATAGTGATTTATATCTGTTCTACATTCATGGAACTTGGTTTTTTGCTTGTTTGTTTAATCTTTTCCCTTTTTGTCTACTAAAATTAATTTCTGTGCTGTCTCCCAATCTCCGGATATGTCTTTTGGAAACCGATTCTCGGACTCTTCCCACCCCCACACCCCCAAACCTCCTTGCAAGCAGGATTAATGTCTGCATTTCTTTCTACATTCCATAACCATTTAATAATTACAAGGTAACATATCAGTAAGTAGTATAGTGTAAAGATTGTGTAAAACTGGGGAAATAAACAATAACAGAAAGAGCATTGTGTGTTAGGTAACATTAGGCAAGCTCCCCACTGGGGTTCAGGAAGTCCAAGGTCTGTTCAACAGAGAACACAGGGTGTGCACCTGTACGTGTTGGCGGGGGTCTAATGACGGAGCGCAGTCCTTAAGGAGGCATGAATGAGGCAGCAAATGCGGAAGGGGAGTAAATGCATCTCTCTTAGATACCCACGAACAACTGAAATTATGTATCAAAAGTAAAAAAGCACATTTGCCAAGGCTAGAGTTCTCCCCGCCCACAGCCGGCAGGCCCACCATACCTAGTGATGAGCTCCTCTGCCGCCTGGGAGCATAGCTGCATCTGGGACACCTCCTCTGTTGCCAAGTCAACGGCATGCTGGATGTACAAATGGGTTCGAAGAACTGGTTTACCGGAATCACACTTCTGTTTATCTTCCCAAGATTTTAGAGTGCTTTCAAAAGCCTATTTACAATCAATATTGCAAGGAATTGTTAGTTTGAAGCTCTGAGACCCAAATAAGTGTGTATTTAGATGTTACATGAATGACTTTGAAACTATTGCTGTTTTCCTAATCTAAAGCCTCATTAAAGAAATCATAAGATACAGAAAAGGTATCTTAAAGTTTTCCAGTGTTATCAGAATAGGTAATGTGATCAATGACAATGAATGTATCACTGAAAGTTTTTAAAAAGACAGCTTCAATTTATGCTTCAATCTTTACATGCATAATGGATAAGATGGGTGTTGGCAGTCTTATCTGTTATGGGTGTAACCTTAATTAAAACATGTATTCTGGAAAAGGCAAAACTGTGGAGGCAGTAGAAAGGTAGATGGTTGCCAAGGGTTGAGGTAAGGGAGGGAGTGGTGGATGATAGGTGGAGGACAGGGAATTTTTAGGATAGTGAAACTATCCTGTAGGATACTATAATGGTAGATACAAGTGATTACAGATTTATCAAAAACTATAAAACGTACAGCATGAAGAGTAAACTATGAACTTTAGTTAATAATTATCAATATTGGCTCATCAACTGTAATAAATGTACCACATTAATACAACATGTTAATAATAAGGGACTATATGTTCGTGAGGTAAGGAGGTATATGGGAACAGAATTAGAATTCTCAGTATTTTCTGATCAATTTCTCTGTAAACCTAAAAGAAACAATAAAAATATAGTCTATTAACTTTTTTAAAAAATTAAATGTTCATATTTAAAACTACAATGACTTGTCAGATTTAAGAGACAATTTAAATATTTTTCCGTGGTTTCTATTTTTCATAACAATTGAATATTTTTTAAAACTCTTGATAAAAATCTAGAAGAATATTTTTTTACATACCCTGTCCCTTGTTAACATCTGAGCTCTGTTTTTGTGCACAATTTTGATAATCCCTGGAGGCTGAACCCATGCTTCGCCATCTACCTGCACTGGGACTCCCTCATCACCAAATATAGTGATTTTTACCGTACGGCACTGAAATAAAACAAGTCATTTTAGAGAACAAATCATCCTGAGAAACCGACAATTGGCATTCAAGCTTGACTTTTTGTCCATTCCGTGGAATGGAATGTCTATTTTTCCACTTACCACGGCATGGTAACAACTGACACGACAAGAAAGTTCATATTTTATAGATGAACAGACAGCGTAGGAATCATTTGGAATAGCTTCCCCAGTGGCCCGAGTAGTGAGGTCAGGTCTGATCAGAGAAAACAAACCTGGGCTATTCGATGATGCTGCAGTTTAATGACCCTGGAAACTGCCATTTGCATGCTATCAAATATTGCAACGACTTCCAGGATCTTGTCATCAAATGATGGTGCAGCAAATATCTGAAAAGAAAACCTATATTACATTTCCCCTGATGAGGTTAAGGTTTCGATGAAGTGGCACATCAGCAATGTAAAGTCTGCGATATATATAGTAAAACCTACAGAAATAGTAAGCAGGAAAGTAAGTCAATTTTAATAGGAAATGATAGTCCAAGGACCACCCCCCCCCAAAAAAAAACCCACTGTAGATGATTTAATGTAAACAAACTTAATACAAAAGATTTAAAACCCACATGGATAAAATGTTCATGCCCTTCATAAAGCACTCTTTAAACCAGCGAACTATTCTATTCTAAATAATCCATCTTGGGGGGACCTAGGTGGCTCAGTTGGTTGAGCATCTGACTTTGGCTCAGGTCATGATCTCCCCATTTGTGACTTCGAGCTCCGTGTAGGGCTCTGTGCTGACAGCTCAGAGCTTGGAGCCTGCTTCGGATTCTGGGTCTCCCTCTTGCTCTGCCCCTCCCCTGCTCATGCTCGGTTTCTCTCTCTCTCTCTCAAAAATAAAATAAACATTAAAAAATTTTAAATAATCCATCTTGGCATAAAATGCATCAAATATCTGTTCACACATAACTCAGATGTCTTGATAAAATGATGCACATAATTTCAGGAAACCTAAAATACCCAGTTTACCTGGCATGTTCTTTTTTTTTTTTTTTTTTTTTTTTTAATTTTTTGTTTTCAACGTTTTTTTCTTTATTTTTGGGACAGAGAGAGACAGAGCATGAACGGGCGAGGGGCAGAGAGAGAGGGAGACACAGAATCGGAAACAGGCTCCAGGCTCTGAGCCATCAGCCCAGAGCCTGACGCGGGGCTCGAACTCCCGGACCGCGAGATCGTGACCTGGCTGAAGTCGGACGCTTAACCGACTGCGCCACCCAGGCGCCCCTACCTGGCATGTTCTAAGGGAAATCCTTCAATGTTTACAAGCAATATGTATAATGTGCTTTATATATTAATATGACAACTTTTTAGGGCATTTGAGAAGATGGTAACAGACACCTCAGAGGATAAAAATGATGCAGGCTTACTTTGTTTTGATGTTAAATGCATTCCCACAAAATCAATTTAATCAAACAATTTAAGTTCTGACTGTCTTACTTTGTCCCCTTTTTTCTCTCTTTGACTATATGATAAACAATTATGCCTCAGAAAAAAAAATTATTCAGCATAAAGCAGTATCTAAATTAAAACTGAAAATACCAGGGCATGAATTTGCAAACATTGATGATTTCTTGTCATTAAAAAAATTTTTTTTCAATGTTTACTTATTTTTGAGAGACAGAGCATGAGCAGGGGGTAGAAAGAGAGGGAGACACAAAATCCCAAGCAGGCTCCAGGCTCTGAGCTGTCAGCACAGAGCCTGACATGGGGCTCGAGCTCACAAACCGTGAGATCATGACCTGAGCTGAAGTCAGAGGCCTAACTGACTGAGCCACCCAGGTACCCCGATTTCTTATCATTTTTGTTAGCAGACTGCGTGGTTTTATTTTTTTTATTAATTAATTAATTAATTAATTAATTTTAATTGTATTTTTTTAATTTACATCCAAGTTAGTTAACATATAGTGCAACAATTATTTCAGGAGTAGATTGAGACTGCGTGGTTTTAAATCCTGTCTGTGCTACTTCCTATGTGAACTTTGTGTCAGTTTCTTCACTGGTAAAATTTAGATAAAAATCGTGATTGTCAGTAATGAATGTGAAGCTCTCAGAACACTGTCTGATTACCTAGGAGGAGTCATTAGCTTTATTTACCTTTATCTCCTTGATTTCTTCCCTTTAAGATATTTAAGAGTGGAAGAGTAGTTATGGGCTGACAAAAAGTTCACAGCTAATGTAAATTTTATAGTTCTTACATTATTTACATTATTATATGCGTTACATTGTTAAGTTGTGTTTTTTTCTCCTTTGACAGGAAAGTCTAAAAGGACGACAAACATAGACCTAAATGTTAACGGCCAAATGAGCCCTGTTAACATTTCTAAAAATAAAAATAATAGCCACATAGATGTAGAGTTAAAAGTACAGAAAGGTATTTTGGCAAGCAGAATAACGTCTCCCTTTCTACCCCAAAAATGTCCATGTTCAAATCTGCAGAAGTAGTGAATGTTACTTTACGTGGCCAAAGAGACTTTGCAGATGTGATTACAGGGGGAACCTTGAGAAGGGGAGATTACCTTGGATGATGCAGTGGGCCCAATGTAATCACAAAAGTCATTCAAAGTGGAAGAGAAGGGCAGGAGGGGAGATCAGAATGATGCACTGTGAGACTCAACCTGCCTTTGTTGGCTTTGGAGACGTTGGAAGGGGCCATGAACCAAGGAATACGGGCAGCCTCTAGAATCTAGAAGGCGCAAGGAAATACTTACATCATCTTCTTTAGTTCCACCCCAAAAGTTGGTGCCTCCGGCATAGCTGGGAATGTTCAACACTGCTATTCCTTGCAGACTGGGGAGAGGGATATACTGCCCATCACACTGTAAGGTAAAAAGCTTAGAAGTTAGAGAAAAAGAGCAAAACCACTAGTTGGGAAGCCACTAGAATGCCAAAGACAAAGGATGATGGAGGGAAGTGTGTTGGTAATGTTTGCTCTCCTAGAAACATATTCCTACACATTACCTTTATCTTATTTTTTTAACTAAAAAAAATTTAAGGTGTAAATTACTATAGTTGTTACAGAAAACCAACCTTAAAAATATTAACTTTTCTGCCTAGATTGGGAGGTACTTTTCTTTTTTTTCAAGTCACTTACATTTTCACTTGTATTAGGGTCATCTTTGTGCTTATTATAAGCATCCTTTTGAAAGCAAGCTGAGTGAGGGCGTCTGGGTCCTAGCCACCCCATCTAGCCCCTCTCAGAACTCCTGCTACTGGGCTGCCACTCTGTCACTAATGGTGGCTGGCCAAAACTCTGGGTGAGTTTCTCCAGTAGCCAAAACCAAAGCCAGGGAGAGAAAAACCATGCATGTCAGGAAGTATCTTATACTTACTGTGTCTTCTAATTAATCACAAAAATGAAAACTAAATTACCACTGAAATAGGAAACAAATATCATATGGCTGGTGAGTAATTTTACATGACATGTAAGTCAATTCTCAATCCTTCACCTTAAAAAAGAAGAGCTTGCAGATGTCATTCTTAAAATAGGGGCTATATTGTCATTAAATAATTCCTGCAATAAAAGATAATTAACGTAACTTTATAACATTGCCTTTTAATACCCAATCAAAATCATCTCCACTCCTTAGAACAAATGAAAATCCAATTCCAATCCATATTCAACCATTTGAAATAACTGAGAACATTTTATGCTTGATTGTACTCCTATAGGTATTTTTTACACCTTTCCTTTTTCATAAAAACACATTCAAAGGTCTATACTCTATCCAAAGGGCCAATCATGGTACACAGCAGGTGCTCAATGTGTATTTCTTAAAATGAACACACATTAAGTATTTAGTAGAATAATGAACTTTTTCTGAATCCAATAAATTGAACAGGTAGCTCTGTGTGCTTTAGAACAGCTGTTCAAATCATATCACTAACTTAAAGGAAATGGAAAAAATGCCAGTAACATCCATCTTAATTTTTAAATATATTTTTTAATGTTTATTTATTTTTGAGAGAGGGAGACAGAGCATGAGCAGGGGAGGGGCAGAGAGAGGGAGACACAGAATCCAAAGCGGGCTCCAGGCTCTGAGCTGTCAGCACAGAGCCCGATGCCAGGCAGGCTCGAACTCAGGAATCACGAGATCATGACCTGAGTTGAAGTCAGACCCTTAACCGACTGAGCCACCCAGGCACCCCACATCCATCTTAATTTTATAAGCGGTGATAAATCAAACCAGCCGATCATGTGGTTATGTTCTAGTGTGGAAGGCATAACGGGTTTATCTTTACTAAAACATTTAGTTGATAATGAATGAGCCAGTGCTCATTCCAGTATTAAGATAACACCTAAAATAATAACGCTCTGTTTAATCTACATACTTCTCTGTACGTAGGCTATACCTTAATTTAAAATATCTGGCTATAAAAAGACACAAGAAAGAAAGACATGCATATTGGCATAAACTATGAATCCTGGAACAAGGGTGAAAGAAAATAAAAGTCACAGAAGTTAGTAGACTTTTCAGAGCCAGATGGTCTCCAACCATCTTTCTCCTCTTATTGGAGGAGATTAAATAACTTTTGCTGTCCTTAATTTCCCATTTAAATTAGTAAAAAACTACTGAAAAATTTAAATGCTCAAGATCTCTTTTTAGTTTACTAACTATTGTTAGCAATAATTGGAACGAACATACATTTGAATTAAAACAGTCTATTTACTATAAATGTTTTTTTCAGGGATTTCTGAAACATCAGGCCATCATAGAATTGGGTCAAGATTTATAAACTTAAATGAGAAAATCTGTGAGAATCTGTTACAAACGCTCTCCTATAAATGCACTCTCATGGCTGCACCTTCTCACAGGGCACCAAGACTCCACAGTAGCATCCAAATTTCAGGTGCCAATGATAATGATAAGTGTATTGGTCATATCCAGGGTCTAGCCCTCCCTTAGTATAAAGTTGGTAATCACTTCCACTGAGTGTTTAAACACTCAAAGAGGAATTGAAGCCAATTGAGTTGCCCAAATGAAATTATTTTTCTAAGTAAGATAACATGAAATATCTTTACTTCAAGATGAACTTACCTCAAGTTGAACTCTCTGTTCTAAATTCTTATACGACCTTTGTAATAACTCCCGGGTTCCGAGGACTCCATACCACATCAAATTTTTAGTTCGGCTCCTGAAAATAAATATTGGCAGACATTTCAATAGCTATTATTTATTCATCTTTAAAGGCAGAGCAAGCAAAAGAGGTAATAAATGAAATTAAAGTGAAATTGCCTTGCTGTAATAACATTATAACTATTACCCAAAATTACCTGCATTTTTCAGGGTGTTCTTCTCTCTTATTATTAAATTCTAATGAAATTTTTGCGTCTAATCCAATCCCAAAGTAATTGTTCATGACACATTTTTCTGAATATCCATCTCTGTGATAATATGGAAAAGTACATAAGAGTCAATTTCAGATTCATAACAATTACAACTTGCACACAAAACAGCACTTAAAACCATTTAAGTTTCCATTCCTTACAGAAGAGAGTAAAACTTAGCAGGAATTATTTCCTGTTCATATGCCATGTGTACAACCCCAGTACATATGTGTAATTTTTGGTACATGTGCTAAAAGGGATAGGGGGCCACGCAGAGACAGAATCATAGTAACGCTTTTCTAAAACTTGTAATAAAACCTTGGTTCTTTTACTTCCTACGTGAGCCCTTTACTACATACATAAGTGGGAGGGTCTTGCAGTCAGGTGCCAATCCTCCTTTCTTGATCATTAGAAAGTCTCATCCGCTGTACTCTTATAAATGGACAAACTATATGTTAACTAACATGAATTTAAATTAAAAAAATATGGTGACGTCTTTGAGGAGTGTCATTAGAGAAATGAGATGTAACAGGAGAAAAATTATATGCAGAAGTAAAAGTTCATACTGAACTGCCAAAAAAAAAAAAAAAACCCAAAACAAAAAACAAACAAAAAAACACCTGTACTTTTAAGAAGGGAAGAGATCAATGTGGGCCAGATGCTTCCTGAAATAAATAATACAATATTCCAGGGAAAAGTGAATACAGGTATGCCTCATTTTGCCATAGGGAAATGGGCTAGACAGGACCTACCTCGAGAACAGATTCTGAAAACAACTGTGCTTCAAATGCATCAATGTACTCATCATCATCAACTTTTGAAATTTTCTGATGACCCCCTTTTTTTTTTTTTTAGCATTTATTTATTTTTTGAGACAGAGAGAGACAGAGCATGAATGGGGGGAGGGTCAGAGAGAGAGAGAGAGGGAGACACAGAATCTGAAACAGGCTTCAGGCTCCGAGCTGTCAGCACAGAGTCCGAAGCGGGGCTTGAACTCGTGAACCACGAGATCATGACCTGAGCCGAAGTCTGACACTTAACCGACTGAGCCACCCAGGCGCCCCTGATGACCCTTTTTATATGGGGAAGCATATTTCTTGTAACTCATTGACAATTTTACCGTTCGTATAAAGTAGAAACAAGAAAAGTCAAAACGAGATATTTACAAAAGTATTTCCTTACACGGAATCTGGATCTGGGTCAATAAATGGCGTTGCACCAAAAGGATCAATATTTGCCAGTAACATTTTGTTGATAATAGAACTCCCAGCAATTGAGGCAGCTAATCCTGCTCTTAAACCTGGACAGAAAAATAAATACATACAGGATCACATGTTAAGAAAAAAGATAAAGAGCCAGTGCATTGTTTTCAGACTTAATCTCAGATACCTTGCCCCCAAAGCATGATTTTCGGTGTCTAATCTTCTCATTATTCAAAACCAAAAACTATAACATTGGTGATTACAACCAGGATCCATATGTGGTCATAAAAAATGCAGCTGATGAAGACTCAAATAAGAGTCTCTTTGTGACAGTTTCTCATTTACCATTCTAGTGATTCTATACTTCAACAAGTAAATATTACCTCCTATGTTATAGCAAATAAGGCAGTAAATCTGTAAGGAATTTGCAATAAAGGCTGAATTAGCAAGAATGTCACGGTGTTACTACTTCCATATGCTCAAAGCATAGATAATAATATTCAATTAAAAGTATTAACAGATATACTAAGTGAAATCCCAGTGTTGGTATCAACAGTAAGTATGAAAATATTAAGCACAGGTATTTAAGAGCAGTATTGAACGTAAAAAAGTGAAGCATTTATCTTACCTCTAAATATGTAAAACCTCAAATTTATTTCAACAAGCAGTTAGCTTTCTACTAAGTAGTTACGATATTCAAAGCTAATCAATTTTATGATCTACCCAACCCAAAACTGAGGCTAGAAGCATTAAACTCTGCAAAGAAGAAAAATAACAAGGGCCTAAGGGAATAAACAAACAAAAAGGAAAGAATAGTGAAGAAAAGTATGTCTTGGAATTGAGAACCACTAGGAAATTAGGAAAAGTCCTTTTTTTAAGCCAATATTCCTTTCCTCAACAATGTGGTCTTCTTAGAAGATAATTATTCATTATTTCAGCTACAAAGTTTAGCTGGTTATTAAATAATCAAAATGAATTTTATTCTGTCATTTATTTTCATAGTTTTGAATCTGCCACGGCAGACTTAGTTATGCCAGTTTCTTTTATGTCTACATAAGTAAATAAATGGACAAAGCCACTATTTTGGTAAGAAAAGAAGCACACTTTAGACAGGTGAAGAATCAGGCTCCAGCCACAGAAAAGGATAATATTTTCTAAAATGTTTTAAGGTCAGGCATATTTACAGCTTTAGCCAGAAAGGTCATCTCATGGTTTCAGGTTTGAATAGAAATATAACCTCTAGACGTGGAGGTCTTTTTCCAGAATCAAACATGTTATGGGTTTATCTACTTTAATATTTCACTGAGATATAATTCACATACCATGAAATTCACCTTTTGAGTAAGTGCATAATTTGTCTGTTTGTAGTATATACACAAAGTTGTGCAATGATCACTACCATCACATTTAGAACATTTTTTATTACTCTACAAAAAACACCCTGTACCTGTTACTAGTCATTTTCCTTGCCCCCCATTCCCCACATCCTCAAACCCTGGAAACCACTCACCTATGTTCTCTCGGGACTTGACTACTCTGGGCATTTTATATAAATGTAATCATATAGTATGTGGCTTTTTATGTCAAGCTTCTTCACTAGGCATAATGTTTTCAGAGGTATTCATGTTGCAGCATGTATCAGTGCTTCATTCTTTTTTTTAAAGATTTTATTTTTAAGTAATCTCTACACCCAACACGGGGCTCAAACTCACAACCCTGAGATGAAGAGTTGCATACTCCCCTGACTGAGCCAGCCAGCACCCCCGTTCTTTGTTCTTTTTAATGAATAATAGTCCACTGTATGGATATTGTACATTTTGTTTTTCCATTCATCAATTGATGATTATTTGGGTTGTTTCTTCTAATTGGCTATTATGAGTAATGTTGCTATAAACAGTAACATACAAGTTTTTGTGTAGACGTGTATTTTCACTTCTCATGGGTGTATACCTAGTAGTGGGTTTTTGGGTTATATGTTAACTCTGTTTAATTCTTTGAGGAACTGCCCAACTGTTTTTGCAAAATGGCTGCACCATTTCTTTTTTTTTTTTTTAATTTTTTTTTTCAACGTTTTTATTTATTTTTGGGACAGAGAGAGACAGAGCATGAACGGGGGAGGGGCAGAGAGAGAGGGAGACACAGAATTGGAAACAGGCTCCAGGCTCCGAGCCATCCGCCCAGAGCCTGACACGGGGCTCGAACTCACGGACCGCGAGATCGTGACCTGGCTGAAGTCGGACGCTTAACCGACTGCGTCACCCAGGCGCCCCATGCTGCACCATTTCATATGCTAACCAACAAAGTATAAAAGTTCCAATTTTTCCACATCCTTGCCAATATTTGTTATTATCTGCCTTTTTTGATCATAGCCATCCCAGTAAAGTGAAGTGGTATTTCATTGTGGTTTTGATTTGCATTACTCTGATTACTAATGAAGATGAGCATCTTTCCATGTGTTTATTGGCCACTTGAATATCTTTTTGCAAGAGATCCTTTGCCCATTTTTAAATTGAAGTATTTGTCTTTACTGTTGAATTTTAAGAGCTCTTTATATATTTTGAATACTAGTCCCTTATCACATATACTATTTACAAATATTTTCCTTTATCCTATGGATTGTCTTCTTTCTTTCTTCCTTTTCATTTATCCTTTTTGATTTATGAGAGGAGAAAGTTTCATGGAAAGCCACAACAACCCAGAATCTGCAAAAACTAAAAATCAATGTATCATTTTGATGATGGCATATTGTCAGTTCACCAGACCAACTACCCCTCCTCACTTTGAGGGAAAATTGAAAAGCTGAGCAAAATGTAAAATGAATTTATTTGAAGATCATTAAAGAGGTAGACCAAAGATGAGGGCTTACCAACCAACCATTAGAAAAGGAGGATGACTCAGTCAGGTGAGCCCAGGACTCAGGGATAGCTCTTTTTTTGTTTTGTTTTTAACTTTTTTTCTAATTTTTATTTATTTTTTTTGAGAGAGTGAGCACATGTGTAAACGGGGAGGGGCAGAGGGAAAGAGAATCTTAAGCTCAGCATGGAGCCTGATGCAGGGCTCAATCTCACAACTGTGAGATCGTGTCCTGAGCTGAAATCAACAGCTGGACACTTAACCGACCGAGCCACACAGGCGTCCTTAACTTTTTACTTTATATTATTGTGGTAAGAACACTTACTATGAGACCTACCCTCTTAACAAATTTTTAAGTGTACAAGGCAGTATTGTTAACTCTAGGTACAATTTTGGACACCAGATCTCGAGAACTTACTCACCTTACTTAACTGAAATTTTATGCAGCTTGACTGGCAACTCCCCATTTCCTCTTACTTCTAGTTGTTGGCAACCACCATTCCACTCTTTGATTTTATGGTTTTGACTATTTTAGGTACTTCATGGAAGTGAATCATGTAGTACTTGTAATGTTGTGACTGAATTATTTCACTTAGCATAATTTCCTCCAGGTCCATTCACATTATGACAGATTACAGATTTTTTTTTTTAAGCTGAACAATATTCCAGTGTATGTATATACCATGTGTTCTTTATCCACTCATCACTCAGTGGACATTTAGGTTGCTTTCACGTCTTGGATGTAGTGAATAGTGCTACAATAAACATGGGAGTGCTAATATCGCCTCAAAATAATGATTTCAATTCTTTTGATAAATTCCCAGAGTGGGATTGCTGGATCATATGGTAGTCCTAATTTTAGTTTAAAAAAAAAATTTTTTTTAATGTTTATTTTTGAGAGAGAGAGAGAGAGAGAGAGCAAGCAGGGGAGGAGCAGAGAAAGGGAGACACAGAATCCGGAGCAGGCTCCAGGCTCTGAGCTGTCAGCACAGAGCCCAATACGGGGCTTGATCCCACAAGCTGTGAGATCATTACCTGAGCTGAGATCAAGAGCTGGACACTTAACTGAGCCATCCAGGCACCTCACATCCTCCCCAACACTTGATGTCTTTTGATTTTTTTGTTTGTTTGTTTGTTTTTTGATAATAGCCATCCTGAGTAGTGTGAGGTGACAGCTCATTATGGTTTTTAATCTGCATTTCCCTGATGGTTAGTGACCTGAACATCTTTGGTTTGGTACCAGGGTAACACTGGCCTCAAAGAATGAGGTGGAAAATGTTCCTTCCTCGTTTAGTTTTTGGAAGAGTTTGTGAACTGCTGATATTAATTCTTTAAACACTTGGCAGAGTTCATTAGTGAAGTGATTTGGACCTGGCCTTTTCTTTGTAAGAAGTTTTGTTATAGGTCTAGTTAGATTTTCTCTTCTTGAATCGGTTTTGTGGGAATAAGCTTAGGAATTTTCTGAGCCTCTGCCAATGGGTTAACAAGGCATAAAGAATTAGAAAGTCATAGGATGTTCACACCCAAGTTTGGGTAAACAAGATTAGGTAAGTAAGATTAGATAAGATGGAGCAAAGGCCCCAGTATAGATAGGGCGGGGCAAAAGCCCCAGTATAGGTAAGGCCTGGGCACAGGCCTCAGTATAGATAAGGTGGGACAAAGGCCCCAGTATAGGACAAATGTATATGAGGTAAACAAGATTAGGTATTCAGGGCGGAAACAACCCCCAATTTAGTACTTACAATAGCAGAAAGCTGCTTTCGCAGGAAGGAAGGACCAAATTAGGTAAACAGGTAAATAAGGCTAGAGACTGAAGCAGGGCAAAGTTGCCCAGAGGGCAACTAGCTAATTAGCAAAAGAAAGGTGCCTTGTTGACCCTGAGGTAGCATGCTCTGTCTTTCTTGTCCCCTAGACCAGTTTAGGTAAACAGAGGTGGTGCCTCATGTCTGCTATAAACAACCTTCTGCCCAACACCAGGATTTTGTTTTGTATTAACCCAAATCCCTAACCCCTGCATATCTTCAAAACCCCCTTTCCCTCACGCCCATGAGTTAATGTTCACGATTTCACTGTCTCTTTGTGCACACCCATCACCACGTTTGTAAGCCTTCTGATCCTAATAAAAACAGAACAAGGACCCTTACTCGGGGCTCTTGTCTTCTCCTGGACATCAGCTTCTCTCTCGCATTTTTAATTCTGCATCCCACTTTCTTGCTAGACAAGAAAGAACTCCAGACCCAGAGTCTACGACACAGTTTTAGTAGTTTGCATGCTTCTAGGAGTTTGTCCATTTCATTGAAGTTATCTAATTTATTGCCATGTAATGTTGATAGCTTTCCCTTATTTATAATCCTTTCTATTTCTGTAAGGTTGTTAGTGATATCTTTCCTCTTTTATTCCTGATTTCAGTAATTTGAATCTTCTTTTATTTCCTTGGTCCCTCTAGATAAAGACTTGTCAATTTTGTTGAACTGTTCGCAGAACCAACTTCTGGTTTCATTGATTTTCTGTATTGTTTTGTATTCTCTTTGTCATTTATTTACACTCCAATATTTCTTCCTTCCTTCCTAGTGATTGCTTTCAGTATGTTTGCTCTTCTTTTTCCAGTTTATTAAGGTGGAGAGTTAGGTTTTGAGATCTTTCTACCTCTTTAATATAGGCCTTTACAGCTATAAATTTCCCTCCAAACACTTCTTTAACTACATCAAGTAAGTTTTGGTATGGTGTATTTTTGTTTTCATTCATATCAAAGGATTTCAAAATTTTTCTTATGGTTTTTTTTTCTTTAACCCACATATTGCCACATTCCCAACATTTCCATCTGTTATGGATGTCTAATTTCATTCCATTGTGGCCAAAGATCATCCTTTGTATAATATCTCAATCTTTCTAAATTTATTGAAAGTTGTTTTATGGCTTCATATATGGTCTATCCTGGAGAATGTTCCATATGCACTAGACAATGTGCATTCTGTGGCTGTTATGTGGAGTGCATTGTAGACATTTGTTAAGTCTACTTGTTTTATGTGTTTTTCAGTTCTTCTATTTCCTTGTTGATCTCTCTCTCTAGTTGTTCTATTCACTACTGAGAGTGGGATACTAAAGTCTCCAACTATTATTATTTTTGAATTGCAATTCACCTTTTAAAAGAGCATGTAGGAGAGACTGACTTTAAGGGTGTAATTTGGGATCCAATCTACCCTGGAATAAATCTTGACAGTTCTCACTAGGTCAAACAACTGGAACTTAAGGAGACATCTGAGACATCTCTATTTTCCTCCTTCCCTGCTGTACAAGTTCTTTGGTTTTCACTAGCACTAACTGAATCCCGAGGTAAATTCATCTCATCAGAGCTGGCATAGATGCCTCAGATGTTCCAAAACGAAGCAATATTAGTAGTCTAAAAATGACTACAGAGAGACCTGTGGCTTACAACTAAAAGGAAAGCTGTGGAGATACTTAAGAGGTAGTAGAACATAGGATTAGATTTACCCAAGGTGCTTAATAAATGCAGATTCTTGAGCTCTATTCTAGATAAAATTTCTCAGGGCAGGGCCCCAAAACATATATTTTAATACTTCCAAGGTAATTCTTACACACACACACACACACACACACACACACACACACACACAAGTCTAAGGATCTAGAGTCTGGTTGATAAGAGTGACAAGAACATTCTCTCAAAGGGACATTTATCTTTCAGACCACATTTCAATAGTTCATGGAAGTGAATACTTAATACATTTTCACAGAAATACTTAAAAAAATACCATGTTTCAGAATCTATACTACCTGGGCAGATTATTCTGGTGTTGAGCACAGGCAGGTTTTCTTTGCTGGTTGCCACAGCTGGACCAGGGCCAGAGTCAGTTTGGGAACGACTTGCCCGGCCATCTGGAGACCGAGGTGCAGGTGCAGTTTTAACTGTTGGCAAAAAGTCCCAATTATAAAAAAGATAATGGTAAAGCTATTAAAGTAATCAAGTCCTTATAAATTCAGGACATAAGATAGTTTAATGCATGTTGAAATCAATTAGCAGAACTGAAAATATTACATTGCGTTTACCTATTCTTTTCCCTTTGTTTTCACTTTCTTGAGATTTACTGAACGGAGGGATTTTGCCACGGGTCTTGATCACTCATTTCAAACAGATGGAGATCAGTAGAACATAGACGCCTATCATAATTAAAGCTCAGTAATACTCATAATTTGAATGTGACCAACCCATAGTGTTTTATGTAGGTGATGAATCGTGGGAATCTACCCCCAAGACCAAGAGCACACTGTATACACACTGTATGTTAGCTAACTTGACAATAAATTATATATATATATAAACAAAGATAAAAAGAAACTTTGAAGGCTGATGATTTTTGCAAATGGAACATATGTGTTATAATGTATACTACCAATGCATTCTTTTTGTCATAAATGTTGAGTGATCAGAATTAATTAACATAGTTCCTACAGCTAATGTGTGAAACATGAGTTAACATTGTCTTCTATACATGAAAGGAAGATGGTATTTTTTTTCAAATGAAACCGACATATGTTTCCTGCACTTCTCAATTAATTATAAATTCATAACAATGATTTACCCAGAACGGTTCTATCATATTCTTGTAAATGCTCAATACATTTAAAAAGTTATACCAAACCAGAATTTTTCTCAAAGTAAACAACAAAAAAGGAAATTTAATTCTGTCTAAACTGGGGTAATTTTTAATGGAGAGCAAATAGTATCTTTAACTCAATTAGGAGCTATTGGCAGGTGTTTTAAAAAAACCAGTAATCCTCAAACTCAATTTAAAAATACTTGAAAATTTAATTATCTTTACTCTCCCTAAGACTAATTACAAACTAACCATATTAATCTTACACTCTCTTCTGTCTCTTCAAAAACAGTCCAGTTGTACTAAAGAAAAGTAGCAGAACAGCTCACTTTTTTCTTTTTTTTGGACAGATGTGAGACCTGGGGCTAATTTCTAATAAAAACAATCTTTTGATATTCATCTCTGATCAAAAGCAGACAGCATCTTAGTGACTAAGATTGATGTAATATTGCAGGTAACTAAATTACTGTTTCATGGTTTTTCTTAAACATAACATCTCATTGATCATAGTAACATACTGTATTATACATTTCAGGCATATGAATTATTGCATAATTTAATAATATAATGAACGTTCTTAAAAAAATAACGATTATTTAATACAGAAATGCTTCAATTGCTACTGACTCCCACTAAATTGGATTACTAGCTAGAAAACAAAATCAAATATTGCAACATTAAAGACTTGTATAAATTTATGTCTATTTCAATATCAATATCTATAGTTGCATACCCATATGTTTCAGTTTTCTTTGCAGACTACAATGCAAGTGCTCAGTTCATGAGACTATAGTAAGATGGGGTGGTAGCTGGTTGGGAAACCAGCTACCGTTTTACAGTGAGTGCTGAAACACCAATCGTCCCAAGAGAGCCTTCCTTATCTTAGGGAAAATTGTCATGCAGCATATTGTAAGAATGCCATTTGCAGTCCTGCTTAAGTCAACTTCGTTAAGGGATGAAAACACACAAGTCAGCTTATTAAATTCTAGATGAAGTAAATTTGAGACGATACAATGAAGCTTCCAAAGATTTTGACAGGATGTAATGATAGATCCAAATTGAAAAGATAAAAGATCAGAGGGATGAGCATAAACTACTATCATTAGATTTAAAAAAAAATCACTTGCACAAAACAGGAGGAAAACAGGCTTATATGGCATTACTATAGAACACTCCATAACAAGAACTCTTAGGGAAGCCTTCGAAAACCAAAATTGCCCAGAATGTGTAGTGTATGGCTAGCGGCGTGCTATTATCTGGAGGGCTGCATTCAAAATGGGGCATCATATTGACCAATTGAGTGCAACCAGAAAAACAAAAAAGTTTGAAATCAAGTTAAAAATTGGTAAAAGAATTAGGAGATAATATGGAAAAGAAGATATAAGGGGTAGAAGAGGATATGATGCCATGAAAGCTGTTTTCAAAGGTCTGCCACATGGTAGAGTTATCTTCAATACTGTGAGGTAATGTATAGGAAATTGTTTTTAACTATTCATAAAGCACCACACAAACGCCAGCAGTTGTTGCTATTAACATTATCACACATAAAACTCCATTAGTTAGTGTGATCATGGGTAGAAATTTAAGAAGAAAATATAAAGCTGAATATAGAGAAAAGCTTTCTAACAATTGAGAGCTGATGTTAAGAATGGGATGTATTGAAAGTGAGTGGCGGGGCATCTGGCTGGTTCAAATGGGAGAGCCTGGGACTCTTGACCTTGAGGTCATGAGTTCAAGCCCCACGCTGGGTGTAGAGATTACTTAAAAAAAAATACAATATTAAGAAAAAAAACAAAAGAAAGTGAGTGGCCATCTGTCAAGAGGGTTATAAAGTACGCCTGTATTGGATTATATGCTGCGACAGGGACCGTTAAGGTCCCTACAGTCTAAGGTTATAGAGTTGAGTCGTGTGCTGAAATAGGTACACGTAAAGTCTAAAAGGGCTAAGGTTGTAGAATATGTATGCATTGGTTGCATGCCAGACATGTGAGGTCTAATTTCAAAGTTGCTAAGAGTTTCACATATAATTAAGGAGAATTCTTTGGAAGTTAATGTAATTAGTAGCAACGGCAGTGGCAGGAATAGCACTGGTAATAGTGATAATGACTGCAAACACTCTTTCAGAGCACTATGTACCTGACTCTATTCTAGGCACTCCACATATCTTAACTTCCTCAACCTTCACAACAGGTAGGCATGTCATTATCCGCATTTCACAAACGAGGAAAGCACAGAGAAATGAAGCAATCTGCCCAAGTGCATATGTAATGAAAATAAAGCAAAAGCTTAATGAACGCAGTTCTGATTTAATAGTGTTGACTTTTCATTAGTATTATGTGATTACTTTCATATTACTTCTCAGCTTCATTAATACTTTAATTTCTGCTTTGTTTTATTCTACTAAATTAACAGCTATTCCTTTATACAATCTGAAATATTAAAAATATAAATTCATCTTTGAACTTCAACAGGCAACTACATATTAATTTCCTGGAAAAAATAATTTTAGTAGAGATAGGGTTGTAACTAGATGTCCAGTGATTTTAGAGATTAATGTAGCAATAGGAAATTCGCAAACCATCCGAGCTGATCAGTGGAATTCAAGGGACCGCTAAACTACTGACATGCCAAATTTCGTGCCTGTGGGACCTACTGCTTTCACAGAATTCTCAAATGCATCTGTAGGCTAAAAACAGGTTAAAATCTGTTGATTTAGGTGTTTCTTCCTTTTTTCTTGAGGAAAATGAAGATATTTAGCTATGGTTGGTCCCAGAATCCTTAGTTCATTATGATGATCTCCAGATTATCTGATAAAAAAGGGATGTGACCACTTGACAATACTCTAAATGTTACCTTTATTATTTTACTATTCACGAATATCTAAGCTTTAACTTTTGAAAAGCCTTGTTAAAATTAAAATACAAAGTTTATTACAAACCGATAAGCCTTTTGAAAAGTAAAAGCAGAATTACATTTTATTGAATTCCAAAATAATTAGTTTTCTTACCAGTTGAAGGCTCTTTTGCACCATCATCTTTAGATTCTTCTTTAGATTCATCTGTTTCTGTGCTATCATTATCGAATGACTGGCTAACTGGTTCACAAGGGTGAACACTCTGTTCATCCAGAACTTTAAGTAGTAGGAGAGAAATATGTTTGGACAAGTAAAAGTAAAATCCATAAATATTAATGTATGCTTAAAAAGGAAAATGAAACATAAACCAAAAGAAATTCCATATTCACAAATTAATACTAGTTGATAAGTTTGGGGTGATGTCTCTAAGTACTAGAGATTATACAACTAAATATTTAAAATTGTAAAAGTTATATTTTTACCAGAAGAAAAAAATAAAAAATTTGAGAATGAAATACAAGTCCAACTATAAGTTATAACCTATAAAAGGGATTTCAATGTTAATTTTTAATTAAAGTTAACTTTAGTCCACTATTAAAATTCTAAGAGAGGTATATACATTATATTAATACAAAAAATTAAAATATAGGTGGAGCTTTTACAAACTCTTTAAAAAACAACATAAACATTCAGGAAACAAATTTAAGAAAGTATTTTCAAAGTAGTTTACAGGTTTGATTTTCTTTGAGAACTCAACAGATTCTAATGACGTAGAAGATATTTAAAATTTTATAATTATTACTTAATTTTCAATATTTCCAGTGTACTTTATCTCTGAGATGTTACTTTATTTAACATAAACATGCTGATCCTTACTACTAAAACAAGAGAGGGGATAAATTTCATTCTAATGGCCCTATCTTCTGTCTTGCCTGAAAATTTTCTATGTGTGTATAGCCTGACCAGTGTGAAAATTCCATTGTGCTTGCAATATAAGAATGCTGCTAACTTCTTCAAAAGCTGATTTCGTTCATGTGTACCTTTGCCGGCTTCTTCAATGACTTGCCTCACTGCTTTCTTTAAACTGTTTGCCCGCAACATTATTTCGTTTGGTCTCACAGCTTTCTGGGAGGAAGGTTTTGCAGGGTCATCGGTGAGTTGTTCTTTGTTTTCACACAAAGATTCTTCACTGGAAGATTCCACGGTATCTTCTTCTACAATGAGAGAGCTGATGCCTGGGAGAACGGGGGCAGCCTGGGAATCTGTGTGCAAAGCTTGAAGCAGTTGTTCAAGCTTTTCATTTAGGACTGAACACTAAGAAAACAAAAATACACTAATGAATCTCCATTTGGTGGGAATGGAAAATGATAATTTAAGTGAATGGCTTCTGATTTTAGAGGAAAGATGCCTATATTAATATTTACCATTAACAGGCCATCTATTATAGATTATACTTTAGATAGTTTATGGACTAAGTAATCTATCATTTTTAAAAGAAGTACAATTATGTGAATTTTTACATGCACGTCCAGAATATTCCAATTCTACCATCTTTATATAACTATTTTCCCTTAAAAGAAAGTCTCTATTATCTTTATATAGTTGTTTTTTCTTAAAAGAACAAACACATTAAAGTGACACATTACGCAGAAAATTTACACGTTACACAGAAAATTTATGCATTATAGAGAATATTGCATAAACTTTTTAAAGTAATCAATGTATGGTACTGTTTTGAGCATCACAAATTGCAGGTCTGGCTGAGCCTTGGTAAGCTCTCCTTCAAAGCTTTGGTTTTAAAAGGAGTGAAGGGCACCTAAGGGATTAATGGCTCAGAAAAAGCAAAAAAGGAAAATGCACAATGATAAAGAAGTAAAAGAAGATGGAGAAAGAAAAACCAGCTCTCGGACCTTGTTTCTGTCTGCTTCTCTTGAATGACTATGGGTAAAGAAATATTTAGGACTGAAGCTGTTGATGTGACTGCCTAATTTACCTTTTATTCCACACAAGTTCCAGTTCCTTCCGCCTCCATTTATTGGCCTTTGATGTCATGCTAACACAAGGTTACAGTGGAAATAGTTAACAGAAAAAAGTGTGGCTACAGAGGCCTTTCTGAAGCTCTCCACAGAGTAGAAAAACAAGAAGAAAAGAGGCTGAAAATGTCAAATGTATGTTTACTTCCATTTTCTTTTCCTTTCACTCAGTTAAACCACCATCGACAGCATGAATCTGGAGGAGACCATTCCTTTTCAAGCCCAAGAACCTTTTGTAAGAACTCCCTGTCATGAACATATGAGAGCAAAGAGAGTAGCTTTTAAGTTTCTTATGTTAGCCTCAGAAAGCTCATAAAGGGGGAAAACGTCTATAAAAAAAAAGGCAAAGCAAGAAACAGAACCCTGAAAGGGACCAAGGACCATACTGTCTGGGGAACTTAAGGAATGGCGCTAAGATGGATGGACAGAGCCTGACGCCCAGTTTGCCTGGAAATGGAAAGCCATTCCTCTCTCTGCACTGGAACACCAGTGGCTCTGCATCTCCCACCTGTGACCCGACTACTGTGCATTTCTCCTTCAAGATGTCAATCAGTAGGAAAAGGGATGAGTTATAAAATTCGTGTTGTCAGATGGTCTTCAGTAATGCAGTTTTCCTACCAGATAACCATAAAATAGAATATGTTTTAATCCCTTACATCTGATTCAAAAGGACTTTTTCTCTTGATTTAAGATGTTTTGGTAAGAAAGCCACTTAATCAATCTAGCTGTAAAACACCGTTCAATGCCAGCATTGTTAGTCAAAACTTTCATGCTCTAAAGGTGACCTGCTTACTTTATTGGCCACAGCATCAGCTGCAACAGCATTTTCCAACGTTTTTTCGTATGCCTTCTCTACTTTGGCAACAAAGTCCTTTACAGTTTCACATAGGATCCTTTGAGGAAAAGAAATGGTGAAATTCAGTAAACCCAGTAGGCTGATTTGGTTTGATTGACAAACATTTTAAAAACAAGCACAATTAGGTCAAAATATAGGGACCATTTGTATAAAAAACCCATACTCTTATCTGCTGTGTAACACGTACTATAGAAGTTCAAGACAATCTAAGTGATAAACGGAAATGTACATGAATAAACTTTGCTTTATATAATTTAACTAACAGTCCTTTTAAGGTTATAATAAGTCCTTCTCAAAAATTTAAATTAAATTCTTGAGAGGAGCATTTGTAAAATTTTTTTTTTTTTAACGTTTATTTTATTTTGGAGACAGAGAGAGACAGAGCATGAATGGGGGAGGGTCAGAGAGAGGGGGAGACACAGAATCCGAAACAGGCTCCAGGCTCTGAGCTGTCAGCACAGAGCCCGATGTGGGGCTCGAACTCACGGACCGCGAGATCATGACCTGAGCCGAAGTCAGCCGCTTAACCGACTGAGCCACCCAGGTGCCCCTTGAGAGGAGCATTTGTAGATCCCATCTACAAATTTAAAGCATTATCTCCGGCATCTTATATATTTTCATAACAGAACTTGCAATGTTGAAAAAACAAGGATAAGTTTGTCACTTAAAGTTGTCACTGTCACTCTAATGTTCATTATCTGGGTATCTTGAAAGTATATTGTTCCTAAAGAGGAAAGAGATTGTGTAGCCAACCTGCCACTTGGATTGAGTTATATTCTCTGCAAATCTATTTCCTTAAGGTGACCAGTATAGTCATAGGCAAGACTAATTTAATTTAGATTTTGTTAGTGTCAACAACATATGCTTTACTTGTTCCTTTTACATAAATTTGGTTTCTTTGCAATAGAAATAGATTAGGAGAAAAAATAATCTGAAACCCCAACACTGACGAAAATCTGTCTTTCAAAAGTCTTTGGGACTGGTGTTGAAACAATCCAACAGAATGGTATGTGACCAGCTTTTTGTAGCGTGGGCTTAGTGAGTCTGAAAACAAAATCAGAATTATTTTAAAACAATTATATTTCTCTTTATTATGGATACAGTTTAGGAATTTGAAGGAAAAAACAAGCAGGTTCCAGCAATTATTGTTTTCTATTATCCTCACAATTTTCTCTGGTATGTGAGTGATATAATGATTAAGTTTCCAGATATTTAAGTGTTATGAAATCAAGCCATTCAATAGATAGAGTACACACACACACTCCAAACGTTCACATTTATTATCTAAGAAATAAATGAATTATTCCTAACAATTTAACAATTTTTATTTTCTTTGTTGTTTTTTGGCAACCATCTCTAGATTTCACTCAGACAAAAAGTAGTATTTCCTAACCTTCAACCTTTCTGTTGGCTTTTTCAAAATTTTTAAAATTTTATTTATTTTTTATTTTCTTACTGTTTATTTATTTATTTTTGAGAGAGAGAGGCAGAGTGTGAGTGGGGGAGGAACAGAGCGAGAGGGAGACACGGAATCCAAAGCAGGGTCCAGGCTCTGAGCTGTCAGCACAGAGACCAACGCGGGGCTTGATCCCACGAACCGTGAGATCATGACCTGAGCTGAAGTCGGACACTTAACTGACTGAGCCACCCAGGCGCCCCTCTGTTGGCTTTTTAAAATCACAATTCTCCCGAGACTCTAGCTTACTATTTATTAGAGATGCATTCATGTGCTCCACCTCAAGGTTTGTCCTCTTTGTTCATGTATAGCACTTTTATAGAACTTGTTGAAATATTAAAGTGAGGCTATCGTGAAAGTTTTTCTATGAAGTTTACTGAAAGTTTCTCTAAGATGTCCCACCTCTAAGAAGAGGAGACACGGACAGTTTCTCCTCTTTACAGAACTCCAAAATAGACCTTTTCTTTGCTATTGTTACAACACTGCCCTGATATAATTTTCTGTCAGAATTTGTGAAATTGCATATGCCATAACATTATCATAACTACTTTTGCTGGCATTTTCCTAATTCTTAGGGACAGAGCCTGTTGGCCCATCGGCCTAGGAATGCAAGGGGCAACAAAGGTACCATGCTGTTGAGGCAGGTGGAGGCTGGAGGGGAGAGTACGATTCTGTGTTAGAGAATACTTGCCATGGAAGTTGTGGGGAAAATTAGAAGAAATGGTCTATCTTAGGATCCAGTAAGTTTCATATTCCAGAAGATATAAAATATGTACACTCGGGAGAAATGAACTAACTTTTTACTACACCTAAATAGTGACTGTAGAATTCTTAAAATTGAAATAAAACGTACACTAGTATGATTTCAAAATCATACTACCTGGGAACTTGCAAACTGGAGAAAAGCAATTTAAAGACGTATTTACTGTAGGGGTACCTGTGTGGCCCAGTCGGTTAAGCATCCAACTCTTGATTTCAGCTCAGGTCATGATCACCCTGTTTGTGGGTCCAAGCTCTGGATTGGACTCTGCACTGAAGGCACAGAGCCTACTTGGGATCCTCTCTCTCTCTCTCTCTCTCTCTCTCTCTCTCTCTCTCTCTCTTTCTCTCCCCCTCTCTCAATGTCCCTCCCCACTTGCTCTCTATCTCTCTCTCAAAATGAATAAAAAAATAAATAAATATATTTACTATAATAACGTAAAAGACATTCTCCAACTGATACAGTTTCCACTTTAATGCATAGACTTCCAGAAAACAGGTTTAAAAATCAAATAAATGAAAGTGGAACATGGATTTTCTCATAGAGTTATAAATATTTTTAATCCCTAATTATATTTTAAATTAATGTTAGTCATAACTTTGACAAGCTATTTCCAAGCATTTTATTTCTTTAGTTTTGTTCTCTTCCTTCCAAGTTGAACACAAATATGTAGTTGATTTTGCACCAAATATTCAGTTGGAGCCAACCATAGTCCACATTTAGCATGCTTGATGATTTCCACTATGATCTCAATCAGATTGTATTCATGGCATCTATACTTTTCATCACTAGTAGCAGTATCTTCATTTATCAATTTTTCACTTATATTTTTAATAGTGGCAAATGACAATAAAACATGCAAACACTACATGCAGAAAAATATGGCAATGGTGCCCAAACAGATGTGCATATTGGCAGGCAGGTATCATCTGAAAAATTCATTTTCCATCTGATATAAAGAAGTTCCAATCAGAAATTAAAGATGATTTTCAAATATCAATGCATAATATATAAAAAAAAACCATTACCTACTCTGTGCTCTGAGGAAAGATTGTAATAACTACATATCTTATCTCATCTATTTAATGGGGGAGAGGAGCTAGCCTAAATTATCTCTAAGATAGATTCCAAATCTAAAATTCTATGGTTCTAGGGGCATCTGGATGGCTTAGTCGTTTAAGTGTCCGACTTCAGCTCAGGTCTGATCTCACCGTTCTTGAGTTCGAGCCCCGTGTCGGGCTCTGTGCTGACAGCTCAGAGCCTGGAACCTGCTTCTGATTCTGTGTCTCCCTCTCTCTCTGCCCCTCTCCCACTCGCACTCTGTGTCTCTCTCAAAAATAAATAAACATTAAAAAATATAAATAAAATAAAATTCTATGGTTCTATGGCAATAGTTCCAATCTTACTATTTTTTTCTGGCCAGCGATCCCATATTCTAAGAAGTTTTATCCTCAGAACAACTTGCATTTACTTAATAACTTTGCTTTGTATTTTTATTAATAAATGACATCTATAATTGCTAGCTAATGCTTCTGATTCTCAGAAGGTAACTCATGTTTACAAAATTTCAAAATCAAAGAAATGTTGACATTATGTTGGTTAGTTCATAGTAACTACGTTAGTTAACCTACATATTAGCTATGCTAATGGAATATAGCATTTCCATAGTATTTTCAGCATTTAAAAAATAGTTAAAACAGCTTAGTCTGCTGGGAATTACTATTTTATAAAACAAGTTTAAACATGCACAAGGAGGTTAAAACATTCTTCCTGAATATTATATCATTTAACAAGTAACTAGCATTATCAAAGGAAGGGAATTATTTATGTTATCTAGGTGGTGGTTACAAGAATGTGTATGTGAATGTGAATGTGTGTGTGTATTCTTTTCTCTCATCACTTTGGGTACTTTACCGTGTATATGTCATGCCTTGATAACAATTTATTTTACCTTATTTTATTTTTATTTACTTTATTTAACTTTTATTTAATTTAATTTAAATTTAATTTTATTTTAGAGAGAGAAAGTGAGAGTGAGTGAACATGACTGAGGGAGAGGGGCAGAGAAAGAGAAAGAATCTTAAGCAGGCTCCATGCTCAGCATGGAGGCCGACGCAGGGCTCGATTCCATGACCATGAGATCATGACCTGAGCCAAAATGAAGAGTTGGATGCTTAACTGACTGAGCCACCCAGGTGCCCCGAAATTTTTTTTTTTAAGCAGGGAGAACTATTTTATACTTTACAAGTCTTAAAGGGACATATAACCCAAATGCAATAATTGAACCTTGTTTGGTTCTTGACTTGAATAAAACAACTGTTTAAAAAAAAACTTTGAGATAATTAGGGCAAATGGAATATGGATCGAGATGGTCTTAGAGAATTATTACTAATTTTATTAGACTTTTTAATAAGATTATTAGGTATATATACTGAAACTAGAATAAAAGGATTTCTGGGATTTGCTTAGAGATACTGTAGCATGGAAAAGTGGAAGTGGATGACAAAATTTTGACAGACACTGAAGCTGTGTGATGGGTATGGTGGGAAACCATTATACTAGTCTCTCTACTTTTATGTATGTTTGAAAATGTTCATAACAAAAATTAAATTTGAAATATACTATATTAATGGTACAAATTTACTACATTTTGTCCTTTCTTTTCAGTCTTAAATCTTTTTATGGCAAATCCCCCAAAATTTTAATCTGGGGTTATAAAGGCAAGACAGCTGGGCAGTATGGGAGCACACAGGAGTGACAAGAGGGGACCAGGGTTGGAATAGAATCTGCTTAGAGGCAAACGAAGGTCAGAGAGAAATCCAAAGCTAAAGTTAATAATAGTGGAGCCTAGAGAAAGAGCCAGGCCAAGGTCAAAGAAAAATTTGAATGTAATTGATTAAAACATGAGATGATGATACCATAATTTAATATAGCACTCTGGAGTTTATAAGCTCTATATTTATTTTACTACTCAACTTAAATCTCCTAGCAGTTCCATGAGAGAGGAAGGACATTCCTACACTTGATAAAACAGACCTGGGCCACAAAGCTACTAAATGGTTGAATCTCAGCTAGGACCTCAGATTTACTTCTACTTGGCCCAATACTGTGACTTTCAAACTGTGTTTTTCAACACTGTGTTTTTCAAACTGTTTTCCAGAAAGACTTCAAGGATTTTGCAAATACTTGATTCAAATTTCACTTAGAAATATAGGATATATATATATTTTTACATGCTCAAATAATCATTAGAAATATGAGAGACAAGTAATATGTTAGCTTTCACTTCAGAATTCACAGTTTTTTTGGGAAAATCTTAGACTATATTTGATGCAGTTTTCAGCTATTTCTGTGTTTTATTTTGGTTACATGTTAGTAAGGAAATTGTCTTCAATAATCAAAATAAAATACAGAAATAATTAGAAACTGCATCAAATAAAAAATTATAACTGTTATCTATAATCTCATTGCTTAATTTTTCTCACAAATGGCTAACAATTTAATCTTGTCCAATTTATTAATGACAACAAAATAGATTTTTAATTATTTAAATATTAGAATTCTACATAATATTTTGTTTAAAAGAAGACAAGGTTATAAGCCAATTATATCTCAGTTAAGAAACATATCAAATGTATAGAAGGCAGTAATCAAACACATCAAACACATGAAGGCCAATATCAAGAGATTTGCTAACATCCGAATTTGAAATATTTAAAATATTAACTGCAGTATAAAAAGAACAATTCTTTTTATAACTTGTTATAATTTTAAAAAGTTTCCAATCAGCTTTCCATTTTTTCTAGCAATAGCTTCTAAAATGTCCTATAAAAACAAGCATTTGATTCTTAGAGCAAGGGTGGCAAGCGCAAATGTCTTCCTTGTAGAAGTAACTTAAGAAGTACCTAAAGAATGACGTGGGTATATTTATAAATTTGGCCCAGTATGAGGAAGGCCTAGGGAGTGCTGAGGCTTGGGAGGAACTGGAGATTTTTACATTTCACCATAAGCCATGCAACTTGTCAGAAAACACCCAACCAGGGGTGCCTGGGTGGCTCGGTCGGTGGAGCGTCCGACTTCGACTCAGGTCATGATCTCGCAGTTCATGGGTTCAAGCCCCATGTCGGGCTCTGTGCTGACAGCTCAGAGCCTGGAGCCTGCTTCCGATTCTGTGTTTCCCTCTCTCTCTCTGCCCATTCCCTGCTTGTGCCTCTGTCTCTCCCTCTCTCTCAAAAATAATAAATATTAAAAAAATAAAAAAAAAGAAAACGCCCAACCAAACAACAGCAGCAAAAACCCAGCAGCAGCACTGTGCATCAGAGCATCTGCTGCCCACCTCTCTGGGCAACCAGTCTGCTCCCCTGCCTTAAGCTGTTCCTTCCTATTATTCCTTAAGCAATACCCTTCCTATTGCTCAGCCCGGTTTCCTATTCCTGGGGGTTATGGCAGTAAAAGCAGTCGTTACTGTATTTGTACTCTGTCACAAGCAAATTTGTTTGTAATGATTTATCTGGTCTTCCCTTGAGTCTTTGCAAATTAAATATATAATATACTAAGGTTTGTGTATTTTTCCTCCCACTACTTCCCCAGTCCCTCACTCCCTTTCTTTACTTCTTCTTTGTCTCCTCTTTCTGTATAACAGTAATATTTCCTTGCTAAGCCAGAATCTTAAAGCATGCTTTGACCTTTGCTTATCATTTGAAAATTTCAGCGGGTTTCACCCCTGACTCTAGTTGACTTTCCAGCTCTCAGGATATCAGTATAGGATATTTCAAAACTAAATTCTAAATTCCGGGCAGGCAGCATTTAAGATAATAAAATCAAGTAGCTTTGGCTCCATGTACAGAATCAACTTAACTAAAATCTGATAACTTTGAATTAAAATATAATTATGGAATTCTAACATGCTGATAAATGTCACTTTGAAAAATCTCTTCAATATTTTCCCTTTCCTGATGTAAACAGTTCCTAAAGAGTAGTGTTTATGGAAATAATAAATTATGGTGAAATGTGTTTTCCATATTATAATCATAAATGCTTCTTTAAATAGGAACTTAGATTAATTAAACTCTAATTCATATCACACCTTTCTGATAAAAATATTTCAGATTAAGCATTAAAAAACCCCTCTAAATATATACTTCACTGCAAATAAGATGCTAAAGTGATTTTTAAAAAAAACAATGCAAGTTTAGTATATCTAACTTTATAAGGTACTCTAACTTTATAAGTTACTTCACCAATATTTTGGGGGGGGAATCACAAAAAAAGTGACATAAATGGTAGGAACAAGCTGTCCTTTCATTTTCACCATATAACTCTTTCATGACTTGAACTCCGTTACTCACTTGGCAGATGATATGACCACGGCATGTTCATCAGAATTGAGGATTTTTGTAAGATGAGCTGCAACTGAGTCCTCATAAATTGTCATCTGAAAAAGTAAAAAACCTACACTGTATTATTGTTGCTGGCATTTATACAACTCAGTTTATTACCACTTCCAAAATGGGATCATTTAAGACACAAGTGACACAGGGCCGTGAGTATAATGAATTATATGAAAAGTCATCATACAAAATAGATAAATACTTCCTTTCTATAAAAGGCTTTTAGTTTCTGAAATTCCTTAATCTATAGTCTTAGAAAAAACCCTAAAATCCATTAAATTAGAAAAAAATGTCGAATGGCTGAACACATAAAGAACTCCTCCAGGTAGGCACAAAAAAAAGCCAGACAACCCAATGAAAAATGGGCTAAAGACTAGAAATTTAAAGAGGAGGATAAAAAAAAAATGGTCCACAAACAGATGAAAGGAAATCAGCCTCATCAGCTGTCAGGCAAACACAAAATAAAACCACAGTGAGGTTCCACTGTATTTGCCAGAAGAGTTAAAATGAAATAGCAGCAACAATGCCTGGAAAATGCCAAATATTGGCAAGGTTGTGGAGCTACAGAAGTCTCATTCACTGCTGGTGGGAGAGCAGGCATTGATATAAACACTCTAGAAAACTGCTGGGTGTCTTTCAAAGCCAAACATATGCATATATAGCATAGGATCCAGCAATCCGATTTCTATACACACACACACACACACACACACACACACACACCCAGAGAAATGTGATGTGCGTTCACCAAAAGACATGTGATAGAAAACGTTCATAGCAGCATTCACTCAAATGCAGAATGGATAACACATCGGAGTATATCCTCGCAATGGACTAGATGGGGGCAATGAGAATGCGTGGTTTACAGCTATGCCATAACACGGATGAATCTCACAGACATAATGTTGAATAAAAGGATTCAGAAAAGAACTGCTTACAAAATGATTCATTTTATAAAGTGCAGAATGGACAAAAATAATCTATGCTGTTAGAAGCCAGGAGAGTGGTTCCTGGGGTGGGAGGGGAGGGTGGTGAATGGAAGAGGGCCTGTGGGGGCTCACAGCACGCTGATAATACTGCCTTGTGATCTGCATGTTGATTACATGGGTGTATTCAGCTTGTGGAAACTTACCAGCTGTACATTTATGATTGGTGCACTTTTCTGGGTGCACAATTCAATAAAAAGTTTTTTAGAATGTTGAGTAGTCTGTCATACAGCCATGTAAATAAATCTCTCAAATTAGGAAGTAATCAAAATGCTCAGGGAGTCCTGTCTCCCCTTTTCTGTTTGACTCAAAATGTAAGATTCTGTTGAAAGAACAGATCTTCCTAATATGCAAACATGTGCACAGTATTTAAACAGCCTCTATTCAGAGCCTTCCATCAAATGTTTGCCTCCAATATGTACAACGTCCTACAGCTCAAAAATTTCCAGTGTAAACCACCTGCTCTGTTCCAGCTGGCCTCCTGTGTTCTTCCGCCCTTCTCTGATATCCTTTTGTTGCTTCTTACCCATTGGCACCAGGTCATTCAGACTTAAATGCAGATTCAGTTACCAACCCCCCTCCTTAAAGCCTTCCTGACTAGTGTCTTTCCAAAGAGATCTCATTCCCGATTTCTGCCCAGTTCCATGAGTGGCTAATCAGTATGTCACTCTTTTACATTTCTATCTTACTTTCTTCAGAGGCAGACCACGTATAGAAAGGAATTCTTACATTAAGGAAAGGATGGGAGGGGAGGAGCCTCAAAGCCTCACGCAATGTTGTGCTCACTTGCAAATCCACTTTATTCATCTTCCAGTGTAAACATTAAAAGTTGTATCTTTATACTCAAGATCAGAAAAATGAAAATACATCTTTTAAAAAAGCAAAGAAAGGAAGTATTTTTCAAAATGATTAGTTTCATTTCTTTTCCCTACAGGATAGATTGTCATAGAGCCTAAGAAGTTAGGGGAAAGTATTTTATACTCTCAGTAATTCCCTTTGAAATTACATGTAAAAATCCAAGTTTTTGCCTGTTAAAAATAAGAAAAGGCAAAGAATACAACCTCTTCCAGAGGAAAATGAAATAACTCTATGTCCAAAGATAAAATTATTGATGTTCCTTATTAAGCTATTATGTAGTCACTTAGAGTCAGGAAGGTAAGGTAAGAATAATAGTTAACATTTTTATTGTGTACAGACACTGTGATGAAGTATTCGATACATATTTATCCCATTAATTGTCCTGTTTTATAGCCAAGGAAACTAAAGCTCAGTGAAGTTGTGTGATTTTCCCACGATCCTGGGCTAATGAAGAAAAGACAAACTAGGGGGCCAGGTCTGCAGCTTATCCCACTATTATTCCCGCCCCACCCCCCACCCCCCCACTCCAAGCAAGTCCTGATCTTTGGTTAACTGTCAAATATAAATTTTGTCATTTCTCAAGTGCACCATTATACCGGCCTTGTAGCTGGGATCCCTATATCTCTCTAACCCCTTTCAAATCATTCTCCACTTCATGATGCAATGATCTTTTTCCAAAACACAAGTCTGAGCATGACACATCTCTGCCTAACATGTTAGAGGGGATCTTCCTACTTTCCAGACAGAGTCAAAATTCTTCAGCTAACACGCAACACCTTCCACAATTCCCAGGATTCTCCATGATCTGAACCCTCCTTCTCTCCACCGTCATGTCTTTTGATGCTCTTCCCTTGCACCATGAGCTCTAACTCAACAGAATTACTTGTAGTGTCCCAAATGTATGAAGGTCCTTACTATCAAGCTCTGCATCATGCTCTTTTTCAACTGGCTAATTCCTACTTCTCTTTGTTTGTGCTGAAAACCCAGTTTAGGTACAATCTCTTCTGTAAAGACTTCACTGAGCTTACCAGACTGAGAGCCCTCTCTTCTGTGCAGCCATTATACCCTGAAAATAACCTAAACATAGCTGATCATTTATTGTCTGTCCCTCAAAATATATTCTCCAGCTTTCTCGCTTTGTGGCATCCTTAATGTCTGAATGATTTTGTCACATACCCTTAGGCCTAAAGGAACAGCTAACAGTAGTTAAGTACATACAACTTAGTATTTATGTCCTAACAACTTAATAGCCACTTGAAAAAATAATACACATAGATTAAAAGAAAAAATAGTATCATATTTAACTCTTAAATAACGAGCTGTGAGCCTGTAGGCACCGTGTACGTCTCAAGCCTTGTAATCAGATTGGACAAGAACTCTCTCATTTCCTATTCAACACTGACTTTTGTGTGGTGTTTGCTTTTTGTCACAGTGACTACTGAAAACCCAAGCTTCGCAAAAATGTGATGTCATCAAAAGAAGTGTAGTGCAATGATGTTTCAACTGTCCAGTACTTCAAGCTGTGTGCTGTCCAATAGATGTTGAGTATTACAATTAAATTCTCTTTGAAATTTGAACACATCTTATGGTAGCCCTCTGAATTCACCAGAGTGAGTGCCTGGAGGCCCCCTGCACACAGCTTGGGAATCAGCACTGTAAGCTGACTGGAGCTGGAGGGCAATCTTTTATGTCTACTCCCGGATGCCAACAGGCATTTAATATTGTTAAGTGAATGAAAAAATAACGTTATAACATCTTAGCATGCTGTTACCAAGCATCTAGGAAACAAAGAATTGAGGGGAGAGGAGCTTTCTATAAGAGTAAATAAAAAAAAATAAACTAATAGGAAGAATTTCGTTTCCAGGGATTTGAAGCCATTCGTTCCTGTTGTCAGGATGGAGGTGCAGCAGTTCACATCCTCTTTTTTATGACCTTACCATTAATAAATGAGCATCTATTGACTCACTAGACTGGTGTGATTTGGGTATGATACAAAAGAGACTAAAAATAAGACTCTTACATCAAAAAGCTTTGAAACCAATTGGAAAGCAATAGGAATCTGGCTTCCAAGAAACAGACAAGGTCAGAAGGCTTTGATGCCAAGATGCCCCCTAGTTCCAAAAGCGTGTGGTATTTAGACAAAAAATTAACAGTAAGAATTTTTTATTAATTGCCCGCTCTGTGTCAGTCATGACACCAGATGACAATATAATGGTGAATGGATAACACGTTGCCGCACCGTGACAGTACAATTGCACCAAGATAATGGCAGGTGATAATGGAAGGGGGCTATGGAACTCCCAAGAAGGAGATAGTAGTGGGACTTGGGGGATGAAGGGTGGCTGCTTGGAGCAAGTGATACCTGAGGTGAGGACAGAAGTGAACTAAGCATGATATCGCTGGAAGGATACACACTCATTCGTAAAAGGGTACGGGAGAAAAGGACATGACAGCATGGGGATTTCACACTAAATACAAACAATGTGTTTTCTACCAGTTGAGTATCAATAGAATCATTGTTACTGGAGGAAATCGTGGAATCACTACTTTTTCAATGTTTAAAAAGTATAACAGGAAACAGAATTACTTAATTATGGCCATAAGGAATTCATCAACAAAACTGTCACAGTTCTTTAAACTCTGCAATTCTACGGTGCCAGCGGAATGCTAAGTTAATAAGATAATCAGGAAGTTCAACCACATTTGTGTCCTTTTAAGGAAAACTGAAAAAATAGTAATTTCACAGTCACGCATAAAGGAATTTAAAACGAATAAAAAATATATAAGCTGGGAAATTAGGTTGGGCCTAAGAAGGAAGGTTCAGCTTGCTGTTCTTACAGTCTTAAAGGTAAAAAAGTCACATGGTGACGAGTCAGAGTGATGTAGAACACTCACTTAACGTGTATTCTGAAGGCATGCTATTCCTTTGTTATGAAATATTTTATTTTATTTTATTTATTTTTTTTTTTTTTAATTTTTTTTTCAACGTTCATTTATTTCTGGGACAGAGAGAGACAGAGCATGAACGGGGGAGGGGCAGAGAGAGAGGGAGACACAGAATCGGAAGCAGGCTCCAGGCTCTGAGCCATCAGCCCAGAGCCCGACGCGGGGCTCGAACTCACGGACCACGAGATCGTGACCTGGCTGAAGTCGGACGCCTAACCGACTGCGCCACCCAGGCGCCCCTGTTATGAAATGTTTTAATAGGAAACCAAAATAAACTGTTTCATTCAAAACCTTTTATACTAAAAAAGAGATTTCTTCCATGTAGTTACAACTCTCGTATTTAACGACTATACATATGCAATAAAAGTAAAATTGTTTACCTTTATTTTTTATGCTAGGAAGTAGACATCTCTTAAGTAAGTAGAGCGAAAGAATTCCCCCTTTTGTCTCTTTGGGGAGAAAATTAATAGCATTTACAAAAATACTATTAAGAAAAAAGACTGGTTCCTATAAAAACATGTATTATATTTGTAGTTGGATAAGATAATACTATAAATAAAAATGCTGCTAGAAAGAAAATAGTAAATATATTAATCCTTAATAGCAATTATCCCTGGGTGTTAGGACTAGAAGTAAGATTATTTTTTCATACATTTTTGTATTTTCCATATTTTTAGAGGCAGTTTTTGCTACCTTTATGTGAGAAAAGGGCATTATATAATTAGCTGGTTTAAGGCATAGCCCCAGGTTTCTAGTTATCATTCCTTTCTTCAGTTTTGACAAGACCATAATTTTCTTAATGACAAAATAAAGATTTCAACTATAAACAGATGAATTTTCCTAGAGGGAAAAATAAGTTATTATAGACCAAACGGTCTTGTTAGTCACAGAGTAATCCTTTGAAAAGTAGGGTCTGTTTTCATTCTCCAGTGCTTTGAGGTTTAATCAAAATGCTGAATCTTTAAGAACATCTAAAAACTGTAGTTAATGGTCTGTACCAGGGATGGAAAAAAGTGTGCTGTCTTTCTTCCTTTGTTTTTATCTTGATCAGCAGGCTTAAACTGGAAACCTATAATGGTGAACACTCAACAGAGCACGCAAAGTAGGAAGAAATTATATAATACTCTGGCCACAAGTATTAGTGTGTTTGCAAATTGCTTAAGGGAGCTGAGCTAACACCTAATAGACAGGTGATCATGGCCAAAGCAGAAGTTGAGTAAAAGCTAACAGGAACCTGTCATCAGCTGGCCTGCCCTGGAGCCCTATTGGTAAAAAGAAGCAGGCAGGTGGAATATCAGGGGGAACCATCAGGGGTGAGGAGGGGGAACTTGCATGCCTGGTGCTTTGCACACATTTGTTACTGCATTAACTCTTTCCAACATTGCAACCTTGTTCTATAGATAAAGTAACAGGGGCCCATGACAGTGAGTGATGTGGCTAACTTCACGTTTCCAGTGTGGGTGGTCATAGAATGACTCTAACCTGCATCATATGAATTCTTCCTTCTGAGAGAGAAGACTAGAAGCGGTCAATGAACCCATACCCAAAATAATAAAAAATAAAACTAAGCAAGCATGCTACCGTATCTTATAAAGTTTTCTTACTTGGTCAAGATATTCACCCCTATTTCCAAATGATAAACAGGCAAAAGGTTAAAGTCTTACATAAAATTCTTCGGATGCTTCTGGAGGTTCTGGAAGTAGAGAAGCTTTTGGAGGCAACTTGAGTTCATAGGTCATTATACTCCACCTGAAGGGAGAAAAGTCTTTGGTCTAAAATTCCTTTAAAATTTAATAAACAGATTCTGTTCTCATAAATATGCACAAGTCTGCACAAACTATGGTTTATTGTATCTAAGACAACCAGATACTGGAAAAAAGAGATGGAATTTTTGGCAATCTCATAAAATGCTGAATTCATGCTTTATGATTTCCATATCTTACCAGTTCTCTGGTTAGTGACTTCCAAACTCCATGAAATAAGAAATGCACATAGATAGTAAAACTTCCCCTTCTTCACTAATGCAATGAATTCTGACTTTTCTATTCTTGGGGTGCAGCGAGAACACTGTTTAAATTTGCAGCAAAAAGCCATTTCAAATACCCTGCATAGTTTGGTAAGCACAGAACTGGGAAATCACCTCTGGGGTCTTTTAAAGACTGGAGACAGAAGCCCCTTTAGGCACCTAAATGACCGGGGTATCCCTCTCCTGAATAGTTTGGGATAACCATAACTTTAGACAAATGCTGTACCACCCAGCTCTCTTTTGAAATATTCTGTCAGCAAAAGAATCGACCATTACAACATTACCTTAGGACAGGGAAGGTTACAATTAATTAGGTTATAGCTCATTTTAGAGTAATTACATTTTAGATTGGTGACTCCCTGATGAGATTTTGTTATTTTCGGGAACAGTTCCACAGATGGCTAATCCTATCAAAGTTGTTTTGATTCATGCTAGCTTAAGTCCATAATGATATTTTGACATTTGTCTTCTACTTATGGTGGTGGGGGGGGGGGGTTGGTTACTGCGTACTGAGTCCTGTTGCTCCTAAACTTCAATCCTAAACACCTCCTCTAGAATATTCAGGGTACACATACTGTGATTTCTTTTTTATACGTGCGGCGTTTAGAGAAAAGAGGTTGAGATGTGGTCAGGACATCATAAACACCTCCTTGATATGAAGAGGTCTTTCTAATATTTCTCGGTCCCTGGGAAAGGATTATCTTTTTTAGTATTCAGTTCTTTGTTGGTTCAATTCATTCTTAGTATGCAATAATTAAGAAGAGATATTCTAACAAATCTAAACTTTATGTGTCTTCCGTAGCTTTAATGAAGCCGCAAGATGATGGGGCCTGTTATATGACCTATTATAGTCATCAAAAGCCCCCACACAAAATGAACTATTGAAGCTTTCTGACCTGGAGAACAAGGACAAGTAATTGCTGTATCAGCATAGCCTTCTGTTTTTAAAATAGGGAATAAACTGAGAATTGATGGGGGGAGGGAGGGAGGAGAAAGTGGGTGATGGGCATTGAGGAGGGCACCTGTTGGGATGAGCACTGGGTGTTGTATGGAAACCAATTTGACAGTAAATTTCATATTAAAAAAATAAAGATAAAAAGATATCTTCTGTATATAAAATAAAATAAAAAAGTGGGTTCATTAGACTAGTTTTCTCAGTTATTGTTACAATTCATTCATTCACTCAAAAAATATATTTATTGAGTGTCTACTCTACGCTGGGCTCTGTCCTAGACCTCAGGCGTGAAAAGAGTAGGTAGGACCAGGAAGTCTCTGTCCTCATGGGGCTTACAGTTCATAAAATTTAAACTGCCAAAAATGATTTAGTAGTCCATATTCAGTCTGGTTTTGGAAGAAAATTCTCTTTTACCTGTCTAGCATTTTGGTACTGGCTCGTTCCAGCTTCTCTAGTATCTGAGGAAGTTGGGTGTCGTCATCGTATGAACCTCCCCAGCCCAGAACACGGGCAAGGTCATTTCCTGTACCCAAGGGCAATACTCCCAGCTGACACTGAAAGAGAATACAACAGGGAGACCTCAGACAAGCTGAGAAACAGGAGCTATGGCATTTCTGCACCTCCCTGGTCAGCAGATTAGCATACGTGCATGCTAATGAGTACATGTTAATGTAGTTAATGAGTCAGGAAAGACTGAGTACTTGCCTGTTTATTCAAGTTGAGCTTATCAATTTCTGACAAAACCCAACCTACACTTCCATCTCCTCCACAAACAAGAATTCGAAAGTTGTCAAACTTCTGGAATAATCTTAAACTGAAAGTAAAAAGGATTTTATTTTAATACAAATAAATGAAAATCACTTCCCCCAATTCTTTGTTATTCTGTATTTGTTGGTATTCGTGTTCAGATAACTATAAGAACTCTTACATATTAATTATACTATAAAAATTAAAGTGCAATTCTTAACTCAAGAAAACTTCTTAATCGTAAGGAGGAAAGGGGATTATAAGTAGAAATGGGAGATAAAATTAGGTGAAAAAGGGAGTTGGAAATGAGCAAACAAAGAAGCAGACCCGGGAAAGAGAATGAAAGGTAAGGGATACAACATGGTAAAAGTTGTGACTTTTTTTTCTTTCCATTATAAGGATATGTTATTTCCTTAAGAATAGTATACTACCAACCAGGGATGGTGAATCTAGGACACTGATACTACTGATGCTCAAGGCAATTTCTAAAGAGACCCACCAAACCTTGTCAATGTATCACTTTTTGGACACCCACTCGCGTCTCCTCCGCCTCATCCCCTAGACTTGGGTCAGTCTTTTTACTTTTATATTCCTTTTCCTTCATCTCAACTTTTGACACATTGCACCTTCTGAATGTACCTTTGTACACCTCAAGTATTGTGGGAAATCTAAAAAATATAGAGACAATCTCAAGAGGTTTCACAAAGGGCCTTCCTTGGAATTATATAGGTGAGAAAAGGAAATGTTAAGAATGTAAGATATTGGAACTGTGAAGGATTATTAAACAGATGTGCTAGAAAGGAAGACACAGCTAACCAGCAACGGAAAAGACACAAGTGAGGGGAGAAGCCAGGTAAGGAAATACCAGAACCCAGGGAAGGGGTTGGAGACAGATGAAAAAGATGAACATCCATGGGCTCAGAAGGGCCTGAGACTTGGCAAGAAGGCAATGGGAACAAGGAGAAAGACTCTGAAGAGCAAAAGTGAAAAGAAGCACAAAGACTGAGGCAAGAGATAGAAAGGACAGGAAAGGGTAAGGGCCTTCTGGGGGTACCTAAAATCCCCATTCCTACTTCTGTGTTCATGCTTTAAGAGAAAAGTTGAGTTGACAGAAGTAAATCATGGAGAGGTTGCAGGCCCTTGGTTCTAATGACATTGTATCACCTCTTCAACAAAATCATATGCATACACTAAAAATGTATTTAAAGTACCGGAAGGTATATTTTCCCTCACTGAAAATACATTCAATTTTTTTTCAGATTGTAAGTCATAGGATATTCCAGAAAGCTGAAAAGAACAATCAACAACAGTATTTTTTGTCATTTATATGAATGAGTCTCCAGTCCTTGGGACCTGCAATAGTATCTGTGCTTTGGTTAAATAATTGATTATTTGTATTACATAAAAATCAATGCTAGCCTTCCACGCAGATCATTTTCTAAAATTATCATGTATTTCTATATTTACACAGGTTCCTTCTCAAAGCTAAGTAAACTGTTAGTACTATTTGATGTATGATATATTCTAAAACATTTTCTAAACAAATTTTGGGATTTTCAGCACATAAGGAAGTTGTATAAATATCAAAAAGGGGAAGTTAAAACGTGTAATTAGAGCTTTAAAAAGGGAGGAGTGGGAAGATCAACATAGAGATGTCTAGATGAATTGACAATCTTCATGAACTGAAAAATCAAACATTTCATGCTTGGTGCTACATTTCATTCTAATGAGATTAATCAATAATCAATTACCCTAAATGAGGACCTCCGTTCATTAAATCAAACACCTGAGCCGGATTTAGCAACTGTTTAAATCGACGAAGGAACTTTACTCCCTGATTATCTCCACTCTTAGAATTGACAAAAACCAATAGAGGACTAACACAGAATGAAAATGTCGCTCTACAGAAACCTGTAAAAAAAAAAAAAAAACAACAACACAGTACAATATGTACAGCTGTCTCTATTAAACCATTAATGAAACTTCAGAGAAAAGAACATAAATTCATAAAGAACCTTGTTTATTACTTGAACAGTAAATTATAATTTAGCCCCCAAAATGGAGACAGGTTTATTATTTACACAATAAGACTACAGAACTTATCTCTTATGATATGCTCTATAATGACAAATCCTAGCACAGATGGGAAAAGTGTTAATCATAGATATTTGAGATATACCACCTACCTTAACACTCAATTATCAGAAACCGATCACAGTCTGTAAATTCACATTTGTCAAAGAATTCATATTCATATTCAGCATTATAAGATATTTTAATTTCTCCTTCATGAGGCTTTAGAAAATATTTTGAAAGTTATCATGAGTAATAGAACCTTATTATAGCAGGGCTTGGGGGAGGGCTGTTAACAGCACAGATTTTAAAAAATTACATATTCTGCAGCCAATATTCTTGTATTTATAATACCTATTGGCATAGTTTATATAAAAAGTTTGAAAGCCACAGGCACTTTTTCAATGCAAAACATTACTAACGGTATACGGTAAAAGCCTTTTGTAATATGGTTTGCTTAGAAGGAAGACAGGTTCTTCAGCACTTAACAACCAAGTTGTAAGATTCTGGAAAAAGTGATGGAATTTACAGGAATATAAATTCCTCAAGGAAATTATAGAAAAACAGATTTCAATAAGTGCTATGCTGATGGGTAATTTCAAAATTATGGAGGGAAAAAAAACACAAAAAATTAACCTTTTTGGATTGCGCTTTGTTACAGAGTAATTTTATTTTATTTACTGAAATGTAAAATGTGAAATGTAAAAAGTCTTATATGTAGGAATTTCACCAGTGTAATAATAACTATGTTAAATTTTAATTTTAAAATGTTCTTATAAAAGTTAAATGTACTGGGGCACCTGGGTGGCTCAGTTGATTGGGCCTCCAACTCTTGATTTCAGCTCGGATCATGATCTTATGTTTCAAGCTCCCTGACGGGCTCTGTGCTGACAGTATGTAGCCTGCTTGGGATTCTCTCTCCGCCTCTCCCCTACTTACACAAGCTCACTTGTTCTCTCTTTCTCTCTCTCTCTCTCTCTCAAAATAAATAAACTTAGGGGCATTTGGGTGGCTCAGTCGGTTGAACGTCCAACTTTGGCTCAGGTCATGATCTCAAGGTTTGTGGGTTCGAGCCCGGCGACGGGCTCTCTGCTGACAGCTCAGAGCCTGGAGCCTGCTTCGGATTCTGTGTCTCCCTCTCTCTCTGCCCTTTCCCCGCTTGCACTCTGTCTATCTCTCTCTCTCAAAAATAAGTAAAGGTATAAAAAAAATTTATTAAAAAAAAAATAAACTTAAAAAAATTTAAAGGTACTATTCAGCAATTTGAATGAATTATTATATAAAAACTGACCAAAATAACCAATTACAGTTCAACTTATTCTAGGAAAGTGAATGCACATATCAACATTTAATACCAAGAATATACATATTTACACAATGATACATACCATCAGAATCGGTGCTGTTCAGTGCAATTGGAGGTATGACAGACACTTTACACTGGCCAAGGGGACACACAGGATGGTATAAATCTTTGCAGGCAGTGTGTACCTAATAACAAACAAATAAGCCTTCAAGAACCATAAAAACACATCGATATTTTCTTATGGTATAGATTACATCTATGGGACTAATAACTGAAGATCGACTATATCACAAAATATTCAGTAACTCATAAATTACTTTCATGGTATAATGTTTATAACTCTAAGGAATGAGCTAATTATTTTAGAGATGGGAATCTGATGTACTCTGTGCAGCCTACTTTTATGGTGGCCTCGGGCAAGTAGTGTATATCGAGAAATGCCTGGTGAGGGATGCCTGGCTGGTTCAGTCAGTAGAGCACGTGACTCATGATCTTGGGGTTGTAAGTTCGAGCCCCACACTGGGTGGAGATATTACTTAAAACACAAAAATAAATAAAAATTTAAAAAAGGAAATGCCTGGTGAAGGCAAGGAGAGAGGAAGAGAAGGGAACAGAGTGCAGAGGAAGGGAGAGAGAGAGGAAGGAGGCAAGCTAACTAGTACTTGTCAATATCATCGTCCATAAAAAAGATGATGGGCTCTACCTTATAACATTCTTACGGAATTTCATGAAAATCCGTGAAATTTTTAATGTGTCTCCTCTTTCTGCAGTGGTCCTATAACTTTCTATTCACATCTTTTTTTAAAAATAACATTTTCATGTTCTTATAGGTATAAGTACACCTGTGCCTATGGGCTCCATAGAGAAAAGGAAAAGGTCCTATCATTATACACTTATCTTGGAAAGTGATAAATATCATAGACACCCAGTAAACATGTGAATTCTGTAAAAACAAAGTTTCAAGGGTAGTCAATATATTATTTCGAACAAGAGCAGGGCTAACTTATTAAGTAGAACCCAGGGAATTTACAATACTTTAGGTACTTACTCAGAGAGACTTAAAATGTTTTAAGCAGTAAAAGCAGACACTTCATAAAGCATTTACTTAATACAGCTTTATTTCATTAGTCTTTTTAGAAAATTGGCATGTTAATTAAACACATATTTATCAAAACTTTTGAGAAAATAACTAAAATTAAATACTGATTCTTATTCTACTGATGACCTAATTTTGGACAGTTCCTTATTATTATTTATAATAATTAACATTCCCAAATGGATTTCAGAAAAAACAAGCATGCACAGATAGTTTTAAAAAGACTTTAATGGGGAACCTGGGTGGCTCAGTGTGTTAAGCAACCGACTCGATTTAGGCTAAGGTCATGACACAGAGCAAAACAGAAAAATATTTACAGCAAAGTTAAATGAAAAAAGCAGAGGACAAAATTGTATCTTCACTTTTTTTTTTAATTTTAAAGAGAAAGAGGGAGTGTTTGTGAGAAAATGGAGCAGAGGGAGAGAAAGAGAGAATCTTAAGCAGGCTCCATGTCAACGTGGAGCCCCATGCAGGGGCTTGATCCCACAACCCTGGGGTCATGACCTGAGCTGAAACCAAGAGTCAGTCATTCAACCACCTGGGCCCCTCAGGCTCCCCCCTTCCCTCTTTTTACAGGAAAGGTAAAACTATGTCCAAAGACTGGATGACAACCGAAAAAATTAGCAGTTGACTCAGTAGAGTTGTGTAAGACCACAGTTGTGTGAATACCATAGTAAAGACTATGGTCTTACTTTGTTTTGTTTTAAAGTAGATGACTGTTTTACAAATTAGACACTCTGTGGGAAACATTATTTTAAAGGCAAAATAATATGCAAAGACATATACAGGAAGATCGTGTACAGGAAGTACAAGTACAAGTACATCCTGAGAAGGATGTAACAAGGTGATGGTGGTCCAGAAACCTGCGTGTCTAGTGGACGCAGTACAGGTCAGGAATGACTTCAAGATAAGGTGATATCTAGGTTTGCCAGAAAAAAAAGGGAGAAGACATTCTAGAATACCTGCTTCTACATCCTGTAAAAATCCTTCTATCCTGTTTGTGAAAAATTTTAAAGGTAGGGGTGAGTAGGGTGAGAAAGTAAAATATCCAATGAACTCCCACTGTTAAAATTAACAAAGTTTAAAAATGACTGGACCAATACAAGTAGAGTCCTATATATTGTAGGTAAAGACAACTTTCATAAAACCTTTCTAAAATAATTCGTCACACACAAAATCTGCTTTCTTTTCAACAAGTTAGAAAGAAACAGCTGAAGTTCTAGAAATAGAGAAATAGATCTACAGACTAATGAAAATAGCAGTAGAAGCATACATCAGTGGTTGCACCCTGAAAAGGAAGTCTTAGGTGGGATAAACTTCAAAATCTTATTTATGAGAGCACTTTACTTATTTGTTTGTAACATTATCTTACAGGCCTTTGGAGAGCACTCTTTATATTATTAAAAAAAAATTATTTAATGTTTATTCATTTTTGAGAGACAGAGAGTGATCAGAGGAGGGAGACCCAGAATCTGAAGCAGGCTCCAGGCTCTGAGCTGTCGGCACAGAGCCTGATGTGGGGCTTGAACCCACAAACCGCAAGATCATGACCAGAGCTGAAGTCAGATGCTTAACTGACTGAGCCACCCAGGGGCCAGGAGTACTCTTTTAAAATAAGGAATGTGCCTGGCTGGTTCAGTCGGGAAAGCATGTGACTCATGATCTCGGGGTTGTGAGTTCAAGTTCCACACTGGGTGTAGAGATTACTTAAAAAAAGAATTCAAAAAAGATAAATAAAATAAGGAATTCCACAAGAGGGTTTTAGGGGATATGGTTGCACCAAAACTGCAAAGAGACATGTCTAATACGGTTTATATATTACATGGGATAAGAGAAATTAGAAGTAACACCTGTGGCTAATAAAAGGGGCAATTGATGAAGAATAACAAAAGCATAAGGATAGAGAGAATCACTTTGATTTATAAATAAAAAGGAAACAGGGGTCCCTAGGTGTTTCAGTTGGTTAAGCATCTGACTTTGGTACAGGTCATGATCTTGTGGTCCATGGGAGCCTGCTTTGGATTCTGTGTCTCCCTTTCTCCCTGCCCCTCCCCTGCTCATGCTCTCTCCCTCCCTCTCTCTCAAAAATAAATAAACATTAAAAAGTTTTTTAAAAAATAAAATGAAAAGGAAACAGATTACCTATCAGGTTTGACGAAAAAGCTACAGGACTTATCTTCTTTATGGCCTATGGGATGAATCTCACTCATTGTGAAATCAACGCATCATACTCACATCTTTTTCATTTGATGATCTACATCATACTTATTAAAAGAAATGAGTTTTCCATATTTTGGGGGGGCCTGGGGAGTGACTTCCAAGACTCAAAACAAGACCAAAAAAATCAGCCCAATGCAAGGCAATCACTGTCATAGTTGGACAGCATCGCCCAGTGCTAACATGAGCACCCACAGCGGTTGCCTCCTCACCCTCCACGCCACCCTCTGAGTGGCCTGCGTTCACCCTGTAAGTCCCTGCTCTGACTGCCCTCGTGAAGTCTAGAGCCCAGCACTCACATAGTATGGCATGGACAGGACCATTCCTTGCTGTTGATTCTATGTTATGCTGTGCGTACTTCTCACTGCTTCCTTACACATGTAAGAAAACTTTGTAATGTATAAATATATATATACTATGTAAATACATAAATAATATATACAATACATAATATATAAATATTATATAATAATATTTATCTATATAACATAGATATATCCCAACAAAACTGTGGGAAAGAGGTCTTGACAAGGGAAATATAAAACAACAGTATTGCAAGAAGGATATTTAAAAAGTAACCAGACTGGAAGGAATACTTTGAAAAAGATGAACATTACAATGGGCAGGTATGCTACCAGGCTTTATTATACCATACATTCCTTTCCCCTAAATCACATAGGTTAAAAAAAACTATGAAAAGAACGAATTAAAAAGGGCTCTCACCATTGTCTTACACCAAAGGCATTTCCAATCTTGTAGACGCAGAACACTCCCGCATGTTTTGTCACAGACAGCACATTTGGCACTCACGGGCAAGTTACCCTCTAGCCATTGGTGAGGCATAGCTACCTGTGCAGCAGGAGTAAAGAGCAGTCAAATTAAAGACTGGAGGATGTCATTCTCACCCTAGGGAAGATCTAAAATATTTCTTACTCAGTGGAATCAATATATGTACCACTCATGGCATCCATTCATTTAGCCCACATTTATTGACATCTATTGTGCCCAGAGCACTGTAGCGATACAAAAATAATTAAGACTAAAGCCCTGACCTTCAGGATTTGTAGTCTAGCTGAGGAGCAATGAATGTAAAGGCATTATCATAAAGTGATTACAAAGTGCTATCAGAGATTTGAATGCAAGGTGCAATGGAGACAAGGTTTTGAAGGTGGGGGTCACTGTTGAAAGGAGGCCCCAACATCTGAGGAGTGAACATCTGAATAAACACCTGAGCTAAGCCTTAAAGAGTATCTTACTTGTCAGGTCGGGGTCTACAACACCAGCCCAGCACAGCAGCCACTTGTAAGCTCTGTTCACATTTCCCTCAAAATTTAAGAGCTGAAGGCAACTATGAAGGATCTAACTGGAAATAGAAACTCATAATTAACCAAAACCTTCCATTTCATCCTGCTAGTAAATATTCCCACTAACTCTGTTATTTTTCACAGGGCAGACAATAAAGAGAGGAGGTACTGGGAAGAGACCAGAGACAGAACTGGGCTTACTCCGTCTTCGTCCTCTATGATGTCCTTCCCAATGGAGGCCAGAGTCGTCCATTTGCAATTATTTGTTGCCCTCACTGCACATCTTTTGTGAGCCTTGAATTTACACACTAAAAAAAAAAGTCAACCATTTCTAAATGAATATATACTTCTGGAATAATGATTAAAGGAAATCATAGCATGAAATTAAAAAGGAGGGGGTAGAAGAAAAACAATAATTTAAAATCTTAAATTACTCTTCAACAATAATAAAGGTATTCTGAAAATACCTTTCCAGAAGGTATTCATGTATTTATGATACATATGGCTATGTATGTATAAAGCTTTTTATCAATCTATAGATTGCTACTTAGAGAGGTTCTACTTGTTCATAAATAAAACATAAAGGAAATGAATACAAAAGAATTAGTTCTTTAGGAGAAAGGAGACAACAGTCACATATGCACACAAACACAGAACTAAACAAAATTTAGTAATACAGAGGTGCTGGTAACATCCTATTTCTTAATCTGGATGTTGGTTACATAAATGTGTTTCATTTGTGAAAAATCCTATGTGCTGTACTCCTCTGATATTTGTATTTTTCTGTCCATATAATAAATTTAAAATGAAAGATTTGAAAATATCAGTAAGATAAAGAACAGGATAATTCAGAGGAGTTTTAAATTGCAAGTATGTCGAGAAAATATCCAGTCATCATGGGAAATAGGTTGATAAGGGTCACAAAGATGGCACTGTCTTTTAAAAGCATTATTGTTGGGATTACTACATCATAATGTAGACTAAAGTAGTGATGAAGAAATACGCTACATGCATCACTAATTGGCTCAGCAACAATATCAAAAAGGAGCCTATAAAAGAGACATAAGAGACACTGAAACCTACAAGACATTGATGAAAGAAACTGAAGACACAAATAAACTGGGGAAAATATTCCGTGCTAATGGACTGGAAGAATTAATAATGTAAAAATGTCCATAGGACTGAAAGCAATATACAGATTCAATGCAATCCCTGTCAAAATTCCAATGGCATTTTTCAAAGAACTAAAACAAATAATTCTAAAATTTTTATGGAACCACAAAAGACTCCAAATAGCCAAAGCAATCTTCAGAAGGAACAAAGTGGAAGGCATCATGATCCTGATTTGAAACTATGTTACAAAGCTATAGTAATCAGAGTAGTATGGTACTGGCGTAAAAACAGACACATAGGTCAATGGAACAGAATAGAGAACCCAGAAATAAATCCACACATATATGGCCAACTAATTCATGACAAAGAGACCATGAATACACAATGGAGAAAGAATGATGTCTTTAATAAATGTTGCTGGGGAAACTGGACAGCCATATGCAAAAGAATGAAACTGGACCACTTTCATGAAAACAGGACTGAACTGTACATAAAAGTTAACTAAAATGGATTAAAGACTTGAATGTAATACTAAAAACCATAAAACTTCTAGAAGAAAATTCCTGGACTTTAGCTCTTTGACATCAGTCTTGGTGATGATTTTTTGGGTCTAACACCAAAAGCACAGGCAACAAAGCAAAAATACATAATCAGGACTATATCAAACTAAAAAGTTTCTACACAGCCAAGGAAGCCATCAATAATATGGAAAGACAACATACTGAATGAGAGAAAATATTTACAAATCATATATCCAATAAGGGGTTAACATTTATATACATTAATATACAAAGAACTCACACAAGTCAATAGCAAAAACCAAGCAGTCCACTTAAAAAATGGGAAGTGGATCTGAACAGACATTTTTGTAAATAAGACATACTGACGGCCAACAGAGAAATGAAAAGATACTCAATATCACTAGTCATCGGGGAAAATGCAAATACAAAACCACAATGAGATATCACCTCACACCTGTTAGGATGGCTATTATAAAAAAGGTAAGAAATTACTAGTGTCGGCAAGAATTTGAACAAAAGGGAACTCTTGTGGACTGTTGGTGGCAATGCAAATTGGTGCAGCCACTATAGTAAACAGTATGGAGTTTCCTCGAGAAATTAAAAATAGAACTATAATACAATCCAGAAATCCCATTTCTGGGTATTTATCTGAAGAAAATGAAATCACCAACTTGAAAAGACATCTGCACCTTCGTGTTCATTACAGCATTATTCGTAACAGGCAAGGTACAGAAACAACTTAAGTGTCCATCAATAGACAAATGGATACAGAAATTGTGGTATCTGTATATGTATTTACACAATGGACTATTATTCATTCAGCCATATAAAAAAATGCAATCTTGCCTATTGAGACAACACGGATGGACCTAGAGGATATTATGCTAAGTTGAAAGAAGTCAAAGAGAGAAAGACAGATACCTTATGATCTGACTTTTAGGTAGACTGTAAAAACAACAACAACAAACCCACAAAAAAAAACCAAGCTCATAGAAACAGAAAACACATTGGTGGTTACCAGAGGTGGGGGCGTGGAATTGGGCCAAATGGGTGAAGGGAGTCAAAAGTACCAACTAAAATAACTAAGTCACGGGGATGTAATGTACAGAATGGTGAGTATAGTTAATATTATGAATTGAATATTTGAAAGTTGCTATGAGAGTAAATCTTAAAAGTTCTCATCATAAGGAAAAAATTCTATAACTACGGATGGTGACATGTTCCATTTGGGTAATCATTTTACAATGTATACAAATATCAAATAATAAAAAAAAAAAAAACGAGAGAGAAATAAGAGGAAACAACCAGGAAAGAAGCAGCTCATATATGAAAAACAAGTAAACCACAGATTATTTGAGAAATTAACCCTTACTTATGAAAATCAGTACTTGAGTACTACTAAACTGATTTATCCTTTTAAGGATACCAATTATCCAAGCATTAGTGGATACTGACGTTACGCCTGTTTCTGACTTTTCAGAATATATTTTTTTATTGTACTAAGTTTTATTCTAAAGAATATAATTAAAAGTTTGAGATCACCTTAGTGGAAATAACAAAGGTAACTGCTGCTAAATGCTACATGTAAGGTGACTCCTTTTCACATGATTTTTTAATGTCTAACTGTAAACTGCTAACAAATTTAAAATGATGGGTTATATGCCACTGGTTTAAGACAGTCCTAATTTAATGTGGCATGCAAATGAGAGGGTCAGGTAAAATAATGTTCAAAATGCTTCAGATGTCATGGATAGCCAATAGGTAAAAGGTCACTTAAGCTGAACTGTTTTTGGGTTTTTTTTGAGAAATATTAGTCTACATTAGTTTCATTTATCTGCTCTTCTGTGCACCTTGACAAATGCTTTCCTGGAAATCCTACAGCTTTTGTTCTAAATGATTCTGTGACTCAAGCACAGATTTATATAGAATAACTAATTTTTTAATGGAATCTCATTGCCGATAAACAGTAGTGTAAAGAAACAGGAAATATAAGCTTATACTATAGGAAGTTTAGGAAGTATAAGCTTAGTTTGAAAAACAGTTTTAGCATGACCTGCTCCCTTTCGCTTTCATGTTCTATTTTAAAATTGAGGTTAATTAGCATCCCTAGGTCTTTTCATCTGTTATGGTGTTTCTTAAAAATGTGGTCCTAGTTTTAGTTTTATTTGCAACATAATCCCCAGGCTTGCTTTTTAAGTACAAGTATTTGGTATTAATAGTCAATAATTGTTTTTTACAGAGAAGGAAGTAAAAGAGAGCAACAGGGAATAATTTCACAGCTTTTTAAAAATTTTGCCATTAAAAATCAAACAGCTCAGTAAAAACAAAAATTACACTTGTAATAATAAAGTGCTTCATGCAAAGAGTCTTGAAAATTGCAAAGTTGCTTAATATAGCATGTAATAATAAAAAAAATAAACCAGACTGTGATTATGGTCACTGAGGAATGGAAATTATTAATAAACACTTTAATTTTGTTAGGCGACAATTAGATTTCTCCAAATAAGTTATTGTGAAATAAATCACTTTTCCCTGACCTATAAAGCCATTATCTCAAAACCACAGAACTTAAAAATATATACTGACAAGTAACAAAATTATGATTTTTTATCTGCAATTTCCAGTCTACCACACTGAATCTTTCTAAGTGTTCAACACTGGCTATAATAAAAATTCATAGAGTCCCATGTTAACATATTTGATGTTATTGATTAAAAGAGAAAAAAATCACCATTTACTTTTTTTTGTTCAATTACTGTTTAAATAATTGTGAAGAACAATTATGCTTTGAAATTATAATTAACATTCTCAATTGATTTAGGGAATTATTTACGAAAAGTATTCTATCTTCTATTTTTCATTCATATATTTCATGTATGCAAGGCTTTAAAATAACAATTTTAGTAGTTATTCAACACAAACCCAGAAGACAAATCATTACAGCTTGTTTTACTGTGAAACACATTAAGTAAATTTAGTGATGGTTTCACACACTGGAAACTGATTTCCATTCCAATACAAAGTTATTCATTGTCACAGTTGAATGAAATTTTTTGTGTGTGTTTGCATCTTTGTTATGTCTTTTAAAGCTTCTTGTGTCCTATGCCTTTTGTTTTATCAAGCAAGCAGTTTATTCAGATTTGGAGGTAGTTTCTAAAGTTTAAGTATAACTTGGATTACAAGAAAATTATGCTAAATAACCACATCCTCATAAAATAAAAAGGTAACTTCTTTACACATTCATAAAACCCTTGGGATTTTTAAAGCCTTCTGGTGTATTTCTAACAATACCAAGGTAGGATGCCACAGGTTTAAAATTTTTATCAGCAGAGGGGTGCTCCTGGGTGGCTCTGTCGGTTAAGTGTCCGACTTCAGCTCAGATCATGATCTCACAGTTCATGAGTTCAAGCTCCACACTGGGCTCTGTGTTGACAGCTCAGAGCCTGGAGCCTGCTTCGGATTCTGTGTCTCCCTCTCTCTCTCTGTCCTTCTCCTGCTCAGGCGCTCTCTCTCTCTCTCTCTCTCTCTCCCTCTTTCAAAAGTAAATAAACATTAAAAAAAATAAAATAAAATTTTTATTAGCAGAGAAAATGAGTACTAACAGACATTTTTCTAAAACTATTATTTAAAAATACAATAAAGAACCATAAAGAAGTCAGGAAGACTTCATTATTAACAGAATAACATAACAAACTTATTTAAAGACTTTTAAGTTTCTTATTCTCATCAGCTAATGTAATTTTCATTTTTCCTTTAAAATGTTTAGAAACGACTTAGTCATCCCAGCTTAAACTCAATTCACAAACAAATATATTTAATAATGCCTAATTCTCAAATCGGAAGAGTACCACAGAGTATCTCAGATCTGATATCTTTTTTTAGCATTTTTTTTTTTTTTTTTTTTTTTTTTTTTGGAATAAGAGGTTAGGAGGCAACACTAAGGGGACCTTCGAACACCTCTGAGTATTACAGACCGGGTAAGAGTAGACTCAGAGCTAGGAACCCTTTCAGATTACTAAAGTCATAAAGAGTAATTACACCTGATTTGCAATCATTGTTTAAATCTAAAAAACACAAAACAAAAACCAAAAAAAAAAAACCACATGTAATGGCTCTTCCAAGTGTTTGTTTTCATGCATTTTCATGCATCAATCAGGCCATGATGCAATCCTCAATTATTTACCAGATGGATTTCTTACACAGCACAGCTACTAACTTCCCCAAGTTACTTGACTAGAAAAGTAGCTTTCCTGTTTATATTCTCTCACTTAATTTTCATAGTATCTCTACATAGTATAAATGACTATTATCTCTGTTTTACATATGAGGAAATGAAAGTCAAAAACAGTGGAACTATTTCTCCTGGTCACCGTTTGCAATGCTGGGAGCGGAACCAGAACGCTGAGGGTAAAACTGAGGAACTCTATTCTCAACCTCTGTGCTGTCTCATATTAAATAGCTGGAACTATGATGTATCTCAGATTTTATACCTTAAAATGAACGAAAACTGTGACTCTATTATTATTTTATTATTCAAGAATAGAAAGCTATTCAAAATCAAGACGTTTCTGTATTAGAGTAAAAAAAGCCAGTATTAATATTAGATATAGTTCAGAAAGTAAAGTGTGCTCACTGAGGTACGGAATTAAATAAATCTAAAGAAGTTATGAGTTTTCTTTTGGTAATTATTAGTATATTTGCTTCTATTGGTCACTGCTTTTTAATTAAGAAATGCACAAATCCTAACACGAAAACTACAGCATTGGCCTTATTTTTAGAAAAGGATGGCCTCCATGTAAATGAAACATAAAATGAAATAAAAGAAAACATTTAAAATAACGAAATAGAAGGGCGCCTGGGTGGCTCAGTAGGTTAAGCATCTGACTTTGGCTCAGGTCATGATCTCAAGGTTCGTGGGTTCGAGCCCCTCATCGGGCTCTGTGCTGACAGCTCAAAGCCTGGAAACTGTTTTGGATTCTGTGTCTCCCTCTCTGCCCCTCCCCCTCGCATTCTGTCTGTCTGTCTGTCTGTCTCTCTCTCTCTCAAAAATAATAAAAAAACATTTTAAAAAGTTAAAAAAAATAATGAAATAGAAATAACAATAGAAATAACAAACAATAGAAATTCTGTCAGCGTATGTGCTGTCCTCACTGAAAGTTTTGTTCTCCGCAATCAATTCAGAACAGAAAAAGAATTCTAGAAAACCAGCATGATAGACAAAGTCTAGAGATGTTTTGTGGAGCACCTGCTAGTTCCTCGGGAGCGAAATGCTACATTTTGATTTCTACTTCCTTCCTAATGATAGGTATCATCTTTCTCTCGGTAAAATATTTCCCCATCAGTCCTGTGTGCTCTGAGCTCCACTTTAAGCTGCAGTGAAACTTAAACACTGTGTTCCCACTGAGGTGCTCCCAGATGCAGCTCCCACCCGAGGGAAACGTTTCCCTGGGGTGATGTTTCTCTGTTCGTGGCACAGAAGTACCCACAAGATGTGGCAGCATCGTGCCACAGTGGTCAGTGCTGAGGGAGAACACAGGCTGGGCGCTACAGTACCTTCGCAGGACAGGCCGTGGGAGGTGACTCCAGAAAGACTCTCTCTGCACACGTTACAGAAAGTGGGTCGGGCATGGGAGCAAGCGTACCAGTTATGCATCCCTGAGAAATGTTCCACGTTAAACTGGGCCACCTAGAAACAACGAGACACAGGTTTGGCAAACAAGAGAAGGAGACGAGAGTGAGTTAACATTTGGAATGCATGAGTTATGATTAAAGTTTCAAATCCGTAATTTTTACAACAAGAACACTCTCCTTTAAGTAAAAAAAAAAAAAAAAAGAAAAAAAAGAAAAAAAGGAAGAAATGTCAATATCAGATTTAAGCAAGTTACTTAATGAATCTACACATACTTTGCTTTGTGGAATATAGCTTTAGTTCTTCAGATAACATTGGTTTTCTAAGAACATGAGGCACCAGAAGAGAAGCCACTTTACCTCGTAAGGCTCTCTGGTCTGGACAGACTTCAGTGAGCTCATCCAATCCTCCATTTCCTTCCTGTTCTCAGCGCACAGCATTAGTCTTCTGAAGGGAGTGATTATCTGAAAGGGGAATTCAATCTAATGATTGTTAATCACCGAAAGGACAGATTACTGCAAAACTTAGCAATCGCGCGAGGAAATTGTATTTCTAAACTCAGAGTCCTCATTTCCTTGATGAAGCAAGTGAGAGTCTCTGTAACGTAAATAATTTTCTTTCTCTGAGTATGATACAATGGGGTCTAGGAAAGAAAACTTAGTTCTAAGGAGGAATTTCTTGTCTTTAAGCTCACTGCTATTTAGACTTTTTTAGTCCATTACCAAAGGCTGTGAATCCAAATCAACAATGTATTCTTACTTCATGGAAGGTATCTTGAAAAGTGATTTTAAGTATGCTTCGAAATAATTCATGGTAAGCTTCAAATTAGTACATAGTTTTTGGTATGGAAATAAAAAAAAATTGAAAACCAGAGGAATGCAACATGGAATGATTCATAATTGGTTTTTGACAATATCAACAATATTCTGTTATTAAATAATGTGGGATTTACATACCATTTCCACTGTCTATTTTAATATGATTTATATGAAGGATTGTGTCTTCGTTGTATAGAATTCCCCTATACTACTTTTTAGCGAGAGCCAGGGAGGGAAGAATTAACATAAAAACCCTTCGGTTGGCTTTAAGGGAAGAAAATAATTGTGACTCTTATCTTTTTTCATGTCACTAAAGAACACAGACCAAGAGTCTTACAGAAAATGAAATGAAGGCTTTGTGCTGTTATAGCATCAAAAGTGCTCCAAAGTGAGATTCTGAAATGGCTTGAAATTAGCCCTATTTATGTGTGAATACAATATTCTGTTTGTAATCTTGAAGTTGCTAAGTCCTAAGCATTCACTGCAAAGAAGGGACTACTTATATACTTGTGGAAGAAGAGCAAAATTTACACACACACCTAGAAACTATTTCCAAATAATAAGTTATATATTTATATAGCAAATAACTTTTCTTAAGTTGGAAGCCATTTGATCGAGTGATAATCTACATACTTCATTATAGCACAGATTTCTGAAGTCATGAAAAAGGAATAATCACCTAAAAATAAAAGGAACAATTCCCAACAGGAGTAAACCAGCGTGCCTCAAATCAGTACTGTTCATCATAGGAAATAAGTCCATTATTTAAAACTGTAGACACCAGCCCAATCTTAGCTACTCACCGCTCATTGCTTCCTTTCTTTGGTCTTTAGTGTAGACTGCACAATCCTTCCTTAAACCAAGGGGCCCTTTCATACATCTGACAGGCACTCACACTTAAATACAGTCAGCCAGAAGTCACATGGAGGAGAAGCATCAACCGTTCAGCTTTGGGTATTTGTTAATTGCATATGAAACTGAACAGAACCTCACTTCTGCATTTTCTTCTGTTTTCCACTACCCTCTTTGGATAAAGCTTTTCAGCAGTTGGTCACTTCTTTTCCTGAATAAATAGTTAATGAAAGAGCACTGACTCCCTCATTACTCAGGAGCTAAATGGATGCTTTATTGCTTCAAAATGTTTTTCTAGGACAGCTCATCCAATGCAGCAGAAGAGATACCATTATATCATAATACTCTCCTGGCTCTGATGACTGGCATGGTACTCCAGAAATCTCCCACTTACACTGGACTGACTGAATAAATCTGACATTTACCTGAATAAGTATTTACCTCTAGCATTTATTTTCATTTATTTATTTAGTTAGTTAGTTAGTTAGTTAGTTAGTTACTACACTATATGATGAACTTTAAGGATTCCCTCTCTTTCATTATGATCTTGTAGTGAGACAAATATTATTCAGATAAATAAACCAGGCTTGTTATTTTATTCTTTGATTTTGTTTTGTTGTTGTTGAATTCGAAGGAAAGCAGTATATTTGGTGGTTTTAACTATCTTTAATGCCTTTATATTCATCATAAGTCATCGTGAATTCAACAAAAAGGGGAGAAAAAGAATAGGGAAACAGCTTCTAATTTTTCTTATAGCTTTTGGAACTACATAAACGGCTCAATCCTAAAAAAATTTCAGCAATGTATATCACACTGATATGCCAATGAAGTAAATGTATAATTTTGCAGCTTCCTCCTTTTAACATAAATTTGTTTAAAAGTGGTCAATAATAAGCAAGTAAACATCATAACACATTCTTGGGGCACCTGGGTGGCTCAGTTAAGCGTCTGACTTTGGCTCAGGAGGTGATCTCACACTTGGTGAGTTCGAGCCCTGCATCAGGCTGTCTGCTGTCAGCACAGAGCCTGCTTTGGAGCCTCTGTCTCCCTCTTTCTCTGCCCCTACCCTGCTCATGTGTACATGCTTGCTCTCTCTCAAAAATAAACAAACACTTAGAAAAAAGATCATAACACATTCTTAAAATAAATGTTACGTTTTTAAGAGCCAGAAATAACTATAAGCAATTTTGATTTATAGGCCTTGTGATCAAGGGTGATTAACAAATCCACTGATTATAGTTACAAGAAATATGTATGAAAAAGAAAATCTTTTGTAAATCATGATGCAGAGATGTCTGGTTTTGTGGCTACCGTATTAAAAATGCTTCCTCCAAAAGCCTGGAGTAGTCTGGGCCTAACTGAAGACAAGGCTGGTTTACCAACCAAACCCATAAAGTCTCCCAGATTGACCCTTTCTCCTCTGGGGTAATCCCTCACCAGCCCACCAAAGCTCTGAGTTCTCTCCCCACCTTTTATTTGAATTCTTCCTCATATTCCACCTTTGTAGGAAAGAATAGGATAATCATAATTGTTAGCTGACAGGCTCTGGTTTTATCCTAACTAAACTCCCTTACACTACAGTGGTTTCTCATCCAAATCTTTATTAGGAAAATATTTGAGAAGCAGCAAACTCTGAAAATTATTTGCTTCTCACTCTGAAAGTATATTGAACTCAGCGTTTTTATTATGATAGGTGAGTAGTGTGGGAAGGTGGAAAGACAGAGGTGTGGGAGGGGGCTATTCCTAGGGAGGGTTCTCTGAGCCTGAGGGGGAGGACGTAGGCCAGGAAGTCTAGAAGACTAGAGCCCAGAGCCCAGAGCCCAGAACCCAGGGGTACAAACCATATGGGCTTTGCCTTAACAGTCCAGAAAAGAGATAAGGAGGTAAACCAAGGTTTGCTTGTCTGAAAAAGTGCTGTATAAGATGAACACATAGGAGAGCCATCTAAATCAGTTTCCTAAATGCTACCTCAAATAATATACAAACTCTCCATTAATAGAGATATTGCTCCATTTGGAGAGTTATTGGCCTATTTACTATTAATCCAACAACACTATTACCTATGACTAAGAATCAAAAATTTCTTAGTCTGCTAAAGCATATAAATACATAAGAAAGGAGACATTAAATACATAAAGTTCTATAGAAGAGTAACATTACAGTTAAGACTTTAAACACATAAACATGCACAGGGAAAAAAAAACCCACAAATACTGTATTGGTCATCTTTTAGTGAGGGGATTACAGAGAATCATAATTGTATTTTTTGTTTGTCTATGGTTTCTAAAGTAAATATGTAGTACTTTTGTAACAAAACCACTATTTTTTTTTACTAACAGAAGAATTTAAAACTTTGCATTGTTCACAAGCAGGAGTTCTTTTTTTTAATTTAAAAAATTTTTTTAATGTTTATTTATTTTTGAGAGACAGAGACAGAGAGTGAGCGGGGGAGGGGCAGAGAGAGAGGGAGACACAGAATCTGAAGCAGGCTCCAGGCTCTGAGCTGTCAACACAGAACCCGACACAGGGCTCAAACCCACAAACTGAGATCATGACCTGAACCGAAGTTGGACTGAGCCACCCAGGCGCCCCCGAAGCAGTTCTTAAAGTTGGCTGCACATTAGAATCACCTGGGAGATTTTTTAAAAAATCCCAATGTCCAGGCCACACTCCATACCATTTAACTCAGAACATCTGAGGCTGGGACCCAGCCGCCAGCTTTATTTTTTTTTAACTTTCAGATAATTGCAAAGTGCAAGTATGTTTGAAAACCAGTGTCCTAAAGATATTTTACTTGTTCCCCACAACACTGTTAGAACTTAAGAAATGACAGAAGTTTCTGTAGCCAAGTGAATTACAGGGCATTGCTAGTCTGCAAATTCCCTATTGGAAGCCATTAAGGTAACAGCATAGTGATTCAGTGCCCAAATTCTGGAGTCAGGCCCACTTAGAATGAAGACCAACAGCGTCCTTTCTTACTTGTGCGGCTGTGAACAATGTTTCCTCCTCTCTATGAGCCATCGTCTTGCACCTGCTAAGTGAGGATAAAGCATTAACTCCCAGCTCTACAGAGTGTGGTGTGGGATTAGTGAGACCATCCAAGTAAAGCATTCAGCACAGCGTCTGTTAGGAAACCAAAGCTCAGTAAATACTAGCATCACAGTTCTTGGCGCTGACAGCAATTATGTATCTATTTACAGACTTCTTCTGTAATGTATATATTTCTTTTTTAAGTGTGGTCCACAGTCCAAGACAACACAAACTGGAAGCAGTTCGCTAACAAAATAGTCACTGACTAGCAAACCACCAAAACCAGAATAATGATAATGAGTTTTCTTTAGAAGATACTAGGAAAATATCAACAAACAGATTAGGAAAAATATTGTCTCCCCCCCCCCAAACCCCTCCCGTTAACTGCACTGGGTCTCAGCTTCCTCACAAAAGGAACATAAGATGGCAAAAGGCTTGGCAGAGTGGAGGGCATCAGATCCCTGTGCAGTACTGAGAGAGCTCAGCATGCCCTCTCTAGTAGGTGTCATGCTTAAGACATTCAAATAGAGAGTTTCTTCTTCTAACTTAGAGTTTTGATTCTGCAATGAAGGGCACTTTACAAACTTTTGTGGTAATTTTTTTTTAAGCTTACTTGTCAGTTTAAAAAAAAAATTATGTTTATTTTTGAGAGAATGAGAGACAGAGCATTAGCAGGGGAAGAGCAGAGAGAGAGAGAGAGAGAGAGAGAGAGAGAGAGAGAGAGACAGAATCCAAAGCAGGCTCCAGGCTCTGAGCTGTCAGCACAGAGCTTGACGCGGGGCTTGAACTCACGAACCTTGAGATCATGACCCGAGCCAAAGTCAGATGCTTAACTGACTGAGCCACCCAGGTGCCCCAAACTTCTGTGGTAATTTTAAATGTCCAACAAACTTTTTCCACTAGGAGACCCTTATTTCTTTACACCAAACTGATCACCTCTGCTCTATCAAAATACTTAAAAATAAACTATACACATTTCCTTTTCCTTTTTATTTTTTAATACTGGCTTTATTGAGATATAATTCACAATACTATTCAATCCATCTGCTTAAACGGTACAGTTCAATGGTTTTTATTGTATTTACAGCATTGTACAACCATCACCATAATCTATTTTAGAATGTTTTCACGTCAAAAAGGAACCCTCTTAATAACAGTAACTCCCCATTTTCCTCTGAATCTGGCCCCACCCCCAGCCCTAGGCAACAACGAATCTACTTTGTCTCTAGTTATGGAATGAATACATCATGGAAATAAAAGGCACAGCATAAGGAATATCGTCAATGACATTGTAATAGCACTGCATGGTGACAGAGGGTAGCTAGCTACCCTGGTGGTGAGCACAGCATAATGTTTACAGTTGCCAAATCACTATGCCATACACCTGAAGCTAATGTAACATCGTGTGTCAACTACACCCAAATTAAAAAAATTAAATATTTTTAAATTAATTTTTTAATTAAAAATTACTTTTTTTAATTAAAAAATAAAACTAGGTCTGACATCAAGCAAAATTGAAGCCATGTTCAATAATGACTACATAATTAATCCATTTAAATCAAATCAGTTTCTTGACCCAAATTCATCTATAAAGTTATCCTGCTATCCCGACTTGAAATTCAAAATCAGTATCACTTTCTAGAGATGTCATGGCAAAAATAAAAAAGGGAAACTTTAAAACATGGAGTAAGAAAAGAGATGGACAGGGGCGCCTGGGTGGCTCAGTCGGTTAAGCGTCCGACTTCGGCTCAGGTCACGATCTCGCGGTCCGTGAGTTCTAGCCTCGCGTCGGGCTCTGTGCTGACAGCTCAGAGCCTGGAGCCTGCTTCCGATTCTGTGTCTCCCTCTTTCTGACCCTCCCCTGTTCATGCTCTGTCTCTCCCTGTCTCAAAAATAAAATAAACGTTAAAAAAAAAATTAAAAAGAAAAGAGATGGACAGCATTGCAACATGGATGAACCTTAAAAACATTATGCCAAATGAAAGGAGCCAGTTACAAAAGACCACATACTGTGTGATTCCATTTATATGAAATGCAGTACTTATTTTTTTTATCCTTAGTGATTAATCCTGAACTGCCTGATTGAAATAATAATTCATATGCAGTGAGAAGTCTTTCTTGGATAGCAGAACTAACAGGAAGTCTAAGTGTACTCGTAACAATTTTCTATTGCCTGAATTTTTATAACTTAGGGGATGTAATTTGACTTTTGTTAAAGCCAAATCAGGTAGAATTATGTCTTTTTAAAACTAGGTTTGCTATACTTGAAGTTGCCAAATGCTGGGTCTTAACATACCTGCCTCTTCCAGCCTCCCTCAAATATGTATATCCAACTCTTAAGTGGTGTATGTTGATTTTTTCATTCCTCTTGTATGAAAGGAAATAATTCACTTGAACAATTTAAATGCGCCAGAATGCAATGTAGTCTCTCATCCTAAGTGAGTATCATGAGGGTAGAGACATTTACTCCCTTATTTCAAAGTGGCCCGGGGCACTCTACATCCAAGAGCACAGGTCCTCAACCACATGGGTGCACCCGCATGGAGCTAAGAGTTTTTATAAAATATACAAAACTTAGCTAGTCATGCTCCAAACCAGACTCGGTAAATCGAAATCTCATTTTGGAGGGAGGCATGGATAATTTCAGATGTAATCAGTAGTTTGGCAAAGCTATACAGGTGATTCTGATGCACATCTTTGCTTATCAGCCGTGAAGGGCAATGGAAGCATCCAACCTGTCCGTTAATCAAGTCAGGATCTGGTCTAAGTAATGCAGAGAGAGTGCTGTTAATCTTTATGGCTCCGTATCTCCCTTTTCAGGACCCTTCTGCTCCCCAATTTCCAGTGTTCTCATCTGTACCTAACAGAATTCCTTTGTATGCTATCAATCTGAAATAGTCTACCACCTACAGCACCCCAAGGGATATAACAGAGGTCACCAAATGATGACCTCTGATGTTTTTGTTCGGTCAATCTGTTTGAACCCAGAAGTGGTGAGTTATAAAACAACAAGTTAAAATCCATTTTAGACAGGTACTTTGCTCCTCACAGTACAAGCAGCTTAGACCTATTTTCTTCAGCTGGCCACTTCATACACTTAAATTACCAAGTGGCCCCTGGAGGCATTTGAGTTCGCAAGTCCTGCATAGATAGACTGACTCCTTTTTCTTCTGGGATCAATACTTCACTGTTTCATCACCCAGTTGCCCCGAGTCCCATCTATTTTCTAAGATGACAACTTCTGACCTAAAAGTAAATTTTTCTGAGGCACTACCAGATGATAAAGATTCAATGCGTATTTTCTCCCAAATGATGCTTGAATTTTAGTGGGAGACTAAGAAAAGTACAGTCACAACAAATGCGCATCTGGCAAAGGAAGAGCTATGGACATTTTCAACAGATAGTATAATTTAAGTCTGTAAAATAACAGAATTGTATATTAGGAAGAGACATTATTATACTGCTGCAATATAGTAAACACTCATGATATAGCTGTAAACACTGTGGAATCTGCATTACGTGCTCGTGAAGAGAGTAGTTCCATAAAATCGCAGAGCACACATTTAACAATATGTCAAATGATGTAAAATAACATACAAAGATGTAGTGGGCTAACGATAAGACTGAGGTTGACAGGTAATTCACATACACTCAAGAGCCAATTATTAACCCATTGCTGGAATTTATAGGGAAATCCTGCCATGCCGATAGCACACTATTGTGAACAGGATCCTAAATCATATGGCTTGGATGCTGAACTAAGGTCTTCCTATTCCCTTTCAGAATGCTTTACAAATTTTTTCAGATGTCTATTTAGAACTATATTTAGATTTATACACAAAACACACATACACACCCTTTACTGAAAGTTAAAGAGGATCTTTGAAAGTCATTCTACCCTTCTGGTTTTGGCTGACTGATCATCCTTCCAATGGATGAGTCATTCTAGCTGAATAACAACGTACTGATCTTTGTGGGCATTCCTGTAATGTAGACTAGGAAGTACCAAACATCTGCATAGGTTCTCAAAATAAAGAGGGAGGCATTAGTCATGAACACAGGGAAGTCTGCCCCAATGCTGCTTACTTTTCTAAGGAGAAGTTATATATCATTTGTATATATAACATTAACTTCAAAAATGAAGCTATAACTCAAGTAATTACCTAAACTTTGGTATAAATAATTGAGAATTCTGTAGCATAGGGGCGCCTGGGTGGTGCAGTCGGTTGGGCGTCTGGCTTCGGCTCACGGTTCGTGAGTTCGAGCCCTGCGTCGTGCTCCGTGCTGACAGCTCAGAGCCTGGAGCCTGCTTCGGATTCTGTGTCTCCCTCTCTCTCTGCCCCTCCCCCGCTCATGCTCTGTCTCTGTCTCTGTCTCTGTCTCTCTCTCAAAAATAAATAAACATTAAAAAAAATTTTGAGAATTCTGTAGCATAATATGAAATTCATGACAAAATTCTACAAAGAAGTGCAAGTATGGACAGAATCAATTTTGATGGAAGTTTTTTTGTAAATATGTAAAACTATTATTCTGAGAAATCTACTAATTATAGAAAGGAAAAAGACCTCTGGACAAGAGCAGAACGTCTTTGCCAAGAAGATGTCTGTCTTCTTATCTACAGGAATACTTGACTACAAACTTATGGCAAAAAGACAATATCTCATTGATTCTTTAATCAGCTCTGTAAATTAAGTATGGAATTAGTTTTGTTACAATACATTGAAGAGAAAAAAACAAATGTAGATACTAAAGGGGTTGTCTACAATTAGCTAATACACTCCTTATATGAGAAGTTAACAAAACAGTAATAGCAGTGTTATAACAAGTAAAGTAAAATCAAAATCAAAAGAAAAGATTATTCCTTCACTGCGAAATACTAAATTCAGAAACTACGGGCAATCTCTCTCTTCCGCAGCTTCTGCATATCCAGGCTTTGTCTGAGAAGAACGATGGAAAAGAAGCAGAGTTAAAATCTAGCAACGCCTACTGAAGAATGAGGGGTCAAGTAGAATGGTGTGAAAGGTTTGCTTTAAAACATTCCAGAGAAAACAGGGAAAGAGAGAGACGAGATGAAGCAATGTGGCAACACACAGACGGCAGCAGGAGCTGGGCAATGGGAATGTGGGGTTCACAGTTACCCTGAGTTTGTATATATTTGAAAGTTTTCACAGTGAAAACAACTGTACCCAAACATCGGGGAACCCCAAGCAAAACTCTTCAAGGAACTAAGGAGGTGAGGGACCTGGGTGTCTTAGGGATATAGGCTCTATTCAATCCTTGCTCTGTACTCAACTTGCAGACCATACCTGCCAGGACTCAAGTTTCTGACCTTTTATGGCCTTCTCTTGTATCAAACTCAAATTAGATGAATAATGTGGTCTCCTTAATCAAATGACCTGAAATGTCCATAGAAGCTGAAGAGGTAAGTCTTCCAATCACTGAGTGAGATGGGGTGGGATGGACTGAGCTGAAGACAACGTTGCAAATCTTACTTGCATAATTCTTTTTTTTTTTTTAGGTTTGTTTATTTATTTTGAGAGAGAGAGAGAGAGAGAGCATGAGCAGGGGAGGGGCAGAGAGAGAGAGGGAGATAGAGAATCCCAAGCAGGTTCTGTACTGTTAGTGAGGAGCCTGAACTGGGGCTCAATCTCACTAACTGTGAGACCATGACTTGAGCTGAAGTCAAGAGCTGGATGCTTAACAGACAGCCAGCCAGGTACCCCAACTTCCATAATTCTTTTTTTTTATTTTTAAATGTTTATTTATTTTTGAGAGACAGAGAGAGACAGAGCACCAGCAGGGGAGGGGCAGAGAGAGAGGGAGACACAGAATCTGAAGCAGGCTCCAGGCTGCGAACTGCCAGCACAGAGCCCAACGTGGGGCTCAAACCCACAAACTGTGAGCTTGTGACCTGAGCCAAAGTTGGACATTCAATTGACTGAGCCACCCAGGCGCCCCATCGACTTCCATAATTATTGAGCTTTGATGACTCTGCTTAAGATTAGGTCAGCACAAAACCTGCTTCTTGACTAAGAATAATGGCTTCATAACAAAGTCATTGTCCATGTTAATCTGATTTTCCTCTATAACCTAATATTGTTTTTTTCTACTGCCTTAAAGTATTAAATATAAATAAAACATAAATTCTGATATGTTTCCATGAAAAAAGGAAGCACAGATTTCAATGCTATCAAGTACCAACCTTCTCATTACATACCCAGGATTTCCAATGTATCTCACATTCTAAAAAGTGAATTTTTCCTTTATTTCAATGTAAAAATCCAAAATACTCTAAAATCAAAATTTTACTGAAAGCATTTAATAAAATATTAACAATAAAATAGAGACATGTAAGCTGACAGGACCCAGGTTTCAAACAAGGAAATGAATTCAACATGGTCTAATTCATATCGTGTTAGAATCTATACAGAAAGTGTTAAAGAAAGCCATCTATTTAAAATCTTTTGGGGACTATCTAGTCTTTAAGATTCTGTTGCAGAGTAAAGGACCTACTTGGAACTACCCAGAAGCCTCTGGTTCACTGGAGAACCAAAGATAGAAGGACATAGTGAAACCGCAGAAGAAAAAGGTGGTCCCTGTGCAGGCTTCGCTGCCTTGCCCTGCTCTCTCTGGAGAAAGGCCATGGCAAAGGCCTCAGGGAGTCTATCAAGAGAGACTTTCCGTGATGCTTACTGGGGTATCCTATTCTATCATTTATATATGTAAATTACATGTATAATAATAAACCACTGCTTCTTTGAAGACTTTGATAAAGAAAGTTTGGATTCAAGTTGGTATTAATAGTTTCTTAGAATTCAAAAAAAACTGTAGTTATTAATGTTTGATCAATCCCTATGGCATTAGTTTCCTGTTGCTGCTGAACAAATTCTCTTCAGTTGTGGTGGTAAGAAGTTTAAAGTCAAGGTGTCCAAAGGGCTGCATTCCTTCTGGAGGCTGTAGGGAAGAACCTTGTTTTTTCCTCTTCTAGAGGCTACCCTCATTCATTGGTTCATGGCCCCTTCCTTGCACCAAGCCAACTTCACATATTCCCTGACTAATTCCTCCTGCCTCCCTTTTACAAGGGCCCCTGTGATTACACAGGACCCACTGATAATCCAGAATGATCTCATCTCAAGATCCTTAACATGATCAAAACTACAAGGTCCTCTGCACCATATAAAGTGACATTCACAGGTTACAGACATTAATAAGGATGTAAATATCTTTGGGATCCATTCTTCAGCCTGCCACACTCATAAAATAACTATGATACACAATTACAGCTTTTGCTATTGTAATAGTGAACTGGGAAATCAATGAGACTACAATCTATTTTCCTATTATATTCATAATTCTAATTACTATCCATGGATGCAAACAACCTTTCCTCAGAAGAATTAATAGTTAAGTTCTTGAAAAATAAGAAGGGTGTAGGGGGCCGTAATCTTGATAAATAAGCAGAATGATTACTTTTGCAGATTTTACACTTTCAGAGTGCTTTGCTGTCAATATGATCACATATATTATCTCATTCCATGTTTCATATGAAAGGTCCATGTAGGATTTGAAAATGAATTCTGTCTGCCTCCCTAGCCATCTACTAGCAAGGAAGGAATATCAAATAGTTTACTGACATTACCCTGGACAAACAGGCAGAAAAGGCTTCACATGCTGCTCACTTTTTCTTCTCTTAAAAATGATCAGGGCAACTGTACAGTTATATCTCGATCCGATACATACTTGGAGATTCTTTAAAGATGAGCAAGAAAAGGTGCTGGTAAATTAATAATAATGATAATGATAATGATGATAACAACAGGAAGAAGAAGAAGTTGAAGGAGAAGGTGAAGGAGAAGGTGAAGGAGAAGAAGAAGGAGAAGGAGAAAATTTGCTAACATAGATAGGTCTCTGCAAACCAGGCACCTTTACAAAACAAAATATTGACAAGATATATAATCATATATAGTATCGGAAAGTATCACACTGTACATTGGAAACTGAGAGGGTTTTTTCTTAGCAGTAATCACAATAACAAGGATCACAGTGATTTTAGAAATTATTTATGTAAGCTATCACACACACTTCTGCTGTAAATTAGCCATGAGTACTAGTTAATGGACACATTAAAAGTTTTACCACACATTTAATATTTTCAGAATGTACCAGAGATTGGAACAAAGCATTAGCCTCATTCCCTTGGCACAAGCTCTATTTGTTTGTAACCGTAAATTGCTTTGTACAGAACACATATGTAATGGGAAAGTTCAAAACAAAATAATTATCTTGTTTGTACCAGTCACCACAAAACTAAAACATTTCCAAAACCTAAATTTTCCATTACACCACAATCATACTTAAGGAATAGAGAAGACACCGGATATGCTAGAAACTTACAAAGAGCCATGAACATGATACCAAAGGAGTACTTTAAGCCATTTTAATAGTTTTTAAAGCATCTTTCAATTGCCTACTAGACATTGCCAAGATACCTTACCATCATTTCAAATTCTCAGTGTCTAATTCACAGTGCCTTCTTTTCACTCCCCACAAGCCTACTTGTATTCTTGTTTTCTACCTGTAATTAAAGGCATCATTTATATAGCAGTCCTCCCAAATTCAACAACTCTATGTTAGTTTCCTCCTCTCCTCCTTCCTTTCCTGTTGGCCATGGCTCTCCAGTCTTTCCCACAAGATCTCTCATGCACCTCTTCCTTCCCTCCCGTTACAGATGGCCTTTATGATGGTTTGCTTGAACAGTAGCACAGTGTCCAACATGGGCTTCCTGCTAAATCCATAACTCTTGTCAAATGCATCTGATAAGAAGTTGCCAGAAAGGGCTCTCATGTAGCACTTAGAACTTTTCTTGAATAAGTAATAAGGATTTGTGACACAAACAAAAACGTTCAAAATATATTTAGGACGAAAAATACATCTCCCTCCCAAGCCTGCCCCCAGCTACTAAGTCTCCTTCCTGAAGGCACATATCTGTCAGCTTCTACGTATCTCTCCAGAGAAATGCTCTGTATATACAACAAATACACGATCTTTCAAGGTTTAAATGTATAGCTGCCTGCACATACACACAAACAAGCACAGAGTAACAAACACAGAGTAACATTTTACACATGCTCACTGTTCTACATCTGGCTTTTCACACTGATCACAACTTGGAGTTCGGTGTGCATTATTATACACAGAGCAGACTCCTTCTTCTTCACGGTTGCATAACACTGTACTCTGTGAAATATTTCATAATTCATTTCAACCAGTCTCTAACTTAAACATTTGGGGTATTTCCAATCTTGTGCTATTGCAGTGGGTAAGTAGCCTTGTCCATATGCCTTGGCATACATAAACAGTACCTTTCATGACCTCTGCTAATTCTGGATAGCGTGGGCAGGGAAGCCACTGATGAACCCAAGGACTTAAAAAACCTTCTTTACAATCAATCCTGTGAAGTGTGTATCTTGGTCATATTGTATTAAACCTCAGGTTAAAGTCTTTTGGAGGTTTTTCAGTAGCACTTTTGAGGACAGACCTGTGAGTCCTTGGTGGTAGGCATGCTTTTATCCATCCTGAAAAGGCATGTACAACCTGAAACATATTCACGTGAACAACAATCTACTTGTACAAAACAGCAACTCTAAATTCCTACAAAGGTTCTCAAGGGGAGAAGGATTAGCAGGTTTGCCCTGATAGCTTTTCTTACATTATGAGCCTAACAAATAGAGCACTCCAAGTTTTTAGTTTAGCTACAAAAGGACCAATAGTTTCTTGCTGCCTAGAACTTTGGTCTGAGGAAGCTCATAATAACTTTAAAGAAGTATTTCTCCAGGCTATACTCTTGGAAAAGATGTTATATCGTTACATGAAAAGATAAACATGATGTACTTACAGAAACAATGATAACGCATTTCATTTCTAAAAGCCTGATGTCCAAGTTAGAGAAAAAAGAATGCAAATTTCAAACTCCACTTTTAAATTATCAGCTTTCATAGTATAAAGCCATCTACACTACATATAAGTCAATTTTAAGAGGCAAAACAACCACTCAGATTGCATTAATGTGGTATCATTTTAGAGCGCTATAAAATAGGTTAGCCACAGAGACATAAAAAATATGTGGTTTGCCATTATCAGGCATCAGATAATTTTGAGACCACTGCAATCATCAGTCACAGGCAAGAATCGTGTTTTTAAGACTTATTGTTAGCATAAACATCATCTGGTCATGATGTAAAGAGTTCAACGAGGATACAAATATTTATGGGTATATTATAATCCGTCATCATTGAGGAGAAATGAGGAAACTGTGTGCTTTAAGCTAAAACTTGAAATGACACATTTCTCTGAAAGGAAAACTAGGGTCTATCATTCATTCATTCAACAGCACATTCCTTCCTTTGTTCAACAAATACTTATTGTCTTTCCCCTCTGTTCCAGGCCTTGTGTTAACCCTGGGGATCCAGTGGTAAAGAAGACAGTCTTTGGGTATGCAAGAAATTTCAGTCCCCACCATCTCCCCTCACTCCTTGCCACATACACACACCATGCAAAGGTCTCTCCAATAGCATTCTTGAAGGATGGTCACTTAGCTCTTGCTGTTTGGTAGAATGAGACAGTGTGTGCAAAGTGCCTGGGAATCTCTAAATCCACTCCTTGCCTACTCCCAACAAACCCCAAGAGCCGGGAGCCCCAAATTCTACATTAGCTGTATATAGCTATCAGCCACCCAACCTTGAGAAATTCATTTCAGCCCTCTGAACCTGAGTCCGCTCTGAGAACTCTGTTCTTGAAGGCCCCTTCCAGTTCGTAGGGAATGAGAGGGCTACAGATTGCTAATAATGGACAGAGGCATTACCTCACAAGAGGCCTGTTCTATCAGATGACTCATGTTAGAAAGTTCTCTTTTAAGTAGAGCTAAAATTGTCCCTCTGTGAATTCAACTGTGAATCTTTCTCCAGCACACTGCAGTAACATAAAACCTGTCGACTGCCTCTTAGACATGAGAATCCATCACATATTAAAAAGATGTCATTTCCCCAAATCTTTCAGATAGAAAGTGGCCTCTAAAGTCAGTCAATCCCACGATTCCCAGACCTTTGTATAATATGGGTTGCCTTCCTCTGTGAGCTCTTGATCAACATTTCTATTCAAAATATAGTGCCCAAAATAAAATACAGTATTCTAAATCGGCAGTATGACCAGTAAGTGTTTAGCAGTGTATCAGGCAATGCTATAGAAAATTCTGTGATTGACTTGGAGGAGAAGAGGCAACCGAAAACATAAAAAAAACAGAGGAATACTATCTGACCAAACTCATTTAAAACTCCACAATAAATGGGGCACCTGGGTGACTCAGTTAAACATCCAACTCTTGATTTCAGGTCAGGTCATGATCTCAAGATTTGTGAGATCTGCCATCTGAGCTGGTGACGCAGAGCCTGCTTGGGATTCTCTCTCATTCTCTCTCTCTCTCTCTCTCTCTCTCTCTCTCTCTCTCTCTCTCAAAATAATAAATAAATATTTAAAAAAATAAAAAAATAACTCCACAATAAAGAGTCACAATGGCAGAGTGGTCAGAGCACAGACTGAAGCCAGATGACCTGGACGGGTTCAGACTGTCACTATTTACGTGTATTAGGTGTTGCTTCTCCATTTCAGATTTGTCATCTATAAAATGGGGAGCGTAATACTACCTACCAGGACTGATATAATTAACTGAATGAATTATCAGCATTTCAAGACGGCACATCGTAGTTATAGTAAATATTATCATCAGAGTAGGCAACTTATTTATCTAAGTGATTATTTATTTAGATGATAATCTAAACACCTGTTTTGTGACATGCATTCACAGATGACATAAAAATAACTTTTCATTCCTTCCTTTGTAATTGAAGATTGAGGTATTAGTGGATAAAAGTAAACTGACACTTCCTTAGGTTCAAAGGATCTGATATCTCTCTTAAGAGAGAAGATGAACTGAATTATAATAGAGAGGAAGCTAAGGGGAAAACAGAATCAACAAAAAGTACACATTAAAGAAACAAGTTCTGGGGCACCTGGGTGGCTGGGTCGGTTGGGCATCCGACTTTGGCTCAGGTCATGATCTTATGGTTTATGAGTTCGAGCCCCGTGTCACGCTCTGTTCTGACAGCTCAGAGCCTGGAACCTGCTTCGGATTCCTTGTCTCCCTCTCTCTCTGCCCCTCCCCTGCTCGTGATCTCTCTCTCTCCCTCTCTCTCAAAAATAAATAAGGATTATCCATTTCATCAGTTGATGGAATACTACATGGCAACAAGAAAGAATAAAATGTGGCCCTTTGTAGCAATGTGGATGGAAATGGAAAGTGTTATGCTAAGTGAAATAAGTCATACAGAGAAAGACAGATACCATATGTTTTCATTCTATGTGGATAGAATGTGGATCCTGAGAAACTTAACAGAAGACCATGGGGGAGGGGAAGGAAAAAAAAAAAGAGGTTAGAGTGGGAGAGAGCCAAAGCATAAGAGACTCTTAAAAACTGAGAACAAACTTAGGGTTGATGGGGGGTGGGAGGGAGGAGAGTGTGGGTGATGGGCATTGAGGAGGGCACCTGTTGGGATGAGCACTGGGCGTTGTATGGAAACCAATTTGACAATAAATTTCATATTTAAAATTAAAAAATAAATAAATAATTAAAAAAATAAGCATTAAAAAAACTTTTTTTAATAAAAAAAGTAAACAAATTCTTAAGAACATTTTCCCCTCCCATTAAACGGCTGCTCATTTCAGTTATACTATGAATGTATAATTTTCAGCATTTTATGTGCCATAAACATTATATTCTCTGTATTGGTTTTTATGCCTACTTTTTGAAACTTCATTGGAGGAATCAAATCTAATGATAATCAACTTTCAGTCATGTCTGCAGTGGCAAGTGACCCCTGAACTAAAATGACTCTTTGTTCCAGTGCTCATTTAGTTCTAAAAATAAATGCTACCACATGGTTTCTGTGTTTTACACAACCGAGAAAAGCCAGCATGGGTGTGCAGTAACCGCGAGATTCCAAACGCACCCACAGATAGCTCACTGAAAATGTTCAGGGTAGTTAGATAAACCAAATAAATTGCCTCTGTATTTCTTTCTAGTTAAAAAAAAAATTTTTAAAAAGCTTTCTTTACAAACTTCCATAAAAAGTGTTAACAATGTCATACAATAATTTCCTTAAAAATGATGACTCGTTTAAGATGTAGCCTAAACGACATTAAAATGTAATGAAAGCAGTCATTTGGACAACACATTTTTAAAAAAATTTTTTTTTACATTTATTTATTTTTGAGACAGAGAGAGAGCATGAACAGGGGAGGGTCAGAGAAAGAGGGAGACACAGAATCTGAAACAGGCTCCAGGCTCTGAGCTGTCAGCACAGAGCCCGACGCGGGGCTCGAACCCACAAAACGTGAGATGATGACCTGAGTCGAAGTTGGACGCTTAACCGACTGAGCCACCCAGGCGCCCCTGGACAACACATTTTGAAAAGCCTAATGTATAAATGTGATTGTGATGGCTTTCAAATCATTAAAAAGCTGTTCTTTATCATATACACCTACATAACAAGGTATGATTGAAATTTCATTCATTATAGCACAGTTGCTTTCCCGAATAACCTATTAATATGAGGTAACAGTGGAGATAAATCTTCACTGCACCTCTGAAACATAGGCAGGGTGGGACGCTTTCTCAAGATAAAGTTCATCCACATACTCCTTCAAAATTCCCAAACTTGTTGGGAATTGGCAACACGCTTCCACTTGTGAAGCGCACAGGGGGGATAATGACCTCAGGGTTATGACAGCCACTAGCGCTTGGTAAACTATATGTGCTCGTCACTGGGCTGGGGATTGCGATGTGTTATCACATTTCACTTAATCCTCATAACCCCATGAGGCGGGCTCCGTCGCCGTCCTCGGTTACAGGTGAACTCGTTTGTCCAAAGTCATGTAACTAGACAGGGCCAAGCAGGACACAAACCCACACTGTTGGACTTCGTAGTCTAAAGTCTGCAACCGAGTAAGTCACAAAAAGCCGGGATATACGCATCATGGTAAGTGAGAAAGAGACAAACAGAGCAGCGGAGGTGAGAAGAGAGAGAGAACAGGGGCAAAGACTAACCAGATGGAAAGAACACTGTGTGAGAAGGAAGCACCCTGGCTTATGCATCAGGAGGGCTGGGACCCTTCCCCAGGAGGCACTGGTGTGACCAAGGGGAAGTCAATTCTCTCCGGTCTAAGAGAAGAACACCTTTGCCTACAGCACAGTGGTGTGTTAAAATAAAAACGTGGAAGTGGAAATAAAACACCAGAACACCATGCAGAAATCAATAAAACAAGAAAAAAGAAAGGAAATGAGACAATTAGAAAATGAACGACAAAATTAAGAACGTCTCGTAGATGCCACCATTGTAGACGTGCTATGGTAGAACTTAAACTACACATAAATTCGTGATGAACGTTAATGAATCCTGAAGGATTATAAATTGCCAAGAAGGCTGTCAGGGTTGTCCTTTTCCATTCCCTGATCACATCACTGACACCTAACGTCATGGAAAATGCTTTCAGTTTTTTGTTGTTATTGTCACTGCCGTCTATTGCAGAAGACACATGTAAAACCCGAAACTCCAACCTTGGTTAAAATTAGCCCAATTTAAGGGCTAAATATGCATGTGTGGATGTGTACATACACATATCTGTATATACTTAAAAATCTGTTTTTTTCAACACTGTGAGATCCGGAGGAAAGGAATTTGGCGATGTTGTGTGCCCAACAGAAACAGCTAACAAATGGGTGTTGTTTTAAGCCACAAAGTTTGTGGTAATTTGTTACAAAGCAATTGAAAACTAACATGTACCTGAGGTGACTAAGACAACCAAAAAAAAAAAAAAAAAAAAAAAACCACCAAGAAAATTATTCATTCCAAGGATGGGAGCACAGGACTGTGCAAGGAAGGAAAAGTAACCATCAAGTAGGCAGGTCTGAACCATGTCCACAAGTCCTGTGACGCAACGCTCATGGTGTTTATGTTCCCTCCCTTGAAGCTCAGTCAGCCTTAGTGACTCACTCGTAACCCACAGAATGCGGCAGAAATGATGCTGAGTAACCTCCCATGTTAAGTCAGTTTCTGCCGTGGTCTCTAAAACAGTGCTCTAGGACCCGTTCTACTAGAGAGCTTGGCATTGGGTTTTCAGGCAAAGCACTGCATTTCCATTTTCCATTTGCTAATTATAGATTTTCCATTTACTATTGTCCCTTGTCAATACATCATCCTTAGGGACTTCAAGGCATGGCTGTAGTGAAGCTGAATTTGGCCATTCCTGTATTCTCTAGCCATAATACCACCAAACTACACCATTAACCTTTGACATGAACTAGCTAAAATAACAGCATTAATAGCAGTCAATGCAATCCAGAAAGGTAGGATATTTAAATATTTAAAGATAGAGAGGATTGCCAATTTTTGGTTGAAAATCTATCTCTTATTCTATTTTATTCCATAGAAAGTTCTACCAAACTGATTTGCTATAAGACTCTAAGCAATCTGCCTAACATTTTAGTCTCCCCATTTCTGGACCAACAAACTTCAGGAATAACGTTTGGTTGAGTGGATAAATTTCTTGAAAATATTTCAACCAAAAGTCTTCTCATGTGTAAAATAAACTTTCATCTTATTAATTAAATCAACAAATACTTATGGGTAAGTTACTATGAGGTAAAACAACATGACAGAGTTTCTGTCCTCAGGGAGCTGATAATAAACATAAGTACCTAATTAAATAAAAAGGCAGAATATAGTGAGTTCTATAATAAAAAAGATACAACAGGAGAGATTGAATGTACTTGTAGGCCAAGAAAGAGCTATGCAAAAGATCTGAATAACTTCTCTTAAATTCAAGCTTTTCACTTCCTTTTACCTTTATATACACCAACACCTTGTACCTCATCTTTACCTGAAATTGTTCTATCTTTCAAATCTTAAATTTTGGAACCCTCTTTCAAACTAAATTCTAGATCCCTTTTGGGGGGAAACTCTTATTGTCCACTCCCCCATGAGCATCCAGTGTCCACAGAGGAGAGAGGACTACTAGGGAAGGCAAGTGGTTCATCACCCTACCCCACCTTCACTTGGGAGGAAGGAAAAAGAAGCAACAATTTATCAGAAGCTCTGTACTTAATGGTTGTTGGGTCTTGTTCAGCCATGAATAAAGCCGTCCCTCACTCCCTACGTTTTATTCTCAAGAACCGAGAACACAGAAGGGAAGATGGATGAGTTATTGATCCCTCAAACATCCAATAATCCCTTTACCTTTCTGTCTGATACATCCTACAAACCATCTACCCTGGATCAATTTAGTTGTTCCCTCTCCCCATCCTAAAGAAAATGCGACAGGCATAGAAATAAGGTGCATTATTAAACTTGACCTTGATGTTTGCTAGACATTATTTACCACCTCATAATCTACTACAGGTCCCTGTTCAGTGCCAACTCTCATTTTCTACAGAAGCGACTCCAAAGCCACCTAAACTCTTACTCAGGGCAGAGGACCCTGTCTTCAATTTCATTAAGAAAACAGTAGTATTTAGGTTTGAGATAAATGAACTTTCTGCACACACCTAACTCCATAAACTTTCTGTCTCCTAATCAATGCTGATCTTTACATGAGCTCTGGCTCCCACACCCTTCAGCTTATTCAGCAGTCATGCTCCGTCCATTCTCCCCCTACTTCCTGGACACTCCAACTTTGAGTCTAACACTTCTTTTCTCTCTTCATACACATTCAAAGCCCATTTTAAAGACAAAGCAAAGCAACAACAACAAAACCAAAATTCTCTTCAAGCCTGAAGATTCTTCTAGCTTTACTTGTTCTCCTTCTAGCAGCCAAGCTTTTCAAACCAGCAATCCACCCCGGCCTCCCTGCCTTCCTGCCTTGTTCCGGAGTGCAGCCTAATGCATTCCACCCGGTCCCTGAAGTCATTCCCATCAGTGTGACCCAGTCACCTCCAAGGTAACAAATTCCATAAACGCTTTCATCTCTCCTTTGACTTGACCTCTCTGCAGTATTTGATGTCTGAAACTTCCGTCCTAAAACGATCTTCCACAGGCTTTTCCTAACATCATCACCTTCTAAAACTCCTCGTATACTTCCAAGTGCTCTGTCTTTATTGGTCCAACTTGAAATTTTAACATTTTCCCAGGATTCTATTCTTGGCTTTCCTCTCCTCAAACTAAACTCTCCCTGGGGAAGGGGGAGGGGCAGGAATATTTACACCATGAATTATCCCACGTGCCCATAAATCAATATGGCTAAATCTGAATGCATTTGCTTCCTCCCCCACCCCCGCCCCTGCCAGTGCTTACCTCTACCGCGGCACTGCTCTGTGTTTGTTCATCTGTCTGCCTTCCCTGCCCTGGCATGCCTGGGAGAGGGACACAGCTCGCCTCTGTCAGTAGTGGTAGCTTCTTGAGCAGGGGCTGGGAGTGTGCAGGGGGCAACAACACAGCAAGAGCAGTGCATCTTAGAGGGCCTAGGAATATGAAGTTATAAAAAGTACCCCAGATGGACTTCACTGCACTGTATTGTGACTAGCGCACAGTGGGTATTCAAATCATATTTTTTGAATGAAAGAAGTACAGGAAGAATGAGATATGTGGATACGCTTTGCAGAAGTGGCAGAATTCCAACAGCTACAGAAGGAGGAGGAATCATTCGAGCCAGAGGGAACGGGAAAAGCCCGAGCGCAGACAGAAAGGCTGGACCAGGGAGCTGCACGAGGACAGAGTCTCAGGAACACGAGAACGCCGAGGCGTGATTTTATAAGACTTTAGGATGGAGCCACAAACGCCACTTGACGGGCAACAGCGAGCCAGTGAGTTCCTTCCAGCTACGTGATTTGTAATCGGGAAGGAATTCGCTGAAACTGAGGCTACCTCTTAAGTAGCTATCAAATGAATTACTTAAGTGAGAATAAGTGAAGGCCTGAACTATAGCAACCACCTGAACTGCAGCAACAGAGCAAAAGTAGAACAGAAGGAAAAAACATTCTTTTTAAGATTGAAGATAAACAACCTTTTTGAATATTCATAAACAACAGAATTAAAGTATTACATTTAAAGGAAGTGAGGGGCACCTGGGTGGCTCAGGTGGTTGAGTGTCTGACTCTTGATCTCAACTCAGGTCATGATCCCAGGTTCGTGGGATCGAGCCCCACATGAGGCTTTTTGCTAAGCGTGGAGCCTGCTTAAGATTCTCCCTCTCTCGGGGCGCCTGGGTGGCTCAGTCGGTTAAGCGTCCGACTTCGGCTCAGGTCACGATCTCACGGTCCGTGGGTTCGTGCCCCACGTCAGGCTCTGTGCTGACAGCTCAGAGCCTAGAACCTGTTTCAGATTCTGTGTCTCCCTCTTTCTGACCCTCCCCGTTCATGCTCTCTATCTCAAAAAATAAATAAATGTTAAAAAAAAAAAATTAAGATTCGCCCTCTCTCTCTCTCTCCCTCTGCCCCTCTCCCAAACTTATGCTCTCTCTAAAATAAAATTAAAAATTAAAAAATTCAAATAAATAAACTTAAAAGAGGTAAAAATGTTAAAGCACAAAAACTAAAAGGTCTAAAATGGAAAACACTGTAAATACTTAAAAAAAATACATTTAATACCTTGGTTTATTGACCCAAACAATCATGAACAGTATTGGGTACACAACGTACTCATCAAGTGTATTGAGTTGGCAGGAATTCCAACGCACAACAGTTGACACACAGTTGGTAACTAAGAGGACTTTCTGTACCTGTTTAGGAAAGGTCATTCTATGACTTTTGAGAAGGGAGTCAGCAGAATAGAACCATACCGTGAAACTGTTGTTAGCATTTTTGGTGCTTGCTTCAGCTACACTGGCATCTGAGAGGTCGACTTCATCAAATATCAGAGACTGTTAATGAAAAAGAACACAAACACATTAAATGAAAACCTAACTCAATGCTCGTCAATAATTTTGGTTGTTGTTGTTGTTGTTATCGGGCCATGACTACGAAGCGATGTCAGGAATTAGGAATAGAAAAGGAAAGGAAAGTCATTCGTGACACTTTGCCGTTTCTTCTTAAGAAGAGTGAGTAAAACCATGAAGCACAATTAACTCTTAAATCACAAACTGGGAAGGTCTTTAAAGAACCCTGGCACAGTGTTTCAATGCAAAATGCTGTGTGCCCTCTAGAAGCATAATTTATGGGGAACCTCCTAACTGTGTCACACACACGTACACACAAAGCAACACCTCCTGACAGGCAACAAACAGCCTGTAACAACTTTGCCAGCAGGCAAACATCCTCCTTCCCACATTTGCTAAGTGAGAAATGAGAACTAGTCCTGGGTCGGATCATGGTGAGTTCCTGAACTTTCTGAACCCTATTTTCCTCATCCATACATGGGTTCAGATGAGAAGGTGAATGTGCTCTGCAAATATAAAATGGAAGTTTCTTTTGTACTCTTCAAAATGGTTTCAATCAAAAAAAGTTCCCGTGAGAAAAACTCCAGAGAAACGGAATCTTTAATATTAGTGTTCCATTTGGAGATTAGGAGATTCTAGTAAATGAACGTATCCGTCCCACTTTGGGTCATTTGGCCATTTTCGCACTCATTCCGCGTCCCCGCAGCAGAGCAGGGATGACAGCACACATCTGGGGCTGCAGACAAGGGACCATCCTCTCATAGCTTCCGCCACCACCCCCAAGATCTCCAGGGCGCTTGTGAGTCCACTTCACTCCAGCCAACCTGTTAGACTTGTTCCCTGACCAGAAGGAACTTAAAATCTAGCACAGGAGAAGAAACAGACACAACCCATTTTAATGCAAGAGAGACTATTAAAAGTGGAAAAGAAGAAATCTGACAGAATACTATGAAATTCAGATAATTTCTCCAGCAGAAGACACTTGAACTCTTGCTCTCATGAATGATGGAGTAAGAATATCTGAGGGGATCTTAAAGAAAGCAGGCAGTTTCATCAAGTGGAGACAGAGGGAAAGTCATCTGCCGATGGTACACATGGGGTGAGGCCGAAGGCTGTCAAATGGCCAATGCTTCCCTAGAGATGAATGTGAAAAGTCAGCATGGAGCCAGATCAGGGACAACCTAGAACATAACGACTTTTAAAATAGAATTACTTGGTTTGGTTATTACTTCTACAGCTGCACAGACCAAGAATTAGGTTTGTTTGCATATTTGATTTTATCTCCTGGTATCTAACTCCACTAATTATATCAGAAACATACAGTTTTTAATATGGAAATTATCAATTATCCAAGTGAGACAGCAGCAAGACATCTTAATGTTAACTTCTCAAGGAATATTAAAATGTCAGTTTTAAATGGAAGCTCATCATTACTCATTTTTTTCTTACCCAACCACATCATTCTTATTTTATCCAACTGTTATGTAACAATCATTTAAAGCCTTGATTTTATTTCACTGTGGTTTTTATTCTTAACTGCTAGCACAATGGAATGATTGTTTGTATTATCTCATTTAAGCCTCCTCAGAACAACACATGCTGCCCACAGCCACTCCACTAGAATGTGCTGGAACTGGGATACGAATCTTGTCTGAAACTGGAGTATGGATTCTTAGCAACTATAGCAATTCTCTCTCTCATGGTCAGGGAAAGATTTATAAGGTAAAAAGGTAGCAAGAAAAGAGGGAAACCCAACATTTTTGAGTTTATTACATTTAATAAACTTTACACTTAAAGTTTTACTTTAATTGTAAGGGAAGCGGAAAGGAAGAAAGAAAACTACTTTAGAACCTTCCCATAAGATTGTCCTTGGTGGACATGCCACGAAATTGACTTAAATAGACTCCCTTGGGATTTGGTCCAAGGTGGATCACATTCATAACACTAAATGCACAGAACAGTTAAGGCTATCGTGAGCACTAAGACAAAAAGTTTACAGAACCAAAATTTTTAATCCATTCACAACTTCAAGCGCTTCCAAGTAATATTCTCCCAAATTACCTTTGAGTCCTTTGCATAATAAAGTGTACGGCCTCGAAGTTTGAAGTAACGCTTTTTCCACCTCTGGAAAGAACTGGTTTGCTTCAATAGCTGTCCCTCTTTAATACTGGTCTGGGGAGAAACAGAAGCATAACAACATGATGAAAATCAAATTCAAAACCAAGTAAAATTCAGGGGCGCCTGAGTGGCTGAGTCAGTTGAGTGTCCGACTTCGGCTCAGGTCACGATTTCACAATTCGTGGGTTCGGGCCCCCCATCGGGCTCTGTGCTGACAGCTTGGAGCCTGGAGCCTGCTCCTCATTCTGTGTCTCCCTCTCTCTCTGGCCCTCCCCTGCTTGCACGCTGTCTCTCTCACTCTCTTAAAAATAAACATTAAAGGGGCGCCTGGGTGGCGCAGTCGGTTAAGCGTCTGACTTCAGCCAGGTCACGGTCTCGCAGTCCGTGAGTTCGAGCCCCGCGTCGGGCTCTGGGCTGACAGCTCGGAGCCTGGAGCCTGTTTCAGATTCTGTGTCTCCCTCTCTCTGACCCTCCCCTGTTCATGCTCTGTCTCTCTCTGTCTCAAAAATAAATAAACGTTAAAAAAAAAATAAAAAAATAAAATAAAATAAAAATAAATAAACATTAAAAAAAAAAAAGGAAAATTCAGAGTTAATGACACCCTATCATTGACATTTTGAATATTATTTCCCAGGTCTTACAAATTACATGACAGAATGTTTTCTTCTTTCGACTCAACCAAGGCAGAGCATGTGCAAAGCCCCAAGGAGCTAAGGTGAATTTGACATGGTTCCCTGCCCTCCAAATAGTCACAAATAATATAGGAGACACATACACCAAACTAATATTTACAGTCAAGTGTGATGTATACATTGCCTCATAATAGTATTTAATAATGGTGGACAACGTAGAGGGGCAATATAATGTAATGATTAAGAGCATGGGGTCTAGAGCCAGAAACCTTATGTGTACCTCCTAAGGCCACCACTTAGTGGCTGAATGATCTTAGGCAAGTTACTGAACTTCTTCATGCCTTTATTATTCATCTATAAAATGGGGATGATACCAGGGCATACCTTAGAGGGTTGTTGTGAGGAATGCATTAAAAACATATAGAAGACTTATTGCATGGCATACAGTAAGCGCTCATCACATGTTATCATTAGCTGTGTGTGACTGTAACAAACACACAGTCAAATCACTATGCATGGTGGTCCAGAGAAAGTCCAGAGGGCTCAGGGTGGGTTTTGAAGGAGTTTATCAGAATGACAAGGGATGGAAACGTGTACCTGAGGTGTGTGCAAAAGTAGAAGGGTTTAAAACAGCATGCATATTTGGGAAATCTTCAAAGGACTTTCGGTTATAAACGCAGGGTAGGGTTTGCAGCAATAGAGCAGCAAGAGTTGTGGCTGGAGGAGGTGGGCAGGGGCTCTGTGATTCTGGGCCAGCCCCTGTGGCCACATGCCTCGTGTATGAAGTTCATTTCAGTATCACCAACAAGACCCTGAGAACCCTCTGGCCTCATCTAGTATCTCTCCATCCTTTTCTCCCCTCTGTCCACAATGGTGCTTCGTTTTTAAGCTGCCATCAATGCTCCTCTTAGGTTTGGACACCACCTACTCTCTCCTCCTGGGACACCCTTCCTCAGATATCCATCTGAGCAACTCCTTCACCTCCTTCAAGTCTTTGACCTTCTCAGTGAGACCCACCTCACTGACCTCTTATTTAATACCACAATGAGCTCCCCTGATTTTCCCTCATCTTATGTACTCCCTCACACAAAGGACTTTCCTCTTCTAACATATAATGTAATTTTCGCACGTACTACGTTTATTGTGCTACCTCTATTAGAGTAGAAGTTACCTGAGTTTATTATACCTAATAAAGTTAAATTTAATGCTTCATTTTAATTGGAAGGAAAGAAGAAAGGAAGGAAGAAGGAAATTACACTTACAGCAAATTGAACTTATAGTCTTGCTCTGAGAATGTTCTTAGGAGACACGTCACAGGACTGACTCAAATAGATTCCACTGGGGTGGGGTCCAGGAAGGGTCACATTTATACTGAATTCATAAAATGCTATAGTGAGTCTCCAAGTCAAAAACAGCTCATAGAACCAAGTTTAAAAACCCATCTCACTGGACTGCCCACTGATATACCTCAAGTGCCAAAAATATCATTCAGCACACACGGTATCAGGATCTATATGAATGAAGAGCAGGTACTGAGTTTAAACACATGTCTGTCTGACTCCAGAGTTTACTCCCCATTTCTGTGCCATACCATCTTTTATTATTAACGAGACATAAAATATTGAGAAAAATCTGTTGCCACCAATAAGGTAGTTAAGGTATATGAACGTTTACTTTCACTTTCAGTATGAGATGTTCTCTATAGCTTGCTCTAAGACTGTCTTCGAGGAATTGTAAATTAAAAAAAAAATTTTTTTTATATTTATTCATTTTTGAAAGACAGAGAGAGACAGAGCACAAGCAGGGGTGGGGCAGAGAGAGGGGGACACAGAATCCGAAACAGGCTCCAGGCTCTGAGCTGTCAGCACAGAGCTCGACGCAGGGCTGGAACTCATGAACCATGAGATCATGACCTGAGTCGAAGCCGGAAGCTCAACCGACTGAGCCACCCAGGTGCCCCGCAAACAAGATGTTTACATGTTGAAACTCTAAAATTAAAAATAGCTGCTACTTTCATAATAATCTTTGTTTTGCAAAATGTCTCACCTTATTATGCACGTAAATTTCCATACAAACTCATGTGATAAGTGAAATCACTGTTAAAGATATTAAACAGTTTAATGAAATAGTTGGATGCCATTTCACCTGACTTTCTCTATGCTTATCAAAAATTTTAGGAATTGTAAATTTTGATGATAACAAAATATTTTCGAAACTTCGTACCAAAGAGCTCGGTTTGGAGTCAGACAGACAGACTGCAAGCCAGGCTCCATCAGACACCAAAAATAGGAACGTGGGCAAGTTGCTTCAGCTCTCTGTGCCCTAATTTCCTCTCTTGAAATACAGCAATAATAATACCTACTTCACAAGCTTGTTGCATCTAATTTAATTATACAGTAATGGCTGCAGAGCACTTAGCACACTGTCTGGGTTACAGCAAACATTCAATAAATGGCAGAAAGTGTTATTATTATGATATCATTATGCTATTAAGTTCAGGGAGTATTTGCCAGGCACCAAATCCTAAGAGCTTCTTGGAAGAAGAGAAGTGTTTCCAGGCCACCGTAAGGGCAAAGAACAGCTGGAGCAGAAGGAGAACGTCCAGAGATGAGGTTCAGGGAGATAAGAGCCAGAAGATGCGGCCACAACGGGGAGTTCGCTTTTTATTCTAAGTGCAAAAAGCTAGTGAAATGGTTGAAGCAGGAGAGCGAGAATGAGGAAATGTCCCAGGGAGAGGGGCTGGAGATCGAGCGCAGGTGGTAGCATCACTGAGACGAAGGCAAGGACAGCAATTTTATTTTGGAGGCAGAATCCACTGGACTTACTGATTGGCCTAAAAGGCAAGAGAGAGGAGAAGAGCCAACGAAATGTCTAAGCATTTTGCTTGGGCAACTCGATGGTAAAGCCTGAGAGAGAAAGGGGCAGGAAGAGTGAGGCAGTGAGCTGCTTTTGTACTGCCGTAGCATCTGGTGTTGCCTGGGGGAGAGAGTCGGAATTCATATGGTATTGCCCCGGAAGAGAGAGTCAGAATTCATCTGGTGTTGCCCAGGGGAGAGAGTCGGAATTCTTAAATCTGAACACAAAGCACTGAAATGCTGTAAAAAGATAACTTACCTAAAGAACAAATCATTTGTTCTGTAAGCGAATGTATCGGGATTTCTTACAAAGTTTCCTTTAAAGCAACGAGGAAGAAAACTCCATGTTTGCTCTATTTATATTCTAGAAGCATTGTCTGAGGAAAGCATAAATACCCTACTTCATTCTCCACCTGGTTATCAGAGTGATTTTCTAAAATGAAAACCTGAATATACCAAAGCTTGACTCTCTTTTGCCTGCAACAGAAAGCCCAAACTTCTGTATGTATCAAAGAACACCCTGCATGAGCTCCCCAACCTCATCACCGCCCCTGCTCATGCTCCTCCCTCTGCCCTAAATGTCCTGTCCTCAATTTGCCTGTCTTGAAAGCTCCTCTTCATGGAAAACTCTGATCCATGCCAGTGCCCCGTGACAGCTTCTCTGACCCTTAGGAGGAAAGAAATAACTACTCCCACGTTTGCCCTCTCAGGCGCCCTTACCCTATTTGTATAGCAGCATCTATGACACAGAATGGCGTCGATTTACAGGTTGTGGCCAACCATGGTGTGAACCTCCCAAGAGCAAAGACTGCATCTCACACCATCTAACGCATTAGCCAACACCTTAGGGCCTCCGTAAACGTTGCACTGAACAACTTTTAGCTGAATGTAAAATAGCATGGAAGAGAACTTTGTATTTTAGAAGAACAAAAGAATTGGAAAACCGAGATAGTGCCTGGAAATGATTTCACGTTTTCCAGCATTTGGCAGATCTGAACCTGATTCTTTGCATGTATATAAAAACAGCAGACACAGTGCACAAAGGTGTATGTGGTCCCAGATGCACTCCCTGGGTGAGGGCTGGGGAGGGATGGGAAGAGGGATAGGAAAATGTCTATCTACCCTGATTTTAAGGATACTGCTAAATTCAGAGGTGATCCCTACATCATCACTTTCAAAGCAAAGATGTAGCTTTTTCTACATCACTTTTTGTTCTTTAAATCTTGCATAAGCATGGGTTAATCTGCAGTGTGTGAGGCTGTTGGGGGGGAGGGGTTACAGACATGTGTAAGACATAATCCTTATCTTCACGCATTTACAAACTTCTTTATGTTACACAGTTCATCTTAAATTCTTAAAAACGAAAAAAGAAAGAACATTCTGAGGCTAGCTTACTTACTTTTAAGAGATGGGATTTAAAATACTTAACTAGAAGGCAGTTATTCACATGAAAGTCAATCCTCAAAATAAACATCTGTTTATATGCGGCTACTTAAACAAACACTTCTGATAAAAGAAGCAGCATAACAAAAAAATGATTAATTTGCAACAGTCCTAGAAAATATAATCATATTATCAAAGTGTGGTTCAGAGAAAAACATGCGTGGCTCCAGAAATCTCAAAATACTGCATACACTAAGAGAACAAACAGGGACTCTTTCTTTAAGATCACAATATTTATTATTTCAATGTTAATGCTCAACTAGAGTAACTACTTGAGGTTAGTAACAGATACAAGAAAGTTACGACCAGATAGTTATAATTAAGAGCCTATTAAAATTAAGTATTACATCTTAATTTTATTTTGTTCATAATCTCTAGGATAAGGGATAAACTCTCTCCTCCCTCAAAAACGGGCTTAGAAATGTTTACATTTAATTGACATTTAGTCGTATACTCTGGCAGATACTGGTTTAGTAATATCTAACACGTATGAAAAATCAGTGAAGACATGTAGACTTGACTATATACCAATAACCCAACTTGCAGATGTTAAAAACAAAAAGTCAGAGGTGCCTGGGTGGCTCAGTTGGTTAAGTGGCTGACTCTTGATTTTGGCTCAGGTTATGATCCCACAGTTCATGGGACTGAGCCCCAGTCGGGCTCTGGGCTGATAGCGTTGAGCCTGCTTGGGATTCTCTCTCTCCCTCTCTCTTCCCCTCCCCATCCCTCCCTGTCTCTCCATCTCAAAGTAAATAAGTAAAACTTTTAAAAAGGTTAAATAGGGGCGCCTGGGTGGCGCAGTCGGTTAAGCGTCCGACTTCAGCCAGGTCACGATCTCGCCGTCCGTGAGTTCGAGCCCCGCGTCAGGCTCTGGGCTGATGGCTCGGAGCCTGGAGCCTGTTTCCGATTCTGTGTCTCCCTCTCTCTCTGCCCCTCCCCGTTCATGCTCTGTCTCTCTCTGTCCCAAAATAAATAATTGAAAAAAAAAATTAAAAAAAAAAAAAAAAAAAGAAAAAGGTTAAATAAACTTGGCTTTGAAAAAATTATTTCAATGAGATAAACTTTAGGTTGAAAAGTTTCTTGTTTAGCTGGCTTTCTAAAATGGCCTGCAGCCTCATGTCTCAAAACTGTGGAATTGTTCATTTCGTGCTCCCGGTTTATATCAAACAAAAGTAATTTCTCTTTTAAGTCATACACAGACACGGTGCTCTAAGAGTTCCCCTAAAGTTTCAGCAACACTTGTGTGTCACAAGTTGAAGCTGCTTGGACGGAACACCACTTTCACGTCCCGAGGAGAACGCAACTGAGTCAGTCACTCAATGAGTCTTTTTGTAAAGCTAAGAATTTTCGAAAAATCAGTTACTGCCTGATTTATCTGATAAGTGCACATTTTCGTATGCTGACTTTTTTGGCCATCAAATAGGTGTGGTGAAAAGCTTGATATAGTGAAATGGAAATGTCAGCGATGACTCATCGCTTACAGATGTCTTCAAAAATTCCAGAAGAATCTCTGCTTCTCCTCATGGTGTCCCTACATGACCCCTTAACTTCTCTTCTAAGAAATGGTAATAATAAAATTTGTTGTTATGGACTGAATGTCTGTATGCCCCCCCCCCCCAAAATGAAATCCTAACCCCTGATATGATGGTATTAGGAGGGCCTTTGGGATTTGTGCCGTTATACAACAGACCCCAGAGAGTTCCTTCTGCCACTGTGAGGGTGCAGCGAGACGACGGTCATCTATGGACCAGGAAGCAAGCCCTCACCAGACACTAAATCTGCCGGTGCCCTGGTCCTGGATGTCCCAGCCTGCAGAACTGTGAGAAATGAATTTGTTGATTAAGCTCCCCAGTGTGTGGCATTTGTTGTTACGGCAGCCTGAACAGACTAAGATGTGGTTTGAGAGAGTTTTCACACCACTTCTCTCCCATCTTTTTTCTCTCTAAAGATTTTATTTCTAAGTACTCTCTACCCCCAAGGTGGGGCCTGAACTTAGAAGCCAGAGATCAAGAGTTGCGTGTTCTACTGACTGAGCCAGCCAGGCACCTCCCTCCCTCGTCTCTTGTGACTTCTGTCAGCTCCATCCCCCCGAGAAGAGAACTTTTCTCTGGTGCCAACATTTCCTTATCCATTTTGTTACATAAGCTCCAGGAAAGCTGTCTATGCCTTCCTGGGTGGACACCTATAAGTGTTATGGGTAGGTGTTATAGGCAGACAGAACCTATAACATCGTGAGTCTGTTTGACTTTCTTTAATGGTGAGTCTCTTTAGCTTTACAGACTTTAATCCCTAAGTTGGAAATAATACCTGTACCTGTATATCACTATGTGCTATGATGACACGTGAGACAATGGATATGAAAGCACACACAGTTCTTTAACAATGTGGTATGACACGGTGCCTGGGGGGCTCAGTCGGTTAAGTGTCCAACTCTTGGTTTCAGCTCAGGTCCTGATCTCCCGGTTGGTGAGAGTGAATCCCGTGTCGGGCTCTGTGCTTACAGCGAGGAGCCTGCTTAGGATTCTCTCTCTGCCCCTCCCCTGCACACTCTCTCTCTCTGTTAAAAAAATTAAAAAAAAATTTTTAAATTAAAAACTGGTATGGCAAGATATTATCTTGGCTAACATCAGTCCCCATCATAAGCATTATTTATTAGAGGAGGGTTTCATTTCTTCAGTCCGTCTCTTTCCACTCCTCCTGCCATTGCCTTGTTTCAAGCTCCTCTATGTCTCTACAATTCAACAGTCCCCTAAATGTCCTCCACACTCTCGATTTTTCCCACCGCTAGTCCATTCTTCCCACTGTGGGCAGAATTATCCAGGAAGAACAGATTTGGTGCCAGCAAAGTTGGTTTAATATGTCCAGTGGTTTCCTATTGCCCACAGTATAAACCCAGCCCTGTGAGCTGGGCACACAGCCTCTTGCTTCCGCAAGGGACCCACCTCCTGGACAGCTTCCTCTTCAGGAATCCTCTTAAATTCACCTGACAGCAGGATAAACGAGAAGCACTCGCTAATTCCCAAATCCCCCATGCTTCCTTATGTCCAGCCTCTTTCACAAGTTCTTCCTTCCACTCATCGTCCTGTCCTCTGCTTCTTCTTGCAAGCCCCACTGCATACTGTCATCTTTTGAGGCTCAGGCCACCATCACACCCTAGGTGTGCCCAGATCACTATGCTCACACATCAATCTATAGCATTAATCATGTTCGGGAATTTTTTAAAAAGTTGTGTCTCTCTCCTGCATCTTATTTATTTTTCTATCCTCCATATAGTCCTGTCCTTGACATTAATAATTAATACATGTGAATCAATCTATTGAGTAATCAGGAAACACAAAGTAAGAAATTAAAAGGATTAAAATATTTTTCCCTCGGTAAGAACTTGGGGAACTCAATGGAGAAATGGATTTCAATTTTTCTGTCCAGCAAGTCAATATGCTGACAGAAAGTACAAAAAAGATAGACTTGACTTCCTAAGAGAGCCCCAAGTTGGGTTCCACTTCTGACTCCATTTATTAGCTTTGTGACCACAAGTAAGTAACAACACCTATGAACTGAAGTTCCCCATCTATAAGGTGAAGATAAAGATCATCTGCCCTGTACGGAGAAATACCTTCCATAAACTCCCAAATGCTATATAAAAATAATATAAAGCGTTGTCAGTAAGGTACTATTTTAGTAGGTCACACTTGGGGGAAAAGGTGTTTTAACAGGGACTGACACAAGTTAAATAAAGAGATAACACTCCTGAACAAGGGCCTGATGCTTACATGGAGAAAAATTATCACACAAAGAACGTGTGTGCACACGTGCGTGTGTGCACGTGGGTGCACTAGCCACTTATTTTACTCTAGTGCATGGTGGACGTAGACAATTGTGTCCGAGCCTTGTATTTTGTAAAAACCTTAACGAGATGAAGAATTCCAAAGAGAGTAAAAAAAATTAATATCGTATCCTAAGGGATAAATGAGACGTTTTTAAAGAGTAACATAAAGCAATGTGTGCATCCGTGTGCAAAAGATTACAGTGGCAGACATAACAAAGAAAAGAGAGGATTGCACCTGTACGTAAAATCCCCATTAATGCACCAACAGCAAATGCCAGCCGATACAGGAGTGAATAGTATGGCAACCAGGGACATAATTTTCTGAAGTTGTAATTAGCTCATGGTAAAGTTCTGATCACAAACTGAGCTATAAGCTTCCCTTTTTACACATAGTAGTTATATACCTGGAAAATTAATACCTTGTAGCAATATTTCAAGATTTTGTGTTGCATGACATTAAGTTTTAAGCTTGGTGATTATAAACAGTGTCTGCCCATAATAATACCCTGTAGGATATCTGAATACAATTCTTGGAAGTTTTAACCTGGCTAGTGTGTTGTAGGATTGCTGGCTAGTAACGCTTACTATGCCAAAAGCACTAGGGTGAAGAAAAAAAATACATCCACAAATTTCTGAAATGCCTCTACCGAGAATCACTGAAGGGTTCCAGGTCTATCTGAACTTCTGTCTTTACCTGAGCCATTTTTCAGTAGCAAGTATAGTATCATTTTGGTGACATATCTGGCAAGTTGTGGATTTTGAACCACTTCCACAAAGACCATGTTTAATCACATAAAATATCCAGTCCCAAAATGCGCAAAGCTTTCTAAACATTAAACATAAGAACATGATGCAATCTGGGGCGCCTGGGTGGCGCAGTCGGTTAAGCGTCCGACTTCAGCCAGGTCACGATCTCGCGGTCCGTGAGTTCGAGCCCCGCATCGGGCTCTGGGCTGATGGCTCAGAGCCTGGAGCCTGTTTCCGATTCTGTGTCTCCCTCTCTCTCTGCCCCTCCCCCGTTCATGCTCTGTCTCTCTCTGTCCCAAAAATAAATTAAAAAGTTGAAAAAAAAATTTAAAAAAAGAACATGATGCAATCATGTACTGGTACTTAATAATGGAGCGGCGTTTACAGCTACTGTATAATATCACTGTGTTAAAAAACAACCAGTGTCTTACTTCTTGGACTATTGGTCTAAGAACAGTCCAGTAAGAATAGAAAA